>NC_090374.1:201255715-201909644 GCF_036365525.1 Heterodontus francisci | reverse complement strand
TGTTAGACTTTTGTCTCTAGTTCAATCTCCTGGTATTTCAGATGTAAATGGCAGTGGTCATCTTGGCTGCTAGTTTTTTCAAAAGTTACCAGTAGAGTTTTTTCCATTAAAAGTCTAAGGTAAGTTTCCAACCAATGAAATTAATATTTCCTATTTTTTAGGAAATTGGTGTTTTTCCTGACAACTCCGTACCACACAGAATGAAATGCAAGATAGGAGCATTTCGTTAAAGGAGTGGAAAAGAAAAATTGAAAAACATACATTCATTCCCATTCACTCCCCAAATTCACTCATTAATCTTAAAATTGTTGCAGCTCCTTTTTTCTCTGCAGCAGCAATGCTGATTTAATTTTCTTTTTTCTTGGAGTTTGTCTGGGATTGTAATGTGTTGTCAAATGGGGTTAGGGTTTCTCTAGTAGCAATTTGTAATACCCTGGGGATGTGCATATCAATAAACATGTGGTTGTTGGCATAGCTTGGGATCTGCAAATTTCCATTGTTGTTTCGGGCAAGTTCTCCGGTATGTACAAGCTTTAACTCCTCAACTGCTGTTTTTGCAACACGTGGTTTTAACCATTCAGGTTCCAGTATCTTGATAATTTTTCTCCCACTAGTGGTGGTGGGTGATAAATTAGTTTTAAACCACAGTGAGGTGTCTGAGATTTCCTCTGGGCCCTTGTTCTTGCTGAATTCGGAATTGAGATTGTTGGGTTTGACAAACTTTGGACTTAGACCCTGATCATTGGTTCTTCAGTGAGTAGATTCACTTTGACCTCACTTTTAGTTTTCTGGGGAGTCATACAAGTGCTGTTTACTTTAGGCCATTTCCCTTTTCCCTTTACTGTGGGGAGTACTGTGTTAATCACCCCCATGTCCTCTAGGACATTCCTGCTTGCAGTAATCTGTCCAGCTTTCACTGCACTCTCCTGCAGCACTTCAACTAGGTGAGGCATCACCCTCACTGTTGATTTGCCTTTTCGGGAACTTTCCTTGTCCCTGCAGGTTTTGGTAAATGCTGTTAGCAGACTTGGTAGGATGCTTCTTTGGCCTGCATTTACATAGGAGAGTGTGGGGTCTACATTATCCAACATTTCAGAGTTGGCTAACCGGACAGTAGGGGGTTCCAGATGGCATTCCTCCTGGCCCTCCTTTTACCTGTCCTCACTGTCCTTTTCATCCCCTTTCTCCCTAACTATCTGACAGACCTGTGCTTGTCTGTTCCCTTTTGTTTTCGGCAGGGTCCCACACAATCCACCAGCTCTCTGCTGGAGGTTTCCCCAAAAGCCTGTATGGGAATTACGAGTGCAGGTTTTACTGCAGATTGGGCTTCCCCACAATCTGGCATGTGTGGCAAGTTTTACAGAACTCCACCACATCTTTGTGGAGTTTTAGCCAGTCAAAATGCTGTTTTATGTGGGCTTTGGTTTTCGTACACTGACATGTCCAGCCATTGGAAGCTCATGGACCATTCTTAATATTACTTTACGGTAGCTCAGTGGCACCACTAACTGGTGAACTACTGTCCACTCTTCATCTGCAGGTCAGAAAGGAGGTGACCACTTTCTCATCAGCACCTCATTCTTTACAGAGTACAACTCCCTCTGCTTCAGTTTCAATTTGGGCAGCCTGTGCTAACTTCCTTAATCCTGGGTCAGCCCGCCCCAGGCCAATCAAGGCCCTTAAGTGGCCACTTAACGGACACTTAAGGGCCTCCACCCGCCTCCATGGGGTTTTTACCCGTGGCCAATCGGGTGGCCAGGCCCGAGAAAAGCCGCTTGGTAATAACAGGCGGCTCTCTGACGTCCTGGGGGGGCCCATCATGATCATGCACCCTGTGCCTGATGGAGGGCTGCCCCCGATGCCCCAACCACCTCCAACACCCAACACGGCCGCCGTCCCCCTAATCGACCACCCTTGCCTCACTGGGGCCTGACCGATCACCGGCAACGAGGTAACAAATACTTACCTGCGTTCCAGGCTCCCCGACATCTTCTTCGGGCAGCTAGGCTGCAGTCCCAGCAGTCGCCACTGCTCCCGGTGGCACTGCTGGGACTAAGAGCTGCCAGCCGGTGATTGGCCGGCAGCTGTATTAGGCGGGACTTCCTGCCTCAAGCAGGTGGAAGTCCTGCCTCAGACCAATTAAAGCCTGGGGACTTACAAAATACGGGTTGGATCCCCAGGCCAGGCGGAAGTGGGCTCGCCACCACCAACTTTTCAGTCGGTGGACGGCTCCTGTCCGCCTGGAGTAAAATCCCAGCCAATATTCCAGAGGCTAGGTGAGAAATATGCTCCCATAATTCTGGCCCCGACACAGCCTGCTGCCGTTTTACTTGATTTTTTTTTTAAAGTTGGCACACCCTGGTTACTCTAACTTAAAAGAAAATCTCCTCCTGAAGCACTCTTCTGTATGGTTCTCATGTGCAAGAGTGATCTCTGGCACTGCCATCTGGTGCTCCTGTGCTATTATTGACTGACTGAAGCTGCTTCTGTATCAGAAAGCTGCTGACACTGAAACAGCCAAACAACCAACAGTAAATGATTCATTCAAAACTGATGAGAGCTATTTCACAACAGTAGACTGAAACATAATAAGTATGTGTAACAAAGTCAATGTTTTATCAAGAAAACGTTTTATACTTATGTATATGTTTACAGTCTTTGCGAGTCAAATCACCAAAGACCAATTGTTTTCTAGTAGTCAATTATTTTTGACTCCTATTACTTACTTAAAACAGGAACCAAAACCAATTTGCAGCATCCACTGAATGGAGCCCTTAAAGGTCAGAAGTTACCATTACTTCTAAGTAAACTGAAGCACACTAAGGTAGC
This sequence comes from Heterodontus francisci, assembly GCF_036365525.1. Taxonomy (NCBI): domain Eukaryota; kingdom Metazoa; phylum Chordata; class Chondrichthyes; order Heterodontiformes; family Heterodontidae; genus Heterodontus; species Heterodontus francisci. Next base: position 201,906,815 of record NC_090374.1, on the reverse strand, counting down.
AGGACTACAGCAAGGTACAGCAACTTCATGTTAAGTGGTTGAGAGAAGAGAATGAAGTGTGAGTAAAGCAGGTTGCTTAGGTGATCTTTGTGCTGAAGCTCTTACAATGTATATATATTAAATAAATACCATTAGATTAAGCAGCTTTAAACATGTGGGTGCAGTGCCTGAACGTCATGAAGTTTTCATGCGAGAACTAACAGAAAAGTGTATTGAATTGAAAGGTTGTCTACCTTTCACTGAGTTAACTATATTCGAAAACAGAGGTAAAGTCGGCAGTGTGTATGCTGCATAACACTGTTGCTTTCATGAGTAGTCCTGCTGTCTGTCAGGGAGCTACAAAAATGGAAGAGATGTCTGACCAATCTCTTTTGGCCTCCTCCAAGCTGTATGAATTGTAATGCTGTTTCTTTTGTCGGTCACTCATCGAAACTGCAGGTTATTTCAGTCAGTCAGCACATATGGAACCCCCTATTACTGGTGGATACAACACTTGCTGTCTGTTAAACAAAACATGAAATCATACTGAACTTTGACAAATTCCTCTCTCTTCCAATAACAGCCCTGTCATGTTAATGTGTTCTCACTTTTCCCGTTTTTTTCTTTTATTAAAACCAGATATAGAAAATTAGACAGATGGTAATTTTCTTGATTTGCAAAACTGAGTTAATTGAAACAGATGTAAAAATAAATTTAATGCAACGGTCCTTTATTCATGCCTCATCCTTTTTAAAGCATGTGAGGAGATTGCTCAGAATCTCAGTGCAGAAAGATAGTTGTTTTCAAAGGGCTAAACACTGCTTTCATTAATTTTTAATTTGCAAAGAAACTAAACTTTTGGACATTCTTCTTTTCCGCAGCAAAAAGAGAAATTGCTGTCTAGATCTCCTCCCTGCTTTGTAATATGGTCTTTTAATTCCAACTACTTTTAAAGTAGCCAAAAATGAGTTTTTTAATAATGCAACTAAAATTGTCTAAATTTGCATATTGTACTCTTGTTTGATCTAAGTAACATGTATCAAGTGCATATTTAGATAATTTATGTGGTAAGAATTTTAACGTGCAGATCACTTAGAGGACCTGCATTATTCACACTTTATGTTCTCACTTTCAGTGATGTGCTGAGTTCCATATTGTGTCCACTGTCGTACCACGCCAACATCTTATTAATGTTAGCAGGCACCCTGCCGACTGCTGTTGGCCATCACTGAGAAATTAACTCTTACAGTGCCATTCATGCTTATTATTTGTTTCTCTGTTACCATGGGAAAACTTGACCCCTCAATAGTCGGAGAAACAAAAGAAGTTTATTAGCAAAGTCACGGTTAAAACAAACTCCTGAGTTTAATTGGTCTGTGTTCCAGTTGCTTCAATAAAGGCAGAAACCAAAAGAACCTGACTGTTATGCTTGAATGCCTGCAAAATAAGACATAATAAATTAAGGGCTGATCACTGCCTGTGTGCTTCTGGGATAAAGGGGGGGGGGGGGGGTGGCGTTCGTTCACCGGCTGTGCTAAGAGCTTCTGCTCCTATTCTGAGGAAAGCCATGAAAGAGTTGAATACCAGCAAACAATTAGACTCATATATATATATTTATGTATCTGGCAATTCAACTTGCAAGGACAAGCTGTGTGAAATGAAAAGCACCTTGACAATACACACACATATACATACAATCACATACTCACACACAAAATAAGTCTCACTTTGTCTTTGTGTGTACAAGTATCCAGAAACATTGTTCAGTTCAAAAGTACAATAAAATAATTCTGCGGACCGTGATGAGTAGCTACATTGTTGTTTCCACCTCAATTGAACTTCTGCTCAAACCAGTTCCGTCTGTCACCTCTAATAAGTACAAAGTAGTAGCCTTTGGCAAAGCAATGTCGAGTCCGGCTTCAGCCACTACCTGTGTGTTCTGAGCTGAGTATATGCTATGTCATCTGAACCGTGTCCTGCCGGTGTCACAGAAACTCCTATTTATTTGTGAAGGGCTATTAATTCCAGGCAATTAAAGATTCTCTTTGCCATATTGCCTGGATCTCGTAACACATTTAACAATAAACAACAGACAAGCATGCAAACAAATGTAGGCAGTTTGTCTTGAAATCCAATAAGCCACCCACTCACAGTAGTTTATGTCCTCATACACACAAAAGCTATTGCCAGTTTTCCCACCCACCCACACCCCATCACCTCCCCCACCCCACCCCTACCCCACCACTACCTCAAAAAGTCAGATCCTTGTCCTTATATGTGTGAGCTTGGGATATTGGTAGTGAGGAAGCTTTTCCCATGATGCAGCCTGATAAGGATTGGCCTACATGTGGCCCAGCATGCCCCTGCTGATATTTCCTTGATTAGGTGTCTTATCTTCCACAAGCTGCATCAGATGAAGGCTGCTGACAGCGTAATGGCTGGGAAAGCATCGGACGGCTCCATAAAATGGCAGCTGTGTTATGACATGTCAGCCAGGACTTGGTGGATGGTGAGTTGGCAATGATGAGACATTTTTTTGTAAGTGTTTTCCCCTCCCTCATTGTAACAATTGAAGTGTTATCAGTCGAAAAGCAGAAGTACACAATTTCTGAACAACTTAAAGCTATGATTCCGTAACGCCTTCCCCAAACCACTCGTGGAGCCAGAGTACTACAAGGCTTTGTTTTCTCTCGTGCAAAGGCACAGGACTTACTATTTTTGAAAGGGCAGACAAGGCATAAGCTTTCTTGGAAAGAAAAGTGCAAATTTAGCCGTATGCTCCAAATTGGCTTGTGCGAATGAGGAGTGGGACTGACTCAAACCAGAACCCTAAGTGTCATAACACTTTTGATTAATTGCTCCCATGTTGTTCGACTCATTTTTGGGTCAATGTTCTTCCTTTTATTTTCTTTGCGTGCTGTCTTCCCGCTCCCCCCTCCACACACTCTCTCTCTCTCTCTTTCTTTTCCTCTCTCTGTCTCTCGCTCTCAAGCTACTATTCAATGAACTTTACAGAGACTGTGCTGTACAGCCACTCGTTCTGTATTCCATCATGCAGCCCCACGCTTCAACTAATTTAATGTGCTTTCCTTTATGATGAGAACGGTATTCAAGCCATCGCTAATTAATATGCTGTTTGGCCTCATTATTTATTTGTTAATGAGGCCATGCATATTCAGCCTGGGTGTCTTTGTTGCTGCAGGGCAGCTTTAATTGTTTTGAGCTCACATAACCCCCAAAGTCCCATATTTTTAAAAAAAGCAAGTTCAATTTTAACAATGGTCAGTTGGAGCAAAACTTTTCTTCCTCACACAAGCAATATGCTACATTTTCTTCATGTTCTCATTTGTAATGCAGACAATAGTCCCTTGTATACTCACTCCGATTGTGAATGAAGACCTTCTGCTGGCTGACATTCCGTTATGAATATTAATTTCACTCTTAGGCATGCTTTGTCCAAAGGAGTAATTTTCTAATTCCTTCTCATTGAAATTGCTTGTTTGCCTCGATAATTATTATGCTTACTGCATCGTCTGTTTTTTCACAATTAGTAATGTGTTGAGACAATGGGAACTTTATTCCTGTCCATCGAGAGAACAAGTGGGCTGTGCAACCTAGTGCCTAGGTGGAATGCATCTCTGACTTCATCTTCTTATATTGTTTTTGCAAAGATTGGTCTTGTTTTACTAAATGCTGAAAGTTGGTATTTTGCTGCTCAGGGATGTTGGAATATAGAGCATTTGTGTTTTGGGGTCTTTAATTCAATGCTGCTTTCTGTTTTGTTGTGCGCATTGGTTAAGTGCTTGTGTAAAACCATTGAAGACATGGAGAGAGGAGATCTAACTGCCTGTTGCTAGTTGAAGTGATAGAACAAATTGTTACTGTTCAAACATTTTTATGGAATTGCTCCTGAAAAGGCAATTTTTCCAGGATGTAATATTGCTATTAGTTTTGAATTCCTTCTGCTGCGGAGGTTTGTTAAGTAATTGGACAATTGTTTGAATTTTTTCTTTTCCTTTTGACAATGTTCATCTTTGAATTTTTCAACAAAAGTTAAGTTTAACTGTGAATGTCATGTGTTGGATGTAGTAGACTTTTCTAAGATATTTGAAATGTGAAATTTTTTCAAAGCTTATTGAAATGACAAAAAACTGTTAACGCATAAATGAATCAGATTGCATGAGTTGTGTCGGAAAATTGCAGTTTATATCTGTTTGCTGAGACCATATTAAATTCACAGCAATTTAGGGCAAAAATTAACCTCATAATTTTCACTTAGCGTATTTATTTATCAAAAGTCCCTTTGTCGAAATGAATGTTTGGATCAGCCAGTTTATTTTAGACTCCTATTCTTATGTAAGCTGGGCACAATTTGTGAATTGTTTTGTTGCTTTATCAAATTTACTATTTTCTCTCGAATTGACGTTGAATTAATGAAGTTATTACGAAGATCTATTGAGAACTCAAGTACTGCCCATTAGTGCTAGTATGCTGAACTTATGGCAGCTTAATGAATATAGATTGAAAATTATTTTTCTGTCAACAATTTAGCACGATAATCCTGTCACTTCAATATTTACAAAACAGGATTTTCTTTTAAATTATCAACTTGTTGAGGTCTATCAGGTATTTTTATAGGGAATGGTCTTCTCCAATAAAATTCAAACTGTGAATCACTTACTTCTAATTAACTATTCTAAATATTTACTTGCCTTGTATTAATTAGCACCACAATATAATTTATAAGCACACTGAGCAGTGAAGGTGAGGTTACTAGGAATATAACAACATAACAATACTTGCATTAATATAATGTCTTTACATGTTAAAGCCTATCAAACATTTTACACAGTGAATTACTTTTTGAAATATAGTGACTATTTTGCAGGCAAACAATATGTTTAATTAATCATATAAGATTAATTCTCAATCTCAAAACTGATCTTAGAGTCATAAAATCTTGTATTTAAAACACCATTTATTATTCATTATTTCTGTACTTAGTTCGGTTGATTGAGTTTTTGATTTTGCTCAAAATTAGGTCAGTAAGTGGATTAAAGTGTTGTGCATGATGAAATAACTTTTCTACTAATTTCCACCAATCAATGCTTTATTGATAATGCAATAAACTGTGACTTGCAGTATATGGTGATGAATAATCAGTTAAACAGTTTCAGGACAGCAGATGTATGGAAAGTTTACTCTAGTCTCCCTTCCGTTAATAATGTTGTCACCCCGCCACTTAAAACGCACACTTGTTTTATTTGGGTATTAATGGCAACATTTACTTTTGTCCAATGCCCTGATAATGTTTGGAGTTTTAACAAAGCCGATGCTTCACTTTAGCGTGGTTTTACTTTAGTTTAACAATGTTGAAAGATATTTACTGATTCAAGGACAGATTTTCCAATCTAACTGATAAAGTGCTCTTTAAAAACTTGCAAAGACTGCCTGTTTCCTGTGTTTACTGATGTTGGAAAAACATGGAAATATATCTGCAAATTCTGTGTATGTGTGCTTGTATGTCTATATATGCATGTCTGTGTGTGTAGCGTCTAGGATCAAACCAGTATCCAGAGAATCTGACAAGAATAATTCATTTGGCAATGTAAAGCAAACTTGCAAAGAATTGACAAAATGCAATTTACTGGATTCCAGATTTTTTTTTAAATGAACCCCTTCTTAATTCAGTTAATGTTTACCAGTTTATGCCTGTTCTCAGAAATTTAAAGAAAGAAATTGTCAAGAAAGAATATTTTCTTTATTCAAGCATGCTGTTTTGTTAAAGAGAGTTTAAATTAACGTTCTCTTATATTTTTGCTGATTGTATACCACATCACGTAATGGTACATATCACTCCAAGACCTTTTCTAAGTCCATTTGCGAAGTCTTGCTGAAATCAATGAAAAACAACGTACAGTTTAACTCAAATGCAGAGCCTGTTTTAACTAGCCAGTACTATTCGATGAATATATTACACAATAAGGTTTGGTAGTTTGTTAGATGGATTATTTTCTCTAAGAATACAAGCCAGCACTTTGAACTGAATTTTTCAGCTCCTTGATGCCATGGGGCGGGGGTGCCCGTAAAATTCAGTGGGGCAAGGCCAGCCCTGACACCTGACGTCGAGAAGGGCCTGCCGCATATTACTGGCGGCAGGGGGACCTCGATGCGCCCCCCACCGTCATTTGGCGGCGGGACCTTCATCTAAACATTTGAATGAACAATAATAAGATATAAATTAACTTACCTGGAGGTGGCGGCTGTCCCACACCGATTTCACGGCCTCCGAACGCAGCTCGCACGCCTTCGGAACTCCATGTGGGGACACTGGTGGGGAGGGGGGAGGAATACAGTTTTCAGGGTGGGAGAGGTGGGGGAGTTGGGAAAACACTTTTTATTGACTGTGGGAATGGTGGGAAGGGGTTGAAGGGCAAATGTTAGAGCGTTGGGAGAGAAGGTTCGGGTAGGGAATAAAGTAAATTTTGTTAATATCCAGCATTGAAAAGACCATTGGGAGGGTTAGGGAAGGGACTCCATGAACTAAGTATTTATTTTAAAAAATCATGTCTACTGTACCGTAAAAAATTTAAATATCTGATAAGGGCTTAAAGCCTTTTAAAAATGGCACCGGCACCTGTGCGGTGGTGCCGGACGCCGTTGCCATGGACACGGCGGCTCCCCCCGCTACGTCATTGGGGCGGCCGCTCCGCCCCCGCTATTTAACTCAGCCCCCATGTGTAATATCGTGGGGCCTGTGCTGTGGCACTTCCATGTTGGAAGGCCGCCGCTCTAACAGCAGTCCGCCGCAGAGTGCGGCGCGCTAATAAAATTCAGCCCTTTATATCCTTCGCAGCACTCTCATTACTATAAATCTTTAATAATTCCTGACTTCTAATAGTAAAAGCTTATGGTGTTAAGTAACACCTGCTCCAATGCACTCATTTTCAAATTCATGAGCAGATCTTGTGATTAACTGTCAGCAGTTGGTAATTGTCCCAGATTGTTATGCGTTTTATTGTTTGCTTTTCTTTATGTTAATTCAATATCTAAATAATTTTGTTAATGTCTAGTTTTATTTAAAGAACTTTTGAGGAAGCCATTGTGTGTCTCTGCCATCTAGGACTTACAATGAAGTTATCATGATACTCTAAAGCCCCGCGTTCATCAATGAAAGTGCCTTCGTAAGGAGTGCAGGGCGACACAGCTATGACACTCAAACTCCAATTCTTCAAACTGCGTGTGTGACTTCTCCCTGGGAGTATGGGATTGCCCAAAGAGCATCTTATCAAGGCAAAACATTCCAAAACACCTCATACGATTTTTGAGTACGGATTGTGGCTATGCAGGCAAATGTAGCAGATATTCTGTTCTAAGTACATCCCATAAACAACCATGAGATGAATAATCAGTTAATCTGTGTTTAAGTGTATACGTTTAGGGAGGAATATTGGTTAAGACCATTTGGAGCATTCTGCTTCTTTTTAATAGTGCCTTGGTATCTCTACCATTTACCTGAATCACTGGAGCTGACAATCTTTTTCTCTTCACATTCCCAACTGAGAGCCTCGTCTGCTGGGAGTTACTATCAGAAAATCACCCCATCCAGGAGTGTGAAAATGGAAAATTACTTGTAAGACTTGCACTCCCTGCGAGGGCACTGAATGTAAGGTTTTGCCGTATCATTATAGCTCAGTTGTAAGTCTTGGATGGCAGAGACGCTCAAAGGCTTCTTCAAACGTTCTTTAAATAAGACTGGAAATCACCAACATTATTTAGATATTGGAGTTAACATAAAGAGAAGCAAACAATAAAAAGCGTAACAATCAGGCGCTATTACCAACATTTATTTTTTATTTAGAGATACAGCACTGAAACAGGCCCTTCGGCCCACCGAGTCTGTGCTGACCATCAACCACCCATTTATACTAATCCTATATTCCTACCACATCTCCACCTTCCCCTACCATCTACCTACACTTGGGGCAACTTATAATGGCCAATTTACCTATCAACCTGCAAGTCTTTGGCTGTGGGAGGAAACCGGAGCACCCGGAGAAAACCCACATGGTTACAGGGAGAACTTGCAAACTCCACACAGACAGTACCCAGAATTGAACCCGGGTCGCTGGAGTTGTGAGGCTGCGCCACTGTGCTTATGAGTTTGAAAATGATTGCATTCGAGAATGTATTACTTAACACGATAAGTGTTTCATATTAGAAGTCAGGAATTTTCAAGGATCTATAGTAAAAAGAGTAGTTACCCTTAATAAAATAAACTCCTTCCAAAAGGACCAGATGCCAGCTTGTTCCATGCTCTTCATATGCAAAGCCAATAATGTTGAAAGATATGGTAATCTTGACATCGGTTTTCAAAAAAAATTGTTATTAACTATCAAGAAATTCAATGCCCCAAGGATACAATAAATGAGTGTTTGCCTAAGTACCAACAGTCACTGCACTTGGAGATAATACCTTATCTGTGACGTGTGTTGAGACAGTTGATATGGCACTACATTCTTGCATAACACTTTCATGTGTCTTTCCTGCAGTTTAGGATGAAAATTAACTTTACACAACCAGTTTGCCACATTGACATGTGAGTTGTTGCTATAATTCTTTTCTCCCCCTGTTGATCATAAGACTGAATATAGGTTGAATGCTGTCAAATGTTCACAAAGCTGTCACGCGCAGCTTACTTTTAAACCAAAACAAATAAGCTTCTTCCCTTAGGGTACTCTGGAATAGTATTCATCAATAAAGGCTCAGTAATGTCCACAGCTGATTGTTATTTTCTGTATGGTGGAATGTACAGCACCTTTAGGAAGTATTAACCTTTGAACAGACCTTCTCCAATCTGTGCAACACTGATCTCCCACATATACCATCTGTAGCTGGGAGGTGAGAATACCCTCAGGAAAAAGGCTTCTTTTGTGGTTAAAAAACTAGCATTGTATGACTGCTGCATGAATATTTAAGAGCATTCATATTACGTTAGTTGTTATGATTGACAGTGGAATGGGGGGATGGAAGAATTTGACACCATGATGAGCTTCTGACCACATGTTCACATCATCCCCAAGACAACCTATTTTCACCTCCGTAACATCACCAGACTTTGCCCCTGTCTCAGCTCACCGGCTTCTGAAACCCTCATTCCTGCCTTTGATACCAATAGACTTGACTATTCCAATGCATTCCTGGCTGGTCTCCCACATTTTATGCTCTGTAAACTTGAGGTCATCCAAAACTCTGCGGTTCCTGTCTTAACTCACACCAAGCCCTGTTCCCCTATCACCCCCGCGCTTCCTGACCTACATTGGCTCCCAGTCAAGCAACGTCTCGATTTTAAAATTCTCATCCTTGTTTTCAAATCCCTCCATGGCCTCACCCCGCCCTATCTCTGTAACCTCCTCCAGCCCTACAACCTTCTGAAACATCTGCACTCATCTAATTCTGGCCTCTTGAGCATCCCTGATTTTAATTACTCCACCATTGGTGGCGATGCAGTTCCCTGGGCCCCAAGTCCTGAATTCCCTCCTTAAACCTCTCCGCCTCCCGAACTCACCTTCCTCCTATAAGAGACTCCTTAAAATCTACCTCTTTGACCAAGCTTTTGGCCATCTGAGCTAATATCTCCTTAAGTGGCTCAGTGTCATATTTTGTTTTATAATGCTCCTTCGAAGGGTCTGAAGACATTTTACTACTTTAAAGGCGCTATGTAAATATAAGTAGATGTTGTTGTTGTTGCTGAACAGATCGCACGTCAAGATGGTAAACTGGTTGGTTTAATATTTGACAGGGGAGGTTTGCATTTACCAGACGTGCAGTTTTCACGATGTCTCGATAAAGTAAGCAGCAGACGTCTGCCTGTCCTGATAGTCGTCTCAAATCTGCAAGGCTTTCATGTTATGGAAATTTACAAACTGGAATGACTATGTAATGTGCCAAGTTGCAGGCAAGTTGCACATGTAGCTTTTCCAATGGATCTCCAGTCTTCACAAGGAAATAAGCATGCCTTCTGTAACATATGTAGCACAAACACAAATTTAATTTTGCTTCAAAATAGCATTTTTAACCTTATTAGATTCTTTTTAAAAAGGTTGTTTATGGTATTTATTTTGACACAATGGGCCTCTGTGCCCAGTAGCACACTATCATTAACCACCATGGAATTAAGTACAATTTTGGAAGTCACAATGGGCCTTTATGTTACACAGAACACTGCTGTTAAACTTTTGTAAATCAACAGGATACAGATCATGGCAGCAAAGGTAATGCTGCTTGAGGCCAAGCTATCTGCAAGAATTTACATTGTACTGAAGACTGCTCATTTAATCCAATCACAATGGTACAATGCATTGGGTGATCAACAAGCTCCAGTGGGAAACTGATTAAAGTTCAGATTTTCACAGGGGGAGGCTCTTAATTGATATGGAGACAGGTTTCCTGTCCACTTAGAGCCTGTGGGGCAGGAATGGAGGTGGGTCAAATGAAGTGTGGGACTAACGTAGAATCCCCAAAGCAGCCATCACTGATACTGCTGATTCTCCAGAGGGAGATATCTGCTGTTTGTGCCAAAACCTTCCGCTGCACTAGAGGGAAGTGATATGGTCACAGGGGTGCCGGAGGCCTGGTACCCAGGGCAGGGCGCACCCTCGCTTCATCGATGCTGACCTGGATCTAATGCTGGAGGCTATGAGGGAAAGGAGGAAGGTACTCTTCCTGGACGGTGGCAGGAGGAAGCTACCTTGTCGTGCAGCAGGGGCACCTTTCTGTTCAGCGTCATTTCCCTCAACCTCCAATTCCTCGTCCTCCTTTATCTTCTGCCCCTGCTCCTCCCCCAATGAGCTGCCTCCTTCCAGGGCCTCACCATCCTCAAGGTCCAGACATCTCTGGAGGGCCATGTTATGAAGATCGCAGCAGACCACCACAATGATGTCTTGATGGCCACATGGGCGCATCCAATGATGCCCTGAACCTGGGTAAATCTGGCAATGGAGGCAAAACCAATGCCCCTTGTCCCTGTGAGACCATGTCTGTCATTAAATAAATGTACTATCCGGCTCTGGCAAAAATGGAATCAGTGGCCAGTGAGATGCAGTGTGTGCACAGCTGGTCCTTGGAAGGAGACAGAAGTTCAAGGCCACAGTGACTTTGACAGCCACTGGCAGGGCATGGTGACCAGGTCAGGTGCGAATTTTTTGGCAATGAGGGCAAAGATGTCTGTGACCATCTGCCTGGAGAGTCGTAGTCTCCCATGGCACTGGATCTTGGTCATCTCCAGGTATCTCCATCTTCGGCAGTATATCCTATATTGAGAGTATGACCTCCATGGCCTTCCTGCCCTTCATTCCTCTCTCGTGCCCTCCTAATTACTGGGGTTCTGCCCTTCCTGTGGAGTGTGTTGCCCCTCATCGCCACTAGGCCCAAAATCTGACAGTCATGTCACCATTGCCACTGGAGCCTTCCTTCTGGGCAGGTGGTCACCCAATTGTTCTTGACAGCCTTACCCAATCTTCTGCCCCAATGATGTCAGGGGTGTGCCAATCTCATTCAATGCCCAAGCTCTGAGTGCTCACTCTCCCTGCCACTTGTACAGCACCTAAGGCACCCCTCTACCAAAAGTCCAGTCCTCTTTGCTGTGCTGACCCTCTTATGGACCAGGGTGATGCCCTGGACATTCACGACTGGCTCCACAGTATTATCATCTCCCCTCCGCCATTGAGAATCTGACAGCTTCTGAAACCCCTGCACCTCTTTTAATATCCCATTCTCCCTGTTCAACAAGCTCAAAATGAGCTTTCAAACAATTTTAATTGGCCTGAATTGGAGGGAGAATGGGATTCCTTTCCTGTCCTGCCTCAACTCTGCTCATTATCGCCGGTACCAGGATCGACACCTTGAAATTGATACTCTGCCCGGCATTCCTGTCTTCGGGGGGGGCGGGGGGGCCAAGAAAATTCAGCCCCTGATCTCAGTTGGTTAACTGTGAGCTACTGGTTCAATGCACCCTCCCCAAGGACATTTTTGGGTCTGACTAGGCATAATGTATACTAGTTATAGCTGCCTAGGGAATGTCGATCTTGCCAAGAATTAAGGAGAATAATGTATACTTATGTAACCATCTACAGATAGTGTCATCAGTACGTGACCTAAAACCCAGGAATCATGAGTTCAAATCCTACCATGGTAGTTAGGTATTCAGCCAATCTGGTCTATTCTGGTGTTTACAGTCCACATGAACCTCCTCTCACTCTACTTCATCTATCCCTGTCAGCATTGCCTTTTATTCCTTTCTCCCTCATGCTGCTGCTCCTTAAATGTATCTGTGTTATTTGTCTCAATTACTCTCTGTCGTAGCAATTTCCACATTCTAACTACTCTCCCTGTAAAGAATTTTCTCCTGAATTCCTTATTGGATTTATTGGCAACTATCTTACATTTGTATCAACTAGTTTTGGACTCTCCCACAAATGGAAATTTCTTCATTACATTTACCTTATCAATTCCCTTCATAATTTTGGTCCATAAAGGGTAACCATGGAGTGACAAGAGATGAGAATAAGTGAAATGAAACATTGTGCAATATCTCTGTTGATCTGCTCTGTAGAAACAAAAAGATAGAATTGGATCGATGAGTATAAAATATACATTTATTGCCAGGGTGTATGTCTAAATAATTGGTGAAGCATGTGAAACATGATACGTAATAAATTCATTAATTGTCTATCAGTCGGGATGTTTAGCTGAAATGAAAAATGCATCACTGTTTTATTTAAATCCCTGGCCTACATTTTCTCCCCATGCCAATAAATTATTACAACATTTGTATTGGGAGGTTGATTTATCCATGAAAGATTGAAGCTCTGACAAACTAACAATTAAATCACACAGCAAGAGTTCATTAATGACCTCCAAATGTAAATGACAGTATATGTTTTGCAATGCCGGACAGAACAAAAAATGGAGGGAAGGGATATGGAGAAATTCTCACTTACTAATCCATCAGTAAAATAGACATGGGGCTGGAATTTCTCCCTCCACTGCCACAATCAGCAGATGAAACAATGGCGCTCTGCCCGTGCGGGCCACACGTCATGGAGCCGCTGCGATATTAAGCCTGTCGTCTCATCTAAATAACTAGGACAACCCACCCACCCGCCCTGATGACGTGGAGAGGGCGGGTGGGCCGTCCCCGGCAATTGTACCAGCCGCCTTTCCGCAGTCTCTGACACCATTTTTAAAGGGCTTAGAGCCCTACATTTCAATTTAAATATTTAAAGACAGAGTGATCTGAAAAAATTAAATAAAGTGATCTGGCCCCTCTCCCACTCCCCCCCCCCAAATAACCATAGGTTTAATTACCTGCCTTCTCCCCCCTCAAAACACTTACCTTGTGCACCTGACCTTCTCCCCCACTAAGTGCATCAACTTTACACTTTACCCCTTCCCACCATCCCCTACACCACTGAGATGACTGTGACCCTGCTCCCCCACCCCCTCCCCCTCAGAGATACTTACCCACTCCCCCCTACCCAGCAGTGTTCCGCCTCGGATCCCCGTATAGGGATCCGAAGGAGCGGGTGTGCCGGCCACCGGCACCAATCTCACACCAGAAGAGACGGCGGGAGCGAGAAGGTAATTTATTTGTTTATTTGAATTAGTTTACGTATTTAAGTTGGGCTTCCATCGACAAGCGGCGGGTTGGGGGGGTGCCGCCATGATGTCCCGCCGCCAGGAATATCGGGCCAGGCCTTCCCGGCAATGAGGTCCATGGTGGGCCTCTACCAGAGGCATTTTCCTGCTCCTGCTGCCATGACCCCTGAAGTTGGGGGGTCTATAAAATTCACCCCATGATGTTCTAGTTTCAAACATCCATCAATGAAATGTTTTGCAACTCAAATCTCTATGTCCTATCTGTTATATATGTATATATTGTTATACTATCTGTAAACTGTTAGGAACTAATTAGCTAGGAACAAGTTGTTATGTGTAAGTGTTCCAGTGGGGGGGGGGCCACATTCACGGCTACACTGGGGAGTCATGTTATATGTAACACAAGAACCAGTTGAATCAGGTTCTACAGCACAGAGCACAACACTGGAATAAACAAGACTGACTCTAGCCTTTTCCAAGTTTAAAGTGTGATTCTTTCCAACATCTGGGAACCAGAAACGACATAAAGATGAAACATGGTGGCAGCAGTGGGATGAATCACTGGTTTCATCGCCGAGTCAATAGTGATGTGATACTCAAAATCTTCGAAGCTTCCAACTGTCTCATCAAAACATTCTATCTTTCCAACATCTGAGAACCAGAAACATCATAAATGCGAAACACTATCAATGACTATATTCAAATTAAACCATTTTCATACAATGTTACCAAGTAGTCAGTGACTGTGTGTTGTCAGAAAGTATTTTCACAGTATCCACGACTCAATTTAACATTTTGGAATGGGAAAACATCAGGTGATCTGAACAGAGCCTCCCCCCCCCCTCCCACCCCAACCTGTCGTGGGGTCACTCTGAGCCAGGAGCTTCTTTTATGTGTAGGCTGAATTGCAGCATTAAATATTGGTATAGCTTCACCATTCATGGGTGGAAGAAATGTAGACTTTGAGAGGTCCTTGAATTTAGCATATCATCTCCAATTATGAAACTTTCAAAATGGCAGTATCACACCTCGATCACGACAGCTGAAAGGAGGCTTATATATATATATATCCAAAACCTCACACAGAATACATAATAGGGAACAAGTGATTTAACATGACAGGCAGCTTTTCATAATTCTCTATTCTTGAAGCGTGAGACAGACTGTGCATCTGTTGGGCTGGATTTTATGGGCCCCCCTGAGGCAGAGTTGGAGGCTGGAGGTGGCATAGGATCATGAAGGGTCGTGGGGAGCAGAGTGCCCATCACTGCCCCATCACCAAGCGATTTTGCCAAGGGTGGGATAGGCTGACTGGCCTTCCTGCCCGGAGGCCAATTGAGACCCTTAAGTGGCCTATTAATACCACATAAGGGCCTCTTCTCCCCGCCGCTGGGATCTAACCATTGGCAGGGGGTGCTTCCGTCAAGCGGGGAGGGAGCCTTGTAAAATGAAGCACCCTCCCTGCGAGCTTTGATGGGGAGAGGTGCCTTCTCCTTGGGCAAACTGTGGCTCACAGAGTACCCCCCGCTGGCACAACCTCCACCACCACGCACCCCCCCTCTCCCCGGACTTGACGCCCAACCCCCTCGCCTGGGCCTTCCGGACTAGTACCGGCGACCCCACCTCACTTACCTGAGGTCCGGGGTTCCAGAGCTGCACCTGGCTCCAAGGCCTCTGTAGTTCCGCAGTGGCCACTGTTCCTGGCAGCACTGCCGATACCGCTGAGCTGCTGGCCCTGTGATTGGCCAGAAGTTCTTGGAGGTGGGATCCCCGCCTATAAAGGAACCGAGGTCCCAGCATAGGACAGTTAGGCTTCAAAACACCAGGGGATCACTCCAGGTGGGCACGAAATGGCCAAGGCAGCGTTCCCCCTGCCTTTTCGGCCAAGTGCTGGGAGCCCGCCTCCTCCACAAAATCCAGCCCATCGTTTCCCATGTTGTCTCTCAGTGAATCAGATTCTTTGCAGCAGCTGAGTTGAGTAAGCCACTGTTGCACCATATTGTGTTTGATGAACCATTAAGTCCCAGGTCTGTGTCTATTCCTTGTTTATTCTAACAATCTTTACCACATGTTTATCTGGAACATTCAGTTTCATTTCTGTTTTTAAATTATAAATGATGGATATCTCAGCAATGGTGATGCATTGCTGAAAAAGTGGAGTAAGCACTGAGTACCGAGCACTGAGGAAGGAGCCCAGTGAGTTTAAAAAGGAGTGGCAGAGAGGGAGAATCCCCAGACAGAGCTGAGCATCAATAGAGGAGCCCAGTGAGTTTATAAAGGAGCAGCAGTAAGAGAGAAACCCCAGTCAGTACCAACCACTGAGGGAGGAGCTGTCTAGCACAAACACCAGAGGATTCTTTGAACATTGACATCAGTGAGTAAATTGGGTAAGTAAACAGGAAGTAATTTCTTTCTTTATCAAGTTCAGAGAGCCTTGAGATAAGGAGAGCAGGCCTGAAGAAGTTCACGGTGGAGTAGCAGAGCAGAGTGAGTGCCAGCATCAGGGAGCAATGTGAAAAAAGAAGTGAAACAGCATAAGGGAATGTGCTGATTGGTAAGTAGTTGGTGAGGTGTGTTTAATATAAGTCATTAAGAATTCTTTAATTTACTTCTTTAAGATTATGAATTCTAATAATCAGAATCATGGTAGGGCACCTCAGTCCCGTGGAATGCATATCCCGCTCCATGTGAGAACTCCAGAACGCTTCTCTTGTCCTGGTCAACCAGATGTGCAGGAAGTGTTGTCAGCTGGAGGAGCTCTGGGCTTCAATTCCGGGTCACTGCAGTTCATCCATGAGGCTGAGAGCTACATGGATAGCATGTTCCTGGATGTGGTCACTCGGCTGCATAAGGGTGTGCAGGCAGAGAGTGAATGGGAGACCGAGAGTGAATGGATGACTGCCAGGCAATCAAGGAGGACCAGGCAGGTAGTACTGGAGTCTACACTACCTCTGGGGGCTGCAGCCAGAGCAAAGCCCATGGCACCAAGTGTGGCTCAGCTGAGTTGGCAGGGCAATGGTGGGGGGGTGGGGGGGGGGAACAGGAGGAAGATTGGGAAAAGCAATAATGATAGGGGATCCTATAGTTAGGGGAACTGACAGGCATTTCTGCAGACACAAGCATAAATCCAGGATGGAATGTTTCCTCCCTGAAGCCAGGGTCAAGGATGTCATTGAGCGGCTGCAGAATATTCCGAGGGGTGTGGAAGGAAAAGCTAATGGTTATAGTCCATATCAGTACCAACTGCATAGGTGGAAATGGGAATGAGATCCTGCAGGCAGATCTTAGTGAATTAGGAAAGAGACTCGCATGCAAGACTTCAAAGATTGTAATCTCCGATTACTCCCAGTGCCACGCGCAACTGAGAATAGAAATATGAGTATAGAGCAGATGAATGTGTGCTGAGAGAGGGAGGGCTTTTGATACTCAGGACATTAGGACTGGCTCGGAGGGACCTGGGACATATACATCAGAGCTGGGAACAATATCTCTGCAGCGTGGTTTGCTAGTGCTGTTGAGGAGGGTTTAAACTAACCTGGCAGGGAGATGGGAGCTAGATTATAGCATTAGAAAGGAGAAACAAGGTGCACAAAGGATTGGGAGAGACAGCTAGGACGACAGTAAGAAATAGTAAAGCATTAGGTGGTGTCAGAGTAAGAGGAAATGCAATAAGGCCTAAATTAGGTTTACTGTGCATGTGCGTTCACATGCAAAGCATGGCAAATAAGGTTGGTGAGCTGCAGGTGCAGATAAGCACATGGGAATATGATGTGGTGATAATGGAGACCTGGCTCAAAAAAGGACTGGGTAGTAAACATTCCAGATACAATCTATTCAAGAAAGATAGGGAAGAAAAAAAGGAGGAGGGGTAGCAGCATTGATTAAGGATAATATTAGATTGATGGAGAGAGCGGAGTCAAGGACAGAATCTATTTGGTTACAGTTAAATAACAATAGAGGTAGCATTACACTACTGGTGTATTCTATAAGACACACACTAGTGGCAAAGATACAGAGGAGCACATTTGCAGGGCGATTACAGAGAGGTTCAAGAACAATAGAGTTGTGATAATGGGAGGTTTCAATTATTCTAATGTAAACTGGGATAGTAATAGCAGAGAGGGGGACGAGATTTAGAAGTGCAATTAGGAGAATTTTCTTGATCTGTATGTTTTCAGTTCAATGAGGAATGAGGTGTTGCTGGATCTGGTTCTGGGAAATGAGTTGGGTCAAAGTGGTTAAGTGTCAGTGGGGAAATATTTAGGGGACAGTCACCATGGCATCATAAGGTTTAGGTTAGCTATGGAAAAGGACAAGGAGCAATCTAGAGTAAAAGTACTAAATTGGAGGAGGGCCAATTTCATGGAGGTGAGAACAGATTTGGTGTGGGGAAATTGGAATCAAAGAATGGCAGGCAAAACTGTCATGGAACAATGCTTTTAAAATGGAGATGGTTCAGGTACAATCGATATATATTCCCACAAGGGAGACAGGTAAGGCAAGCAAATTCACATCTCCGAGGATGAGGATTGAGATAGAGAGTAAGATGAAGCAGAAGAAGGGTGTGTATGACAGATATCATGTTGATAGTACAAGTAGGAACCAGGCTGAATATAAAAGTTCAGAGGGGAAGTGAAAAAGGAAATAAGAGAAGCAAAGAGAGAGAGTATGAGAAGAGACTGGTAGCTAACATAAAAAGAAATTCAAAAGTCTTCAATAGGCAGACAAATAGTAAAAAGGTAGCAAGAGGAGGGGTTGGGCTGAGTAGGGACCAAAAAGGGGATTTGTGCATGGAGGCACAGGGCTTGCTGAGTTGCTAAATGAATACATTGTATCTGTCTTTACCAAGAAGATGACATTGACAAAGTCATAGTGAAAGAGGGGGTAGTTGAGATACTCGAAGGCCTAAAAAATGATAAAGGGGAGATATTAGAAAGATTGCTGTAGTTAAATTTGATGAGTCATCAGGACTGGAAGGGAGCATCCAAGGATACTGAGGGAAGTAAGGGTGGAAATTGTAGAGGCACTGACCATAATCTTCCAATCTTCCTTAGGTATAGAGGTAGTGCCAGAGGACTGGAGAATAGCAAATGTTACACCCTTGTTCAAAAATGGGTGCAAGGATAAACCGAGCAACTACAGGCTAGTCAGTTTAACCTCAGTGGTGGGAAAGCTTTTAGAAATGATATCCAGTACAAAATTGACAGTCACCTGGACAAGTGTGGATTTAGTAGGGAAAACCACCACAGATTTGTTAAAGGCAAATCATGTTTAACCAACTTGCTTGAGTTTTTTGATGAGGTAGCAGAGAGGGCTGATGAGGGCAATCGTTGATGTGGTGTACATGGACTTCCAAAAGGAATTTGATAAAGTGCCAGAAAAGCTGAAACCTATGGAATAAAAGGGATAATGGCAGCATGATACGATGTTGGCTGAGTGACAGGAAACAAAGCGTAGTGTCGAGGGGGTAATCTTTGGACTGGAGGAAGGTATAGAGTGGGGTTCCCCAGGGTTGGATACTAGAAGCTTTTCTTGATATATGTGAATGACCTTGACTTAAGTATACAGGGCACAGATTCAAAATTTACAGATGATACAATATTTAGAATTACTGTGAACTGTGAGGAGAATAGTGAAAAGCTTCCAGAAGACATAGACAGGCTGATGGAATGGGCAGACATGTGGCAGATGAAATTTCATACAGGGAAGTGTGAATTGAGTCATTTTGGTAGGGAGATTGAAGCGAGGCAATATAAAATAAAGGGCGCAATTTTAAAGTCGGTGCAGGAACAGAGAGACCTGGAGTTATATCTGCAGAAATCATTGAAGATGGCAGGGCAGGTTGGGAAAGAGGTTAAAAAGGCAAATGGGATCCTAAGATTTATAAATCGAAGCATAGAGTACAAGGATGATGTGATAAGTCTTTATAAACCATTGGTTCAGCCTCAACTGGTATATTGTGGTGTATTGGTGCATTGGTGTATTGTGGTGTATTGGTGTACAGTGTACTGGTGTATTGGTGTATTGTGTACCAGTGTATTGTGGTGTATTGTGTACTGGTGTATTGTGGTGTATTGGTGTATTGTGTACTGGTGTATTGATGTATTGTGTACCGGTGTATTGTGGTGTATTGGTGTACAGTGTACTGGTGTATTGGTGTACTGTGTTCTGGTGTATTGTGTACTAGTGTATTGTGGTGTATTGTGTACTGGTGTATTGTGGTGTATTGGTGTACTGTGTACTGGTGTATTGATGTATTGTGTACCGGTGTATTGTGGTGTATTGGTGCATTGGTGTACTGGTGTATTGTGGTGTATTGGTGTACAGTGTACTGGTGTATTGGTGTATTGTGTACCAGTGTATTGTGGTGTATTGTGTACCAGTGTATTGTGGTGTATTGTGTACTGGTGTATTGGTGTATTGTGTACCAGTGTATTGTGGTGTATTGTGTACCAGTGTATTGTGGTGTATTGTGTACTGGTGTATTGGTGTATTGTGTACCAGTGTATTGTGGTGTATTGTGTACCAGTGTATTGTGGTGTATTGTGTACTGGTGTATTGGTGTATTGTGTACCAGTGTATTGTGGTGTATTGTGTACTGGTGTATTGTGGTGTATTGGTGTACTGTGTACTGGTGTATTGATGTATTGTGTACCAGTGTATTGTGGTGTATTGTGTACTGGTGTATTGGTGTACTGTGTACTGGTGTATTGATGTATTGTGTGCCGGTGTATTGTGGTGTATTGTGTACTGGTGTATTGTGGTGTATTGGTGTACAGTGTACTGGTGTATTGATGTATTGTGTGCCGGTGTATTGTGGTGTATTGTGTACTGGTGTATTGTGGTGTATTGGTGTACAGTGTACTGGTGTATTCACAGAATCACAGAATCACAGAATCATACAGTGCAGAAGAGGCCCTTCGGCCCTTCGGCCCATCGAGTCTGCACCGATGCATTAAAGACACCTGACCTGTCTACCTAATCCCATTTGCCAGTACTTGGCCCATAGCCTTGAATGTTATGACGTGCCAAGTGCTCATCCAGGTACTTTTTAAAGGATGTGAAGCAACCCGCCTCTATCACCCTCCCAGACAGTGCATTCCAGACCGTCACCACCCTCTGGGTAAAAAAGTTCTTCCTCAAATCCCCCTTAAACCTCCCGCTCCTCACCTTAAACTTGTGTCCCCTCACAACTGACTCTTCAACTAAGGGGAACAGCTGCTCCTTATCCACCCTGTCCATGCCGCTCATAATCTTGTACACCTCGATCAGGTCACCCCTCAGTCTTCTCTGCTCCAGCGAAAACAACCCAAGTCTATCCAACTTCTCTTCATAGCTTAAATATTCCATCCCAGGCAACATCCTGGTGAATCGCCTCTGTACCCCCTCCAGTGCAATCACATCCTTCCTATAATGTGGTGACCAGAATTGCACACAGTAGTCCAGCTAAAGCCTTACCAAAGTTCTATACAACTCCAACATGACCTCCCTGCTTTTGTAATCTACGCCTTGATTGATAAAGGCAAGTGTCCCATATGCCTTTTTCACCACCCTAATAACCTGCCCCTCTGCCTTCAGAGATCTATGGACAAACACGCCAAGGTCTCTTTGTTCCTCATAACTTCCCAGTGTCAGGCCATTCATTGAATACTTCCGTGTCACATTACTCCTTCCAAAGTGTATCACCTCACACTTTTCAGTGTTAAATTCCATCTGCCACCTTTCTGCCTATTTGGCCAACCCGTCGATATCTTCCTGTAACCTAAGATACTCAACCTCACTGTTAACCACTCGGCCAATCTTTGTGTCATCCGCGAATTTACGGATCCTACCCCCCACATAGTCATCTATGTCGTTTATATAAATGACAAACAATAGGAGACCCAGCACAGATCCCTGTGGTATGCCACTGGACACTGCATCCAGTCACTAAAACAGCCATCTGTCATCACTCTCTGTCTCCTACAGCTAAGCCAATTTTGAATCCACCTTATCAAGTTACCCTGTATCCCATGTGCATTTGCTTTCTTGATAAGTCTCCCATGTGGGACCTTGTCAAAGGCTTTGCTGAAATCCATGTAAACTTCATCAACTGCACTACCCTCATCTACACACCTGGTCACATGCTCAAAAAATTCAATCGAATTTGTTAGGCATGACCTCCCTCTGACAAAGCCATGCTGACTATTCCTAATCAAATTTTGCCTCTCCAAGTGGAGACACATTCTCTCCTTCAGAATTTTCTCCAATAGTTTTCCTACCACTGACGTGAGACTCACTGGTCTGTAGTTCCCTGGCTTATCTCTACAACCTTTCTTAAATAGTGGGACCACATTAGCTGTTCTCCAGTCCTCTGGCACCTCCCCCGTGGCCAGAGAGAATTGATGTATTGTGTACTGGTGTATTGTGGTGTATTGTGTACTGGTGTATTGGTGTATTGTGGTGGACTGGTGCATTGTGGTGGACTGGTGTATTGTGTACTGGAGTATTGTGGTGTATTGGTAGACTGTGTATTGGTGTATTGTGTACCAGTGTATTATAGTGTATTGGTGTATTATGTACTGGTGTATTGTGCACTGGTGTATTGCGGTGTATTGGTGTACTGTGTACTGGTGTATTGGTGTACTTTGTACTGGTGTATTGTGGTGTATTGGTGTACTGTGTACTGGTGTATTGTGGTGTATTGGTGTACTGTGTACTGATGTATTGGTGTACTTTGTACTGTGTATTGTAGTGTATTGGTGTACTGTGGACGGTGTATTGTGGTGTATTGATGTACTGTGGACTGTGTATTGTGGTGTATTGGTGTACCGTGTACTGTGGTGTATTAGTGTACTGTGTACTGATGTTTTGTGGTGTATTGGTGTACTGGTGTATTGGTGTACTGTGTACTGTGGTGTATTGGTGTACTGTGTACTGGTGTATTGTGGTGTATTGGTGCACTGTGGTGTATTGGTGTACCGTGTACTGTGTATTGGTGTATTGGAGTACTGTGGTGCATTGGTGTACTGTGTACTGTGTATTGGTGTATTGGTGTACTGTGGTGTATTGGTGTACTGTATACTGTGTATTGGTGTACTGTGGTGAATTGGTGCACTGTGTACTGTCGTGTATTGGTGTACTGTGTACTGCTGTATTGTGGTGTATTGGTGTACTGTATACTGTCATGTATTGGTATACTGTGTACTGGTCTATTGTGGTGTATTGGTGTACTGTGGTGTATTGGTGTACTGTATACTGATGTATGGTGGTGTATTGGTGTACTGTGTATTGTGGTGCATTGGTGTACTGTGGTGTATTGGTGTACTGTGTACTGGTGTATTGCATTGTTGAACTACAAGAAAGCCCCCAGCGATTTAACATCCGCAGCACTTAAAGCAGCCAGAAGTACTGCACAAAGAACCGCTAGGCGTTGCGCAAACGACTACTGGCAACACCTATGCAGTCATATTCAGCTGGCCTCAGACACCGGAAACATCAGAGGAATGTATGATGGCATGAAGAGAGCTCTTGGGCCAACCATCAAGAAGATCGCCCCCCTCAAATCTAAATCGGGGGACATAATCACTGACCAACGCAAACAGATGGACCGCTGGGTTGAGCACTACCTAGAACTGTACTCCAGGGAGAATGCTGTCACTGAGACTGCCCTCAATGCAGCCCAGCCTCTACCAGTCATGGATGAGCTGGACATACAGCCAACCAAATCGGAACTCAGTGATGCCATTGATTCTCTAGCCAGTGGAAAAGCCCCTGGGAAGGACAGCATTACCCCTGAAATAATCAAGAGTGCCAAGCCTGCTATACTCTCAGCACTACATGAACTGCTATGCCTGTGCTGGGACGAGGGAGCAGTACCCCAGGACATGCGCGGTGCCAACATCATCACCCTCTTTTAGAACAAGGGTGACCGCGGTGACTGCAACAACTACCGTGGAATCTCCCTGCTCAGCATAGTGGGGAAAGTCTTTGCTCGAGTCGCTCTGAACAGACTGCAGAAGCTGGCCGAGCGCGTCTACCCTGAGGCACAGTGTGGCTTTCGTGCAGAGAGATCGACCATTGACATGCTGTTCTCCCTTCGTCAGATACAGGAGAAATGCCGTGAACAACAGAAGCCCCTCTACATTGCTTTCATTGATCTCACCAAAGCCTTTGACCTCGTCAGCAGACGTGGTCTCTTCAGACTACTAGAAAAGATCGGATGTCCACCAAAGCTACTAAGTATCATCACCTCATTCCATGACAATATGAAAGGCACAATTCAACATGGTGGCTCCTCATCAGAGCCCTTTCCTATCCTGAGTGGTGTGAAACAGGGCTGTGTTCTCGCACCCACACTTTTTGGGATTTTCTTCTCCCTGCTGCTTTCACATGCGTTCAAATCCTCTGAAGAAGGAATTTTCCTCCACACAAGATCAGGGGGCAGGTTGTTCAACCTTGCCCGTCTAAGAGCGAAGTCCAAAGTATGGAAAGTCCTCATCAGAGAACTCCTCTTTGCTGACGATGCTGCTTTAACATCTCACACTGAAGAGTGCCTGCAGAGTCTCATCGACAGGTTTGCGTCTGCCTGCAATGAATTTGGCCTAACCATCAGCCTCAAGAAAACGAACATCATGGGGCAGGACGTCAGAAATGCTCCATCCATCAATATTGGCGACCACGCTCTGGAAGTGGTTCAAGAGTTCACCTACCTAGGCTCAACTATCACTAGTAACCTGTCTCTAGATGCAGAAATCAACAAGCGCATGGGTAAGGCTTCCACTGCTATGTCCAGACTGGCCAAGAGAGTGTGGGAAAATGGCGCACTGACACGGAACACAAAAGTCCGAGTGTATCAGGCCTGTGTCCTCAGTACCTTGCTCTACGGCAGCGAGGCCTGGACAACGTATGCCAGCCAAAAGCGACGTCTCAATTCATTCCATCTTCGCTGCCTTCGGAGAATACTTGGCATCAGGTGGCAGGACGCTATCTCCAACACAGAAGTCCTTGAAGCTGCCAACACCCCCAGCTTATACACACTACTGAGTCAGCGGCGCTTGAGATGGCTTGGCCATGTGAGCCGCATGGAAGATGGCAGGATCCCCAAAGACACATTGTACAGCGAGCTCGCCACTGGTATCAGACCCACCGGCCGTCCATGTCTCCGCTATAAAGACGTCTGCAAACGCGACATGAAATCGTGTGACATTGATCACAAGTCATGGGAGTCAGTTGCCAGCATTCGCCAGAGCTGGCGGGCAGCCATAAAGACAGGGCTAAATTGTGGTGAGTCGAAGAGACTTAGTAGTTGGCAGGAAAAAAGACAGAGGCGCAAGGGGAGAGCCAACTGTGCAACAGCCCCAACAAACAAATTTCTCTGCAGCACCTGTGGAAGAGCCTGTCACTCCAGAATTGGCCTTTATAGCCACTCCAGGCGCTGCTTCACAAACCACTGACCACCTCCAGGCGCATATCCATTGTCTCTCGAGATAAGGAGGCCCAAAGAAGACTGGTGTATTGTGGTGTATTGTTGTACTGTGTATTGGTGTACTGTGTATTGGTGTACTGTGGTGTATTGGTGTACTGTGTACTGTGGTGTATTGGTGTACTGTGTACAGGTGTATTGTGGTGTATTGGTGTACTGTGTACTGTGTATTGTGGTTATTGTGCCCAATTCTGTGCCCTGCACTTTAGGAAGGATGTGAAGGCTTTAGAAATGGTCAAAGTCAAAGAGTTATACAGCACAGGAACAGGCCATTCGGCCCTCCAAGCCTGCGCCGATCTTGATGCCTGTCTAAACTATAACCTTCTGCATTTCCAGGGACCGTATCCCTCTATTCCCATCCTATTCATGTATTTGTCAAGATGCCTATTAAACGTCACTATCGTACCTGCTTCCACAACCTCCCCTGGCAGCAAGTTCCAGGCACTCAACACCCTCTGTGTACAAATTTTGCCTTGCACATCCCCTCTAAACTTTGCCCCTCGCACCTTAAACCTATGTCCCCTAGCAACTGACTCTTCCACCCTGGGAAAAAGCTTCCGACTATCCATTCTGTCCATGCCACTCATAACTTTGTAAACCTCTATCATGTCGCCCCTCCACCGCCATCGTTCCAGTGAAAACAATCCAAGTTTATCCAACATCTCCTCATAGCTAATACCCTCCAGACCAGGCAACATCCTGGTAAACCGCTTCTGTACCCTCTCCAAAGCCTCCACGTCCTTCTGGTAGTGTGGTGACAAGCATTGAACGCAATATTCCAAGTGTGGCCTAACTAAGGTTCTGTACAGCTGTAGCATGACTTGTCAATTTTTATACTCAATGCCCTGACCGATGAAGGCAAGCATGCCGTATGCCTTCTTGACTACCTTATCCACCTGCGTTGCCACTTTTAGTGATCTGTGGACCTGTACGCCCAGATCTCTCTGCCTGTCAATACTCGTAAGGGTTTTGCCATTTATTGTATACTTCCCACCTGTACTAGACCTTCCAAAATGCATTACCTCACATTTGTCCGGATTAAACTCCATCTGTCATTTCTCCAGCCAAGTCTCCAGCTACGCTCTGTCTTCTATGACTGAGCCAGTTCTGTATCCATCTTGCCAGTTCACCTCTGAACCTGTGTGACTTCACATATTGTACCAGTCTGCCATGAGGGACCTTGTCAAAGGCTTTACTGAAGTCCATGTAGACAACATCCACTGCCCTTCCTTCATCAATCGTCTTCGTCACTTCCTCATAAAACTCAATCATGTTAGTGAGACACGACTTCCCCTTCACAAAACCATGCTGCCTCTTGCTAATAAGTCCATTTGTTTCCAAATGGGAGTAAATCCTGTCCCGAAGAATCCTCTCCAATAATTTCCCTACCACTGACGTAAGGCTCACCGGCCTGTAATTTCCTGGATTATCCTTGCTACCCTTCTCAAACAAAGGAACAACATTGACTATTCTCCAGTCCTCTGGGACCTCACCTGTAGCCAATGAGGATACAAATATTTCTGTCAAGGCCCCAGCAATTTCCTCCCTTGCTCCCTCAGTATTCTGGGGTAGATCCCATCAGACCCTGGGGACTTATCTACCTTAATGCTTTTCAAGATGTCCAACACCTCCTCCTTTTTGATATCAACATGACCCAGACTATCTACAAACCCTTCCCTCGACTCATCATCCATCAAGTCCTTCTCTTTGGTGAATTCTGATGCAAAGTACTCATTTAGTACCTCGCCCATTTCCTCAGGCACCACGCATAGATTCCCTCCTCTGTCTTTGAGTGGCCCAACCCTTTCCCTGGTTACCCTCTTGCTCTTTATATACGTATAAGGGACTTCATCTCCACAAGGACTGTTCGGTGGTCACTCCTACCAATACTGTCATGGACAGGTAGACTGGTGAGGGCGAGGTCAAGTAGTTTATGCTCTCTTGGTTCATTCACCACCTGCTACAGGCCCAGTCTGCCAGCTTCAGGACTCGACCAGCCCAGATTGTGGTGATGCCACTGAGCCACTCTTCATGATTGACATTGAAATCCCCCAGTAAAAACAGAAAGTGCTGGAAATACTCAGCAGGTTTGGCAGCATCTGTGGAGAGAGAAGCAGAGTTAACGTTTCAGCTCTGTGACCTTTCACCGTTCTGATGAAAGGTTGCAATCCGATAGTTTCGTGGTCATCATTACCGAGACCAGCATTTTAACTCCAGCACTATTCTCACCTGACATTCAGCAAGTCATTATATCGCAATAAAAAGTGGAATCTGCAGCTAAAGTTTCCCTCCCTAATGCAAAAGCTTTGAGGTCTGAGCACCCATAATGCTGCCTCCAGCTATATTCGCACTGACTGTAGATATTTTTTATTTTAGACCATATCTATAAAATCACACAAGAACCAATTTGAAGTTCCTTGCAAGCCAAACTTATTGCAATGCTGTTGAGGTAAAAATATCTCCCTAATGGCAATGCAGTCTTTTGTTTTGTAAACTGTGCTTGAAGACTTACAATAGGCTTCAGTAAAATAAAAACCATTCTTCCCATAACTATCAACAAAAAAATTTTCCTCCAGTTTGGAGAATTATAATAAATCAATTACCAAGTTCTACATTTCTTATTTAAAAATTTTGCAGATCACTGAGGAATTTTGGATCTTTCAAACTTAAAAGAACTAGGTCAGCCAAATGGTACAGCTGGAATTTATGCTATACACATATGAAACAGTTCAATTTTGTTGACAATTATTTGGAATAAAGTGCATACATACAAAGACATCCAAATTACCTTATTTTCTTATTTTGCAGTTTTTTCACTCTTCAAATTAATTTCTCTCACTTTCTTATATACACAAGTCCTTCCTATTCTAACACTTTTTATGAATTCTCTTTATTGTCATCTCTATGTAATTACTGCACCTGTGGCATTCATCCATGAACTTTCTGACTGAGCCCACATCAAACTATTGCTATTAACAGATACACAGACAACCCAACCACACCTGGTCTCAGAATTTCTGCCCAACATCTGCACCTATTCATTCATTCACCAAACGTGGGCCTCAGTCCAGTCTTAAACCAATTTCCTGATTTCTCTGTACTCCAGTCTTATATCCTGCAGAAAGGATTTACGAGAATGGTGCCAGGGATGATAATGGACAAATCTCTGTTCTAGGATTAAGAACAAATTGTATTTTAATGCTTCTAGCCAGAAAGTAGCCCAGACATATGTTGTAATGCAAAAAACTAGCCATACTTAGGTCTGCTCAAGTAACATCGGCAATTAGAGCCAAACTAGAAGCATTTTTGTGTTTTAGGCCTATGTCCATTAGGAACTGGAGTAATACTACCCACACTCCTTTCGCTTAAGACTCTAAGTGAGGCAGCAGAAAACACTTTCATCCCACCAACCCTATGATGGATTTTGATTCTGGTCCCAGAGATGAATTGCTGATGTTTAACCCACTGAACCAACAAAGGAGGGATGCTCTTCTTTCTCTTTAAGTCCTGGGCATGATAGGAGTAAACATGTCTGATAGCCAATGTTCCTCTCATCTCTAGCCTCCAGACTCTTTGCCTTTATTGCAAGCTTTCTTGACCCTCTCTCTTTTATAGTTGCACTGAATTTTAAGCGATATAATACGCTACATGTTCTTTCTCCTCCTTATACGCTGACTATGTTGAAATCAAGAGTCATTGTCACATCTCCTCCCCAATTCAATCTTTCCCAGGATCTGGGCACTATTGAACTCATTAGCTTCTCTGGGCTTTCTCTCCTCCTGAGATCTATAAGTGTATACAACCCAGATTTGAGGCATCCTATTACTACTACTTCACTCATCTCACCTTCTTTCCTCTTTTCAACTTTGTTGGTATGCTGGTCTATGGGACTTAGATCTTAGCCTACATTTCTCAATTCTTGGTTACAGCATAGTAGGAAGCCATTCAGCCCATCGTCTCTGTGGTAGCTATCTGCAAGAGCAACTCAGCTAGTCCCACTCTCCTGCCCATCCCCTATAGACCTGCAATTTATTTTTTTTCTTCAGGTGTGTATCCAGTCCTCTTTTGAAGGCCACAGTTGAATCTGCCTCCACTATATAGTCAGGAAATGCATTACAGATCCCAACTACTTGCTGCATAGAAAAGGTTTTCTCATATCACCTTATTTGCCTTATGTCGATGTCATCTGGTTCTCAACCATTCTGCCAATGGTAACAGTTTATCTCTATCTACTCTGTCTAGATTCCTCATGATTTTAAACAACCCTATCAAATCTCTTCTCAACCTTCTCGTCTCTAAGGAAAACAACCCTAGCTTCCCCAATCTATCCACATAGCTGAAGTCTCTCATCCCTGGAACCATTCTCGTAAATCTTTTCTGCACCATTTCTAAAGTCTTCACATCCTTCCTAAAGTGCAGGGCACAGAATTGGGCACAATACACAGTACACCAATACACCACAAAACACAGTACACAGTACACCAATACACCACAGTACACCAATATACAGTATACAGTACACCAATACACCACAGTACACAGTACACCAATACACCACAAAACACAATACACAGTACACCAATACACCACAAAACACAATACACAGTACACCAATACACCACAGTACACCAATACACCACAGTACACAGTACACCAATACACCACAAAACACAATACACAGTACACCAATACACCACAAAACACAGTACACAGTACACCAATACACCACAGTACACCAATATACAGTATACAGTACACCAATACACCACAGTACACAGTACACCAATACACCACAAAACACAGTACACAGTACACCAATACACCACAGTACACCAATATACAGTATACAGTACACCAATACACCACAGTACACAGTACACCAATACACCACAAAACACAATACACAGTACACCAATACACCACAAAACACAGTACACAGTACACCAATACACCACAGTACACAGTACACCAATACACCACAAAACACAATACACAGTACACCAATACACCACAAAACACAGTACACAGTACACCAATACACCACAGTACACAGTACACCAATACACCACAAAACACAATACACAGTACACCAATACACCACAAAACACAATACACAGTACACCAATACACCACAAAACACAATACACAGTACACCAATACACCACAAAACACAGTACACCAATACACCACAAAACACAATACACAGTACACCAATACACCACAAAACACAGTACACCAATACACCACAAAACACAGTACACAGTACACCAATACACCACAAAACACAGTACACAGTACACCAATACACCACAAAACACAGTACACAGTACACCAATATACAGTATACAGTACACCAATACACCACAGTACACAGTACACCAATACACCACAAAACACAATACACAGTACACCAATACACCACAAAACACAGTACACAGTACACCAATACACCACAGTACACAGTACACCAATACACCACAAAACACAATACACAGTACACCAATACACCACAAAACACAATACACAGTACACCAATACACCACAAAACACAGTACACAGTACACCAATACACCACAGTACACCAATATGCAGTATACAGTACACCAATACACCACAGTACACAGTACACCAATACACCACAGTACACCAATACACCACAGTACACAGTACACCAATACACCACAAAACACAATACACAGTACACCAATACACCACAAAACACAGTACACAGTACACCAATACACCACAGTACACCAATATACAGTATACAGTACACCAATACACCACAGTACACAGTACACCAATACACCACAGTACACAGTACACCAATACACCACAAAACACAATACACAGTACACCAATACACCACAAAACACAATACACAGTACACCAATACACCACAGTACACAGTACACCAATACACCACAGTACACCAATACACCACAGTACACAGTACACCAATACACCACAAAACACAATACACAGTACACCAATACACCACAAAACACAATACACAGTACACCAATACACCACAGTACACCAATATACAGTATACAGTACACCAATACACCACAGTACACAGTACACCAATACACCACAGTACACCAATACACCACAGTACACAGTACACCAATACACCACAGTACACCAATACACCACAATACACAGTACACCAATACACCACAGTACACCAATATACAGTATACAGTACACCAATACACCACAATACACAGTACACCAATACACCACAGTACACCAATATACATTATACAGTACACCAATACACCACAGTACACAGTACACCAATACACCACAGTACACAGTACACCAATACACCACAGTACACCAATACACCACAGTACACAGTACACCAATACACCACAAAACACAATACACAGTACACCAATACACCACAAAACACAGTACACAGTACACCAATACACCACAGTACACCAATATACAGTATACAGTACACCAATACACCACAGTACACAGTACACCAATACACCACAGTACACCAATACACCACAATACACAGTACACCAATACACCACAGTACACCAATATACAGTATACAGTACACCAATACACCACAGTACACAGTACACCAATACACCACAGTACACCAATATACAGTATACAGTACACCAATACACCACAGTACACAGTACACCAATACACCACAGTACACCAATACACCACAATACACAGTACACCAATACACCACAGTACACAGTACACCAATACACCACAGTACACCAATACACCACAATACACAGTACACCAAAACACCACAGTACACCAATATACAGTATACAGTACACCAATACACCACAATACACAGTACACCAATACACCACAGTACACCAATACACCACAATACACAGTACACCAATACACCACAGTACACCAATGTACAGTATACAGTACACCAATACACCACAGTACACAGTACACCAATACACCACAGTACACCAATATACAGTATACAGTACACCAATACACCACAGTACACAGTACACCAATACACCACAGTACACCAATACACCACAATACACAGTACACCAATACACCACAGTACACCAATATACAGTATACAGTACACCAATACACCACAATACACAGTACACCAATACACCACAGTACACCAATACACCACAATACACAGTACACCAATACACCACAGTACACCAATATACAGTACACAGTACACCAATACACCACAGTACACCAATACACCACAATACACAGTACACCAATACACCACAGTACACCAATATACAGTATACAGTACACCAATACACCACAATACACAGTACACCAATACACCACAGTACACCAATATACAGTATACAGTACACCAATACACCACAATACACAGTACACCAATACACCACAGTACACCAATATACAGTATACAGTACACCAATACACCACAGTACACAGTACACCAATACACCACAATACACAGTACACAGTACACCAATACACCACAATACACAATACACCAATACACCACAATACACCAATACACCACAGTACAACAATATACAGTATACAGTACACCAATACACCACAGTACACAGTACACCAATACACCACAGTACACCAATACACCACAGTACAACAATATACAGTATACAGTACACCAATACACCACAGTACACAGTACACCAATACACCACAGTACACCAATACACCACAGTACAACAATATACAGTATACAGTACACCAATACACCACAATTCACAATACACCATTACACCACAATACACCAATACACCACAGTACAACAATATACAGTATACAGTACACCAATACACCACAATACACAGTACACCAATACACCACAGTACACCAATATACAGTATACAGTACACCAATACACCACAATACACAGTACACCAATACACCACAATACACAGCACACCAGTACACCAATACACCACAATGCGTGGAAAGTTCTTTACGCAGAGGGCGATGGGTGCCTGGAACACGTTGCCAGCGGAGGTGGTAGACGCAGGCATGATAGCGTCTTTTAAGATGTATCTAGACAGATACATGAATGGGCAGGAAGCAAAGAGATACAGACCCTTAGAAAATAGGCGACATGTTTAGAGAGCGGATCTGGATTGGCACAGGCTTGGAGGGCCGAAGGGCCTGTTCCTGTGCTGTAATGTTCTTTGTTCTTTAAAAATACACCAGTACACCAATACACCACAATACACCAGTACACGGTAAACCAATACACCACAATACATCAGTACAAAGTACACCAATACACCAGTACACAGTACATGAGTACACTACAATACACAGTACAAAGTACACCAGTACACAGTACATCAATACACCACAATACACCAGTACGCAATACACCAGTAAATAGTACATCAATACACCACAATACACCAGTACACAGTACATCAATACACCACAATACACCAGTACACAGTACATCAATACACCACAATACACCAGTACACAGTGCACCAATACACCACATTTAGATGATTTCTACAGAGCAGTATACATCCAGATTATTTTGCCAGTGGGGGAGCTGATATATTCTTTATGGCTTAGACAATCTGGTATTGGTCGCAGATCAAGCAAGTTTGAATGAATCTGTGCGCCTGATTAGCATTATTCCAACCAATCATATTAATTCCATTAATTAAACATCTATTCTGAACATTGTATGCCATCAACTGCTGCTGTTCTTAATTAGGTAAAGATACAAGTCTGGGATAATGTAATGAATTTTAGATACTTAGTTGCTTTAGACAAACATGCATAAAAAGTGAAGTATTTAGAAGCTACATTTCATCTTTTTCATCTGATTAATTCACGAACGATGTTGGGATAGTTAATGAGAATGGCCTTAACCTTAAATGTTGCATAGCTTACAAAATGATGGAGATATCTTGTTCCATTTGCCAATAAATTAAGGAATATCAAATATTATGAAGTTGAGTTTGCAGAATTAGGATATTCATCCTTTCGTAAACTTTCGTAAACAAAAAAAAAGCCCTCTATTTTTGATCTGTATTATTCACCAGCATTATTTCACAAGCCAGGCCTTGGCTCAGTGGTAGCACTGTCACTTTTGAGTCAGTTAGTTGCGGATTCAAGGCCCACTCTGACCCTTAAACATGCAATATAGGCTTACACTTTGGTACTGTACTGAGGCAGTGCTGCACTTTTGTGCATGCTGTCTTTCAGATGAGATGTTAAATCAAGACCCCTTCTGCTCTCACTGGCATGACACTATTTAAAGGAGAGAAATGGAGTTAATTTTGTTTCTGCGATGATCACATTTCCAATTTACCAACGTTGGGATTTGAACCAACAGCTTTCTACAAGAAGCAAAGATTCTTTAAAGTTTTGCTCTTGCATTTGGTTGACTTATGCGAAGTAGATTGAAACTTGCACTATGCAGTGCCAATGAAAACATGCAGCTCGTGCTTCCTCAAAGCTTCACAATCATAGCTTCAGAAATCTACATTGGCTATTATTGGGTTTTTCTAACTACTTATGTAGCAATTTCAGCACATTATTGTTATAAAGTGCAGCTTTTCACAAGTTAATAACATTAGATAAACCTATGCTATGGAACACAGAATGGTACTTTGCAGTTACAATATTCTAAATGGGGAGCCCCTCATCTTGTGTATGTAGGGCAGGAGGAAATAAAGAATCAAAAACAGAGGTTATACCATTTCAGACCACTTTTCAAACCTTTAATCCTTTGTTATGATTTTTGAAGTGGTAGCAAATTGGCTAGGGAATATTGCATTACATGGGAAAGCCAAAAAGAAAAGATGTAAAAAAAAACTCTGGGCAGGGGCAACAAATGAAATGAGGTCACGCTGCAACATTTTTTCCACTTTTTACATCTTGATCATTGGAGAAAAGAAATCTGAGAAAACATGCTGTAAGATAGGAACACCAGCAGGAGGCAATGCCAGAGACTCTGGGGATGGTCCACAATAATTGAGATCGGCCATTGGGCTAGAGGGAGAGACAGACCATCATGGATGGAGGGTGATAGGTCAGCAGGTGGGAGAGAGAGGCTATTATGGCTGGAGGGTGATAGGTCAGCAGAGGGAGAGAGAGGACATGATCATCATAGGGGAAGACCAAAAGCTTCCTTGAGGCATTGGGGGGAGGACTACTCTTGATCCTCCTAGCCCACAAGGAGTCTGAAAAAAGGCACTTACTCTGTGGAGCTGGCAGCTCCCACCTCCCTTTAACTGCCAGGTTTCCCAACCCCTGTTAATTATCTGTTAATTAATACCTTATTTTCAGTCCCAGAGAGATTGATTGGCAGTAATTAATAGTCATCATGTTATTAACATGGTGTTTTTGCTAGTAATGTCAAAGCTTAACTTTCTGTGGCGTGTTTACATCACACCTACCATGTAAAAACAGCAACTTTGTGCCATTCATTGCATGTCAATGGTGAGGCAGATAGCGGGATGAAATTTTTACAAAGATAGGGAAGCAGTGTAATTTGGACAGCAACATTTAGGTGCTGGCATTTAACCGCACATCTGCCCCTCACCTGAAGTTATTGTAACATTTACATATAAGTAACTGTGAGTGTCATTAGCTTCACCAATATTTTGACAGAAAAATGTGGGGTAGTGTTGTGTTGACAAACTCTTTTAAAAACTACCTTGATAAATACTTTGTTAGGAACAAGATTGCAAGTTTTCTTTAATATAGACTGAGATGATTAAATACTCCATGGAAATGATGGTCATTAAGTTCCTGAGAATTATGGAAAGAAACAACTTACTAAAACAATAACAAACTACAGTTTAGTTTAGAGATACAGCACTGAAACAGGCCCTTCGGCCCACCGAGTCTGTGCCGACCATCAACCACCCATTTATACTAATCCTACACTAATCCCATATTCCTACCACATCCCCACCTGTCCCTATATTTCCCTACCACCTACCTATACTAGGGGCAATTTATAATGGCCAATTAACCTATCAACCTGCAAGTCTTTGGCATGTGGGAGGAAACCAGAGCACCCGGAGGAAACCCATGCAGACACAGGGGGAACTTGCAAACTCCACACAGGCAGTACCCAGAATTGAACCCAGGTCGCTGGAGCTGTGAGGCTGCGGTGCTAACCACTGCACCACTGTGGCGTTATATAGAAAACCTTTCACAGAAAGGTATTCCCAAATTGCTTCATAGAAAGAGCTAAAGAAAATGTTAGTAGTGATGACGACAAAAGGTAGGTTTTAAATAGTTTCTTAAAGGAGGTCAGAAAGGTGGCAATGCAGAGGATTAGGAGGAGAATTCCAGACCTTAGGACCTAAAATGGTGGTTATATGTTAACATAGATAGAACGGAGCTTTATTGGATTACCTTTGTGGAAGAGACGGTGAGTCAATGTAAAACTGTACCTCAAAATAATAAATCACATGCAGGCCATTGGAAGATACATTAAGCTCAATTTTTAACAGTGAGCTGCCAAGACGGCACGGCGCACGTGTGAGATACACACCGCGGAGCCACTGCGATATTTCGCGCGGTGGCTCATTAGAGGGCAGAACGCCCACACCCGATGACGTAAAGGGGGCAGTCGCTCCGTCCCCGGCAATGGTGTCCCGCACCACCGCGCAAGCGCCGGCGCCATTTTTAAATGGCTTCAAGCCCTTACTGGTAATTTTAATTTTTAAAGTGACATGGATGGAACAGTAACATTTATAAATTGAATAAAACATTGAAGCCCCTCTCTCACCCTTCCCCCCCCACCCCCAATGACCACACAATTTACTTATGGTCCTCTCCACCCAAAAAAAACCTGAACTTTCCGCCCCGAACTTTGTTACTTATGCCCTTGATCCCTTCTCACCATCCCCTCAGCCAATAGTCAGACTTTTCCCCTCTCCTCCTCTCTCCCGCCCTGAAAATTTCACTCCAGCCCCCAACCCCCTCAACAGTGTTACGCCTCGAATCTCTGAACAGAGATCCAAAGATGCTGGACTTCCAGCAATCGGCTGGAATATTGGCGTGGGACGGCCATCGCGACAAGGTAAGTAATTCTTAATTTATTAGCATTGATTTTAATCTGTAAATTACGTTTTTTGTGCTGAGCAGTGGGGTGGGGGCCACAGCCCATGGCTGCGTCACCGCTGGTAAAATGGGGCAGGGCCTTCCCGACATCAAGGCCCTGACGGGTCTCTCCCAGAGATATTTTCCAGGACCCCTGCCACGACCCCTGACGTCAGGGGGGCTGGTAAAACTCATGGTCTGTCAATGAAATTAATTTGATCTTGTTAATAACCTATTTATCTTGCAGGCCCTTTTGAGATCTATGTCCTTACAACGTTCACCTGTTACAGAACATTAGGGTGTACAGTGGTGCAGTGGTTAGCACTACATCTTCACAGCTCCAGCAACCCAGGTTCAGTTCTGGGTACTGCCTCTGTGGACTTTGCAAGTTCTCCCTGTGACCGTGTGGGTTTCTGCCGGGTGCTCTAGTTTCCTCCCACAGCCAAAGACTTGGCGGTTGATAGGTAAATTGGCAATTGTAAATTGCCTCTAGTGTAGGTAGGTGGTAGGAGAATGGTGGGGATGTGGTCGGGAATGTAGGATTAGTATAAAATGGGTGGTTGTTGGTCAACACAGACTTAGTGGGCCAAAGGGCCTGTTTCAGTGCTGTATCACTAAATAAAAATAAAACAAAGTTCAAAAACAACACTGAATTTTCTAGCATGACTGCTGTTTGAAGTTGTTTCTGCTCCAGATATACTGTTGGAAAGCCATATGTAGTGGTGAAAATCGATAAGACATTATCACATTCGATTACTAATATGTTGCAAAATTCCATTTGAAATGATTATTTGGTTATTGTTTATTTGAGAGAATTCTCCCTGCTGGTGGTTAATATGCAGGAATTCCCACTCCCATAATGGACAGCCAAAGAGAAGGCAGCACCGTGAATTATTTAAAATCATCTGTTACCTGCAATTATGGGATAAATAAAAGCACTAGAAGAACACAAGTAGCGGAGTCCTTACCAGAGTGCTATATATTTGGGTGTTTCTGAGTGAGAAAAAAACTGGTTTGATGATCAGGAGTCACAAGGTTTTGAGGAGAGAAAGAAAACAGTATAGAATCAGCACAGAAGAAGACCATTTGTTCCATTGCACCTATACTGGCTATCTGAAAGAGCTGAACACTTAGGCCCCCTTTCCCTCTCCTTGTAAGGGATTGATTACTATCAACCCCGCCACATCCCCAACAGAATGACTTGATGGGAGCAGGTAGCTTAAAGAAGTTAACACCAATCGGCTTCAACGATCGTGTACATGGGAGAAATACATGCAAGACCCTCTCAATGCATAGCAGGCTGGGATTGAATATTTGTTGCCAATCAATGTCATCGGAGGAACCGCTCTGCCCCCTCCATTTAAATCAGCCCCCCTCTGCGTAATATCACGGGGGCTCAGGGACCGCGGATCCGCGCGGGATGCACGCCACCATCAGAGTGCACCACCGTGAACAGCGGCGCACCAGTAAAATTCAGCCCTTTGCGTCTGCTTCACAAAAGAGAGGGACAATACAAACATTGCAATTTGGAAGGAAGAGTATGAAATATTAGATGAAATTAGCATTGTGAGAGAACAAGTATTACGAGTTTGACACCTTGAATGTGGTTAAATCCTCAGGCCAGAATGAAATGTAACCAAGGCTGTTAAGGGAAACAAAAGAAGAAATAGCAGAGACTCTGACCAACATTTTCCAATCCTCTCTGGTTACAGGTGCGGTGCCAGAGGACTGGAGGACAGCTAATGTTGTACCATTGTTTAAAAAGGGATAGACAGAGTAATTACACATCAGTTAGCCTAACCTCAGTGGTGGGAAAATTATTGCAAAAAATCCTGAGGGACAGGTTAAACTTCCACTTAGAAGGACACAGATTAATCAAAGATAGTCAGCACAAACTTGTTAATAGAAGGTCAAGTCTGACTAATGTGATTGAATTTTTTGAAGAGGCAACAAGGAGGGTCAATGAGGGTGGTTCATTTGGTGTAGTCTAGATGGATTTTAGCAAGGTTATTGATCAGGTCTCACATGACAGGCTGGTCACGAAAGTAAAAGCCCACGGTATCCAAGGCAAAGTGGCACATTGGATCTAAAATTGGCTGACAGGCAGGAAGCAAAGTGTAATGAATGATGGGTGTTTTTGTGACAGGAAGGCTGCCTCCAGCGAGGCTCCACAGGGCTCAGGACGAGGTCCATGCTTTTTGTGGTTATATATCAATGATTTGGACTTGAAGGTAGGGGGTTTGATTAAGAAGTTTGCATATAATACAAAAGTTGGCCGTGATGTTGATAATGAAGAAGAAAGCTATAGACTGCAGGAAGATATCAATGGACCAGACAGATGGGTGGAACAGTGGCAAATGGAGTTCAATCGGGATAAATGTGAGGTAATGCATTTGGGGAAGGCTAACAAGGCAAAGGAATACACAATAAATGGTAGGATACTGAGAAGTGTAGAGGAACAGAGAAACCTTGGAGTGCATGTTCACAGATCTCTGAAGGTGGCTAGACAGGTAGATAAGGTGGTCGAGAAGGCATACAGGGTACTTGCTTTTTTGCCAAAGAATAGAATATAAGTGCAGGGAATTTATGCTGGAAATGTATAAAGCACTAGTTATGCCACAGCTAGTGTACTGTGTGCAGTTCTGGTCACAGCACTATAGGAAAGATGTGCTTGCACGACTGAGGAGATTCGCAGAGATGTTGCCTGGACTGGAGAACTTTACTTATGAGGAAAGATTGGATAGGCTGGGTAGTTTACTTTGGAACAGAGGAGGCTGAGGGGAGACCGAACTGAAATGTATAAAATTATGAGGGGTCTTGATAGAGTGGACAGGAAGGCCTGAATCCCCTTGGTTGAGGGGTCCTTAACCAGGGCCATAGATTTAGGGTAAGAGGTAGGAGATTTAGAGGGGATTCGAGGGGAAATCTTTTCATCCAGAGGATGGTGGGGATCTTGAACTCACTGCCTGAAAGGGTGGTTGAGGCAGAAACCCTCAGAACAATGAAAAACTACTTGGATATTCACTTGGAGTGCCATAACCCACAAAGCTATGGACTAAGAGCTGGAAAATAGGATTAGGCTGGATGCTGGGGGAGTCCAGAACCAGGGGTCATAGTCTAAGGATACGGGGTAAACCTTTCAGGACTGAGATGAGGAGAAATTTCTTCACCCAGAGAATGGTGAACCTGTGGAATTCGCGACCACAGAAAGCAGTTGAGGCCAAAACATTGTATGTTTTCAAGAAGGAGTTAGATATAGCTCTTGGGTCTAAAGGGATCAAAGGGTATGAGGAGAAAGCGGGAACAGGTTGCTGAGTTGGATGATCAGCCATGATCACAATGAATGGCAGAGCAGGTTCGAAAGGCCGAATGGCCTACTCCTGCTCCTATTTTTTACGTTTCTATGTTTCTTCACAAGGTCCTTATAATCAGAGAGCAGTATCATCTACTGTAAGACATATTCAGCTACCATGCAGCATCGGGCTGGTTCATCCACTAATAACAGTGCTGGTCTAAAGCTTGGTTCCCCATCCTTGCAGATATGTAGCAATGGTGAACTTTAGGTATGGTGTGCAGAATGGCATTTCATGCAGAACCATTATTATTTCAGCAGCCATTAGACAGGGGACCAGGTGCTGAGTTGATCCATCAGGTGCTTGCAGGTGCATGCCCGCACCTTGAGGTTTCATTTCCCTTCATTTTTGCCCCTGGTCTTTCAGTTATGGCAAACACTGCTAATGGGTTGAGATGCCTTCTGAGCCATTCTAAACGGTTTCCAGAATGTTAACCCTCTTATTCTGGCACTTCCCTTTAGTGTCTCCTCTCTTGAAATTTCACCTGCACATGATTTTCTACTTCCACCACTAAGTGTTATTTTTCACTTTGATTGCAGGGCAAAAATGTGTGATAGTAAATCAGGAGCCCATTTTACACCTTGTCAAATTTTCTTTTGGAGGAGAATTGCAAGCGAACGTAATCTCATTCTTAAACAGATACTGAGCCAACACTTTCTTCAATTAATTAATTGATAGGGTGCTATTGGTGGAAGTCTACTATTCTATCTATATATCATCTGAATCCCTCAATGAGATTGCTGCTATTCTCAAGTATCAATTATTCTATATGCAAGTCATTTGAAGCCCTAAAGGCTGTGTTATAATTTCCAACGGCCTCTATCTATCTATCTACTCGTCGGGCTTGAGCTGGGGTTTGACACCACTTTCCATTTGGTACTGTGCTTCACTCATCATTTCTAATTTCTGTCCATATTGCTATAAACATCTTCCCCTCTGCTGTTATATCTGTCTTATAGATAGCTGTTTTCTCAGCCTTTACCAAATAATATCACTGCTTCACCCTGTTTGGTTCTTTTGGCTCAAGTGTAGCTTCTGCTTGCAGCCAATTTTACTTTGTGATGGCAAATAACATCAGCATTTTCACCTTTGCAGCTTTCTTTAAACCCCTCATTGCCTTTACATTTCTTTCTTTACATTATTTCCTTATTATTTCTGACAAGCGGACTGACAATGATGGGAAAAAGGATACTTTTTCCTGTTGATTGTATGGCAGCAATTGAGTTCCAATGAATTGTTGAGTCATACCTAATGCCTCCTAATGATGTGTAATTTCAACTGCACATTAGCCTTGATATTACCCAGCTGCTTTAATGCTTCTCGGAACCTTGGGGTGTTCAGTTGTGACTTCACAGAAAGCTAACCTGCTGAATTAGAGCAGTTTGCAAACTGAATCCAAGAACAAAATTGCTCCTGTCCCGACAGCAGTCATAATAGGAAGCCAATGTTCATGTCCAGTTCAACCCAATCTCTTGCAAATCCTGCAGCCATTCCTTTTGACAACATTCTTA
Source organism: Heterodontus francisci (assembly GCF_036365525.1). Taxonomy (NCBI): domain Eukaryota; kingdom Metazoa; phylum Chordata; class Chondrichthyes; order Heterodontiformes; family Heterodontidae; genus Heterodontus; species Heterodontus francisci. Next base: position 201,864,771 of record NC_090374.1, on the reverse strand, counting down.
ATGACAGAAGGGTCTCAGTGAAATGGCATCCCTGTATTGGCAACACTGGATGCCATTACTTTTGACATGTTTCAGCAATAAGACTGGATAATCTCACTTACCTATCAGTCAAAATTGGCAATAGGGATCAGGATCCTGCTGCATTGCCCGCTAGTATTGCCTTAGTCAAATACAAGGTGTAGCTTGCATTGTTTTGAAAAAGCACATTGCAGGCTGTGTGAAGAAGAGGAGTGAATGACAGCAAGCATTAACCTTCTTAGTTAGGGATGTCCAAATATCAATGTCTTCAGACATACAGTCTGAAACCTGCTGGCTGTGGCTGTACATAACTGACAACAGCCTTCATTTCACTCACTGAAGATTCCTTGTTGTCCTTTATTTTTCTTCTTTAGGGATAAATAATTGGATTATCTGACCCTCGATTAATGTATCATAAATATTGCAAATGAATAGAATTTAAGAAAGTCAACAGAGCTGTGCATACTGATAAGTGACTCTAAAAATACTACAACTATGTATTAACACTTTGGAAACTGTATTTCTTGCAGGGTTAAGAGTGTTTTGTTAAGCACTGATACATAACTAAGAGGGCAAAATCTATGAGAGTTCACGAGGAAAACATCAAGCAGTCCATAATTTGAGATCAGTGTGACAGCTGACACTCTTGTGCTCGTATAAAGTTTAAACATAGGATTTATCAGAAATCAACTGCAGATTATTTCTCAATGAATCCATTAGTCTATTGGAATAATGTTAAACATCAGTTATAGTTTAAGAAGAGGATTAATGATGTTTTGAAGTTTTATGTATTACATGGTGGATATTTGAGCGCATGTTGCCCATTGCTAAATTGAATGATTGAAGAATCATGGGCAGTGCACTCCCAAATTTCTGATGTGTAGTTGGTGGTCAAGGCTCATTGCAAAATGTGCAGACTTTTAAAATGATCCCTTCTGACAGCTCAACATTGCTGAAAAGACCTCTCTCTCCTCCTTTAAGGCACTCCTCACATCTGCCCTAATATTTCCTTAATAATGATTTGATGATGCTCCTGTCATAGAGTCATACAGCACAGAAACAGGCCCTTCGACCCATCGTGTTTGTGCCAGCCATCAAGCACCTAACTATTCTAATCCCATTTTCCAGCACTTGGCCCAGAGCCTTGTATGCTATGGTGTTTCAAGTGCTCATCTAAATACTTCTTAAATGTTGTGAGGGTTCCTGCCTCCACCACCTCTTCAGGCAGTGTGTTCCAGATTCCAACCACCCTCTGGGTGAAAATGTTTTCCTCAAATCCCCTCTAAACCTCCTGCCCCTTACTTTAAATCTATGCCCCCTGGTTATTGACCCCTCCACTAAGGGAAAAAGTTTCTTCCTATCTAACCTATCAATGCCCCTCATAATTTTGTATACCTCAATCATGCCCCCCTCAGTCTTCTCTGCTCTAAGGAGAACAACCCTAGCCTTTTCAGTCTCCCTTCATAGCTGAAATGCTCCAGTCCGGGCAACAACCTGGTGAATCTCCTCTGCACCCTCTCCTGTGCAATCACATCCTTCCTGTAATGTGGTGACCAGAACTATACATAGTATTCCAGCTGTGGCCTAACTAGCGTTTTATTCAGTTCCATCATAACCTCCCTGCTCTTATATTCTCTGCCTCAGCTAATAAATGCAAGTATCCCATATGCCTTCCTAACCACCTTATCTACCTGTGCTGCTGCCTTCAGTGATCTATGGACAAGTACACCAAGGCCACTCTGACCCGCTGTACTTCCTAGGGTCCTACCATCCATTGTATATTCCCTTGCCTTGTTAGTCCTCCCAAAATGCATTACCTCACATTTTCAGGATTAAATTCCATTTGCCACTGCTCCGCCCATCTTACCAGCCCATCTATATCGTCCTGTAATCTAAGGCTTTCCTCCTCACTCCTTACAACACCACCAATTTTCGTGTCATCTGCGAACTTACTTCTCATACCTCCTATATTCATGTCTAAATCATTAATGTACATTACAAACAGCAAGGGTCCCAGCACCGATCCCTGCGGTACACCACTGGTCACAGGCTTCCAATCGCAAAAACAACCCTTGAACATCACTCTCTGCCTCCTGCCACTAAGCCAATTTTGGATCCAAATGGCCCTGGATCCCATGGGCTGTTACCTTCTTAACCAATTTCCCATGCAGTACCTTATCAAAAGCCTTACTGAAGTCCATGTAGATTATATCAACTGCTTTACCCCCATCTACACATCTAGTCACTGCCTCGAAAAATTCAATCAAGTTAGTTAGACATGATCTCCCCCTGACAAAGCCATGCTGGCTATCCCTGATTAATTCCTGCTTCTCCAACTGGAGATTAATCCTGTCCATCAGAATTTTTTCCAATATTTTCCCCACTACTGATGTTAGACTCACCAGCCTGTAATTACCTGGTTTATCCCTGCTACCCTTCTTGAATAATGGCACCACATTTGCAGCCCTCCAGTCTTCTGGTACGTCTCTTGTGGCCAGAGAGGATTTGAAAATTTGTGTCAGAGCCCCTGCTATCTCCTCACATAACAGCCTGGGATACATCTCATCTGGGCCTTCGGATTTATCCACTTTTAAGCCTGCTAAAATAGCTAATACTTCCTCCCTTTCAATGCTAATATGTTCGAGTATATCACAATCCCCCTCCCTGATCTCTACACCTGCATCGTCCTTCTCCATAGTGAACACAAATGCAAAGTAATCATTTAAAACCTCACCTATGTCCTCCGGCTCCACACACAGATTGCCACTTTGGTCCCTAATTGGGCCCCACTCTTCCCCTGGTTATCCTCTTGCCCTTAATATACCTATAAAACGCCTTAGGATTTTCCTTCATTTTGCCCACCAGTGTTTTTTCATGTCCCCTCTTCGCTCTCCTAATTACTTATTTTAGTACCCCCTACACTTTCACTTCCTGTGAAGCACCTTGGGATGTTTTACGACAATAAAGGTGCTATATGGGTGATTTTAATCTACATATAAACTGGAAAACTCAGATTGGCAATAGTAGCCTGGGCGAGGAGTTCATAAAATGCTTTTGAGATAGTTTCTTATCTATAGCACGTTATGGAACCAACCAGAGAGCAGGTTATATTAGAGTTGGTTATTGTGTAATCTGACAGGATTAATTAATGACCTTAGAGTAAAGGCACCTCTCGGTAGTAGCGACCATAATATAATTGAATTTTACATCCAGTTTGAAAGAGAGATGAGGGGGTCTAAGACTAATATTTCAAACTTAAATAAGGGCAACAATGTGGGTATGAAAGCTGAGCTAGCTGAAGTGAACTGGGTTATCAGGCTCAGAGACAGATCAATAGAGAAGCAGTGGCAGACATTTAAGGGGATATTTCAGAATACTCAGAATAAGTATATTCCTACAATAAAGAAAAATTCTAATGGGAGGAACCACCACCCATGTGAACTGAAATAGTTAAAGAAAGCATCAAACTTAAGGAAAATGCATATATTGGCACAAAGACGAGTGGCAGGTCAGAGGATTGGTCAGAATATCAAGAATGGCAAAGAATGACTAAAAGGTTATTCAGGAGAAAGAAATTAGAGTATGAGAGGAAACTAGCTAGAATTGTAAAAAAGGATAGCATGAGTTTCTACAGGTATTTAAAAAGGAAAAGAGTAAGTAAAGTGAGTGTTGGTCCTTTAGAGAGTGAGAATGGGGAGCTAAGAGTAGATAATAAGGAAATGGTGGATGAAATGAACAAATATTTTGTTTCTGTCTTCACGATAGAAGATACAAAAAACATTCCAGTAATAGCTACAAGTCAGGAGGTGGAAAGAAGAGACGGACTTGGTGAAATTATAATCACCAGGGAAGCGGTACTGAGCAAACTGATGGAACTTGGGCTGACAAGTCCCCAGGTCCTGACAGACTTCATCCTAGGGTCTTATGCAGGGACAGCAGTCATAAAGAAGGCTAATTGAAGGCTATCCTTGACTACGAGAGGAATTGAAAATAAAAGTAAGGATGTTCTATTACTGTGCATTTTATTTTTAAAAAAATTAAAAGCTGGAGGCCCTTTCCCAACCCCCACCCCCCAATGTTTTTGGGCCTATATCACGAAAATACACTTTATTCCCAACCAAAACTTGCCCCCTCCCCCGATCTTATTACATTTGCCTTTCAACCCCTTCCCACCATCCCCACAGCCAAGAAAAAATGTTTATCCCACTCCCCCCCCACAACACCCCCCCGCAACCCTGATAATTTCACTATTCCCCCCTCCCCACAAGTGTCACAGCACGAAACTCCAAATGGAGTTCCAAAGGCGCAGGAGTTCTGGCCAGCGGCCGGAATATCGGCATGGGACAGCTGCGGGGACAAGGTGAGTTCATTTGCATTAATTAATCTTTATTAACATATTGAAATGATGGCCTGCTGCTGATTGAGAAAGTTTTCCTGTGCACACATCAGGAACTCCTCTCCTTCCCTGCCACTAGCACTATGCGTTACCCAGTCTATTTTAGGGTAATGAGGGTAGTGTCCTCGGCCCAACCATCTTCAGTTGCTTCATCAATGACCTTCCTTCAATCATAAGGTCAGAAGTGGGGATGTTCACTGATGATTGCCCTAATGTTCAGCACCATTCACGACTCCTCAGTTACTGAAGCGGTCCGTGTAGAAATGGACCATATCCAGGCATGGGCGAATAAGTGGCAAGTAACATTCGCGCCACAAAAGTGCCAGGCAATGACCATCTCCAACAAGAGAGAATCTAACCATCTCCCCTTGATATTCAATGGCATTACGATTGCTGAATCGTTCACGATCAACATCCTGGGGGTTACCATTTAACAGAAACTTAACTGGAGTAGCCATATAAATACCGTGGCTACAAAAGCAGGTCTGAGGCAAGGAATCCTGTGGCGAATAGCTCACCTCCTGACTCCCCAAAGCCTGTCCACCATCTACAAAGCGCAAGTCAGGAATGCACCAAGGCTCCTTAGACAGCACTTTCCAAACCCACGACCTCTACCACGTAAAAGGACAAGGACAGCAAATACATGGGAACACCACCACCTGCAAGTTCCCCTCCAAGCCACACACCATCCTAACTTGGAACCATATCGTCGTTCCTTCACTGTCGCTGGGTCAAAATCCTGGAACTCCCTTCCTAACAGCACTGTGGGTGTACCTACCCCAGATGGACCACAGCGGTGCAAGAAGGCAGCTCACCACCACCTTCTCAAGGGCAATTAGCGTTGGGTAATAAATACAGTTCTAGGAAGTGCTCAACCCAGCGGTCCATTTGTTTGCGTTGGTCAGTGATTATGTCCCCTGATTTAGATTTGAGGGGGGCGATCTTCTTGATGGTTGGCCCAAGAGCTCTCTTCATGCCATCATACATTCCTCTGATGTTTCCGGTGTCTGAGGCCAGCTGAATATGACTGCATAGGTGTTGCCAGTAGTCGTTTGCGCAGCGCCTGGCTGTTCTTTGTGCAGTGCTTCTGGCTGCTTTAAGTGCTGCGGATGTTAAATCGCTGGGGGCTTTCTTGTAGTTCAACAGTGCAATGCGCTTAGCGGCTATGACAGGTTCCAGCTCTTCATTATGAGATTGAAACCAGTCTGCATTTCTCTTCGCACTTTTGCCGTAGGTGGTCAAAGCTGACTCATAGATGGCGTCTCTGATGTGGGCCCACTTGGTCTCAGCATCCCCTGTGGGAATGTTTTGAAGGGCTGTTACAAGTAAATTTAGAAATTTTTGTAACAGCTGTGGGTGAGAAATTCTGCTCGTGTTGATGCGCAGGTGGCCCTTCTGCTTGGAATGATGCAACTTCTTTGGTCTGAGTCTAACCTTGCTGCACACCAGGGAGTGGTCGGTGTCGCAGTCCGCACTGTGGAAGCTGCGTGTGATTTGAACACTGTTTAAGGCGGCTCGCCTTGTGACAATGAGGTCTAGCTGGTGCCAACGACGTGATCTTGGGTGCCTCCATGAAACCTGGTGACAGGGTTTAGTGTGAAAGAACGAGTTGGTGATGCAGAGGTTATGATAGGTACACAACTCAAGCAGTCTCTGCCCATTCTCATTCATCCTTCCAACGCCATAGCGCCCAAGGCAGGAGGGCCATGAATCATGGTCGGCCCCAACCCTGGCATTAAAGTCCCCCAGCAGGAATAGGTGTTCGGTGTTGGGGATGCTGCTAATGATGTTATGGAGTTCCTCGTAGAACTGGTCTTTAGCTTCAGTTGGGGAGCAGAGTGTTGGTGCATAGATGCTGAGTAGATGTACTGGACCAGAGGTGGTGAGCAGTCGGATGGACAGTATGCGTTCCGAGCCATTTGAGGGAGGCTCTATCATGCTGAGCAAGGAGTTTCTGATGGCGAAGCCCACTCCATGCTGTCTTGGTTCTTCAGGATCCCTGCCCTGCCAGAAGAAGGTGTAGTCTTGCTCTGCTGGAGATCCACTCGCGGGGAGGCGAGTCTCCTGAAGTGCTGCAATGTCTACATTGAGTCTACTGAGCTCATTGTTAATGATGGTGGTCTTCCGAGAATCGTTGATTTGTGTAAGGTCTTCCGACAGGCCAGGACACATAGTTCTGACGTTCCAACTTGCAAAGCGAAGGGCTGGTACCTTCTTTCCTTTTTTTGTTTTGTTTGGTGCGGTGTTTCAGTCCACCTTTCGGGCAATGACCCTGAGCTCCAAGCACCCATTGAAGCAGGTAGCCTGTGGCGGGACAGAACCTTATTGACCAGGGGCTGCCCGGTTTGAGGCGGGCAGTAGCTGTCCAGTGAGGTGCAATGACCTCTCCCACCGACAAAGGCAACCCGTGGCGCCCAGTTTCTACGCCAATTTATCTGGACTTATAACCCGTAACTGCTGCCTTCCGTGTTGTTTCAGTCGCTGTGAGGCAACTATGGAGTGACCTCTCCATGGCGCATGCCTGGGCAAATTTATGGAGGTTGACAGTTGCCCAGTCGTCAAAACCCCCCTCTCGGCCTTTCTGGTGGGGTCCAAAGGAGTGCAGGGCACGACATTTGGCACCAGTATGGCTGCAGGAAATGCCGGAAACATGCCAAAGGTGACACATGACCGCCTGCGGGGTTCCGCTCCGGATTATCTGTTTGGGTTTACTCCCTTAGCCTTGGTCTCTCCCGAGATGCCCACAAGGCAGTGGGGTTGTTGGGGCCCCTACACAGGTGTAGGATGGTGCCGGTGGGAGGAGGGGATGCGAGGGGGAGGGGTAGAGGGAGGGGGGTGCGAGGGGGAGCTGGGAAAGGGTGCTGTAAGGGGGTGGGGGGGGTGCAGGGGAAGGGGGCACGGGGGCAAGATGGTGCGAGGGGGGGCGGGCTGGGACAGGGTTGTGAGGGGGTGAGCTGAGAGGGTGGAGCAGGGAAGGGGACGGGGGGTGGAAGGGGGGAAAGGGAGGGGGGAGGGGGGGGGAAAGCGGGTGCAGGTAATAAGCCATTTCCTCAGTGCCCACCATCGACGCCCGGAAAGCTCATCCACTTCCTTCGGGAGGTGAAGCATCTTTTGGCAGACTTACAGAGGTGATTACATTTGCTATGGGTTTTTTTTGGCAGTGGTTTAAATAAAGGCATGCAGCATTGCCGACAGTGCGCTGCAGATGCTCTCCGAGCCATCTCCCGCGGGCGCTTTGAAGTTGCGGCCGGGGGGGCCGTTCATGGATTATTTGGGTGATCGGGGCACCTTTTCTCAAGACTTCCCGAGGGTCCCGCTGCTCCTTCTTCACCTCAATGGACTAACCGCACGCCGTGGCTGCAGACACTCTGGGTGGTGAAGACAGCAGGATCGGAGATTGAAGTATCGGCAGCTGTGCTCGTCAGTTTCATCCGGATCAATTTCATTGAGAAAAAAAAGAGCAGGTGTGGCTGGGGGAGGGCAGTGGGCCCAGGAAACATACACTAAACTAACTGTTAGCCTTTAGATAGGGCTAAAATGAACTGATTTAAAGAGCCAGGAGAATTTAAACAGTTTAAGAGGGTAGATTGGGGGAGAAAACATTAGGAATGGGAGCAGATGGCCATGCATAGAGTTGAACAGCAAGGGACTTAAATAAAGGCATGCAGCATTGCCGACAGTGCGTTGCAGATGCTGGGTTGAGCACGACCTAGAACTGTACTCCAGGGAGAATGCTGTCACTGAGACTGCCCTCAATGCAGCCCAGCCTCTACCAGTCATGGATGAGCTGGACATACAGCCAACCAAATTGGAACTCAGTGATGCCATTGATTCTCTAGCCAGCGGAAAAGCCCCTGGGAAGGACAGCATTACCCCTGAAATAATCAAGAGTGCCAAGCCTGCTATACTCTCAGCACTACATGAACTGCTTTGCCTGTGCTGGGACGAGGGAGCAGTACCACAGGACATGCGCGATGCCAATATCACCCTCTATAAAAACAAAGGTGACCACGGTGACTGCAACAACTACCGTGGAATCTCCCTGCTCAGCATATTGGGGAAAGTCTTTGCTCGAGTCGCTCTGAACAGGCTCCAGAAGCTGGCCGAGCGCGTCTACCCTGAGGTACAGTGTGGCTTTCATGCAGAGAGATCGACCGTTGACATGCTGTTCTCCCTTCGTCAGATACAGGAGAAATGCCGTGAACAACAGATGCCCCTCTACATTGCTTTCATTGATCTCACCAAATCCTTTGACCTCGTCAGCAGACGTGGTCTCTTCAGACTACTAGAAAAGATCGAATGTCCACCAAAGCTACTAAGTATCATCACCTCATTCCATGACAATATGAAAGGCACAATTCAACATGCTGGCTCCTCATCAGAGCCCTTTCCTACCCTGAGTGGTGTGAAACAGGGCTGTGTTCTCGCACCCACACTTTTTGGGATTTTCTTCTCCCTGCTGCTTTCACATGCGTTCAAGTCCTCTGAAGAAGGAATTTTCCTCCACACAAGATCAGGGGGCAGGTTGTTCAACCTTGCCCGTCTAAGAGCGAAGTCCAAAGTATGGAAAGTCCTCATCAGGGAACTCCTCTTTGCTGACGATGCTGCTTTAACATCTCATACTGAAGAGTGCCTGCAGAGTCTCATCGACAGGTTTGCGGCTGCCTGCAATGAATTTGGCCTAACCATCAGCCTCAAGAAAACGAACATCATGGGGCAGGACGTCAGAAATGCTCCATCCATCAATATTGGCGACCACGCTCTGGAAGTGGTTCAAGAGTTCACCTACCTAGGCTCAACTATCACCAGTAACCTGTCTCTAGATGCAGAAATCAACAAGCGCATGGTAAAGGCTTCCACTGCTATGTCCAGACTGGCCAAGAGAGTGTGGGAAAATGGAGCACTGACACGGAACACAAAAGTCCAAGTGTATCAGGCCTGTGTCCTCAGTACCTTGCTCTATGGCAGCGAGGCCTGGACAACGTATGCCAGCCAAGAGCGACGTCTCAATTCATTCCATCTTCGCTGCCTCCGGAGAATACTTGGCATCAGGTGGCAGGACCGTATCTCCAACACAGAAGTCCTCGAGGTGGTCAACATCCCCAGCTTGTACACACTACTGAGTCAGCGGCGCTCGAGATGGCTTGGCCATGTGAGCCGCATGGAAGATGGCAGGATCCCCAAAGACATATTGTACAGCAAGCTCGCCACTGGTATCAGACCCACCGGCCGTCCATGTCTCCGCTATAAAGACGTCTGCAAACGCGACATGAAATCCTGTGACATTGATCACAAGTCATGGGAGTCAGTTGCCAGGGTTCGCCAGAGCTGGCGGGCAGCCATAAAGACAGGACTAAAATGTGGCGAGTCGAAGAGACTTAGTAGTTGGCAGGAAAAAAGACAGAGGCGCAAGGGGAGAGCCAACTGTGCAACAGCCCCGACAAACAAATTTCTCTGCAGCACCTGTGGAAGAGCCTGTCACTCTAGAATGGGCCTTTATAGCCACTCCAGGCGCTGCTTCACAAACCACTGACCACCTCCAGGCGCGTATCCATTGTCTCTCGAGATAAGGAGGCCCAAAGAAATAAATGCTGGCCTAACCAGCGACACTCACATCCCATGAATGAATAAAAAAAGTCTCCTAAAATTACCACTTTATTTTTGTTACATTGATTTGAAATTTTACAACAAATTTGCTCATCTATCTCCTTCTCACTGTTTGCAGCTAAAACTTTCAACAATGTAACAGCTCCCCCTCTGTTCTTCAACTCAAGCCAAATAGATGCCATCCTAGAACATCCAGTATATCCTATCTCGAACTGTAACATCATCTTGCCACACCCTGCTCCCTCTTTTTCTTTCTCTATTTCCAACATTTTCTGTTTTAATTTCAGATTTCCAGCATCCACAGTATTTTGCTTTTCTATTAAGAACCCATTCCTGCCTTGTTTGAGTCACGTGTCTGTTAATGCAACCACGCCATAATCCCGTATTGCAATTTGTTCCTGCAGCTCACCAACTTATTAGTTACACTACAGACATTGACCAACACACATTTTAATACTCCCTTCATCACTTTTGCTATTTTCCTCAAACTGGTCCCTCCAAGTTTTGGAATATTTCTTATTTTACTGCTGTTTATATCTCTATCCTCTGATCTCTGATCTCGTAGATTTAAAAAAAAAATCAGTTCAGATCAGGCACAAATGAATTTAAATAACAGGAAGATTTTGAAACATCACCGTAGCAATGACGGAAGTATTGGCTTCACAGTGGTGGCGGAGGAGTGATTCAAGTGAATTGAACAAATCCCTTAAATTAAATGTAGCTGATGTGGGGACAGGGGAAGAGAAAATAGTCAGAGAGAGGAAAAGGGCAGGGGACTCTGGGACTCTTAGTTCTCTTTCACAAGTACATTTTTCTTCTGTTAACAACCACCAAAATGACAGGTGAGAACAATTATCTGCAGCTAATATTTTTGAATAGCATTTCTATAACAGATACAATCAAAAGTCAGCCAATCACAGCACAACTGTAATACTGCTTTACACTTCTCAAACATGAATATTGCTGAAAACAGAGACATTTTGTCAAAGCTTTTCCTCTTGTACCCATCAGTACAATTCGCAAGAATACCAATGTAAGGGAAAGCAACAAAATTAAATTATATAAGAGGGTGCTGATTGGTTGGTAAGTGGGCTGTGGTTTAAATTTCAATCAAAGCTTGGCAGTTAACAATCAATCACCATAAACTGGTGCATTCGCCATGGCAATGCCTCTACCAGTCAGAGTCCACTTGCATTTATTGAACATTCCTAATTGCCCTAGAGAAGGTGGTGGGGAGCTGACGTCTTGAACCACAGCAGTCCTTGGGGTGTAGGTACACATACAGTGCTGTTAGGAAGGGAATTTCACGATTTTGACCCAGCGACAGTGAAGGAGCAACATAGAAACATAGAAAATAGGAGCAGGAGTTGGCCATTCGGCCCTTCGAGCCTGCTCCGCCATTCCAAAAAGATCATGGTTTATTGTCTAATTCAGTCCCCTGTTCCCACTTTCTCCCCATATCCCTTGATCCCTGTGGCATTAAGAAATATATCAATCTTCTTCTTGAATATATTTAATGACTTGGCCTCCACTGCCTTCTGCGGTAGAGAATTCCATAGGTTCACCACCCTCTGAGTGAAGAAATTTCTCCTCATCTTGGTTCTGAATGGCATACCCCATATCCTGAGACTGTGACCCCTGGTTCTGGACTCCCCGGCCATCGGGAACATCCTCCCTGCATCTAGCCTGTCTAGTCCTGTTAGAATTTTATTGGTTTCTATGAGATCCCCTCTCATTCTTCTAAACTCTAGTGAATATAGGCCTAGTCGACCCAATCTCTCTTCATACATCAATCCTGCCATCCCAGGAATCAACCGAGTAAATCTTCTTTGCACTTCCTCCAATGGCAAGAACATTCTTCCTCAGATAAATAGACCAAAACTGCACACAATACTCCAGATGTGGTCTCACCAAGTAAGACATCCTTGCTCCTGTACACAAATCCTCTTGCAATGAAGGCCATCATACCATTCGCCTTCCTAACTGCTTGCTACAGCTGAATGCTTGCTTTCAGTGACTGGTGCACAAGGACACCCAGGTCTCGTTGCACCTCCCGCTTTCCCAATCGATCACCATTCAGATAATCTGTCTTTCTGTTTTAACAACCAAAATGGATAACCTCACATATATCCAAGTTATACTGCATCTGCCATGCATTTGCCCACTCACCCAACTTGTCCAAATCACATTGGAACCTCTTTGCGTCCTCCTCACAGCTCACATTCCCCCCAGCTTTGTGTCGTCTACAAACTTGGAAATGTTACATTTAGTTCCCTCACCCAAGCCATTAATATATATTGTGAATAGCTGGGGCCCAAGCACTGATCCCTGCGGTAGCCCACTAGTCACCGCCTGTCACCCGGAAAAAGACCCGTTTATTCCTACTCTCTGTTTCCTGTCTGTCAATCAATTCTCAGTCCATGCCAGTATATTACACCCAATCCCATGTGCTTTAATTTTGCACACTAACTGCTTATGTGGGACCTTATCAAAAGTCTTCTGAAAATCCAAATACAGCACATCCACAGGTTCTCCCTTATCTATTCTACTAGTTACATCCTCAAAAAACTCCAGTAGATTTGTTAAGTATGATTTCCCTTTTGTAAACCCATGCTGACTTTGCCCAATCCCGTTTATGCTTTCCAGGTGTTCTGCTGTCACATCCTTTATAATAGAATAGATGACGATATAGTTCCAAGTCAGGATGGCGTGTGGCTTCTATTTTCTAATCAATGGTGACCCCCAGGATGTTGGTACTGGGGGATTCACTGATGGCAATGCCATTGAACTTCAAGGGGAGATGATTAGATTCTCTCTTGTTTGTTAAAGTGCATCTTAAAGGAGAAAAAGGAAGTGACAATACTGGTATCTACGTGCCAATGTGGAAAATTGCAGCATTTGACCGAGTCTGGCATCAAGGAGTCCTAGCAAAACTAGAGTCAATGGGAATCGGGGGAAAACATTCCGCTGGTTGAAGTCATACTTAGCACAAAGGAAGATGGTTGTGGTTGTTGGAGGTCAATCATCTCAGCCCCAGGACATCACTGCAGGAGTTCCTTAGGGTAGTGTCCTGGTCCAACCATCTTCAGCTGCTTCATCAATGACCTTCCTTTAATCATAAGGTCAGAAGTGGGGATGTTCGCTGATTGCACAGTGCTCAGCACCATTCGCGACTCCTCAGATATCTAAGCAGTTCATGCCTGCATGCAACTAGACCTGGGCAATATCCAGGCTTGGGCTGATAAGTGGCAAGTAACATTCGCGCCACACAAGTGCCAGGCAATGATCATCTCCAACAAGAGAGAATCTAACCATCTCCCCTTGACATACAATGGCCTTACCATCGTTAAATCCCCCACCATCCATTGACCAGAAACTGAACTGGAGTAGCCACATAAATACTGTGGCTACAAGAGCAGGTCAGAAACTGGGAATTCTGTGGTGAGTAACCCACCTCCTGCCTCCTGAAAGCTTGTCCACCATCTACAAGGCACAAGTCAGTAGTCTGGTGGAATACTCTCCACTTGCCTGGATGAGTGAGGTGCTCCAACAACACTCAAGAAGCTTAACATCATCAAGGACAAAGCAGCCTGCTTGATGGGCACCCCATCCACAAACATTCACTCCGTCACCACCGGCACACAGTGGCATCATGTGTACCATCTACAAGATGAACTGCAGCAACTCACCAAGACTCCTTCAACATCACCTTCCAAACCCGCTACCTCTACCACCTGGAAGGACAAGGGCAGCAGATTCATGGGAACACCACCACCTGCATGTTCGCCTCCAAGCCACACACCATCCTGACTTGGGACTAAATCGCAGTTCCTTCACTGTCACTGGGTCAAAATCCTGGAACTCCCTTCCTAACAGCACTGTGGGTGGACCTACCTCACATGGACTGCAGTGGTCAAGAAGGCAGCTCATCGCCACCTTCTCAAGAGCAATTTGGGATGCACAACAAATGCTGGCCTAGCCGGCGATGCCCACATCCCATGAACGAATAAAAAAAAGCCAGGACTGCATCTGCAGGCCATCCTTTGGAGTGATGCCTCCTGCATATTCCTGGTCTGACAGCTGTGGCCATGTGGAATTTTTAACTTTTTAGAATTCTGCAGAGAGAACCGCCATGAGGCTCCCTCACAGTCTCCTGCCTGTCTCAGCAGCGCCTACCTCTCCCAGTGGGGCTGCTGGCCAGACATTGCTACAGGTCCTCTGTTTAAGCCTCCAAGTTCACTGGCTCGCCCACTGTCTTTAAATGGGCAGGGCTTCAGGCGGCAACTCTGGGAAGAATGAGTGCCACGTCCCACAATGGCCACCTCCAGGTTCCCAAACCGGAATTGAGACCAAGGTCAGGGTCCTGATGATCTCAGCAAAATCCAGCCCAATATGTTCAGATCCAGTCCAGACTGATGAGAAAAAGTTTCCTCTGTCTACCAGCTGGGAGGTGTTTTCTCTAGTAGGCATGGTCCCAAACCACAAAACTGTCATTAAATTGCCATGAAGTTACTAATCCTCCTCAGGCAGGCCACACAATAGCTGGTTTTGGATCTGGAAATATATTACAATGGTTCACACATTGTTGGAGAGCATTTAAGGGAGACTTGCTCGATAGCTGCCGCATGTTGTATCTTAGAGCTTTTAGATGTTGGCACTGGAGATTTCCTACTTTGGCACTGTGATGGGCATAAAATGAACATTTTTTTAAAAATTACATGGAGTACTAGTTTTTACATTTAAATTTAATACTTTTTCAAAATTTTCCACATAAAGCTCAAGTAGGCATTTCTTAACCAAATCTCAAAAATTGGCTTAATTCTTAATTCAGACCAATTTTGACCACTATGTTAGCATAACTAGGCATCAACACTATACTTTAATTGCTTAACTGCTGTGTTTTGTTGATTAAGTTATGACTGAACACAAACTGTACTTGTAAGGCAGAGTGACAATTGTAATATTCTGATAACTGTTAAGGCTTAGTACAGAATAAATAAGAGTCTGACCATTGAAATAACAGGAGTTTATTGAACACACCATGCATCTGTGGTTTCCTCTACAACTCTCCAAGAGTTTCTGTGCAGATGACATTTTATCTCTTCCTGTGATGATGCACACAATCTATTTACATAATCTGCCCAGTAACAACCCAATCACAGAATCACAGAATCACAGAATCATACAGTGCAGAAGAGGCCCTTCGGCCCATCGAGTCTGCACCAATGCAGTAAAGACACCTGACCTGTCTACCTAATCCCATTTGCCAACATTTGGCCCATAGCCTTGAATGTTATGACGTGCCAAGTGCTCATCCAGGTACTTTTTAAAGGATGTGAGGCAACCTGCCACTACCACCCTCCCAGGCAGGGCATTCCAGACCGTCACCACCCTCTGGGTCAAAAAGTTCTTCCTCAAATCCCCCTTAAACCTCCTGCCCCTCACCTTAAACTTGTGTCACCTCGTAACTGACCCTTCAGCTAAGGGGAACAGCTGCTCCCTATCCACCCTGTCCATGCCCCTCATAATCTTGTACACCTCGATCAGGTCACCTCTCAGTCTTCTCTGCTCCAGTGAAAACAACCCAAGCCTATCCAACCTCTCTTCATAGCTTAAATGTTCCATCCCAGACAACATCCTGGTGAATCGCCTCTGCACCCCCTCCAATGCAATCACATCCTTCCTATAATGTGGCAACCAGAATTGCACACAGTCCTCCAGCTGTGGCCTTACCAAAGTTCTGTACAACTCCAACATGACCTCCCTGCTTTTGTAATCTACGCCTTGATTGATAAAGACAAGTGTCCCATCTGCCTTTTCCACCTCCCTATTAACCTGCCCTTCTGCCTTCAGAGATCTATGGACAAACACACCAAGGTCCCTTTGTTCCTCGGAACTTCCCAGTGTCAGGCCATTCACTGAATACTTCCGTATCAGATTACTCCTTCCAAAGTGTATCACCTCACACTTTTCAGCGTTAAATTCCATCTGCCACCTTTCTGCCCATTTGACCATCCCGTCTATATCTTCCTGTAACCTAAGACACTCCACCTCACTGTTAACCACTTGGCCAATCTTTGTGTCATCCGCGAACTTACTGATCCTACCCTCCACATAGTCATCTATGTCGTTTATATAAATGACAGACAATAGGGGACCCAGCACAGATCCCTGTGGTACGCCACTGGACACTGGCTTCCAGTCACTAAAACAGCCGTCTGTCATCACTCTCTGTCTCCTACAGCTAAGCCAATTTTGAATCCACCTTATCAAGTTACCTTGTATCCCATGTGCATTTGCTTTCTTGATAAGTCTCCCATGTGGAACCTTGTCAAAGGCTTTGCTGAAATCCATGTAAACTACATCAACTGCACTACCCTCATCTACACACCTGGTCACATGCTCAAAAAATTCAGTCAAATTTGTTAGGCATGACCTCCCTTTGACAAAGCTATGCTGACTATTCCTAATCAAAGTTTGCCTCTACAAGTGGATATAGATACTGTCCTTCAGAATTTTCTCCAATAGTTTTCCTACCACTGACGTGAGACTCATTGGTCTGTAGTTCCCTGGCTTATCTCGACAACCTTTCTCAAATAGTGGGACCACATTAGCCGTTCTCCAATCCTCTGGTACCTCCCCCGTGGCCAGAGAGGAATTAAAAATTAGGGTCAGAGCCACTGCAATCTCCACCCTTGCCTCCCACAGCATCCTGGGACACAAATCATCCGGACCTGGAGATTTGTCCACGTTTAAGCCTTCCAAAACCTCCAATACCTTGTCACTCTCTGTGACAATTTGCTCAAGAACCTCACAGTCTCTCTCTCTGAGTTCCATATCTACATCCTCATTCTTTTGGGTGAAGACAGATGTGAAGTATTCGTTCAACACCCTACCAATGTCCTCTGGCTCCACCCACAAATTTCCCCGTTGGTCCCTAATGGGTCCTACTCTTTCCCTGGTTATCCTCTTCCCATTGATATACTTATAGAATATCTTGGGATTTTCCCTACTTTTACCAGCCAGAGCTTTCTCATATCCCCTCTTTGCTCTCCTAATTGCTTTCTTAAGCTCCATCCTACACTTTCTGTACTCCAAAAATGCTTCCGTTGATTTGCTCTCCTTGTATTTGCTAAAAGCCTCTCTTTTCCTTCTCATCGTACCCTGAATGTTTCTGGTCATCCATGGTTCTCTGGGCTTGTTGCTCCTACCTATTACCCTAGAGGGAACATGTTGGGCCTATACCCTCCCCATTTCCTTTTTGAATGCTCCCCACTGCTGTTCTGTAGATTTCCCGACAAGTAACTCTTTCCAGTCTACCTTGGCCAGATCCTGCCTTATTTTACTAAAATTCGCTCCCCCCAATCCAAAACCTTTTTTTGCAACTTGTCTATTTCCTTCTCCATAACAAGCTTAAATTGTACTATGTTGTGGTCACTATCACCAAAATGCTCACCCACCAACACATCAACTACCTGTCCGGCTTCATTCCCCAGAATTAGGTCCAGCACTGCACCCTCCCTTGTTGGATCCTCTACATATTGAGCTAAAAAGTTCTCCTGTATACATTTTAAGAACTCCACTCCATTGAAGCCCTTAACACGATGACTATCCCAATTAATGTTGGGAAAGTTGAAATCACCTAATATAATTACCCTATTATTTTTACACACCTCTGCAATTTGCGCACATATTTGCTCCTCAATTTCCAGCTGACTATCTGGGGGTCTATAATAAACACCTAGCAATGTGGTTGTCCCTTTTTTATTCCTAAACTCTACCCATAAAGCTTCATTTGATGCCCCCTCCAAGATATCATCTCTCCTTACTGCAGTAACTGACTCCTTAACTAATATTGCAATGCCCCCTCTTCTTTTACCCCCTCCTCTGTCTTGCCTGAAGATTCTATATCCTGGGATATTGAGCTGCCAATCCTGCCCAATGTCCACTCTATGACATTACGCTACATCTCCCTCCAAGTCTCTGACTTCTCTTTTCAGATTGATAATTGCTGTGGTGTTTTCACAAGTCTGCCATAACTAGGGACTGAATTTTACCAGCTCTCTGACATCGGGGGTCATGGCGGGGGTGGGGGGGGGGCCCAGAAAATTCTGCCTGGAAAGGCCCACCTCAACTCCAAGGCCAAGAAGGCCCCGTCGCATTTTACCAGTGGTGGCGAGGCCTCGGTGCGGCCCGCCCACCACCAAGTGGCAAAGCCTTCATTTGCATTGCAAAATGTATTCAATTAAATGTAAATGAACCTATCTAGACCAGACGGCCGTTTGGGGAACCAAGGCAAGACACTAGTGGGGAGGGGGGGGGGAGGAGTGTAATTTTCAGGGCGAGATGTGAGGGGAGAGCGAGGAACAGTCTTTTGATTTGTGGGAGGTGGGGGGGGAGGATGGTGGGAAGGGGTTAAGGTTTAAAGTTAATCAAGGTCAGGGATGGAAGGTCAGAATCTGCAAAAAAGCTTTATTTTGGGGGGAATGGGCAAATAATGAATGGAGTCTTCCTTGGGGGTGTGAGTGATGGGAGTGAAAATGTTACTACATGTGTAACTTTAATTTTGAACATTTGTTCCCTTTTAAAATACAAAGGCTAATGAAGGGCTTGAAGCCCTTTAAAAATGGCACCAGCGCCTGCGCAGTGGGGCCAGACGTCATTGCTGGGGATGGAGCAGCCACCCCCTCTATGTTATCGGGGCGGCCGCTCCACCCATTCCATTTAAATGAGCTCCCACGCAAAATATCATGGGAGCTCAGTGGCGTGCTCATAAAATTCAGCCCTCGTTCTTCTTTCTTTCAAAGGAGTTTGAGGTTTTGAGTCTTCTGGTTCCTCCTTCTGACTCTGCTGTGTTTGAGTGGAACTGTTGGATGACTCAAGTTCTTCATTCGAGTTGTCCTCTGCGTTGATGGCAGATTGCAGCATCACTGGTTCATGAAATCTTTGAGATGACTGGTTCTTGTATTTGCTGCTTCTTTGGTATCACCACCAATGACCTTCTGTTTCTTCTTATCATCCCTTGCTCAGTTTGGACAATGTATGTTTGTGAATGTAGTGATTGTTTGACCACTTCTTCATACTGATTTTGGTCTCGAACCCAAACTGGTTCCCCTGGTTGGATGTCTAGTAAAGTTCTTATTCTGTGACATTTACCATCTTCAGCTGCTTCAATCATAAGGTCAGAGT
Source organism: Heterodontus francisci (assembly GCF_036365525.1). Taxonomy (NCBI): domain Eukaryota; kingdom Metazoa; phylum Chordata; class Chondrichthyes; order Heterodontiformes; family Heterodontidae; genus Heterodontus; species Heterodontus francisci. The sequence continues at coordinate 201,845,561 of NC_090374.1, read as the reverse complement.
GGGGATGTTCGCTGATGATTGCACAATGTTCAGCACCATTCATGACTCCTCAGATACTGAAGCAGTCCGTGTAGAAATGCAGCAAGACCTGGACAATATCCAGGCTTGGGCTGATAAGTGGCAAGTAACATTCGCGCCACACAAGTGCCAGGCAATGACCATCTCCAACAAGAGAGAATCTAACCATCTCCCCTTGACATTCAATGGCATTACCATCGCTGAATCCCCCACTATCAACATCCTAGGGGCTACCATTGACCAGAAACTAAACTGGAGTAGCCATATAAATACCATGGCTACAAGAGCAGGTCAGAGGCTAGGAATCCTGAGGCGAGTAACTCACCTCCTGACTCCCCAGAGCCTGTCCACAATCTACAAGGCACAAGTCAGGAGTGTGATGGAATACTCTCCACTTGCCTGGATGGGTGCAGCTCCAACAACACTCAAGAAACTTGACACCATCCAGGACAAAGCAGCCCGCTTGATTGGCACCCCATCCACAAACATCCACTCCCTTCACCACCGGCGCACAGTGGCAGCAGTGTGTACCATCTACAAGATGCACTGCAGCAATGCACCAAGGCTCCTTCGACAGCACCTTCCAAACCCTCGACCTCTACCAACTAGAAGGAGAAGGGCAGCAAATGAATGGGAACACCACCATCTGCGAGTTCCCCTCCAAGTCACACACCATCCTGACTTGGAACTATATCGCCGTTCCTTCACTGTTGTTGGGTCAAAATCCTGGAACTCCCTTCCTTACAGCACTGTGGATGTATCTACCCCACATGGACTGCAGCGGTTCTAGAAGGCAGCTCACCACCACTTTCTCAAGGGCAATTAGGGATGAGCAATAAATGCTGGCCTAGCCAGCGACGCCCACATCCCATGAATGAATAAAATAAATCATAATTTTCTGATTGATTTGATGGATCTCTATCCTCTCTTTCTCCCTCATTATTCCAAGTCTTCTGCATGTAATTGTAGCTTGAGTATACTTGTGAGTGTAGGAAGTTGGGTCTTCAACCTTCATTCCATGAACAATTCGTATGGGTCTAAACCATTCTGAAGTGGTGTTGATCAATAACTTTAAAGTGCTCGTTGAAGATCTTCATTCTTTTTCAACAATGCCTTCACAGTACGTACCCCTTGCTCTGCTTCACCAATTGTGGTACCTTGGCGAACTAGTGATATGGACAAATCAATATACTTCTGTAAACTCTCTGAAGCAATCATTTGCAAATTGCAGCCCATTACCAGATATTAAAATATCTGGAATTCCATGCGTAGCAAAAATTTCTCTCAAGGATGTGATCACAGCTTCTGAACTTTGACCTTATAGTTGTTTAACTTCAATCCACCTTGAGTAATAATCAACTACTATTAGTAACATTTTACTTCTATTCTCAAAACGATCCATTCCTACATGCTCCCATGGTCTTGACCAGGGGTTTGTACAACATATGGCCCGTGGGTCAGGATCCTGCCCACCAAAAGTTTCCATCCAGGCCGCAGGTGTAAACTGTACCTGGGGCTATTCCTCATCCTCTCCAGGGCTCCATGACTGGAAATGGGAAATTTCCCTTTGTCTTCCCAACTTTGACAGATCTCGAGTTTTCTGGCTTTTTAAAAAAGCCACCGGAAAACCCCGTATCTGTCTGATGTTTCGGAAGCGCATTCCTGCTACAAGAGCTATCAGCTGTGAAACAGACAGGGCAATGTTTTTAAACAAATTGACCAACCACAAAACTGCTGTGCTGAGCGCTCCTGTTCAGTGCAACTGTCAGAGAGAGGGAAGAAACAGAGAGAGAGGGGAACAGAGAAAGGGGGGAGAACAAAGAGAGAGAGAGGGGGAACAAAGAGAGAGAAAGGGGAACAGAGAGAGAGAGGGCAAACAAAGAGAGAGAGAGAGGAACAGAGAGGGGGGGTCAGAGAGGTGGGGTCAGAGAGAGACAGACAGAGAGAAAGGGGGCACAGAGAGAGAAAGGGGGGACAGAGGGGGGACACAGAGAGTGAGGACGATACAGAGACCGGGGAAACAATGCAGAACGGAAGGAGCACAGGGACAGAGAGATCAAGATCACTCCTGACAGATGGATATCCATCCGAATAGTCCGCATCGCTACAAGTGTGCAGACAGACATTGACTACTTGTGCAAATGAAAAAACCCAGGTATTTCACTAAATCAGTGTCCAACAGTGATGATGAAGTAAGTCAATCAATTAATCTTCTCATTTAAAGCTTCTTCACAAAAATGCACATTTGTTGTTGTTTTGATTAATAATATGATAAATTTTTAATGCCTTTATCTTTCCAAAATTGTCTCACCGGCTCCGTGTCAGACAAAAATTGTAATGTGGCCCCCCCACGCGAAAAGGCTGGACAGCCCTGGTCTAGACGGAAAAGAAGATGACGAGTGGTTCTTCCGTCTCTTGAGTGATAGCACACGTGATACATTTCGATATCATCTCTTCAGTTTCTTTCGATGTACCAGGCCACCATACTGAATGTCTTGCCCTAGCTCTACACTTCATAACACCCAGATAGCCTTGGTGCAATCTCTCCAAGATGTCAAATCCCTAGACTCTAGGGGTAACTAATCTTTCATCGTAGATCAGTAAATCATCAACAAGCTTAAATGACCCCTTTGTTCGGAATACTATCTTAGAACAAGAGGGTTATGTGGCATTTAAGCTGGCCATCCATTCAAGCAATATTCCCTGATTTTCGCACATACTTTGTCTGTTTTCTGCACCTTCCTGATCTTACTCAGTTTCTGAGCTGTAGCAGATAAAGTTCTTATCTTCGTCAAAGCAAAAACTTCTACTTCTTCAAGAAGCAAAATAACTCCTTTTTCTGGTCCTGCTGTTGAAATACGTGATAAAGCATCTGCTGTGATCTGCTGTTTTCCTGAAATATTCAGTTTTTGAATCAAATCTCATCAATCTCTGTACTCTTGGAGGCAATTTTGCAAGCTCCTATGAGTATAATAGAGTAAACAACGGTTAATGATCTGTTTTGATTTTGAATTGAAGTCCACGGATGTAATCTGAAAATTTTTCACATGCCCAAGTTGCTGCCAAAGCTTCTTTCCCATTACTGCATATCTCTGCTCGGTTTCTGTTCACTAACGAGATGCAAAACATACAGGTCTGCATTTCCCATCTCTCTGCATTTGAACGAGGACTGCTGCCAATCCTGTAGATGACACATCCGCAGCGATGATGGTGAATAACTCGGGGCCATAATGAGCTAACACGTCTGGTGATATTAACACTTCCTTGATCTTCTCAAGTAATTTTTGCCAGGCTTCCTTCCAACACCAAACATTCTCGTGTTTCAACAACTGACGTAATGGGTCATTGATCATGGCTAAATTGGGTAGAAATTTTCCTACTCGGTTCACCATTCCCATAAACCTCTGAAGCTCTGTCACATTTTTAGGCTCTGGGAATTCCCTTAACACTTTTGTCTTTTGTGGATCTGCTCTAATACCACTCTGCTCTATATGTCCAAGAAACTTTACCATTGGCTGCAAAAAAACACATTTTTCGTTCAGCGTCAGACCTGCTTCTTCCAATCTTCATCGTATTGCTCTCACTCTAACATCGTGTTCTTTTTGATTGGCTCTATTGATTAGGACATCATCCATTTGGCGAATAATTCCATCCAACTCTTTCGGAAGCCTTAACATCATCCTTTGAAAGATCTACTGATGTTATTCCCAAAGGTAATCTGTTGAAACAGAATCTTCCACTTTAGAAGCTTAGATTCCTCATCTAGGGGTAATTGCCAAAACCCACCATTTGCGTTCAGTTTGGCAAAGATTGAGCTGCTCCCTAATTTTGCCAAACTCTCATCTACCGGTAATATTGGATGTATTTCTCTTTCCACTGCCATATTCAGTCGTGTGAGGTCAACACAAATTCGAATTGAACCATAAGGTTTCTTCAGTGAAACCAAACCTGAGCACCATCCTGTAGATTTTGTTATGGGTGAAATGACTCCTTGTTTTATCATTAAATCTATTTCCATTTTTACTTTTTCTAGACCTAGGTGAATACTGTTATGGCCAAGTGAGGAGGGGGTCTCAGGCTCCCCTTTCGCCTCTTCTCTCGTTTGACTGCAACGGGGTTTATCCTTTCTTAACACAGTGGTTGAGCTTACCACCGCAGTGAGCGTTTGCTCCTGTTCCTCTAATGTGATTGCAAAAGTAACAATCGGACAGGTTTTCTTGAATTTAAACAAGAAATACATAAATTTATTATACTTAACACTCTAACCCAATTTAAAATACTAAAAATACCCTACATATTCACACATGCATTCACACGACAGTCACACACACCCAAATAGATTACAGGAAGAAACAGAGTTGGTGGTTGGATGAAAGTCCGGAATAAATGCAATTCAAATACAGTACGTCCAATAGTCCTCAGCTGAAATTGTAGTCTTGAGGTCTTCGCTGGGCCACATACACCGTGGTTGGCTTGCTTTGCTCAGGGCTCCTGAAGGCAGGTTGATTCTCATCCCCTGTTGCTGTCTGTAGCGGTCTGTAGGGTGGGGGGGGGGGGCGGGGGGGCGGGGGGTGACGGTGATTCCCAGTCGTAGCTGAATCCTATCTTGATATTTTCTGGGGTTAGAGAGAGAGAGAGACCTGCTCCATTGATGGTTTTTCAGTTCTTGCCTTTCCTATCTGTGTGACAAAGCTTACAGTTTCTTCAGAGCTGCGCAGGCAGTCACATGGCGCTATCAAACAGGTAATTCAATCACTGAGAGCAAGCCATTGTTCTGGTTGAGTTCAGTTAGACTTTTCATCTCCAGTATAATTTCCTGGTGTTTCAAATGTAAATTGCAGTGGCCATCTTGGCTGCCAGTTTTTTTTAAAGTTAACTTGTAGAATTTTCCTTTAAATGTCTAATGTTAGGTTCCAACCAATGAAATTTATATTTCCCATTTGGCATCTCAAGTTTTCATGATACGCCTGTACCATGCAGAATGAAATGCAATGATAGAAGCATTTCATTAAAGGAGTGGAAAAGGAAAAATAAAAAGAAAACATGCATTCATTTTTCATTCACTCTCAAATTCACTCATGAATTGTTGCAGCTGGTTTTTCTCTGCAACAGCAAAGCTGATTTAATTTCCTTTTTTCCTAGAGTTTGTCTGGGATGGTTATGTGTTGTCAAATGGGTTTAAAGTTTCTTTAGCATCAATTTGTAGTACCCTGGCATCTCAATAAACATGTGGTTGTTGGGTAAGCTTGGGGTCTGCAAATTTCCATGATTGTTTAAGACAAGTTCTCCCGTAGGTACAAGCTTTAACCCCTCAACTGTTGTTTCTGCAACATGTGGTTTTAACCATTCAGGTTCCAGTACCTTGACAATTTCTCTCCCTGTAGTGGTATTGGGGAATAAATTGTTTTTAGCCCCTGTGAAGTGCCTGAAATAACCTCTGGGCCCTTGTTATTGCTGAATTCGGAAGTGAAATTGTTGGGCTTGATTAGCTTTGGGTTTGGGCCCTGATCATTGGATTCTTCAGTGAGTAGATCCATCCTGACCTCACTTTTTGTTTTCTGGTGAGTCACACAAGTGCTGTTTACTTTAGGGCATTTTTATTTTCCTTTTCCCTTTACTGTGGGGAGGGTCTCTTTGTTAATCACCCCCATGTCTTCTGGAACATTCCTGCTTGCAGGTGTCTATCCAGCTTCCACTGCAGTCCCCTGCAGCACTTCAACTAGGCGAGGCATCACCCTCACTGTTGGTTTGCCCTTTTCGGAACTTTCCCTCTCCCTGCAGGTTTCTGTAAATGCTGTTAGCAGACTTGGTAGTGTGTTTCTTTGGCCTGCATTTACATAGGAGGGTATGGGGTCTCATTTTTCTCGGGTTGGATGACCGGACAGTAGTGGGTTCCATTTGGGAAGCCTCCCGGACCTCCTTTAACCTGTCTCCACTGTCCTTTTTATCAACTTCCTCCCTAACTCTTTGCCAGACTTCTGCTTGTCTGTTCCCTTTTGCTTTCGGCAGTGGTCAAACGCAATTCACCAGCCCTCTGCTGAAGGAATCCCAAAACCTGGTATGGGAATAAGGAGTGTATGTTTTGCTGCAAGTTGGGGCTTCCCCACAACCTGGCACGTGTGGCAAGTTTTACAGAACTCCACCACATCTTTGTGGAGTTTTGGCCAGTCAAAATGCTGTTTTAAGCAGATTTTGGTTTCTCGTACACCGACATGTCCAGCCATTATAAGCTCGCGGGCCATTCTTAATATTTCTCTGTGGTGCCTTGGCGGCACCACTATCTGGTGAACCACTGTCCAGTCTTTGTCTGCAAGTCTGTGTGGAGAGCTCCACTCCCTCATGAGCACGTCATTCTTTACAAATTATCACTCTGGGATTCCCTCTGTTTCAGTTTCAGTTTAGGCAGCCTGAGCTAACGTCCTCAATACTGGGTCGGCTTGTTGAGCCTCGGCTAGGGAAGATTGGTTTAACCCATTCCTTGTTTCCTCCCACTTCCCAAAGATGGTTTCAAACAACTAGACCACATGGTCATCTGTCTGCAATGCCAATTCATTCTCCTCTGATGAAGCTGGCTTGGCCATGGTCCATGTCAGCACACATATAGGAGAAATGCTGGGGGCTGTCTCCTGCAACTGCCTGTCTCCCTGACCTCCTTCGGTCTCTCTACTACTACTGGGCAAGCTACCACCTTCACCCCCGCCAGATCATTACCCAGGAGCAGGTGGACTCCATCCACAGGCAAACTAGGGATAATCCCCACAGTCACTTGCCCTGAAACTAGGTTGCATGCCAGGTGCACCCGAAATAAAGTTAAGGGCCTACCCCGCCCTCCAATACCATTCACTAACACCCTCACATTTACTGCGCTCTCTGGGGGAAAGGGCATGCCTTTTTCCAGCAAAAGGGATCTGGTGGTCCCTGTATCCCTGAGTATGATTATGGGCTTGCTTGTCCCACTCGAGGAGAATGGTGTTACTCTCCCTTTGGATACAAAATCCAAATCCTTCATGGATCTTATTAAATTTTCCTGCACCCACAGCAGTATGTTTCCTGGGTCTTACTGCAGTTAAAGCCACAGCCTGCTCTGCTGTGCTTTCCATTTGGGCCCCTTCTTCTGCACTGGTCTGATGTGCCCTGATTAATCCTACAGGTTTTCCCCATAATTTTCAGCAGTCAGCTCAGAGGTGACCTGCCTTGCCACAGTGGAAGCACACAGGTCTTCAGGTCTCACTCCTGCTCTCAGCACCATCTTTTTTGGCTTGAGGAGGGCCCCTTGTGTGTCCAACTTTCCTTTTGCGCCCAGGGCTGTTTGGGCTCCTCTCACCGTCCCTCCTTCTTTCCTTTTCGGGGTTGTGGGGATGATTAGGGAAGAGTTTTCCTTGAGGTGAGGCTTGATATATGAGAGTAAATTCATAATCCAGCAATGCAGCCTACCTGGCTCTTTGAACCTTCTGTTCCTCTATGTGGGTTTTTATAGAAAGGGGAAGTGAGTTTTTAAGTTCCTCGAGAAGAATCACCTTTCTGAGGTTTTCATATGTGGGCTGTACTTGAAGGGCTCTGAGCCACTGGTCAAAAGCCAGCTACTTACTGCTTTCAAACGCGAGGTAAGTTTGGTCAGGCTGCTTCCAGAGGGTTTGGAATTTATGGCGTACACTTCCGGTACTAGCTCATATGCCCCTAGGTTAGCATTTTTAGTTAGTTCATAATCTGATGAACTTTCATCTGGCAACTGTGAATAAACCTCATGGGCTTTTCCTGTTAGCTTGCTTTGTAACAACAGGGTCCAGCTCTCGGCCGGCTATTTCAACTGTCTTGCAAGCTTTTCAAAAGTGACAAAAAATGCTTCAACATCTCCCTCATTGAACTTTGGAATCAACTGGGAGAAATTTAAGAGTTCAACACACAACCCTGAGCTAAGGGTAGCTTCCTCACTGGCCATGCTTTCACTGGGGGTACTGTGTTACCCCCTAGTTAATTCAAGCCACCTTAGTTCTCTTTCTTCCTTCTCCTTCTGGAAAGTTCTCTCGTTTTCACTCTCTTCTCTCTCTCTTTCCTTTTCTTCCCTCTGTTTTTCCCTCACTTCCCTCTGGAATTCCAATTCGAGTTTCCTCTGTTCTAATTGTATTTTAGCAAGCATTATCCTGTCTGTTTCTGACTCTAACCCTGTTTCTGAATCTTCAGGTTCAAGTGAAAAATGGTTGGCCACAAGTCTTACGATTTTGGATTTCTTAACTTTTGTACGGAAAGTAATCCCCAAACTGCCCAGCTACATTCCTCAACTCTTCAATAGATAGGGCCTTTAACTTATCCTAAGTTACTTCACCCTGGCTTGGTAAGGTACTGGCCTCGGATGTGGACATGTTAGTATTCTAGCAGCAAAACCACAAGAAAACCTGTATTGAAGTATTTTTTTGATAGGGTTCAATTTGGTTTCCCACTTCCAATTTCTCGTTTGTCTTTGGGTTATGACTCCATACTATAACCCCCAAATTTCTGTTATGGCCAGGTAAGGAGGGAGTAAGGATTTTAAAAACACAGTGGTTGCGCTTACCACCTCAGTGAGCATTTGCTGCTGTTCCTCTAACATGACTGCAAAAGAATGAATCGGACAGGTATTCTTAAGTTTAAACAATAAAGAGGTAGGTTTATTACACTTAACACTCTAACCCCATTAAAAATACTAAAAATACGCTACACATTCACACGAGAGTCTCACACATACACACACACACACAAATAGATTACAGAGGGAAAACAGATATGGTGGTTGAATTAAAGTCCAGAATAAATGGAATTTAAATACCATATGTGAGTCCAATAATCCTCAGCTGAAATTGTAGTCTTGAAGTCTTTGCTGGGCCACATACAACGTGGTTGGCTTGCTTTGCTCAGGGCTGCTGAGGCAGAAGGGTGGTGGTTGATTCCCGTCCCCTGGTTGCTGTCTGTAGCGATCTGTAGGCTTGGAAGGCTCCCCAGTCACAGCCGGATCTTCTCTTGATATTTTCTTGGGAGAGAGAGAGGGAGAGAGACCTGTTTCACTGATGGTTTTTCAGTTACTGCCTCTGCGGTCTATGTGACAAAGCTTACAGTTTCTTCAGAGCTGTGCAGGCAGTCGTATGGCTCTATCAAACCCCTTTGTTTTTAATGGGGTTTTTTTGGAATCTTCTCCGATATTCAAGGTTCTCCAGGTCCAGTCACACTTGGAGGGGGTTGGCTCTTTCAAAGTTAATGGGTGTAGATGGGAGCAAGCCATTCTTCTGGCTGAGTTCAGTTAGACTTTTCATCTCCAGTATTATCTCCCAGTGTTTCAAATATAAATTGCAGTGGCCATCTTGGTTGCCAGTTTTTTAAAAGTTAACTTGTAAGATTTTTCCATTAAAAGTCTAATGTAAGGTTCCAACCAATGAAATTAATATTTCCCATTTGGCATGTCGGATTTTCATGACAGTACAAACACACTGGCTCTGCTTCCTTCCTTAGAGTAATATGGTATGCCGTTTTTAACTTCCCCAATCCCTTAAATAATTTTAGAATTTCATCTCTAAAATTTCTGGGCTGTTGTTCCTTACATTCGAGCTCTTCCACTCTATATATAAGTTGTAAGTCTAGGCAAGCCTTCCGACTTAGGAGGGAACAACTTGATTTTTAATTGTGTATAAGGTCTCAGAAATTTCCTTTCCCTGGTTATTCAATGTTATCTTTAACTCTTCCATTATGCAGGGGCGGTACAGTGGCACAGTGGTTTGCACCACAGCCTCACAGCTCCAGGGACCCAGGTTTGATTCTGGGCACTGCCTGTGCGGAGTTTGCAAGCTCTCCCTGTGAGTGTGTGGGTTTTTGCCGGGTGCTCCGGTTTCCTCCCACAGCCAAAGACTTGCAGGTTGATAGGTAAATTGGCCATTGTAAATTGCCCCTAGTGTAGGTAGTAGAGAATATGGGATTACTGTAGGGTTAGTATAAATGGGTGGTTGTTGGTTGGCACAGTCTCGGTGGGCCAAAGGGCCTGTTTCAGTGCTGTATCTCTAAATAAATAAATTACCTACGACTCAATGTCTCCAGGCCCATATAATTTTTTACCTGTTGGTTTGAGAGTTTTCTTTTTAGCTACGGTTCTGTCTCTGATAGTACTGAATCTGCTACTCCTGTGTTCAGTTTAAAATTAATCTTGTTTCCTTCCACAAAAATTTCTTCCATCCAGCAATTCTCACTTGTTCCCTGAATTTCCCCTATAAAAGGTATTTCCTCACTTTGTACATCTTGTATTGCATTAAATTTTTTGTTCTCTCAGGATTTCCCTTTAATTGTATTCAGTGCTGATTTTTACTGCGACACACTGACTGAAAGTGTCCCTTCCCAAAGAAAGTCTCAGGTAGACAGATGCGGTCATCTGCTTGCAGTGCCAATTCAGTCTCCTCTGGGTGAGCTGGTTTGATCATGGCCTGATCTACTGCACATTCAGGGAAACTGCAGGGGTCCATCTCCTGCCACGGCCCTGTCTCTCTGTCATCCTGCAGTCTTTCTTTCACTACTGGGGGGGACGGGGGGCTACCACCTTCACCCCTGCCAGATCATTACCTAAGAGCAGGTCAACCCCGTCCATGGGCAAACTAGGAACGATCCCTACGGTCACTGGTTCCGAAACTAGGTCGCACTCTAGGTGCACCCAGTGTACAAGTACAGGTATACAGTGCCTTCCAGTACCATTCACCAATATTTTGGTGTTCACTTCACTCACTGGAGGAAAGGTCAGACCTTTTCCCAGTAAAAGGATCTGATGGTCCCTGTGTCCCTGAGAATCACTATGGGCTCGCTTGCCCCACTTGAGAGGTATGAGGTTACTTTCCCTGCAAACACAAAACCTTGATAACCTTCAGGAACCCTATTACATTTTCCTGCACTTGCAGTAGTAAGCTTCCTAAGTCTCACTCTTACTGCAGTTAAAGCCACAGCTTGTTCTGCTGTGCTTTCCATCAGGTTCACTTCTTAACTGAGCGGGTGTGCCCTGATTAACCCTGCAGGTTTTCCCTTTAGTTTCCAGCAGTCAGCTTTTAAATGCCCTGCTTTATTACAATGGAAGCACACAGAAGTCCGGATCTCACTCTTTTTCACAGCACCTTCCTTTTTCATTGGAGGAGGACCCCCATTTCTCTTGTTTTCCTTTCTCTTCCTGGACTTCCAGGACGGAGATCACCTTCCCATCCTTTGTCCTTTTCTGATTTGTGGGGATGACTAGGAAATGTTCTCCCCTGGAAACCGGCTTATAAATTAAAGCAAACTCATCAGCCAGAACGGCCGCTTGCCGGGCTCTCTGACTCACTGCTCCTCTACATGTGTCTTTATGGAGAGTGGGAGAGAGTGTTTAAATTCCTCTAACAGAATTACTTCTCTGAGATTCTTATAGCTGAGATGTACTTTAAGAGCCCTCAGCCACTGGTCAAAAAACAGCTGATTACTTCTTTCAAACTCCAGACAAGTTTGATTAGCTTGCTTCTTGAGGGTTCTAAACTTTTGGCGATAGGCTTTGGGTACTAATTCATATGCCTCAAGGATAGCATTTTTTATCAGTTCATAATTTTATGAACTCTTATCTGGCGACAGGGAATAAACCTCATGAGCCTTTCCAGTTAGCTTGCTTTGTAATAAAAGAGGCCACTTCTTAGCTGGCCATTTTAGCTGCCTTGCCAATTTCTCAAAGGACTCAAAAAATTCATCTACATCTTCCCCATTGAATTTTCGAATTAGTTTATCTAGTTTTAACAATTCTGTACCCAGCCCTGAATTACGGTCCTCCATAATGACCATGCTTTCACTGGGGTTACACTATCACCCCCGAGTTAACTCAAGCCACTTCAACTCTCTTTCTTCACATTCTTTCTAGAATATTCTTTCTCTCTCTCTCTCTCTCCTCTCTCGTTCCTTCTCCGGTCTTTCATTTTCTTCACGTTCCTTCTGGAAGGCTCTTTCTTTCTCCCTCTCACTTTCAAATTCAAGTTTCCTCTGTTCCAATTGTATCTTTGCTAACAATACCCTGCCGGAGTCTGTTTCTAACCCTGTTTCTACCTCTTCACATTCAAGGGAAAAATGGTTGGCCACTGGTCTTAGGAGTTCAGACTTCCTAGCCTTGCCACGTACAGTGATCCCACACTGCTCAGCCATTTTCCTCAACTCCTCCATAGACAGTGCTTTTAACATCCCAAGTTACTTCACCCTGGTTTGGAGAGCAACTAGCTTCAGTTGCAGACATGTTAGTGTTCAAGCATACACAACCACAAGAAAACCTGTATTGAAATCTTGCTTTTTTTTGATTGGGAACAATTTGGCTTCCTACTTCCAATTTCTCTGATTTGTCTGTGGGTAAAATCCAGGACAGTAGCCCCCAAATTTCTGATACGACTCAGTGACAAAGGTGTCTAGGGTTCCCTCTCAGCCTTCACCTGGTCTTACTGTAACAGGGTTTAATTTTTAAAACACCGTGTTTTTAGCGCCCCCTTGGTGAATCCTTGTTCACCGCTTTCCGATTATAAGGCAAAGAAACCAGCACAAACAGGTTTTTTTTGGTTTAAAGAAGAAAAGTTGAAGTTGATTAAACTTGAACTTAAACTCTAATTCAGGTAACACCTATGGATACATGACGCGCCAACACGAGCATGTGATACACACATGCAAATAGAGACAGAAAAGAGCAGAAGAAAAATAAAGTGGAAAAGTTTGAGGCAATATCTGAAGAGTTTTTGTTACGGTTCTTCCAGCTGACTGTAGAGTCCTTGACTGTAGGTAGATCTTGCTTTTCACTGGGGCCCAGCATTCTTCTTAAACCTTGTTCACTGAGGAGACTTTTCTCTCTCTGGGTTCATGTGTCTTCAGTAGATTCAGAGGCTTGTGAGAGAAAGATGGTAGCAGACAGGAGAGATCGTCTCAGTCTTTCTGAGTTCAAACTCGCTGGGGCTAGCTCAAAAGATGCAGGAGCAGCCAGTTAGTCATGTGACCAGCTGGTATAACCAGTCCTGGATTGCATTACCTTAGCAGTCTCTGGAATGCTCCTCTTACCCACAATACCTGGTGATCAAGGTCCATTGTGGGTTGAATGTGTCAGGGAATGGTCCTTTGTCCTTCCAAGCACTGTCTGTTTATATGCAAATGTCTTTTTCCAGCCACGACTGATCTGTTTAACAAGTCATTTTCTTGCTCCAGCAACAGTTTAAAATCAATGTTCATGACAAAATTAATGTGCCTCATTCTTGGCAGGTGGGGGCCTAGCATGACAACAGTAACCAAAACTATCTTCAGAGACTGCCTTAAACTTTTCGACTTTATTTCTTCTGCTCTTTTCTTTCTCTATCTGCATGTGTGTATCGCATATGCATGCTAGCATGGGCACGTTGTGTATCCCTAGGCGTTAACCGAATTAGAGTTTAAGCTTAAAAAATTTCAACCTTTCTTCTTTAAACCTAAGAAAACCTGTTTGGCTGGTTTCTTTGCCTTATAATTGGAAAGCGATGAACAAGGATTCACTAAGGGGGAGCTAAAACACAGTGTTTTTATAAAAAATTAAACCCTGTTACGGTAAGACCAGGTGAAGGCTGAGAGGGAACCCTAGACCCCTTCTCACCTGGTCATAACAATAGGAAAGAGAAAATAAAGTACAAGAGCAGATAAGAGTTGGGGGGCAGTAGCGATGGTAAGGAAAGGAGTCAGAAATGAATTCAGACAGACAGACAGAAGTGAGCAAGAGCAGAAAATGAATGAAGGAAGAGAAGGTAAGGAATGAAGTGGCTGAGGAAAGAGAACAATTTGAGTTGCATTGACAATACAGCTTCAGCATTGGGATAAAACCATTTCCGCTTTACACGCGGGCTAAAATTTATAGTTTTAAACTAACTTCAAATTTAAATGATATCAAATGTAGGCCACTCACTAATTACATTTGCAGAATGCGAAATATTTGGATACCTACAATTATTGGGATGCTAAACAGTACAGAAAGCTTAAAACGCTGTGTTATTTTTCTAACAAAATAATATATATATATTTATATGTATAATATATATATTTAGTTGCTCTGTTAGAATTCAAAGTTAGAATCTTGTCTTACTGGGGTTGGAGCTCCAACACTGGTGTGAGAAAGGCCTTAAAATTAAAAATTGGTGACAGTAGTTTATAATTGCTTTTGTCACAATCGTAAGTAGCATTGGTGAAAAAAGGAAAAAAAAACAAATGACAGGTCATTAGTTACACTATCTCACTCCCTTTTTAGCTTTCCACTGCCTCACTCATTTATAGACTGGCCAGCACTAATGGGACTAAACAAACCAGAAATTTCACAGGAGGATTCTTTTCATATTATTGACAGGTTAAAATCCACAAACTGATGGTGACCACAGCAATTCAGGCTTTTCTCAGCTAAAAAGATTACTCCAATGTTTCTATTCTGTATTTCCATATATAGAAGCCAACTTGTGTGGCAGCACAACAAAAGATAAAGAAAACCATTTATTTGTCACCTTGGCAGCAAAATGGGGATTTTCCTCTGTTTGGATCAATGTTATCTGATTTGCATGCACTGTGCATTGCTGAACAAATGGGCAGGAGAAGCAGACAGATGCCAACAGCCGAATGTTCGGCACAGCTGAGGTCACCTTCATGGTTTCTGTGCTGCCAGACGATCTCACTGCATGCTACGATAGAGGTATTGGCTGCAGCCCAGGATACCGTATGCTGCTTCTGGAGTCACACAGACACTGAGGTGGTACATTTCAGAGTACCTGCTTTCAATATGGTTTCAGAGTACAGTGTTGGTTAGAATATTAAAGAACTTGCTCTTCAGTCCTCTCTGTAGGTGATTTATTCTGCTGTGGAATTGGGAGGTTATTTTTTTCATTAAGACCTTTTATAAATTTCTGGTGGGAATTCGTAGCTATTTCAGCAGTTTTGGATGAGAACAGATTAATTCCAGAGCTGTTAGCATTTGTGAGATTAAATAAAAAATCTCATCAGTTAACTTTTTGAAAGAATTCTTCCTGCATCAGAGGAGTACTCCAAAACCATACCAGTGCAATGCTGAGTGGGCTAAAAAAGCTGAGAATATCAGGAATAAAGAATTGTGTGAAAAGATTACTCATAGAGGGAAGGTATGAGGTCATTCACTTTAGGCCTAAGAAAGATAGGTCAGAGTATTTCCTAAACAATGAGAAGCTAGGTTTTGAAAAGAAATGTTGAAATTTATTAAATTTAAACTTAGACTCTAATTCGGTTTAGCCTACGGATACACAATGTGCCCATGCTAGCATGCATATGTGATACACACATGCAGATACAGAACAGAGCAGAAGAAATAAAGTGGAAAAGTTTGAGGCAATCTCTGAAGAGGGTTTTGGTTACGGTCTTCGAGCTCACTGTAGAGTCCTTGATTGTAGGTACATTTTGCATTTCGTTGGGGCCCAGTATTCTTCTTAAACCTTGTTCGCTGTAGGAGACTTTTCCCTCTTGGGGTTCCTGTGTCTTCAGCGGATTTAGAGTTCTGTGAGAAAAAGATGGGAGCAGACAGGAGAGGCTGTGGCGAGTCAGTCAGGAGTGGTCTTTTCAGTCCAGGAGCAAACAGCCACTCTCAGTTCAAACTGTTTGTACAATTCAGAAAAAACAGGTTACCAAGCAGGTTAGTCACATGATCAGCTGGTCTGCCCACGTGTATTTGTGCATTTGGCTATCCCAGCAGTCATCCTGAAATTTGAGCTCCCTCCCCTTCAATGTTTGGTGCTTAAAGTCCATTGTGGGTTAAGTTGGATAAGGGAAGTAACTCCTTTTGTCTCCACAAGCACTGTCTGTTAATATGCAAATGTCTTTCCAGCCTCCAGTGCTGTGTGTTACAATTTGATAAACTGTGGTTATACCCCATTTGAATTTTTTTGTTTGATTCTTCCATGGGATGAGCATTGCTGGCATGGCCAGCATTTGTTGTCCATCCCTAATTGCCCCTGAGAAGTTGGTGGTGAACTAAGTCTAGGAGAGACAGTGGTAATGCCACTGAACTAGTAATCCAGATGCCCAGGCTAATGTCCATGACAACTGGTGGAATCTGAATTTAATTAATTAATTTAAAAAATCTGGAATTGAAAGCTCGTCTCAGTAACGCTGCCATGAAACTATCATCGGTTGTCGAAAAAACCCATCCGCTTCACTAATGTTCATTAGGGAAAGAAATCTGACATGCTTACCTGGTCTGGTCTATATGTGACTCCAGACTCACAGTAATGTGGTTGACTCTTAACTGTCCTCTGAAATGGCCTAGCAAACTACTCAGTTGTCAAGGGCAATTTGGGGTGGTCAACAAATGGGCAACCTTGCCAGTGACATCCACATCCCATGGAAGAATTTTATAAAAAGTTCTGGGCACTACACCTCAGGAAGGATATATTGGCCTTGAAATGGGTGCAACACAAATTTATCAGAATAAGACTGGGGCTAAAAGAGTTAAATTATGAGGCTTAAGTTCCATAAACACAAAAATGAACCCAATAAAACCTATGTCATACATGACGAACTATAAAAATAATATTGTAGAAGGATAAATGTTAAACAAACACAATTGGTAGTGGTGTATTTCCAGGTTGGCCCACAGGTATACTCCCCACAAAATATTGAACTTTTATTGTAAAACTGATGCACTCTGGTTAATTTTAGATAGTTTTCTACTTCTGAATGATTAGATTTTGAATCCTTAGAAAAGAAAAACACAGTGACGATTGGATTTTTAGCAGATCATAGCTTCTCCAAAATTGCCTCAATGGTTTTTTCTCTCATCTCCACAGAGATACTGGGCTGAATTTGAACACCCAAAAAGAGGTGGGTTAGGGCCAGGTCAGATGTTAAAAATTGAAACATCTCAAACTGGACTCCAACCCATCTCCAACCATCCGCTTTTGGGTTTGATGGAGGCAGGAGAAAGGGTGGGCAGGCAACCTGCTCCCAGGAGGTGGGTTGGCAACTTAAATATTGTAAAGAGACTGACAGCTTCTGATTTAAACTGCTTTGTAGGTTTAACAGTGGTGGGTTGGATGTCCCAGGCTTCAGGTAGCCCGGCAGCTGAAGGAGGTGAGGACAGCTTTGGGGTGAAGGTAAGAGCCTTCACAGCACTTCTTGTGGGCCAGGAGGAGCAGAAGTGCTTTCCCCTGGCCCCCCAAGCTTTTTCCCAATGATAGATCTCACCTCCCCCACCCCCCCACCTCCAGTCAGGGTCGGAAATCGGATGTGCAGGCTCCTAGATAATGTCAAGCTGCCTGACTGCTGTTCCTGCATGTTCATATTGCAAGACGTAACACATCTTTGATAGTGTTCATTTCATTATTAAAACATTGACCTCAATTGCTCCAAGGCTTTTCCTCCTCATTAGGATCATTGCATGATCATTGGCATATTACTCTGTTCCCCATTCATAACCTTGAGATCTCATTCAAAACCAGTTGAAGGGGCACCATCTCCACAACTTCTGCTAACAAATGTCTAAGTTTCAATTTTGCAGAAGTTGGGGATTAATCCTGTGTGTTACAGAATGTCAGTGGTTTGTTTTAGAGTGGCTTACTATCCTACAATAACATTCATATATAGCATCGGCAAATAATAATCACATTGCACAGACATTCTATCAGACCAGTTGTACTATTTATCATTTATTATTGTTAAAAGTACTATAGTTTTCCTCACAACAAAGTACAACAATCCTGATTCAGAATGATTTAACACTTCCATTAAGTGCCTTTTTATGCCCTTTGACATACATCTAACCTGTAGTGACAAAGGACAAAATACTCTGTGTATCTGTCTTTTAGTAGGAACTGGCATTGTAAATAGTTGAAGCATTAATGAAGATACAGATAAAACCATCAACACAGAATGAAAAGTGACAATAGGTAGGAAGCAACACCAAAGGAGACAACAGTAACACAAAACTATACTGCAAGCAAAATGACTGCAAATTTCAACGCAGAATATTGGAAATGCCTAACAAACATCTGGTTGAAAGAGGTCTAAATACAGTAGCACTAAGGAAGTTAGGCTATCAGTAACTGCATTGATCTGATAGTTGACCCTGATAGTTACAGTGCAGCAAAGAGCTGTAGGGAATTGTGCTATTGGAGCTGAGAGACTAATTAAGGATTAGTGTCTAAGATGGCCAGGATTATGATTAACATTAATAATGAGCTCAGTCTTTAATAAGTCTTCTCATGTCACCCACAGGATTTATTACACCAGAATTGACTTTACCTGACAAATAAACACGCCCACCTTTCATTAGAATTGCCATTGCCCTGTTTAATTTCCTTAGGTTTTGTATGGCAAATTGTTGCAAGTGGGCCATTGAAACAGCACACCGCCCTCTATGGGGCATCTGGGATTTGTGTGAACAGGGCAAGCAACTGTGTATCTCTTTAACCAATTAGACTGAGGAATTGTTAATCAACAGCACAGAGTCTGAACGAGAAAGTGTAACTGAGAACGGTGAATTCAATGTAAAATCAGGTACAGAAAACAAAGTAAAGTGAGGGAAGGACAGATTGAATGAAGAGAGAGGAAAAAAATAAGACAGAAGGAAGCATTAAAATAAAATTAATTAAAACATTATTTTTATATCTTTGCAAAAGTTAGTTTTCAATGCCACAGAAGTTGTTTAGCAGTAATTAAGATTGATCATGCCATTGGAAAAGGTACTAAGACTAAAATGGACAAGCCCTAACTTTCTGTGGCGGTTAGTCTGCATCTATGATGTAAATGCAGGAACTCGATACCATTCAATATATTTGAATGGGGAGCCTGACAACAATATGCCGTTTTCATTTAGCTTACTGAGGAGTGGTACATCTTCGGCAGCAACTTGCGGATTTTTGTATTTAACTGTGTATCTATGTAGGATTTGTGCATAAATAATGAACATAATTAGCCTTACTGTTATTTTTATAGTAAGGTTTGGCCAATAGTGCCGTTCAATATGAGCATGGCTGATCATCCAACTCAGTAACCTGTTCCTGCTTTCTCCCTGTATCCCTTGATCCCACTAGCCCTAAGAACTATATCTAACTCTTTCTTGAATATATTAAATGATTTGGCCTCAACTGCTTTCCGTGGTAGAGAATTCCACAGGTTCACCACTCTCTGAGTGAAGAAATCTCTCCTCATCTCAGTGCTAAATGGTTTACCCCTTATCCTTAGACTGTGACCCCTGGTTCTGGACTCCCCTGCCATCTGGAACATCCTTCCTGCATCTAGTCTGTCCAGTCATGTTAGAATTTTGTAGGTTTCTATGAGATCCTCTCTCATTCTTCTAAACTCTAGCGAATAAAAGCCTAATCGACCCAACCTCTCTTCATACGTCAGTCCTGCCATCTCAGGAATCAGTCTGGTGAACCTTCGCTGCACTCCCTCCATAGCAAGAACATCCTTCCTCAGATAAGGAGACCAAAACTGTACACAATATTCCAGATGTGGTCTCACCAAGGCCTTGTATAATTGCAGCAAGACATCCTTGCTCCTGTACTCGAATCCTCTCGCTATGAAGGCCAACATACCATTTGCCTTCTTAACTGCCTGCTGCACCTACATGCTTACTTTCAGTGACTGGTGCACAAGGACACTCAGGTCTCACTGCACTTCCCCCTTTCCCAATCTACTGCCATTCAGATAATAATCTGCCTTTCTGTTTTTGCACCAAAGTGGATAACCTCGCCTTTATGCACATTATACTGCATCTGTCATGTATTTGCCCACTTACTCAACTGTCCAAGTCACACTGGAGCTTCTCTGCATCCTCCTCACAGCTCACACTCCCACCCAGCTTTGTGTTGTCTGTGAGAAAAAATGATTAGCATTTAGATAAAAATGGGAGTTTTTATGTTGCTTTTCCAAGTGAAGAATGTCTTGCGGGAAGTATGATAGTGCCATTACTATCTGTATTAAATGGGTTAATCTTAAAAAAGTCACAAATATGCCATAATTGCAAAGTTTTCAACATTTTAAATTATAGTATTTTATTTGGCCATTTTGTCTACCATTCACTTTGACACTAGGATACCTGAGAACACACAATTACCCAACTACCAGAAATCCTAGAAGTGATTGTTTCCATTCGGCAATTTCCCCAATGCCACTGCTAAGATCAGGGAACTTGACATGTAGAAAATGGCAGAGAGAAACTTGTTTTATCTTTCATTGAACACCACACTGGAGTGCCAATTGCCACTCTGAGATCGGAAATATTTAGCTGATCTTAGCTGGAGATGCTATTGCTAATAGCTGTCCAACAACTCCTGCTGAAAAATGTATATGGGGATTGCTAAGTAAGGACAGAACATGGCCTGGCTATGATGCCCATAGATAATTAGCATAGAACTACTAACCATTAAGCATCACACACTAAGAATAGCTATGCAGATGAGGTACTAGATAAACTATTTCCTAGCATGTGCCAATACTTTCACAAGAGGAGCAGAGAAAAGGGTAAACTTAGGGGAAAGGGGAGGGTGGAAAATTGTTTCCATGTTCAAACTATTTGGGTGCAATCATTTATCCAATAACCCATTAGATTGTACAGCAAATTCCATGCTTTTTGACTTCAATTTGTACAGATTTTTAGTCAGTGACATCAAAACAGACACTATGGGCTGGATTTTCAATCTAGAGTCGGGAACCCAACGCCCAGATAATTTCTGGATCCCAACCCCACACCCCGCCAGCCTGACATTTTTAAATGCAAAGGGCCTAATTGGCCCGAGGGCAAGTGTGATGCCCCATTGGGCTTGCCATTTGCTGAAGAGATGGATCCATAATAGAGTGAAAGGGCCAGTAATGTCACAGGCAGGTGCCCACGGGTGATCCCTCACTTCTCTGATGCCTCCCTTGAGGCATTAACTGAGGCAGTTGGGGACAGATGACATATTACACCCAGCATCTGGGAAAAGGAACGCTCTTAGAGACACAAAGTAGGCCTGGCTGGAGGTAGTGACAGAGGTCAGCAGCCAAGCAGTGACCCTCAGGACACGGGTGCAGTGTCGCAAGAGATTCAATGACCTAAAAATGACTGGATAGGTAAGTGGCAAGCGGCACCTGGCTGACAGGTCACCAACTCTGTGTACAGCAGCATTCAGGCAAGCTGAACTCATAGAATGTCCATAGTTTTCCTGAGCATTGCCAGGTCAAGTATCCAGTTGCATCAATGAGACAGCAGCCAACATCACATATGAGGCGCTATTCAGAAGGGGGCATCACTGAGGGGTGCAGCAGTTCAATTGAATGGCATGATGGAAGAGATGAGGAGGGCAGCATTCTCTCCTCATCCTGCAGGAAAAGAGTGTGCACAACTCATGGGAAATGGCTTGAACAGGTGATGGTGTGGCTGACCATCACACTCATAGAAACATAGAAAATAGGTGCAGGAGTAGGCCCTTCAGCCCTTCGAGCCTGCTCCGCCATTCATTATGATCAAGGCTGATCAACCAACTCAGTAACCTGTTCCCGCCTTCCCCCCATATCCTTTGATCCTTTTAGACCCAAGAGCTATATCTAACTCTTTCTTGAAAACATACAATGCTTTGGCCTCAACTGCTTTCTGTGGTAACGAATTCCACAGGCTCACCACTCTCTGGGTGAAGAAATTTCTCCTCATCTCAGTCCTGAAAGGTTTACCCCATATCCTTAGACGATGACCCCCAGTTCTGGATTCCCCCACAATCAAGAACATCCTTACTGTATCTACCTTGTCAAGTCCTGTTAGAATTTTATAGGTTTCTATGAGATCCCCCCCTCAATTTTCTGAACTCCAGCGAATATAATCCTAACCGACTCAATCTCTCCTCATACATCAGTCCCGCCATCCCAGGAATCAATCTGGTAAACCTTTGCTGCACTCCCTCTATAACAAGAACATCCTTCCTCAGATAAGGAGACCAAAACTGCACACAATATTCCAGGTGTGGCCTCACCAAGGCACTGTATAATTGCAGCAAGACATCCCTGCTCCTGTACTCGAATCCTTTCGCTATGAAGGCCAACATACTATTTGCCCTTTTTACTGCTTGTTGGGTCTGCATGCTTACCTCAAGCGACTGATGTGCGAGAACACCCAGGTCTCATTGCATATTCCCCTCTCTCAGTTTATAGCCGTTCAGATGATAATCTGCCTTCCTGTTTTTGCTACCAAAGTGGATAACCTCACATTTATCCACATAATACTGCATGTGCCATGCATTTGCCCACTCACTCAACTTGTCCAAATCACCCTGAAGCCTCTCTGCATCCTCCTCACAACTCACCCTCCCACCCAGTTTTGTGTCATCTGCAAATTTGGAGATATTACATTTAGTTCCCTCTTCTAAATCATGTCCGCCAACCAATTTTCTATCCATCGCAATACACTGCCCCCAATCCCATGCGCTTTAATTTTACATGCTAATCTCTTATGTGGGACTTTGTCAAAAACCTTTTGAAAGTCCAAATAAACCACATCCACTAGCTCCCACTCATCAACTCTACTAGTTACATCCTCGAAGAATTCTAGTAGATTTGTCAAGCATGATTTCCCTTTCGTAAATCCATGCTGACTCTGTCTGATTCTAACACTGTTCTCCAAGTGCTCTGCTATAAAATCTTTGATAATGGACTCTAGAATTTTCCCCACTACCAATGTCAGGCTGACTGGTCTATAATTCCTAGCTTGCTCTCTACCTCCCTTTTTAAATAGTCGGGTGACATTAGGTACCCTCCAATCTGTAGAACTGTTCCAGAGTCTATAGAATCTTGGACAATGAATCCACTATTTCTAAGGCCACTTCCTTAAGTACTCTGGGATGCATACCATCAAGCCCTGGGGATTTATCGGCCTTCAATCCCATCAATTTCCCCAACACCATTTCTCTACTGATACTGATTTCTTTTAGTTCCTCTCTCTCACTAAGCCCTGTGTTCCCTAACATTTCTGGTATGATATTTGTGTCCTCCTTTGTGAAGACCGAACCAAAGTATGCATTTAGTTGGTCAGCCATTTCTTTATTCCCCATAATAAATTCCCCTGTTTCTGACTGTACGTGACCTACATTTGTCTTCACCAATCATTTTCCTCTTCACATACCTATAGAAACCTTTACAGTCAGTTTTTATGTTCCCCACAAGCTTACTCTCGTACTCTATTTTCCCCTTCTTAATCAATCCCTTGGTCCTCCTTTGCTGAATTCTAAACTGCTCCCAATCCTCAGGTTTGCTGTTTTTTCTGGCGAATTTGTATGCCTCTTCCTTAGATCTAATGCTATCTCTAATTTCCCTTGTAAGCCATGGTTTGGCTACCTTTCCAGTTTTACTTTTGCGCCAGACAGGAATAAACAATTGTTGCAGTTCATCCATGCGCTCTTTGAATGTTTGCCATTGCCTATCCACCGTCATCCCTTTAAGTAACGTTTCCCAATCCATCATAGCTAACTCGCACCTCATACTTTTGTAGTTTCCTTTATTAAGATTCAGGATTCTAGTCTCAGAATCAACTACATCACTCTCCATCTTGATGAAGAATTCTATCATATTATGGTCGCTTATCCCCAAGGGGTCTCGCACAACTGGATTGTCAATTATTCCTCTCTCATTACACAATACCCAGTTTAGGATGGCCTGTTCTCTAGTTGGTTCCTCAATGTATTGGGCCAGAAAACCATCCCGTATACACTCCATGAATTCCTCCTCTACGGTAGTGTGACTAATTTGATTTGCCCAATCTATATGCAGATTAAATACCCTGATAATTACAGATGTTCCTTTATCACATGCATCTCTAATTTCCTGTTCAATGCCATTCCCAACATCACCACTACAGTTTGGGGGTCTATATACAACTCCCACTAATGTTTTTTGCCCCTTAGTGTTTCTCCGCTCTACCCATACAGATTCCACATCGTCAGAGCTAATATCCTTTCTCACTATTCCGTTAATTTCCTCTTTAACCAGCAATGCAGCTCCACTGCCTTTTAATTTTTGTCTGTCCTTCCTAAATACTGAATACCCCTGAATGTTCATTTCCCATCCTTGGTCACCCTGCAGCCATGTCTCCATAATTCTGACTATATCATACCCGTCCGTTTACATCTATTTGCGCAATTAATTCATCCACTTTATTGCGAATGCTACGCGTGTTAATGCACACTCTGACCCTGATGGAGGAGATGGCACTGGATATCGCCAGGATGCCAATGGGCAATGGCGAGACAGGAGACTGTGAACAGCAGGGTTATTTGCTTGCTCTATCCTGAGGTCATGGGCATGGAGGAGACTCCTGCCCAATGCATGCTGCGAATCTTTGATCATTGTCATCTACGGGGTCAGATGTTCTGGGGCATTTGTTGAGTAGGCCAAGTTCTGATAACCACCTTCTTGTGTTTCCCACTGGGCCAGTTGCAGGGGGGGGGAGAGACTGCTCAAGCACGATTGCTGCCTCCCTTCTTGGTGCAGTGAGACTTAACAGAGACAGAATTGTCACATCATACCTCCACACCTTCCACCAGTGCACATGCACTCACCTCAGTTGAACCCCAAAGTAGCTTAGAACAGGGAGCACTGGGTGAACCTCACCACACATAACAGGAGGAGGAGTATGAGGCAGAGTCAGCTGTGGGCAGCCCCCGCTGGAGGACGGAGGACAGACATAGTGATGCTCCGCTGGGAGAAGATGCTGGGCCTTGGGTGTCATAAACAAGGAGGGTCTTCCTCGAGAACCAGAGGCAGATAAATTCTGGTTTGTTGGAGACACAGAGGCCTTGAAGAACCATGGGCAGGCAATGGAGGAGTCCATGCAGTCCAAGTGGCTCATCCTGACTCAGGGTTTCAAGTGCATGAGCTCCTCCATTGAGAAATTGGGCAACCTCTTGGAGAGCCGACTACAGCACCACTCTGAGTGGGTGCAGGAGCAGTACACTGATATGCATAGTATTGATTGTTCAGTGTCCCTGCTGATGCTGAGATGCTTGGAGTGGATGAAAACTGTGTCCCAGTCAGTGGTCTCATCCAGCATCCAAGGGTGCCAGGAAAGGGCTGAGACAGTTGAAGCAGCAGATGAAGGGGCCAACCCTCAGCGGGCACCCATGGGCACCGCCAAGACCAGATGGAAGCCGTGGGTATCTGAGCTGGAGGCAGAGAGGAAGGAGCAGGCTGCCTCCACCTCATCCTCTGTCCCAGGGGGAGCACCCTCTGGGGGCGTTAGGGACAGGAAGGCGTCACACCGTTAATTCACATAATGGGTCACCTGAGTGCTGTTGTCCACATTGGTCTGTTGTTCTGTTTTCATTACAAAATCACTTGTTTATGTATTAAAACTGATATGTTCCTGATGCTTCATGTCGAAAAGGAGGTTGGGGTTTGGTGGGAGGACTGGAGTGCCTAGAATTGCTGTATTTCCATGCTCTATGATGCTGGATATTATTGGAGGAGGAAACTTTATTCTGCATGGTCATGATTGGCAATGGGCCTCCTCAGACATGAGTCATTGTGGATTGAGTTATGGTGAGTTATGGGGTCATCAGTCATAAGGGCTTTGGGGCGATCAGATGAAACGCTGCTAAATCAACGTGGCCTTTGTGGCCATGCCAGCCTGCAGTTCACCCAGCAGGTCTAGGATGGCATCAGTGGGTGTCCACCAATGCCTGGGTGCTGGCCACCTCTGGAGTGATCCCTTCCTCCTCCTCTTCCTCCTCCTCCCAGTCTTCCTCTGAGGTAGAGTAGCATTTCAGGTCCTGCTCTTCATCTAGCTCAAAGCCTCTTGGTAGTGTCATGTTGTGCAGGGCACAGCAGATGACCATAATATGAGACAGTCTGGATGGCTCCTACGTGAGGACACTGCCTGATTGGTCAAGGCAATAGAAGCACATCTTCAAGATGCCAACAGTCTGTTCAATGCAGGTCCATGTTAGTAAATAGCTGTAGTGCCTCTCTGCAACTGTGTCTGGGTACCAGACAGGCATCAGCAGCCACCTCATCAGCGGATAATCCTGTTGAGGTGTGGCACTTGGGACTCTCAGAGGAGAAAGGAGTCATGACAGCTGCCGGGAACGCGAGAGCAGACCTGCAAGTTTCACTTCCTGTGGTCACAGACCAGCTGGACATTCAATGAGTGGTAGCCCTTTCTGCGCAGGAATCAGTCTGGTTGGTGTGTCAGTGCCTTGATAGCTACATAGGTGCAATTGATAACCCCGGACCTAAGGAAATCCCTAGATGGCGGCAAACCCCAATGCCCTTTGTCCCTGCGCAGGCCCAAGTGTGCCAAAGTGGATGTAGTCCCTCACTCTCCTGAATATGGCATCCGTGATTTACTTGATGGTGTGATGAGCTGCCGACTGCGAGAAGCCACCTACGTCTGCAGCTGATCCCTGGAACAACCCGGTTACATAAAAATGCAACTCCATGGTGACCTTGATGGCTGCAGGTTGCCATGGGGGCTGCAAGGACTCAGACCATTGTATATCAGAGCACAAATGTCTGAGACCATCTGCCTGGATAGCCATAGCCTCCTAAGGCACTGGTGTTCTTTCATTTGCAGGTAGCTGACTCTTGGGTGGTAGACCCGATGTCTTGGGTAGTGCCTTCATTCCTTGCAGTCCCCCCCCTGTGCTCCTCTGGCCCCTCCTGTCCAGGAGGTTGCATTTGCCAAAGCTCACCTGGCTGCTCTGTCCATTGTCAGAACGGCCTGTTCCCATCTGAACTCCCTCAGCTGGTGCTCGTTCATTCACCAGGCCTTCCCCTGCCAACCCCAGCTGCCCAAGTGATGCCAGCAGCCTCATGTCCCTATCCAAATTCCTACCATTCACCACTCTCAAATGTAAGACATATAGCTCCAGCACTGGCTATTCTGTGCCACTGTTAGAGCAGCTGAGATTTATTCTGCGCTTCTACGTTATGCTAAATAGCCCTTCCAACAGCCCTCATGGCTCCCCTGCATTGTTCATGACTTCTACATCCTGCTGTGTCCCAGACATCACATTCTCCCTGGGCTCCTCTATTACATATCGCATACTGACAAGCCTTTCAATGAGCTCATCAACAAGCTTAACAGCTAATTAATTGGAGGCATGCGAGTTTCCCGCTCCCCGCCCTCCTGGTGTACCTTTCAAAATCACTTTGTGTTCCGGAGGCAGTGGAACCCAGTGCTGCCCTCCGGGAACGCAGTTTTCGAATCGCTCCCACACCTGCTCCCAACCTTTCCAGCGTTTGGAAATCCAGCCCCATGTGACAGTAAAAAGCTACTCATTCACATCATAAGCTGTATTACAGTAAGATTGGCCTGGAATTTCCCAGAATGTTCCAGCTGTAACTATGGTGTACAGTTTTCTTCTGAGGAAATTTGAACAGTTGAAAAGGCAGGCACTATTGAAAGCAGTTCCAAAGAAATAACTTAACCTCCTCAGTCCTATGGTCATAAATCTTGTAAGGTTCAGCAAAAGAACCAACCCCTGACAAAAGGAACACATGACTCCCTTTCAAACTCTACTTTTAACTATCAATAACCTGGGTTACCTTCAGTGGCAATCACAACCTAGTTATTACAAAGAAAATGTGAGGCACAGCATTTATTATCAATAAGAGTGACAGTTTTCAAACCCATTGAAGTATTTGGAGCTGTGTTTATTTTTAAGAATTACTTTTGTCAAATGTCATTATATTTCTAATCCAAAATGTGTGATTAACTCCTAAGTGGTATACAAGTCGACTCACAGTTGGGACCAAATGTTCCACAATTTTACAAAACCTTTTTAAATGCTGCAACCTAAGGGTTAAGGGGAACTTTGCATTAATTAATCAATTATATGATCTGCAGCAGCACTGTAAATGTAATTACTCAGGACCAATTTGGGTTACGGCACAGCAGGAAACAATGGAAAATGACAAAGAAAAATTGAGTAGGGCCCTTTTTACTTAATGTGGCCTGGGAGAAAGCTTACAGTTTACTCTAAGGCACAAAATTCCCAGCTCCAGTAGCAAAGATGGTCTTAACTGAAGAAACCAGGTGACATCAGGTTAGCTATCCATTTTGTACACACATGTTTTATCAGCAACTTTTTGTGGTGACAAATACTTTTATCTATGAACTATCCAGGATGTAATTATGTTGGCTTTTATATGTTAGGCTGTAGTGTACTTGTTTGTGTGTGAGCATGCATAATCACAGGGCTCATCAATACCATTCAGCATTTAGATGGCTGAAAACTAACTTTCCAATGCACTTTAGCTAGTGCTGAGACTGGGGAGGGCTCATTCCTTTTGTTTGATTTTCACAATTATTTGGAAACATGATACATGAGTTGTTGTCCAAGCATGGCAAAGAGAAAAGGAGGTTAACAATTTGGAGGTGATCTTCATCAGAACCTGCACGACCAGGGAGAGGAAACTCCATCTCGAACCGTACAAGGTTTTCAGTGAGAAATTTACCTTTCATTTTCTTATCTGACACTTTTCTTCTTGCAGTGAGATGATCTGAGAACTGCTAATGATTGACAATGTAATTATGGAAATAACTCAACTTTAGTTTTAAAAAGGCCTTTCATTTAGTAACTTAAAAAGTAATCGGGAAGAACAACTGCAACATAGCTGACTTCTGGAATGGTTTTATTAAAATGTCAACCTTGTAAGGATCCTTTAAGAATTTTGAATAGAATATTCTGTAAGGTTTTTAAGTGGAGCTTTGATCATAATGAAACTCATAATTGCAAGCAAATTATCATAAATTCTTTGACTATATGAGTTTTTAAGTTAGCTTTAAAGTCTAGACAATGATCGCTTGTTGTCGTATCTCAATGAATGGTTGTTCCAATAAATGCTGAATTTGTAGCTAAATAACTACGACTGATAATAGCATTATTAAATTGTTTTGAGATATCAATCATTTTTAGTTAAATGACAATTTTGAATTAACTGTTTCCCTTCTGACCTCTCAAGTAGGCTATTAGAAACAGTGTTATTTCTTTTAATCACCCGTGCATAAAATGCTAGCATGTAATTCGCTAAAATGACAATAAAAAATTCTTGTTACTGTCTACAGTATATTTCCTGAAGTCTTTTCAACAGTATGTTTCAATGTGGGAGCAATTTTCTTATGCTGATATTCTTATTGAGTCAAACATGCTGTTCGATTCTGCATGTGAATGAAGCTGCCCAACTCATAGCTGAGATGATTGACATTCTGAGTAAATTAACAGCCTGTTCTTTCTTCTTGATGTGAACTCAATAGCTTAAGACCTGTTCAAAAACTAACAAGAGGTGAAACCATATGAAGCACCAGCCCTAATATTTACGACAGAGCAGCTGCGGCCAAAAATGGCCGAAGATCCCATCAATTTTGAGGAGCCGGGTTCCTCCCAATCTTCACGGCAGGACTTCATTAACATTCCTTTAGATCTGTTTCCCACCTGCCAGCTGGGCAATCTGGCCGACAGGCAGGAGGAAACATCAGCAGCAGGAGCTGCAACCGGAGTTATTGCCCAACAGTCAGAATGGGCGTTCAAGTCTGGCAGGAGACCGAAGCCGTGCTTGAGAGACTGTGAGGAACACTCCTGCTCCACCTAGCCCACAAGGAGTGCTGAAAAAGGCACTTGTGGAGTTAGCAGCTCTCGCCTCCCTTTCTCTGTCATATTTCCTGACCCTTGGGAAGCATGCACAGCAGCAGTGAATTTTAAATTGGCATTCCAATTGCATTGTGAAAGTGCAATTTAAATATGTAAATTAAGTGTTCAGCCTCTTCATCATTGGACTCTCGGATGCCCTGATGTTCACTGCTGTAAAAAAGCCAGTGGGAGTGTACAGGTTGGGGCTGCGTTGCCTGTAATTTACTATTTAACTGGCCCTCTCCTGAGCATTTTAAGGGGCGGTTAATACTGAAGCCCATGGTATCTGCTTTCTGAGGCGTACAAGTGATCATCCCACTTTCATTTCCAACCTCAGCCTTTCTGTCATACATGAACACTGCCTCCATGGTCAAAGCCAACCTGGCCTGATGAAGCAGAAACTCGATAACGAGTACATGTAAAATTAAACATGCCGTCAGCATAATAAAACATATATGGGGCAAACCTTTTCAGGGGGCACAAGCTCTGTAAACCACTTCACAGGTATATAACTCAGCAGTGTCTGCTTCCAAAATACATTGCACTCAGGCACTAACCAGAGTTTATTTTAACAAATAATGTTATCTAATTTAATTATTAATGTTACTTGACTGTACACTTGTGATTCATTCATTCATTTCAATTTAAAGTTTAACCTTACATCAGAAAAAGAATGCTCTGAGTCATATATGCGCCAAGTAGGAATGTGTTACTGTAATTCTTCAGGTTTCCCCATATCTACTCAAGTCAGACAGGACCAATTTTAAATGAAGTGTTATGATCAGCTGAGGAGGGGTCAAAAGACTCCCCTCTTGTCTCTCTCCTTATTTGACCGCAACAGGATTTATTTCTTTTAAACAGTGGACAAGCTTACCAATTCAGTGAGTGTTTAACCTTTTTATGTGCTTTGATCATAAAAGAACCAATCAGGCAGGTTTTCTTGAGGTTAAACAAGAAAAAGGTTAGTTTATTGTACTTTAAACCAAAGCCTGATCTAAATAAAATAATCAACTCTGCTCCAACTTTCACACAAACACATACACACACACACACACACATGAGAATCACAGACACACAAGTAGGTTACAGAGTGAAGAAGAATAGATTGGTTGGATTGGTCCAGAACAAATAAAAGAATATAGAGTCTATGGAGTCTGGCAATTCATTCCGGCTGAACTCATGGTCCTGACATTTCTGGCTGGTAGAGGTGGCCACCTGGTTCAGGGTTTCTTAAATGGTGAGAGGGTGGGAAGTGTTGAATTTCAAAGGGACTTGGGTGTCCTTGTTCATGAGTTACTGAAAGCTAACATGCAGGTACAGCAAGCTATTAAAAAGGCAAATGGTATGTTTGCCTTCATTACAAAAGGATTTGAGTATAGGAGTAAAGATGTCTTACTGCAATTATATCGAGCCTTGGTGAGACTGCACCTGGAGTATTATGTGCAGTTTTGGTCTCCTCACCTAAGGAAAGACCTACAAGCCTTAGAAGGAGTGCAATGAAGGTTCACCAAACTAATTCCTAGGATGGAGGGATTGTCCTATGAGGGAAGATTAAATAGACTGGGCCTTTATTCTCTGACGTTTAGAGGAATGAGAGGTGATCTCATTCAAACATATAATATTCTTATACGGCTCGACAGGGTAGATGCAGGAAAGATTTTTCCCCTAGCTGGGGAGTCTCAGAATAAGGGGTAGGCAATTTAGAACTGAGATGAGGAGGAATTTCTTCACTCAGAGGGTGGTGAATCTTTGGAATTCTCTGACCCAGAGGTTATCCACTTTGGTTGTAAAAACAGAAAGGCAGATTATTATCTGAATGGTGATATATTGGGAAAGGGGGAGGTGCAACGAGACCTGGGTATCCTTGTACAATAGTCGCTGAAAGCAAGCATTCAGGTGCAGCAAACAATTAGAAAGGCAAATGGTATGTTTTTTTAAAATTCATTCATGGGATGTGGGCATCGCTGGCTAGGCCAGCATTTATTGCCCATCCCTAATTGCCCTCGATAAGGCCTTCTTCAATGAATTGGCCTTCATTGCAAGAGGATTTGAATACAGGAGCAAGTAAAGATGTCTTACTGCAATTATATAGAGTCTTGATGAGACCACATCTGGAGTATTGTCTGCTGTTTTGGTCTCCTTATCTGAGGAAGGATGTTCTTGCCATGGAGGGAGTGCAAAGAAGATTTACTAGGCTGATTCCTGGATTGGCAGGATTGACATATGAGGAGAGATTGGGTCCACTAGGCATATATTCCCTAGAGTTTAGAAGAATGAGAGGGGATCTCATAGAAACCTATAAAATTCTAATAGGACTAGACAGGCTAGATGTAAGGAGGATATTCCCAATGGCTGGGGAGTCCAGAATCAGGGGTCACAGTCTCAGGATATGGGGTATGTCATTTAGAACCAAGATGAGGAGAAATTTCTTCACTCAGAGGGTGGTGAACCTGTGGAATTCTCTACCGCAGAAGGCAGTGGAGGCCAAGTCATTAAATATATTCAAGAAGAAGATAGATATATTTCTTAATGCCAAAGGGATCAAGGGATATGGGGGGAGAGCGGGAAGAGGGTCCTGAATTAGACGATAAACCATGATCTTTTTTGAATGGCGGAGCAGGCCCGAAGGGCTGAATGGCCTACTCCTGCTCCTATTTTCATATGTTCCTATATTTCTGAACTTTGGACAGGTTCAGGGTTTTCTGATGAGTTCCGATTTTTTTATAAAGCCTGGCAGAAAATCACGACTCTGTCCAAAGCTCGGAAACCGTTGTTCCTGCTCTCAGCAATAAGTGGGGGTGGGGGGTAGAGAGAAAGAGAGAGAGAGGGGGCGCAAACAGAGAAACAGAGGGCAGAGACAGAAACAGGGGGCAGAGAGAGGAGGGACAGCGAGGGCAGGACAGAGGCAGAGAAAGTGGGGATAGAGAAAGGAGGAGACAGAGAGAGAGGGGACAGAGAGAGTGGGGACAACACAGAGAGGGGGGAACAACACAGAGAGGAGGGAATGATGCAGGGGGATGACGCAGAAAGGGGAGGAAACAATACAGAGAGGGGGGTGACAACACGGGCAACACAGAAGTGGGGGGAGAGACACAGATAGAGAGAGAGGAGGAGGAAGAAGAGATAGCAATCCTGACAAATGGACATTTATCCGGAATAGTCTACATCACTACAACAAGTGTACTGGCAGACATTGACTGCTTGTGCAGTAAAAAAAAAGTCAGGTATCTCATTAAATCAGTGTCCAGCATAGTGATATGAAAGTAAATCTATAAATTAGTCTTTTAAAGTCTCTTCACAAAAATGCGCGTTTGTTGTTGTTTTGCTTAATAGTAAGGTAAATGTTTAATGCCTTCATCTTTCTGAAATTGTCTCATCAGCCTCCTATGTAAGACAAGAATTGTAATGAGGGCCCCACGCGAAAGGTTGGACACCACTTTTCCAAGCCTTTAACCTTGTATCTTAAGTGTTTTAAAATAACCTAGCAGCTAGGTTATTTCAAAACACAAGTTTAAATGCTTGAGTTATGTAAACTCATTTTAAAATGGCAAATGCCACTTAGGGAATGTTCAATTTCTATGCTGTGGCATGCATTAATTTCATGTGGGACAGAAGCTCAGTGACATGTTGAAAGTTGCTGGACTTTTACTTCTATATAAATGTCGCAATTCCACTGCTATCCATTTGGAATTACATTGTTCCAGAACTTGTATTGAGGGGAAAACAGGCAAGAGAATCCAAGGAATCTCCAGAAGTCAGCACTGTAAGTCTCTCATGAATACAAGAGTATGGTGCAATGGGGTTAAGTGATATTAGCAAATACAGCATGCTGCTGACCTATATACAATAGTTTGTAAATACAATGTAATGGATAGCTTTAATAAGCCTTAATCTATGATGAACTGTCTATGATTCCTTAACAAAAATCCATGCTACATTTGCAGTTTTAAAAACTGTCAGGGAAGACATCGTAAAAACTTATTATATTTAATGACCATGTTAGAAACAGTCATTAACTGTCTTTTTGTTTGCTGTGAATTGGATAAAGGACAAGTTTTACAAGTATGTGAATGATCAGGGACCACAATGTGCATCATTTACTAACCAGTTTAAGGGTAGATAACCTGAGTGGCCAATGTCATTTGAAAGTTGTCTGTATCATATAATTACATTATGTTAAAAGTGCAGGTAGGAAATTTGGCTTGGACATAAATTGATTAGTCTGGAGTACATTCTTACAGATAGAGACTAAGCATTTTGGAACTGAATGATACAGGCAGTAACAACTGCTCAACCTTTTGCAGAAAAGCTTTTTGTTCATAATTATCTTGTCAGAGCTGAATCAGAATTGACAGTGATAGACTGAGATACAGACATAAGTGAATTTAAGAGAATAGCTTTATTGGAGGAACCGAAGGGTGCTCTTTATTTGTAATTGTGTTTATCTAATTTTCTCACTAGCTGTGTGAGTAAATGACATTTTGTCCATGAGAGATGCTGTTGTTTCTGCATTTTAGAATCCAGGACATAGTTTAACATCCTGTCAAGATGAGTAAACTAATCGTGGCCATCTACCGTTAGGCTCTCTGTCCCGTCCTGTCTCACTTTTCTTTTCTGTTTTTCATGACTCTTTTGAAGTACTGTTTGTTTTGTCCTATAAAATTCTCCTGATTTGGAAATCACTTCCCCTTTTGTTGGCTGCCCTGTCTTCAGACACATATTACAAGCAGGTGGAAAAGTTGCACAAACACTGACTATCATGGGTTAAATTGTCTTCTGACAATAGCAGTGTGAGAAATAGTCCGCCTTCCTATTGCTGATTTTTCTACTACTCACCTGAATAACCACATTACTAATCATCTCCTTGAGTCTCACGGTTTATTGGATCAATTCACAGTCCTGACACAGAGGCCATTCAATAAGGTCCATTTACCACCCAGTGACATGGTGTAGCTAGCTCTATTCTGTCAACAAAAGTAATTCACATTGGCATTGCATACTATTTTGTTTGCTAACTAGCTAATAGAATTGTACTGCTCTCCATTAATGTTTATATGCTTAGCTACTTTATAGGGAGAAATGTGTTTTAAATTGGACTGTGTTTTAATGGCATTAGATTGGCTATACACTTTGCATGCATATTAATTTCCCCCATGTCTATGGCTGAGTCAATGATGTTGTCAAATGTCCATGGTGCAACATGTCAGTGCCTATCCCTGGTTAGATTTAGTGTAGTTATGGAAATGGACAAAGATAGACTAAGGGTAAAAGTATTAAATTGGGGAAAGCCCCATTTTACTATGCTGACATGTCATTTGGCAAAATGGCCTGGAAACAATTACTTCACAGAATCACATAATTGTTGCAACACGGAAGGAGGCCATTCAGCCCATTGTGTCTGCACCAGCTCTCTGAATGAGAAATTCACTTAGTGCCATTCCACTGCCTCCCCCCATAACCCTGAGCATTCTTCTGTTTCAGGTAACAGTCTAATTCCCTTTTGAATGCTTCAATTCAACCTGCCTCCATCACAATCTCTGGCAGTGCATTGCAAACCCTAACCACTCGCTGCGTGAAAAGGTTTTTCCTCATGTCGCCATTGCTTCTTTTGACTATTACTTTAAATCTGTGCCCTTTCGTTCTTGATCCTTTCACTCTATAGAGTTGCTCTCCATCTACTGATGTTGAATACCTCTATCAAATCTCCTCTCATCCTTCTCTTCTCCAAGGCAAACAGTCCCAACTTCTCCAATATATCTTCATAACTGAAATTCCTCATCCCTGGAACCATTCTTGTGAATCTTTTCTGCGCTCTCTCCAATGCCTTTGCATCTTTTCTTAAATACAGTTGCCAGAACTGGAAGCAATATTCCAACTGAGGCCGAACTAGTGTCTAATACAAGTTCAAGATAATCTCCTTGCTCTTGTACTCTATGCCCCTATTAATAAAGTCCAGGATACTGTATGCTTTATTAACCACTTTTTCAACACGTCCTGCCAACTTCAATGACTTATGCACATATACACCCAGGTCCCTCTGCTCCTGCACCCCCTTTAGAATTGTACCTTTTATTCCATATTGTCTCTCCATGTTCTTCCTACCAAAATGAATCGCTTCACATTTCTCCACATTCCACAAGTTTTCTATGTCCTTTTGAAGTTCTATACTATCTTCCTCACAGTTAAGAATGCTTCCAGGTTTCGCATCATCTGCAAATTTTGAAATGGTGCCCTGTAGACCAAAATATATCAGGAAGAGCAAGGGTCCCGACACTGATCCCTGGGCAACTCCACTACAAACGTTCCTCCAGCCCTAAAAACATCCATTAACTATTATTCTTTGTTTCCTGTCACTCAGCCAACTCGTATTCATGTTGCTACTGTCCCTTTTATTTACAGACGTAGAGTATTGATTTAATACCTCAGCTATAACTTTGCTCACAAGTCTGTTATGTGGCACAGTGTCAAATGCCTTTTGAAAGTCCATGTGCACCACATCAACAGCATTGCCCTCATCAGCCCTCTCTGTTACCTCTTCAAAAATCTCCAGCAAGTTAGTTAAACATGATTTTCCCTTAACAAATCCATGTTGGATTTCCTTTCTGGATGTTGCCCCACATGGAAATTAAACTGACCGGCCTGTAGTTGCTGGGCTTATCTTTACATCCTTTTTTGAACAAAGGTGTAACATTTGCAATTCTTCAGTCCTCTGGAGTCTAAGGAAGACTAGAAAATTACAGCCAGTGCCTCCACAATTTCCACTCTCACTTCCCAGTCCTGGTGCTTTATCAACTTTAAGTATATACAGCCTATCTAACTCCTCCTCCTTATCAATTTTAATTCCTTCTAGCATATTAATTACCTCCTCTTTCGCAGTGGCCTGGGCAGCACCTTCTTCCTCAGTAAAGACAGATGCTGAGTATTGATTTAATACCTGAGCTATTATCCCTGCCTCTGTGCTTGAAGGTAAATCAGTGCGAGAACAGTGGGTTGTATTCAAGGAGGAGATGAAGAGGGTTCAGAACAAATACATTCCCACAAAGAAAAATGGTGGGACTTCCAAATCTAGACCCCTCTGGATGTCAAAGGGTGCACAGAGCAGGATAAGGCAAAAGAGGGAAGCTTATTGAGAGCTCAATACGACAGAAAGCCTTGAGTATAGAAAACGCAGGGTGAAATTAAAAGAAAATTGGGAAAGGAAAGAGAAAGCATGAAAAATATTGGCAAGTGAAATCAAGGAAAACCCAAAGATATTTTATAAATACATAAAAGCAAAAGGATAACTAAGGAAAGAGTTGGACTGATTAGAGACCAAAAAAGTAACCTGTGTGTGGAGGTGGAAGTAGAGGGCATGATTCTTAATGAGTACTTTGCAATATCATCACCCTCTATAAAAACAAAGGTGACCGCGGTGACTGCAACAACTACCGTGGAATCTCCCTGCTCAGCATAGTGGGGAAAGTCTTTGCTCGAGTCGCTCTGAACAGGCTCCAGAAGCTGGCCGAGCGCGTCTACCCTGAGGCACAGTGTGGCTTTCGTGCAGAGAGATCGACCATTGACATGCTGTTCTCCCTTCGTCAGATACAGGAGAAATGCCATGAACAACAGATGCCCCTCTACATTGCTTTCATTGATCTCACCAAAGCCTTTGACCTCGTCAGCAGACGTGGTCTCTTCAGACTACTAGAAAAGATCAGATGTCCACGAAAGCTACTAAGTATCATCACCTCATTCCATGACAATATGAAAGGCACAATTCAACATGGTGGCTCCTCATCAGAGCCCTTTCCTATCCTGAGTGGTGTGAAACAGGGCTGTGTTCTCGCACCCACACTTTTTGGGATTTTCTTCTCCCTGCTGCTTTCACATGCGTTCAAATCCTCTGAAGAAGGAATTTTCCTCCACACAAGATCAGGGGGCAGGTTGTTCAACCTTGCCCGTCTAAGAGCGAAGTCCAAAGTACGGAAAGTCCTCATCAGAGAACTCCTCTTTGCTGACGATGCTGCTTTAACATCTCACACTGAAGAGTGTCTGCAGAGTCTCATCGACAGGTTTGCGGGTGCCTGCAATGAATTTGGCCTAACCATCAGCCTCAAGAAAACGAACATCATGGGGCAGGACGTCAGAAATGCTCCATCCATCAATATTGGCGACCACACTCTGGAAGTGGTTCAAGAGTTCACCTACCTAGGCTCAACTATCACCAGTAACCTGTCTCTAGATGCAGAAATCAACAAGCGCATGGGTAAGGCTTCCACTGCTATGTCCAGACTGGCCAAGAGAGTGTGGGAAAATGGCGCACTGACACGGAACACAAAAGTCCGAGTGTATCAGGCCTGTGTCCTCAGTACCTTGCTCTACGGCAGCGAGGCCTGGACAACGTATG
This sequence comes from Heterodontus francisci, assembly GCF_036365525.1. Classification (NCBI taxonomy): domain Eukaryota; kingdom Metazoa; phylum Chordata; class Chondrichthyes; order Heterodontiformes; family Heterodontidae; genus Heterodontus; species Heterodontus francisci. Next base: position 201,807,545 of record NC_090374.1, on the reverse strand, counting down.
CCAGCCAAGAGCGACGTCTCAATTCATTCCATCTTCGCTGCCTTCGGAGAATACTTGGCATCAGGTGGCAGGACTATATCTCCAACACAGAAGTCCTTGAAGCGGCCAACACCCCCAGCTTATACACACTACTGAGTCAGCGGCACTTGAGATGGCTTGGCCATGTGAGCCGCATGGAAGATGGCAGGATCCCCAAAGACACATTGTACAGCGAGCTCGCCACTGGTATCAGACCCACCGGCCGTCCATGTCTCCGCTATAAAGACGTCTGCAAACGCGACATGAAATCGTGTGACATTGATCACAAGTCGTGGGAGTCAGTTGCCAGCATTTGCCAGAGCTGGTGGGCAGCCATAAAGACAGGGCTAAATTGTGGCGAGTCGAAGAGACTTAGTAGTTGGCAGGAAAAAAGACAGAGGCGCAAGGGGAGAGCCAACTGTGCAACAGCCCCGACAAACAAATTTCTCTGCAACACCTGTGGAAGAGCCTGTCACTCCAGAATTGGCCTTTATAGCCACTCCAGGCGCTGCTTCACAAACCACTGACCACCTCCAGGCGCGTATCCATTGTCTCTCGAGATAAGGAGGCCCAAAAGAACTTTGCATCTGTCTTCACAAAATAGAGGGATGATGCAGACATTGTATTTAAGAAAGAAGAGTATGAAATATTGAATGGTATAAACATTGTGGGAGAGGAAATATTAAGGGGTTTAGCATCTTTGAAAGTGAATGCATCCCCAGGCCTGAATGAAACATATCCCAGGCTGCTAAGAGAAGCAAGGGAGAAAATAGTGGAGGCTCTGACCAATATTTTCCAATCCTCTCTGGCTACAGGCATAGTGTAGGACTGCTAATGCTGTACCATTGTTTAAAAACGGAGAAAGGGATAGACCAAGCCTAACCTCGGTGATGGACACATTATGGGAAAAAATTTTGAGGGACGATATAAATCATCATTTGGAAAGCCGCAGATTAATCAAAGACACTCAGCATGGAAATTTCTTTTCTCAGATAGTCATGAATCTTTGGAATTTTCTACTCCAGAGGGCTGAGTAGGCTGAGTTATTGAATATATTCAAGGATGAGATAGACAGGTTTTTGAACTATAGGGGAGTCAAGGGTTATGGAGAACAGGCAAGAAAGTGGAGCTGAGGCCCAGATCAGATCAGCCATGATCTTATTGAATGGTGGAGCAGGCATGAGGGGCCATATGGCCTGCTCCTATTTCTTATGTTCTTAGGTGGAAGAGTTAGTATAAATAATATTTTGCCAACAAACGAAAGGGAAGAAGGTAGAGTGACAATGAGAAATTGTGCTTTAGCCACTACAGGTAAAAGGAAAACTAAAAGATGTAAAATAATTAAACAAGGAGAGAGAAATACAAAACTTGTGAGTAATGCATTAGAGCAGAAGCACAAGTTAGGATATGCGGCCCAAATAAACATTCCTATGTAAACGCAAGGTAGCCATAACTGAGACATGGCTGCAAGATGGTCAGGAATGGGAATTATCTATACCAGGTTATAAGATCTACACAAAAAGATAGGGAAAAATAGTAAAGGGAGAGTAGTATCCTTAGTGATTATGGATGAAATCACTTCAATGACAGTGCAGGATATAAAGAAATATAAGCAGACAGCAGAGGTTTTATGAATAGATGCAAGAAACAGAAAAGGATGTAAGACTGCAGTGGGGGGTGTATTTTGACCCTTTGGTAGCAGCTGTGAAGTGGTAGAATGTATAAATGCTGAGATTCAACAAGCATGTTGTAAAAGCAGAGTGATTTGAATGGAGGATTTTAGCATTCAAATAAATTGGGTTCAGCAGACTAATACTTGTCAGAAAGGTAGTGAATTTCTTGAATGTGTTCAGGATTGTTACTGCAACAATATGTCCTAGAACCAACAAGGAAGCATGCTATATTAGATTTGAGTAATGAGCCATATTTAGTTCACAGCGTAACAGTGCGTGAACATTTATCTAATAGTGATCATAATATGATTGAGTTCAATGTAATGTTTGAAAGGGAGAAATGCGAACCAACTGCTAAGATTCTAGACTTAGGTTAGGCTTACTTCAGTGCAATGAGAGAGAGAGACTGTCCACAGTAAACTGGGAAGATTTGATGATGGATAAAATGAAAGAAGATCAGTGGGAGGTGTTGAAAAATGATTTACTGTGATACAGCAATATAACCCTAAGGATCAAGAGCTCTACTTGCCAAAAAAAAGCAATGGGCAACTAAAGAAATAAGAGATAACATAAAATTAAAAGGGAAAAACATACAAAAATAGTACAGATCCAGGTGAACGAGAGCCATAGAAAGAGGAGCAAAGCGTGACAAAACAGATGGCAAGAGATACAAAAAGGAAGTATGGAAAGAAACATTCCAGGGCTATCAAAATCAAATGTTTTACAATTATATTAAGAAGAACAAAGAACAGTACAGCACAGGAACAGGCCATTCGGCCCTCCAAGCCTGCGCCGATCTTGATGCCTGTCTAAACTAAAACCTTCTGCACTTCCGGGGACCGTATCTCTCTATGCCCGTCCTATTCATGTATTTGTCAAGATGCATCTTAAACGTCGCTATCGTATCTGCTTCCACCACCTCCCCTGGCAGCAAGTTCCAGGAACTCACCACCCTCTGTGTAAAAAACTTGCCTCGCACATCCCTTCTAAACTTTGCCCCTCGCACCTTAAACCTATGTCCCCTAGTAACTGACTCTTCCACCCTGGGAAAAAGCTTCTGACTATCCACTCAGTCCATGCCACTCATAACTTTGTAAACCTCTATCAGGTTGCCCCTCCACCTCCGTCATTCCAGTGAAAACAATACAGGTTTATCCAACCTCTCCTCATAGCTGATACCCTCCAGACCAGACAACATCCTGGTAAACCTCTTCTGTACCCTCTCCAAAGCCTCCACATCCTTCGGGTATTGTGGCGACCAGAATTGTACGCAATATTCCAAGTGTGGCCTAACTAAAGTTCTGTACAGCTGCAGCATGACTTGCCAATTTTTATACTCTATGCCCCAACTGATGAAGGCAAGCATTCTGTATGCGTTCTTGACTACCTTATCCACCTGCGTTGCCACTTTCAGTGATCTGTGGACCTGTATGCCCAGATCTCTCTGCCTATCAATACTCCTAAGTGTTCTGCCATTTACTGAATACTTCCCACCTGTATCAGATCTTCCAAAATGCATTACCTCACATTTGTCCGAATTAAACTCAATCTGCCATTTCTCCGCCCAAGTCTCCAACCTATCTATATCCTGCTGCATCCTCTGACAATCCTCATCACTATCCACAACTCCACCAACCTTTGTGTCAAGACAAGAAGAGGGCAGTCAGGAGCAATGGGGGCCCCTAGAAAACTGTTAACAGTGGTATTGTAAATTAAAATAAGGAAATGGTGGACATGTTGAATAATTACTCAGAACATAAGAACATAAGAAATAGGAGCAGGAGTAGGCCATTCAGCCCCTCAAGCCTGCCCCGCCATTCAGTAATATCATGGCTGATCTGTCCCAGACCTCAACTCCTCTTTTGGGCCTGCTCCGCATAACCCTCGACTCCCCGAGATTTCAAAAATCTATCTACCTCCTCCTTAAATACATTTAGTGACCTAGCCTCCACAACTCTCTGAAGTAGAGAATTCCAGAGATTCACCACTCCCTGGAGAAGAAATTCCTTCGCATCTCAGTTTTAAATGTGTGACCCCTTATTATGTAATTATGTTCCCTAGTTCGAGATTTCCCCCACCATGGAAACATATTCTCAACATCTACCCTGTCAAGCCCCCTTAGAATCTTATATGTTTCAATAAGATCACCTCTCATTCTTCGAAACTCCAATGAATAAAGGCCTAACCTGTTTAGCCATTCTTGATAAGACAACCCCTTCATCCCAGGAATCAGCCTAGTGAACCTTTTCTGAACTGCCTCCAATGCTAGTATATCCTTCCTTAAATTCAAGGACCAAAACTGTATGCAGTACCCCAGGTGTGGCCTCACCAATACCCTGTACAGTTGTAACAAGACTTCCCTATTTTTAAACTCTAACCCCCTAGCAATAAAGGCCAAAATTCCATTTGTCTTCCTAATTACTTACTGCACCTGCATGCTAACTTTTTGTGTTTCATGTATAAGAACACCCAGATCCCACTGTACTGCAGTATTTTGTAGTCTTTCTCCATCTAAATAATAATCTGCCTTTTTATTCTTCCTACCAAAGTGACCTCACACTTTCCCACATTGAACTCCATCTGCCAAATTTTTACCCACTCACTTAACCTATCTATATCCCTTTGCAGATTCTTTGTGTCCTCATCACAACATGCCTTCCCACCTATTTTTGTATCGTCAGCAAATTTGGATACACGACACTCTGTCCCTTCCTCCAAGTCATTAACATAGATAATAAATGGTTGAGGCCCTACTTTGCATCAGTATTTACAGTAGAGAAAGAGGCTAGCATGCCAGACATCCCAGGGAAATTAATATTGAATCACGGATGGGGAGTCACCAAAATTAATGGAAAGAAAATAATAGTTTTGAAGTAAATAATGGCATTACAGTTTGACAAATCCCTGTGACCAGATGGTTTCCATCACAGGGTTTTAAACGAAGTAGGTGAGAGCATTGCAGATACCCTAACTATAATCTTCCATAGTTCTCTCGAGTTACGAACCATCTCTTTAGATTGGAAAATTATGCATGTCACTCCACTATTTAAGAAAGGTGACAGTGGGACACCAGGGAATTATAGACTGTTTAGCCTAACATCTACTGTCATGAAATTGCTAGAGTCTATAATTAAGGGCAGGGTGACCGAAAACCTTGACTATTTTCAGCTGATCAGTGAGAGCCAGCATGGATTTGTAAAGGGTAGGCCATACCTGAAGAAACTCATTGAATTTTTGGGAGAGGTGACCAAAGTAGAGGACTGGAATATCTATGAATGTTATTTAGCTGAAGCTCATGGGATTTGAAGACAAATTATTGACATGGTTAAGAAATTGGCTGAGTGGCAGAAGAGAGAGAGAGAGTAGGGATAATAGGCAGGTATTCGAATTGGCAGGATGGAATTAGTGTCCCACAAGGATCTGTGTCAGAGCCTCAACTATTTACCATGTTCATTAATGACTTGGTTGATGTGATGGAAAGCCACAAATTGAAGTTTGACAATGACACAAAGATAGGCAGCATTGTAAGCATTGTAGATGGAAGCATAAAATTAAAAAGCGTTATTGATAAATTACGTGATTAATTAATAGATTTAGATGAGTGGCTTGGGAGGAAGAAGAGTGGAAGAGCATTTGTGGTAGGGGATTTGATAATGAGGGGAATAGACAGGCACTTCTGAGGCCACAGACATGACTCCAAGATGGTATGTTGCCTCCCTGGTGCCAGGGTCGAGGATGTGACTGAGCAGCTACCGAAAATTCTGAGAGTGGAGGGTGAACAGGCGGAGGTTATAGCCCATATTGGCATCAATGACAGGGCAAAAAGGGGGATGTGGTCCTGCAGGCAGAGTTTAGGGTGCTAGGAAAGAGACTGAAAAACAAGCTCAAAGGTAATAATCTCCAAATTACTCCCATTGGCACATGCTAGTGAGTGCAGAAATAAGAAGACAGAGCTGATTAAATACATGGCCAGAGAGATGGTGCAGGAGGGAGGGCTTTAGATTTCTGACGTATTGCAACCACTTCTGGGGGAGGTGGGACCTGCACAAGCGGAATGGGTTGCACCTCAATAGGCTGGGACAAATATCCTTGCTGGGGGTTTGCTAGTGCTGTTGGGGGAGGGTTTAAACTGGCTTGGCAGGGGATTTTTTTTTAAATTCATTCATGGGATGTGGGCGTCACTAGCTATGCCAGCATTTATTGCCCATCCCTAATTGCCTTGGAGAAGGTCGTAGAGAGCTGCCTTCTTGAACCACTGCAGTCCATGTAAGGTAGGTACACCCACAGTGCTGTTAGGAAGGGAGTTCCAGGATTTTGACCCAGCGACAGTGAAGGAACAGCAATACAGTTCCAAGTCAGGATGGTGAGTGATTTGGATGGGAACTTGCAAGTGGTGGTGGTCCCATGCATCTGCTGCTCTTGTCCTTTGAGGTGGTAGAGATTGCGGGTTTGGAAGGTGCTGTTGAAGGAGCCTTGGTGCGTTGCTGCAGTGCCTCTTGTAGATGGTACACACTGATGCGACTGTGCGTCGGTGGTGGAGGGAGTGAATGTTTGTAGATGGTGTGCCAATCAAGCGGGCTGCTTTGTCCTGGATGGTGTCGAGCTTCTTGAGTGTTGTTGGAGCTGCACCCATCCAGGCAAGTGGAGAGTATTCCATCACACTCCTGACTTGTGCATTGGAGATGGTGGACAGGCTTTGGGGAGTCAGGAGGTGAGTTACTCACCACAGAATTCCTAGCCTCTGACCTGCTCTTGTAGCCACGGTATTTATATGGCTACTCCAGTTCAGTTTCTGCTCAATGGTAGCCCCTAGGATGTTGATAGTGGGGGATTCAGCGATGGTAATGCCATTGAATGTCAAGGGGAGATGGTTAGATTCTCTCTTGTTGGAGATGGCCATTGCCTGGCACTTGTGTGGCGCGAATGTTACTTGCCACTTATCAGCTCAAGCCTGGATATTGTCCAGGTCTTGCTGCATTTCTACACGGACTGCTTCAGTATTTGAGGAGTTGCGAATGGTGCTGAACATTGTGCAATCATCAGCGAACATCCCCTCTTCTGACCTTATGATTGAAGGAAGGTCATTGATGAAGCAGCTGAAGATGGTTGGGCCGAGGACACTACCCTGAGGAACTCCTGCAGTGATGTCCTGGAACTCAGATGATTGACCTCCAACAACCACAACCACCTTCCTTTGCTCTAGGTATGACTCAAACCAGCAGGGAGTTTTCCCCCTGATTCCCATTGACTCCAGTTTTGCTCGGGCTCCTTGATGCCATACTCGGTCAAATGCTGCCTTGATGTCAAGGACAGTCACTCTCACCTCACCTCTTGAGTTCAGCTCTTTTTTCCATGTTTGAACCAAGGCTGTAATGAGGTCAGGTTCTAAGTGGCCCTGTCGGAACCCAAACTGGGTATCACTGAACAGGTTATTGCTAAGCAAGTGCTGCTTGATGGCACTGTTGATGACACCTTCCTTCACTTTGCTGATGATTGAGAGTAGGCAGATGGGGCGGTAATTGGCCGGGTTGGACTTGTCCTGCTTTTTGTGTACAGGACATACCTGGGTAATTTTCCACTGGTAGATGCCTGTGTTTAGCTATACTGGAACAGCTTGGCTAGGGGTGCGGCAAGTTCTGGAGTACATGTCTTCAGTACTATTGCCGGAATATTGTCAGGATCCATAGCCTTTGTAGTATCCAGTGCCTTCAGTCGTTTCTTGATATCACGCGGAGTGAATCGAATTGGCTGAAGTCTGGCATTTGTAATGCTGGGGACTTCAGTAGGGGGCCGAGATGGATCATCAACTTGGCACTTCTGGCTGAAGATTGTTGCAAATGCTTCAGCGTTATCTTTGGGATGGGAACTTAGAGAGTAGATTCAGAAGGGAGAGAAGAAAAGTTGAAAATGAAAGGTGGAAAATTTGTTAGCGTGTTTGGAAAGCGGAGGAAACAAAGGCTAGAAAACAGACGAATAAGGGAGTTTGGCAGTGCTAAATGGTATATACTTCAAGACAAGAAGTCTAGAGAATAAGGTAGATGAGCTGAGAGCACGGATTGATCTGTGGGAATATGATTTTATAGCTGTTACTGAGACGTAGCTGAAAGAAGGGCAGGATTGGCAGTTCAACCTTCCTGGTTCTCAGGTTTTCAGTCAAGATAGAGAGGGGAATAAAAAAAGCGGCGGGTCACAATATTGATTAAAGAAACGATTATAACTGTGAGGAGGGATGAGATGGTAGAAGGATCATCAAATTAGGCCATATCGGTTGAACCGAAGAGCAAAAAAGGGGCAGTCACACTACTAGAGTATACTATAGACCCCCAAAAGTCAGAGGGAGGTCGAAGAGTAAATACATAGGCAGATCTCTGAGCAGTGTGAAAACAATAGGGCAGTAATAGTGCGGGATTTCAACTACCCTAATATTAACTGGGATAGAATTAGTATGAAAGGCACAGAGGGAGCAGAATTCTTAACATTTATTCAAGAGAACTTTTTTAGCCAGTACGTAGCAAAGGCAACAAGAAAGTGGAAGGTTCTGGTCTTAGATATAGGGAATGAAGCTGGGCAGGTGGAAGGGGTATCAGTTGGGGAGCACTTTGGTGCAAAAAATCATAATTTGGTTAGATTTAAAGTAATTAATGAAAAGGACAAAGATAGATCAGGAATAAAAGTTCTTAATTGGGGAAAAGCTTATTTTACTAAGCTGAGATATGATTTAGCTGAAGTGGACTGGAAGCAGTTTTGTGAAGGTAAATCAGTGCTCGATCAGTGGGCGGAATTCGTAGAATAAAATCAGAGAATGTTTACGGCAGAGAAAGAGGCCACTTGACCCATTGTGTCTACGCCAGCAGGAAAAAAAGAGCCACCCAGCCTACTCTGATTTTCCAGCACTTGGTTCGTAGCCCTGCAGGTTACAGCACTTCAGGTGCACATCCAGCCACCTTTTAAATGAGATGAGGTTTTCTGCCTCTACAACCCTTTCAGTCAGTGAGTTCCAGACATCCAAGAGATAGTGAGCGTTCAGAGCAAGTATGTTCCCTTAAAGAAAAAGGGTGGGACTAACAGATCCAGATGTCAGGGGCCTTAAAAGAAAGGGTTAAGATAAAAAAGGAAGCTTATGACAGATACCGAGGGCTCAATACTGCAGAAAATCGGGAGCAGAATAAAAATATTGCGGCAAAATTAAAAAGGAAATTAGAAAATCAAAGAGAGGGCATGAAAAAGTATGAGCAAGTAAAATCAAGGAAAACCCGAAGATGTTTTATAAATACATAGACAGCAAGGGTAAAGTTAAAGGAAGAGTAGGACCTATTGGGACCATAAGGGTAACCTGTGTGTGGAACAAAGAACAACAAAGAACAAAGAACAGTACAGCACAGGAACAGGCCATACGGCCCTCCAAGCCTGCGCCGATCTTGATGCCTGCCTAAACTAACACCCTCTGCACTTCCGGGGCCCATATCCCTCTATTCCCTTCCTATTCATGTATTTGTCAAGATGTCTCTTAAACGTCGCTATCGTATCTGCTTCCACCACTTCCCCTGGCAGCAAGTTCCAGGCACTCACCACCCTCTGTGTAAAAAACTTACCTCGCACATGCCCTCTAAACTTTGCCCCTCGCACCTTAAACCTATGTCCCCTAGTAACTGACTCTTCCACCCTGGGAAAAAGCTTCTGACTATCCACTCTGTCCATGCCGCTCATAACTTTGTAAACCTCTATCATGTCGCCCCTCCATCTCCGTCGTTCCAGTGAAAACAATCTGAGTTTTTCCAACCTCTCCTCATAGCTAATGCCCTCCAGACCAGACAACATCCTGGTAAACATCCTCTGTACCCTCTCCAAAGCCTCCACGTCCTTCTGGTAGTGTGGCGACCAGAATTGCACGCAATATTCTAAGTGTGGCCTAACTAAGGTTCTGTACAGCTGCAACATGACTTGCCAATTTTTATACTCTATGCCCCGACCGATGAAGGCAAGCATGCCGTATGCCTTCTTGACTACCTTATCCACCTGCGTTGCCACTTTCAGTAACCTGTGGACCTGTACGCCCAGATCTCTCTGCCTGTCAATACTCCTAAGGGTTCTGACATTTATTGTATACTTCCCACCTGCATTAGACCTTCCAAACTGCATTACCTCACATTTGTCCGGATTAAACTCCATCTGCCATTTCTCCGCCCAAGTCTCCAACCGATCTATGTCCTGCTGTATCCTTTGACAGTCCTCATCATTATCCGCAACTTCACCAACCTTTGTGTCGTCCGCAAACTTACCAGTCAGACCAGCTACATTTTCCTCCAAATCATTTATATATACTCCAAACAGCAAAGGTCCCAGCACTGATCCCTGCGGAACACCACTAGTCACATCCCTCCATTCAGAAAAACACCCATCCACTGCTACCCTCTGTCTTCTATGACCGAGCCAGTTCTGTATCCATCTTGCCAGTTCACCTCTGATCCCGTGTGTCTTCACCTTTTCTACCAGTCTGCCATGCGGGACCTTGTCAAAGGCTTTACTAAAGTCCATATAGATAACATCCACTGCCCTTGCTTCATCAATCATTTTCGTCACTTCCTCAAAAAACTCAATCAAATTAGCAAGACACAACCTCCCCTTCACAAAACCATGCTGTCTCTCGCTAATAAATATGTTTGTTTCCAAATGGTTTTGTGGTCATCATTCAACTAGCATTTAATTCCAGATTTTATTAATTGAATTCAAATTTTACCATCTTCTGTGGTGGAATTCAAACCCATGTCCCCAGAGTATTGACCTAGGCCAGTGGATTACTGGTTCAGTGATATTACCACTATGCCACCACCTCCCCATTCATTATAATATATATTATATAGTATATGTTCTACATGTGGGTATTAATATCCATAATTTATTTTTAAAGTGTTCTGATGTCCAGAGATCATATTTGAATGCAAGTATATTAACCGGCACAATAACACTTTTACGTCCTCATTGCTTCTTTTCAGCATGCCAGTGAACTGCTGCATGGTTCGAGAATATGCAGTGCAGTTGCTTAAAAGTTGTTGACATTAAAAAGCAAATCCATTGAGTGATGCTACTGGTGTCCTATTCAAAGATGGATTATAATTTTGACTTTCTGTGATAGTGTGAATTGAGCAATGGCGATTTTCACTCAATGAAAATAAAAATCGGAAGAGAAATAAAATGGGCTGCAGATTCGCTATCACCCATTTTAAACTATGGCGCACCAAAATTCCTGCATATAGTCCAGTATGAAAATGTAAACTTCTGCAGAAGTTTTGCAATAACCTAAGATGCAAGAAACTAAAACTATGCAACTTCTTTTACAGGGAATATGAAGAGTATAGGTCTCCCATATTCTTTGTAATCAGGCCATTTATGAAGAAAAATAACGTGCATTTTAATAGTAACTTTCATGACCATAGGACATCCCAAAGTGCTTCACAGCCAAAATATAGCTTTGAGGTGTAGGCACTATTTTTATGTGAGCAAATGGCATATCTATTTCGTGCACAGTGTGGTTTTCCAAACAGCAATGAACAAAGTGGCAATCTAATCTGTTTTGCTGGCATATGATTTATTTTATAGTGGTACAAGCAGATATTCAGGCGGATTTTAACCTGCCAGGGTGCAGGGTGGCAGGCTTCTATGCTGTCGACAGGTTAAAAGACCAGAAACAGCTGGCATTTTGGAAACCTGCTGATTTCAGCATTTAACCAAAACACATTCGCTTATGGAAAACCTCGTGGGACTGGCAGGTCTGAGATTTTAATATGTTAAATGGCAATTAAGTGCAGTTTTAACCCAGACTCCTGCCTATAACTCTGTGCGCATGAATTTCCTGGGCTTACTGGAAATCACCAGGTAACTTCAGTAGTGGGGAGACTGCTAGAAACAATAATTTGGAACAAAGTTAATAGGCACATGGACAATTGCGGGTTAATTAAGGAAAGCCAGCATGAAAGTGTTAAGGGAAAATCATGTTTAACTAGCTTTTTGGAGTTCTTTGAAGGGGTAACCAAGAGGGTTGATGAGGGCAATATGGATGATGTGGTGTACATAGACTTCCAGAAGGCATTATGGACTTGTGAGCAAAGTTATAGTTCATAGAATAAAAGGGACAGTAGCAACATAGATAGCAAATTGACTGAGTGAAAGGAAACAGAGAGTAGTGGTTAATGGATGTTTTTGGGCTGGAGGAAAGTTTGTAATGGAGTTCCCCAGGGCTCAGTGTTGGGACCCTTGCCCCTCCTGATATATAAATGACCTAGACCTTGGTGTACAGGGCATAATTTCAAATTTTGCGGATGTTACAAAATTTGGAGGTGTTATGAACTGTGAGGAAGATGGTGTAGAACTTCAAAAGGGCATAGACAAGTTGGTGGAATGGGCAGACAAGTGGTAGATGAAGTTCAATGCACAGAATGTGGAGTGATTCATTTTGGTAGGAGGAACATGGAGAGACAATATAAGATAAAGAGTAGAACTCTAAAAGGGGTGCAGGACAGAGGGACCTGGGTGTATATGTGCATAAGTCATTGAAGGTGGCAGGGCAGGTTGAGAGAGCAGTTAATAAAGCATATAGTATCCTGGGCTTTATTAATTAAGGCATAGAGCAAGGAAGTTATGTTGAACTTGTACAAGACACTAGTTCAGCCTCAGCTAGAGTATTCCATCCATTTTTGGGTGCCGAACTTTAGGAACGATATGAAGGCATTGGAGAGAGTGCAGAAAAGATTCACGTGAATGGTTCCAGGGATGAGGAACTTCAGTTATGAAGATAGATTGGAGAATTTTCCTTGGACTGTTTTCCTTAGAGAAGAGAGGTGATTTAATAGAAGTATTCAAATCATGAGGGGTCTGGACAGGGAAGGTAGGGAGGAACTGTTCCCACTCATGAAAGGATCAAGAATGAAAAGGCACGTATTCAAAGTAATTGGCAAAAGGAGCAAAATCGACATGAGGAAAAACTTTTTAATGCTGTGAGTGGTTAAGGTCTGGAATGCACTGCGTGAAATGTGGTGCAGGCAGATTCAATCGAGGCATTCCAAAGGGAATTAGCTGTTATCTAAAAAGGAAGAATGTGCAGGGTTACGGGGAGAAGTTGGGGGAATGGCATTAGGTGAATTGCTCATTCGGAGAGCCGGTGCAGACACGATGGGCAGAATGCCCTCCTTCTGTGCTGTAACAATTCTGTGATTCTGTGATTCTGAGGTAAAACAATAACAGGGATAGATGAGGCTGATCAATCGACATGCAAGAAAGGCTTTAGATACTGAGATATGAGAGCTGCTTCTTTGCCTAAGTGAAAGGCTTTTGCTCACATGACTTGTCCTGAGAGTCTGCTTTCACTGCTTTGGAGGTGTTTTCTGATACTTTTGAGGTCATGTCTTGGAGTTTTTAGCCTTTGATCTGCACTTTGCAGCTGTCAGCCTTCACAGCAGCATGGGAGCCACTTATGCAGCTCTATCTTGAACATTTGGTGAGGGACAGGAGGAGTAGCACCAGAACAGCACCAGCAGCCTCGTCCTCAAACACCTGCCACTCCACAGGACAGAGGGGATGAGCACAAGGCTACAGCTCACAGGAGGCAAAACCTTCAACACAGGAAATAAAGGCAGAGGATTAGCTTTCTGGACTTAACTGAGTACAAGTGCTCAGGAGACGCAGCGTTTCCCATCAGGTGGTCTCTAACATTTAAAGCTTCCTGGAAGAAGACCTCCTTCCAAGTGGAACAAGTGGGCAAGGTCACTACAGTTCTTAATTTCTTCACCTCTGGATCCTTTCAGGGATCTGCTGGTGACATGTGAAGAATCTCACAATCTGCTGCCCTCAAGTGCATCTCACAGGTGACGAATAACATGTTTGTCGGGGCCGGCACCTGCGTTCACTTCCCCACTGATGATGCCAGTCATTATGAGAGGGCTCTCGGATTTGCTGCTCTGGCTGGATTCCTACAGGTACATGATGCCAAAGATTGCACACACATGGCAATCAAGGTGCTCCAAGATCACTCAGCAGTATTCATCAACTGATAGGGATTCCACTCTATCAATGTTGAGCTGGTTGACAACACCTAAAGATCATCATATCTGCATGTGCAAGGTGCAATATGCTTCCCAGGGCGGAAAGGGCTATCACCAGGGGGCATAATTTTAAGGTGATTGGAGGAAGGTTTAGGGGAGATGTCAGAGGTAGGTTCTTTACACAGAGAGTGGTGGGTGCGTTGAATGCACTGCCAGCGGTGGTAGTAGAAGCAGATACATTAGGGACATTTAAGCGACTCTTGGATAGGTACATGGATGAGAGTAGAATGAAGGGTATGTAGGTAGTTTGATCTTAGAGTAGGTTAAAGGTTCAGCACAACATCATGGGCCAAAGGGCCTGTACTGTGCTGTACTGTTCTATGTTCTATGTTCTATGTATCCAGGGAGCTGCCATGATGCCTTCATCCTGCATCAGTCAATGTCACCCAGAGATATTTGCAACACCAATCAAATTCAGTGGATGGCTCCTTAGAGACAAGGGCTACCCTCTAAGGACACAGCTGTTGAGGCTTGTGTGGGGACCGACCACCGATGCTCAAGAAAATTACAACCTGAGTCACACGAGCACAAGAATTGACATTGAGCAAACCATCGGATGGTGAAAATGCAATTCAGGTGCCAGGACAGATCTGGGGGATCACTTCAGTATTCAACAGCCATGGGGGCCAGAATGGTCTGCTGCCCTTTGCCCAACATTGCACAGCAGTGACAACTGGAGCTGCAGGAGGAGGAAGGTTGCGGTATATTGTAATATCTTTTGTATACCGCCTCTCTGCTGCCCTCTCTGTCGAAAGGTGTAAATAAAAGTTTCCAACATGGCAGCTCCCAGTTAAGACTTTGGGCTGGATTTTACGTCGGGCGGATGGGAGCTGGCCACAGACATAAAATTCGGAGGCTACCCCGCGTCCACCTCACCTGGGGTTCTCTCCCTTATTTTACAGGTCCCCAAGCTTTAATTGTTCCGAGGCGGGACTTGCACCCGCTTGAGGGAGCAGTTGGCATTGCTTGGACTGCAGCCCAGCCGAGGACATGGAGCCAGGACTGCAGGTGAGTTTGGGTTACCTCGCCAGGGGTAATCGGTCATGCCCTGGTGAGGCAAGGGTGGTTGTTTAGGGGGAAGGGGGCATCTTGGGTCCTGAGGGTGATTGGGGAAGTGAGGGCGGCCAACAGCTTTCACCGGGCTGCCTTTCCCGGCTCCAGGATGCCTGCTTGTCAAGGGTAAAATCCCCGTGGAGGCGAGTGAAGGCCCTTAAGTGGCCGTTAATTGGCAACTTAAGGGCCTTGATTGACCTGGGGCGGGCGGCCCGTTTTCCGCGCTCCCCCGCGGCCCTACGTAAAGTGGGGCAGAGGCGGGAGTTGGTTGGGAAGGCCTCCCGGAGCCTCCTGCTCCATTTTACACCACCCACCCCGCCACCATCCAGCTCGCTGGGGTGGCGTAAAATTCCGGCCTTCATGTTAGTTTTACTCGGTAAATACACAACAGAAACATGACGACAAGAAGATGGGATTTATTTTTTTACATTTCATTTGAGAGATTACAGTCTGAAGAACATTCTGACACACTATTTGGAATTCCCAAAGTCGATTTTGAGTGAATTGAAAGATTACTCTGGGTGTGTCTTCCATTCATGTTCAGCTACAACTCAGTGAGTAAGTAATTTTAAAAATATGGCACTGAAGACATATTTTGGGACAATGGGGGAATTCAAAACTTACAAAGGGGATGGTGTAATTATGAATGAAGGTTACACATTTGGCTGCAAGCTAATAAAATAAGGGATGAGGATAAAGTGAATGTCTCCTCAACATGATGGGGCCGGATACATTTGAGGCGGTGTTTAAACAATGTTGCCCACGAGACCGCAGTACTTTGGACTATTCTGAAATTAATAAGATTGTGGACTCACATGATGGCTCGAACAAGAATAAAATTGCACTCTGGGTTGCATTTCACGGAAGGAAGCAGTTGCCAAATGAGTCTATTGAAGATTATATCATTGAATTAAAGAAACTGTCTCGTCACTGTGGTTATAGTGCAAACTTAGAAATCAACCTGAGACACACATTGGGTGAGATCTAAAGAACAGTAAAATCCCGGCCAAGCTTTTGAGTAAAGGTAATAAGCTGACGTAGAAGGAGGCCTACGATGAGGCCACAGACATAGAAATGACAGGAAGAGATAGCTGCATTCCTGAGCCAGCAGGGGAAGCTCACAGACCTGAAACATTAACTCTGCCTCTCTCTCCACAGATGCTGCCTGAGCTGCTGAGTAATTCCAATACTTTCTGTTTTTATTTCAGTTTTCCAGCATCTGCAGTATTTTGCTTTTATTTTAGATTGAAAATGATACTTACTCACTGCCTACTAATGATGATTTTTTACTTAGCAAACGGGAAGGTGTTCAGTAAGATAGATCTGTCAAATGCATATTTACAATTAGAATTAACTGACAAGAGCAATGAATTGCTTACCATTCATACAAGGGGTTATACCACTATGAAAGGTTACCATTTGGGGTGTCTACGGCTCCTGCAGTGTTTCAGAGCATCATGGATCAGATACCAAGTGGGACGAAAGGAGTGTGCTGTTTCTTGGTTGGCATTTTAATTAGCGCTAAGAGAGAGAAAGAGCACAGTGTAAGGTTGAATGAAGTTCAAGATCAACTTCAAGAGAATGGCATCAAAACTAAGAAAATAACAAGTGTTGCTTTATGGTATAACATACCTGGGTCACCAAATGGATGCTGAAGGTATCCACCCAATGCAGGAGAATGTTGAGGGGATTTTAAAAGCAAACAGACCAGAGAACAAAGAAAAACTAAGAATTTTCAAGGAATTATTATGCATTATTCTAAGTTCATTCCCGACTTAGCTAATACATTCACTACATTGTATCAACTGCTCAAAGGTGGAATTGATTGGGAGTGGTCTGAGGAGTGTCAGAAAGCATTTGAAGAAGTGAAGGAAGTAGTGACCCACTATGATCCCAAGAAACCATTGGTTTGAGCATGTGATGCCTCACCACAGGGGTTAGGTGTGGTGTTATCTCACATAATGGAAGACAGTGCTTCACTACTTTCATGAAGTCAGAACAAAATTAGTTACAAGTTGAGGAAGAGGCATTAGTGATCATATATAGTGTTACAAAGTTCCATAAATACCTACAGTAAGAAGTTCACTTTGTTAACTGATCACCAAGACCTTATATTTAGTTCAAAGAAGGGAGTACCATCTCTAGTGGCAGCACGGCTTCAGAGGTGGGCATTGATTTTGATGGCCCATCAGTACAATATTAAATATTGTAGGCCAGCAGATCACACAAATGTGGATGTTCTTCTGAGATTTCCTGTGAAGACTGATTCATTTTTAGCCAATGAGCTACTTGTGAATTACTTGACATACACAAATGAGATGCCAGTGTCTGCCAGAGAAATTTCTGAAGAAACTCACAAGGATGTGGTGCTCAGTAACATGTTCAATTATGTCATGAATGGCTGGCCTAAAGAGTGTGATGATGAGAAATTGCAGGGGTATTTCACACGTAGAAATAAACTAAATGTAGATCAAGGCTGTTTCCTATGGGATTTAAGAGTCATTATTCCGCCAAAGTTTACAGAGAGATTGTGAGAGAAACTTCTTCAAGATCACACTGGGATGTATGAAAGCCGTAGCAAGAAGCTATTTTTGGTAGACAGCGGTATTGAAGAGTTGGTGAAAAGTCGTGGTGTGTCTCAGAATGAGAAATGATCCAACCAAGTTCCTTTAATTCCATGGTCAAACACAAGGAAACCGTGGGAACAAGTACATGTCAATTTCTTTGAAGTGGAAGGTAAAGGGTATTTTGTGTTGGCCAATAGCTATAGCAAGTGGATAAATGTTGAGTCTGTGCCCAGTACCACAAGTACCAAAACTATTGAGGTTTTGAGAAGTTGGTTTGCAATTTTGGGTTGCCAGAAGTGTTGGAGTCAGACAATGGTCCACATGATTACGTCAGAAGAGGTTGAAATATTTCTGGGTAAGAATGGAGTCAAACACTCTCTCATCCCACCATATCGCCCAGCATCGAATGGTGCTACAGAAAGAAGTGTACAAATTGTGAAGGTGTCTTTGCAGAAGTATTTGCTAAGTGACAAGTCAGGCAGTAATTTCCATGTTTCTCTTCCACACAGGCTAGACAATTTTGTGTTCTCTTACAGAATAACCCCACAGTCTACAATAGGTTGTTCACCTGATGAGTTAGTGTTCAAACACACTCCGAGGACAAGGTTTAGTTTGCTTAAACCGGTCATCAATAGCAAGGTAAGAAAAAAGCAAGACAGAGTGAAGACGAGTCATGATACTCGAGGCATGGAACTGAAAGTGTTCAGTGCTGGTCAGAAGGCCCTGGTGAAAAACCATCAAGGTAATAAGGAGAAGTATGTGTTTGGTGTTGTTGTAAAAAGACTAGGTGTATTCACATATCGAGTGAGGATTGGAGAGAGACTCCGTCAGTGTCATGTAGATCATTTGCTTGAAAGAGGAAATATGACAAAGGGAGAGCATGAGAAACCTCCTAAAGTCCACATTTCTGCAGGACCATGTGAAAGTCAGAAAGAAAGTGAAAGTCACAAAGAAACTGAAGGTTTGCCAAGAAAGAATCGACCAGAAGAGCAAAGTGAATCAGGCTCTTTGATTAAGATTATTCAATCAATTTCACAGTCTCAACCATTAAGTGGAGTTAGATTAGATTAGAGATACAGCACTGAAACAGGCCCTTCGGCCCACCGAGTCTGTGCCGAACATCAACCACCCATTTATACTAATCCTACACTAATCCCATATTCCTACCAAACATCCCCACCTGTCCCTATATTTCCCTACCACCTACCCATACTAGTGACAATTTATAATGGCCAATTTACCTATCAACCTGCAAGTCTTTTGGCTTGGTAGTCAAAGTCAAAGTTCAGGGTCGTCACAGTCTTAGATGTTGGGTGAGCAGAGTTAAGCTAATGAAAATGAAGAAGATACCCAGACAAAAAGAGAAAGAAGCCAGATTGGTTAACTGAAAGTATGTAGGAAGGAAGAAGAAATAAGTTGTTCTTTTCATTACTTTTTGTCAATGATGATATGTTTGTTTAAAGACATACTGGTATCAAGGAAAACCTTTTTTGCATGTAAATTACTCTGCAAGTATTGATTATATATGTTTTAGTTGTGATTACAGTAACAAGCGTGCGACTCAACCTGTTACATTTCAGAGTATTGCTATTGTATTCTGGGAAATTATGTACAAGTACCATTTTACATTTAATGTAAAAATAAAGTGGGGATGAAGTGTGGTATATTGTAATAGCTTTTGTAAACTGCCTCACTGCTGCCCTCTCTGTTGCGAGGTGTAAATAAAAGTTTCCAACATGGCAGCTCCCAGTTCAGACCTTATGTTAGTTTTACTCGCAAAATACACAACAAAGGTAATGAGTGCTGTGCATCTTCAGAGGAGAGGAGGAAGAGGAGGAGGAGACTAATGTGGCAAGGGCATCTGCAGCCCCACACCTAGCTGCCAAGTATGCCTGAAATGGACTGATTCAGTCATATTTCAGTTAATCTGAGGCAGTGCAACCATCTAACACACCAAATCTGAAGCCACTGTGGCTCTCCGACTAAGACCCTAGCACAAAGCAGTCCCACAAGCAACAATTCATCCCTCTCACTGATATCCATTGCTTATCCTAACTCTTGTCATACCATCCTTCACAAGAAAGACAGCCATTTGGCTGGTGACAAGCAGAAGTGGGCAAGATGAGACAATGGATTAAGAATAGAAACTGCTGTAAATACTCAGCAGATGTGGCAGTATCTGTGGACAGAGAAACGGTTAACATTTCAGGTTGAGGACCTTTCAGCAGAACTGGGAAAATTTAGAGATGCAATAGGGTTTAAGCATGTGAAAGGTGGGAATGTAGGAAAAAGAACAAAAGGGAAGGTCTGCAATGGGTAGAAAGCAAGAGAGATTAAATGACAAAAGGGTTCATGGTGCAACAACAAAGAAGAACAAAGAACAAAGAACAGTACAGCACAGGAACAGGCCATTCGGCCCTTCAAGCCTGCGCCGATCTTGATGCCTGCCTAAACTAAAACCTTCTGCACTTCCGGGGACTGTATCCCTCTATTCCCATCCTATTCATGTATTTGTCAAGATGCCTCTTAAACATCGCTATCGGACCTGCTTCCACCACCTTCCCCGGGAGCAAGTTCCAGGCACTCACCACCCTCTGTGTAAAGAACCTGCCTCGCACATCCCCTCTAAACTTTGCCCCTCGCACCTTAAACCTATGTCCCCTAGTAACTGACTCTTCTACCCAGGGAAAAAGCTTCTGACTATCCACTCTGTCCATGCCACTCATAACTTTGTAAACCTCTATCATGTCGCCCCTCCATCTCCGTCGTTCCAGTGAAAACAATTTGAGTTTATCCAACCTCTCCTCATAGCTAATGCCCTCCAGACCAGGCAACATACTGGTAAACCTCTTCTGTACCCTCTCCAAAGCCTCCACGTCCTTCTGGTAGTGTGGCGACCAGAATTGCACGCAATATTCTAAGTGTGGCCTAACTAAAGTTCTGTACAGCTGCAGCATGACTTGCCAATTTTTATACTCTATGCCCCAACCAATGAAGGCAAGCATGCGTATGCCTTCTTGACTACCTTATCCACCTGCGTTGCCACTTTCAGTGACCTGTGGACCTGTACGCCCAGATCTCTCTGCCTGTCAATACTCTTAAGGGTTCTGCCATTTACTGTATACTTCCCACCTGCATTAGATCTTCCAAAATGCATTACCTCACATTAATCCAGATTAAACTCCATCTGCCATTTCTCTGCCCAAGTCTCCAACCGATCTATATCCTGCTGAATCTTCTGACAATCCTCATCACTATCCGCAACTCCACCAACCATTGTGTCGTCCGCAAACTTACTAATCAGAACAGCTACATTTTCCTCCAAATCATTTATATATACTACAAACAGCAAAGGTCCCAGCGCTGATCCCTGCGGAACACCACTAGTCACATCCCTCCATTCAGAAAAGCACCTTTCCACTGCTACCCTCTGTCTTCTATGACCGAGTCAGTTCTGTATCCATCTTGCCAGCTCACCGCTGATCCCGTGTGACTTTACCTTTTGTATCAGTCTGCCATGAGGGACCTTATCAAAGGCTTTACTGAAGTCTATATAGATAACATCCACTGCCCTTCCTTCATCAATCATCTTCGTCACTTCCTCAAAAAACTCAATCAAATTAGTGAGACACGACCTCCCCTTCACAAAACCATGCTGCCTCTCGCAAATAAGTTCATTTGTTTCCAAATGGGAGTAAATCCTGTCCTGAAGAATCCTCTCTAATAATTTCCCTACCACTGACGTAAGGCTCACCGGCCTATAATTTCCTGGATTATCCTTGCTACCCTTCTTAAACAAAGGAACAACATTGGCTATTCTCCAGTCCTCTGGGACCTCACCTGTAGCCAATGAGGATGCAAAGATTTCTGTCAAGGCCCCAGCAATTTCTTCCCTTTTCTCCCTCAGTATTCTAGGGTAGATCCCATCAGGCCCTGGCGACTTATCTACCTTAATGCTTTGCAAGACACCCAACACCACCTCCTTTTTGATAATAAGATGACTGAGACTATCTACACTCCCTTCCCCAGGCTCATCCTCCACCAAGTCCTTCTCTTTACTGATGTAAAGTACTCATTTAGTACCTCGCCCATTTCCTCTGGCTCCACACATAGATTCCCTTCTCTGTCCTTGAGTGGGCCAACCCTTTCCCTGGTTACCCTCTCACTCTTTATATACGTATAAAAAGCCTTGGGATTTTCCTTAATCCTGTTTGCCAATGACTTTTCATGACCCCTTTTAGCCCTCCTGACTCCTTGCTTAAGTTCCTTCCTACTGTCTTTATATTCCTCAAGGGATTCGTCTTCCAGCCCTTCCGAATGCTTCCTTTTTCTTTTTGACTAGGCTCACAATA
Source organism: Heterodontus francisci (assembly GCF_036365525.1). Taxonomy (NCBI): domain Eukaryota; kingdom Metazoa; phylum Chordata; class Chondrichthyes; order Heterodontiformes; family Heterodontidae; genus Heterodontus; species Heterodontus francisci. The sequence goes on along the minus strand of NC_090374.1, from coordinate 201,785,787 downwards.
TCCCGCGTTATCCAAGGTTCCCGAAACTTGCCAAACTTATCCTTCTTCCTCACAGGAACATGCCGGTCCTGGATTCTAATCAACTGACGTTTGAAAGACTCCCACATGTCAGATGTTGATTTACCCTCAAACAGTGGCCCCCAATCTAAATTCTTCAGTTCCTGCCTAATATTGTTAGAATTAGCCTTCCCCCAATTTAGCACCTTCACCCGAGGACTACTTTTATCCTTATTCACCCGAGGACTACTCTTATACTTATAGCCAAAGAGAGTGGCAATGGAGCAAGTAAAGAAACAAAATAAGTGTCTAAAGGAGGTGTGAGTGGCAGTATCATGAACAGCTGCCATCCAAAAGCAGAAAAAAGGAGAAAAACAAGTGAGGCAAATCAAAATCAGCAAAGAATATGGAAATAAAATGGAGGCAGAGATTACAGTCTGAAATTATTGAACTCACTGTTGAGTCCAGAAGGCTGTAAAGTGCCTAAACAAAAGATGAGATGCTGTTCCTCAAGCTTCCATTAAAATTCATTGGAACACTGCAGGAGGCTGAGGACAGAAAGGTCAGAGTAGGAGCATGGTGACAAATTGAAATAACAGGCCACCAGAAGTTCAAGGTAATGCTTGCAGACTTTTTTTTTATTCATTCATGGGATGTGGGCGTCACTGGCCAGGCCAGCATTTATTGCCCATCCCTAATTGCCATTGAGAAGGTGGTGGTGAGCTGCCTTCTTGAATCGCTGCAGTCCATGTGAGGTAGGTACACCCACAGTGCTGTTAGGAAGGGAATTCCAGGATTTTGACCCAGCGACAGTGAAGGAACGGTGATATACTTCCAAGTCAGGATGCTGTGTGACTTGGAGGGGAAATTGCAAGTGGTGGTGTTCCCATGTATTTGCTGCCCTTGTCCTTCTAGTTGGTAGAGGTTGTGGGTTTGGAAGGTGCTGTCTAAGGAGCCTTGGTGCATTGCTGCAGTGTATCTTGCAGATGGTACACACTGCTGCCACTGTGCGTCGGTGGTAGAAGGAGTGAATGTTTGTGGATGGTGTGCCAATCAAGTAGGCTGCTTTGTCCTGGATGGTGTCAAGCTTCTTGAGTGTTGTTGGAGCTGCACCCATCCAGGCAAGTGGAGAGTATTCCATCACACTCCTGACTTGTGCCTTGTAGATGGTGGACAGGCTTTGGGGAGTCAGGAGGTGAGTTACTCGCCTCAGGATTCCTAGCCTCTGACCTGCTCTTGTAGCCATGGTATTTATATGGCTACTCCAGTTCAGTTTATGGTCAATGGTAGTCCCTAGGATGTTGATAGTGGGGGATTCAGCAATGGTAATGGCGTTGAATGTAAGGGGAGATGGTTAGATTCTCTCTATGTTGGAGATGGTCATTACCTGGCACTTGTGTGGCGCAAATGTTACTTGCCACTTATCAGCCCAAGCCTGGATATTGTCCAGGTCTTGCTGCATTTCTACACGGACTGCTTCAGTATCTGAGGAGTCACGAATGGTGCTGAACATTGTGCAATCATCAGCGAACATCCCCACTTCTGACCTTATGATTGAAGGAAGGTCATTGATGAAGCAGCTGAAGATGGTTGGGCCTAGGACACTACCCTGAGGAACTCCTGCAGTGATGTCCTGGAGCTCAGATGATTGACCTCCAACAACCACAACCATCTTCCTTTGCGCTAGGTATGACTCCAACCAGCGGAGGGTTTTCCCCCTGATTCCCATTGACCTCAGTTTTGCTAGGGCTCCTTGATACCATACTCGGTCAAATGCTGCCGTGATGTCAAGGGCAGTCACTCTCACCTCACCTCTTGAGTTCAGCTCTTTTGTCCATGTTTGAACCAAGACTGTATTGAGGTCAGGAGCTGAGTGGCCCTGGCGGAACCCAAACTGAGCGTCAGTGAGCAGGTTATTGCTAAGCAAGTGCCGCTTGATGGCACTGTTGATGACACCTTCCATCACTTTACTAATGATTGAGAGTCGACTGATGGGTCGGTAATTGGCCGGGTTGGACTTGTCCTGCTTTTGGTGTACAGGACATACCTGGGCAATTTTCCACATTGCAGGGTAGATACCAGTGTTGTAGCTGTACTGGAACAGCTTGGCTAGGGGCGCGGCAAGTTCTGGAGCACAGGTCTTCAGTACTATTGCTGGAATATTGTCAGGGCCCATAGCTTTTGCAGTATCCAGTGCCTTCAGTCGTTTCTTGATATCACGTGGAGTGAATCGAATTGGCTGAAGTCTGGCATCTGTGATGCTGGGGACTTCAGGAGCAGGCCGAGATGGATCATCAACTCGGAACTTCTGGCTGAAGATTGTTGCAAATGCTTCAGCCTTATCTTTCGCACTGATGTGCTGGGCTCCCCCATCTTTGAGGATGGGGATATTTGTGGAGCCACCTCCTCCAGTCAGTTATTTAATTGTCCACCACCATTCACGGCTGGATGTGGCAGGACTGCAGAGCTTAGATCTGATCCGTTGGTTATGGGATCGCTTAGCTCTGTCTATCGCATGCTGCCTACGCAGTTTGGCATGCAAGTAGTCCTGTGCTGTAGCTTCACTAGGTTGATACCTCATTTTGAGGTATGCCTGGTGCTGCCCCTGGCATGCCCTCCTACACTCTTCATTGAACCAAGGTTGGTCTCCTGGCTTGATGGTAATGGTAGAGTGGGGGATAGCCGGGCCATGAGGTTACAGATTGTGGTTGAGAACAATTCTGCTGCTGCTGCTGATGGCCCACAGCGCCTGAACGGATGTGTTCCGCAAAGTGGTCACCCAACCTGTATTTGGTCACCACAATGTAGAGGAGACTTGGCTGGGAGTTTACTACAGGCCTCCAAACAGTCAGGGCGGGATAGAGCAGCAGATATGTAGGCAAATCTCAGAGAGGTGAAAAAATAATCGGGTAATAATAGTAGGGGATTTCAACTTCCCAAATATTAGAGGGGATAGTCTTAATGTAAAAGGCTTAAAGGGGGCAGAATTCTTAAAGTGCGTTCAGAAGAGCTTTTTGAGCCAGCGTGTAGAAAGTCCTACAAGAGGAGGGATGGTACTGGACCTAATCCTAGGGAAGTGGCAGTGGGGGAGCATTTCGGGGATAGTGACCCTAACTCTGTAAGATTTAAGGTAGTTATGGAAAAGGACATAGAGGGACCGGAAATGAAAGTACTGAACTGGGCGAAGGCAGATTTCAAAATGATAAAACAGGATCTGGCCAAAGTGGACTGGGAGCAGCTTCTTGTAGGAAAGTCTACATCAGACCAGTGGGAGTCATTCAGAAAGGAAATAGTGAGAGTTCAGGTCCACCATGGTCCCGTAAAGGTGAAGAATAGGACCAACAAGTCCAGGGAACCCTGGGTGTCAAGGGAGGCACTAGAGGAGTATAGAAAGTGTAGAGGGATACTTAAAAAAGTAATCAGGAGAGCGAAGAGGGTGCATGAAAAAACACTGGTGGGCAAGATAAAGGAAAATTCCAAGGTGTTTTATAAGTATATTAAGGGCAAGAGGATAACCAGGAAAAGAGTAGGGCCCATTAGGGACCAAAGTGGCAATCTGTGAGTGAAGGTGAGGTTTTAAATGATTACTTTTCATCTGTGTTCACTAGGGAGAAGGATGTAGGTGCAGAGATCAGGGAAGGGGATTGTGATATACTTGAACATCTTCGCATTGAAAGGGAGGAAGTATTAGCTGTTTTACCAGGCTTAAAAGTGGATAAATCCCCAGGCCCAGATGAGATGTATCCCAGGCTGTTATGTGAGGCAAGGGAGGAAATAACAGGGGCTCTGAAACATATTTTCAAATTCTTTCTGGCCACAGGAGAGGTGCCAGAGGACTAGAGGACTGCGAATGTTCAAGAAGGCTAGAAGGGATAAACCAGGTAATTATAGGCCAGTGAGTCTAACGTCAGTGGTCGGGAAACTATTGGAAAAAATTCTGAGGGACAGGATTAATCTCCAGTTGGAGAGGCAGGGATTAATCAGGGATAGTCAGCATGGCTTTGTCAGTGGGAGATCGTGTCTAACAAACTTGATTGAATTTTTCGAGGCAGTGACTAGATGTGTAGATGAGGGTCAAGCAGTTGATGTAGTCTACATGGATTTCAGTAAGGCTTTTGGCAAGGTCGTGCATGGGAGATTGGTGAAGAAGGTAAGAGCCCATGGGATCCAAGGCAATTTGGCAAATTGGATCCAAAATTGGCATATTGGAAGGAGGCAGAGGGTGATGGTCGACGGGTTGTTTTTGCAAATGGAGGCCTGTGACTAGTGGTGTACCACAGGGATCGGTGCTGGGACCCTTGCTGTTTGTACTGTACATTAATGATTTAGACGGGAATATAGGAGGTAAGATCAGTAAGTTTGCAGATGACACGAAAATTGGTGGTGTCGTAAATAGTGAGGAGGAAAGCCTTAGATTACAGGAAGATATAGTTGGGCTGGTAAGATGGGCGGAGCTGTGGCAGATGGAATTTAAGCCTTAGAAGTGTGAGGTGATGCATTTTGTGAGGGCTAACAAGGCAAGGGAATATACAATGGATGGTAGGATCCTAGGAAGTACAGAGGGTCAGAGGAACCATGGTGTACTTGTCCATAGATCACTGAAGGCAGCAGCACAGGTCGATAAAGTGGTTGGGAAGGCATGTGGGATACTTGCCTTTATTAGCCGAAGCATAGAATATAAGTGCAGGGAGGTTATGATGGAACTGTATAAAATGCTGGCCAGGCCACAGCTGGAGTAATGTATACAGTTCTGGTCACCACATTGTTCTAAGGATGTGATTGCACTGGAGAGGGTGCAGTGGAGATTCACAGGGATGTTGCCTGGGCTGGAGCATTTCAGCAATGAAGAGAGACTGGGTTGTTTTCCTTGGGGCAGAGAAAGCTGATGGGGGACCTGATTGAGGTATACAAAATTATGAGGGGGATAGATGGGAAGAAACTTTTCCCTTAGTGGAGGGGTCAGTAACCAGGGGGCACAGATTTAAGGTAAGGAGCAGGAGGTTTAGAGGGGATTGAGGAAACAAATTTTCACTCAGAGGGTGGTTGGAATCTGGAACACACTGCCTGAAGGGGTGATAGAGGTAGGAACCCTCACAACATTTGAGAAGTATTTAGATGAGCACTTGAAACGCCATAGCATACAAGGCTATGGGGCAAGTTCTGGAAAATGGGATTAGATTGGATGGGTGCTTGATGGTCGACGCAGATGCTTAGGCTGACGGGCCTGTTTCTGTGCTGTATAACTCTATGACTCTATGACCACACTGTGAGCAGCGAATGCAGTATATTAAATTGAAAGAAATACAATTCACTGTTTCACCTGGAAGGAGTGTTTGGGTCTTTGTACGATGAGAATGGAGAAGGTAAAAGGGCAGGTGTTACGTCACCTGTGCTTGCATGGAAAGGTGCCGTGGGAAGGGGAGGGGATGTTGGGGGTAACTGAGGAGTGGTCCATGATGTTGTGAAGGGAATGGTACCTTCATAATGTTGAAAGTGGAGGGGAATATGTGTTTTGTGGAGGCATCACGCTGGCAGTGGCAGAAATGACAGAGGATGATCCATTCAATACAGAGGCTGGTGGGCTGGAATGTGAAGACAAGGGGAACCCTATCCCAGTTCTGGGAGTGTGGGGAAGGGGTGAGAGCAGAAGTGTGTGAAAAGGAACAAACACCTGTATATGTGCAGGGACAGACTCGGCCATCAAGACAGGAGGCAGCATCTGGGGCTCGAAACTGAGGGATGGGGAAAGGAGTGAGGAGTAGACGTGCTTTGAGCAGAGTCCCCACTTCACGTGCCCTTTCTCCATATTTCCTCTCATGGTCCACCGGCACTGCCATTAGGCAAGAGCTGGAGAACACTTTGCTGCACTTCAGTGAGGCACTGAACAGCCAACGGGAGGTTTTCTTCCATCCTGCTTAAGGTGGCAGATTGAGTATGCAGGCCATTGGTAAGCTCAAGCATGCACTCGATTGCCTGCCCTGTCTGATACTTCATGCAGGTGGTCACTTTGTCCATGCATATAGACATCAGTCTGAAGGACTGAGACATCATGGCACTCAACCAATCTCTCTCCAGTCGTGCACAGTGCCTCTGGAAATGCTAACAGTACCTCACGCTTTGTCTGCTGCTGCTCCAGAATAGTCCTCTTTATCAGACACTTCTGAGGCTCAGCATCTGCATCCAGCTGATCAGAGCTTGGAGGGTCCTGTGCCCTCTGACTCCACCAGTGTCCCTGTTTCACCACCTACTCATGCTCACTTGTGATGTACGCTTCACCACGTGATAACCCAACTAGCTGTCTTGTTGGTCCCAACGAGGTGTGCGTATCTGAGTGGTGGAGAAGGTGCATAAGGTGCAGGAGTGACCTCTCCGTGAAGTCTTCATCCTTCCCCGGCACAACCTCCTGAGTGACACCTTTAGGACCTGTGGTAGATGAAAGACATGAAATAGAATTGACAAGGTGAGAGGGATCTAAGTCATCATTGTGCAGATTATCACATTTCAATGCCTGCTGACATCAAGTCAACAAGAGTGTGTGATTATATGCCATGTGGCTGTCTTATATTTAATTCTGTCACCAAGTCGCTGGGAGTCCCCATCTCTCTATTACCAATGGCCAGGTGTGCCGATGCCCAGCTTAGGTCCATTGCCTCTTCCTCTGCAGTTGTCAAGGTGGTGATGACTGGAGGACCACCTCCGGTTCTCTGCCTCTCCCTGCTGTTCAGTTCTCTACTCTCCCGCAAGGAAAGATCAAAAGGACCTTTGAGTGTGAGAAGTGGAACGTTTTGAGAAGATAGAAGAAAAACATTTGTGAAGGGAGACATTGCAATGAGATGAGGGTGAGTGTCAGTGGTGGCTGGTCTGATGGGGACGTGAGGAGTTGCCTCAACACAAAGGGATGGGTGCATCTGTTGATCTAAGGAGTGATGTGCAGGAGAAGGCTGAAGAAGGCAGAGTGAGGGGGTTTGTACATGAATGTGGTATGCCACTCAGCTTTCCTGCTCTGATCATTAAACCTCTTGTAACACTGGAACGAGGCACCTGATGCTCACCTCCTCGGCCACCTCCAGCCGTGCCTACTTGTTTTCTGCAGTAAGCTTATTCCTCCCATCTGTGAGAAACAGGATCACCCTACGGGCCCTTACAGTCCATAGCATGATGTCCAGGGACGCATCTGAAAAGCGCAGTGCTGACTTTCCATGTTAACACTCCATCTGTGAAGTATCTGGCTCCGTTATGACACTTTGATAATCTTTCAATTCAGACCCTCACAGGGTTCCTTTACCCTCAGTCCTGCACTGAAATGGCAACTTAGATGATGTGCTCAAGCCCTGATTTTGGTCTTAAACCCATAATCTTCTGACGCAGAGGCAAGACATTTCATAGCATCTGGGGGTAGGATTGTTTTGGCTGTTAGACATACCATAATTGTAAAATGTATTCAGAAAAAAGTGATTACAATTGCTCCACAAACTGCGACTGGAGAAAATATTCCATTGTGGAAGATGGTGAATACCTCTGTATCCCATGTTCCAATAAAACTTGGCAGTACTATCAAGAGACACATAATTTTTTGACTTTGGACTCAAAATTTCCAGTATGTGCAAAACATTGATGAAGTTCCTTGCTGGAATTATGAAGAAAGGAATATTACTATCTTTGAGGTCCTATATCGCACCACACTACTCAAGGATATTATTCATGATTAACCATGAAGCCAGTTTTATGCAGAACACTATGTTATAAGAAGCCTGGCTGACTGTCAATAATGAGTTACATAAAATAATCTAATCTTAACTCTTGACTGGATTGCTAGTGTTAAGTTCACTGACAAGCATTCAACATCCTCTATTTTACAAATTTTTTCAGCCACTCCTGAAGACATGACTCATGTTGAATTACTCTTCCATGGGTGCAGTCTACCCTCCCATAAATTAAGCAAGTCAAATTAAACCAAATCAACATGTATGAGCATCGACAGTGAATATTAACAGATTATTTAACTTAGCTGTGGCTTAACTACTCAGCTTCGGCAGGGTGGGAAATGATCATAGCCAAACATAATCCTGACCTCCTCCAATGACCACATACGTAAATTTCCAGCTGGAGTCATCAGAAAATAACAAGGAATCAGAACCCTTGCTGGCTAGCCCAGGTTCACTGAAGCTGATTACAGCACCTCAAGCTGTACTAGCTGAGCTCAAGTCAATCAGCACACACCAGGGATGTTCAGCTTTGTATGGCTTAGCAGCAGGCTTTGCAGTTGAGCTATCAAGCAATTCTTATAGTACCCAATTCTTCAATTCAATCCATCATCCAATTCTTACAGTAAGCATGAAAAGGTGAAGTCTGATGGACATTAAGTGTTAATCGTATATTACAAAAGCAAAATGCTACGGATACTGGAAATTAGAAATAAAAACAGGAAGTACTGGAAATACTTAGCAGGTCAGGCAGTATCTGTAGAGAGCGAAACAGAGCTACTGGCTGGAATTTTACGCCACCCCAACGAGTCAAATGGTGGCAGGGGGGAGGGGTGGCATAAAATGGAGCGGGAGGCTCCGGAAGGCCTTCTTGACCCACTCCCACCTCTGCCCCACTTGATGTAAGGAGGGGGAGGTGAAAAACGCGCTGCCCGCCCCAGGTCAATCAAGGCCCTTAAGTGGCCAATTAATGGCCACTTAAGGGCCTTTGCCTGCCTCCACGGGGATTTTACCCATTGCAAATGGGCGTCCGGGAGACAGGAAAGGCCGCCTGGTGAAAGCTGGTGGCCCTGGGGGTGGGCCCTAACAAACGGGCACGGAGTGCCCGATTGAGGGCTGTCCCCAATTCCCTAACCACCCACAGGACCCAAGACGTCCCCTTTCCCCCCAAACGGCCACCCTTGCCTCACTGGGGCCCAACCAATTACCCCCGACGAGGCAATCCAAACTTACCTGCATTCGTGGCTCCATGTCCTCGGCTGGGCTGCAGTCCCACGGTGGCCACTGCACCTGGTGGCGCTGTGGGGACTAAGAGCTGCCAGCCCGATGATTGGCCAGCAGCTCAATGAGGCGGGACTTCCTTCCTCAAGTGGGTGGAAGTCCTGTCTCGGAACAATTAAAGCCTGGGGACCTGCAAAATGCGGGACAGATCCCCAGGTTAGGCGGAAGGGGGTTCGCCACTGACTATTATGTCAGTGGCCAGCTCCCGTCCGCCTGATGTAAAATCCAGACCAAGGTTTCAGCTTTATGGCCTTTCATCAGAACTGATCCATAAGCTTCAACTTTGGGCGGCACAGTGGCGCAGTGATTAGCATCACAGCTCCAGCAACCTTGGTTCAGCTCTGGGTACTGCCTGTGTGGAGTTTGCACGTTCTCCCTGTGACTGCATGGGTTTTCGCCGGGTGCTCCAGTTTCCTCCCACAACCAAGAACTTGCAGGTTGATAGGTAAATTGGCCATTGTAAATTGCCCCTAGTGTAGGTAGGTGGTAGGAGAATTGTGGGGATGTGGTAGGGAATATGGGATTAATGTAGGATTAGTATAAATGGGTGGTTGATAGTTGACACAGACTCGGTGGGCTGAAGGGCCTGTTTCAGTGCTGTATCACTCTATGACTTTAGCTAATAGTTTCTTAAGGGGGACTTTATCAAACACCTTCTGGAAGTCAATACAAATAACATCTGTAGGCATTTCCCTGTCCACTACTTCAGTCTCCTCTTCAAAAAGACTTAATCAGATTCAACAGCCAACTCTTTACAAATCCATGCCCTATTGTTAATTGTAGACTCTAGCAATTTCCCGACAACAGATAATAGGTTAACAGGTGTGTAATTCCTGGTTTCGCTCTGTCACCTTTCTTAAATAATGGAGTGACATGCTCAATTTTACAATCTAAAGGAATGACTCTTGAATCAAGAGATGCAACAAAGAAAACCTTACAGTTTCTTTCTTGAAATTATCACTCTACATATTTCACATTGCACTTCCATCGCTATCTTCACTCAGTGATTTAAGAAAGACGACTGAATATAATGATGTGCATAACTGATTAGTAATGAAATAATACAACAGGAGAATAGCCCCAATTGTGATTTCTGTTAATGCTTGTATAAAATTCCTCTGGCTGATTTTAACACAGCATGATAAATATGCCACTGAAATAGCTCAACAACAACTTGCATTTATATAGCCACTTTAACGTAATAAAACATCCCAAGGGACGTCACAGGAGCATTATAAAACTAAATTTGACACAGAACCACATACAGAAAAATGAGGGCAGATGACGAAAGACTTGGTCAAAGAGGTAGGTTTTAAGGAGCATCTTCAAGGAAGAAAGAGGTAGAGAGATGGAGAAGTTGAGGGTGTGAATTCCACAGATTAGATTAGAGGAACACAGATATCGTGGAAGGTTGTCGGGCTGGAGGAGATTGCAGAGCTGCGGCCGTAAAAGGATTTGAACTTTGAAATCAAGGTAACTGGGAGCCCACATAGGTCATCAAACACAGGGGTGATGAATGAACAGTGTGTATTAGGTCATGGGCAGCAGAGTTTTGAATAAACTCAAGTTTACAAAGGGTAGAATGAGGGAGGCTGGCCAAGAGTGCATTAGAATGGTCAAGTCTAGAGGTGACAAAGGCGTGGAGGAGGGTTTCAGCAGCAGATGAGCTTAGGCAGAGGCGGAGGCGGGCACATTACGGAAGTGGGAATAATCAGTCTTAGTGAAGCACGAATATGTGGTCGAAAACTCTTCTCAGGGTCAAATTTGACACCAAAGTTTCAAAAAGAATGGTTCAGCCTCTGACAGTTTCCAAGGAGAGGGCAAGAGTTGGCGGCTACGGAAAGAAATTTGCGGCGGGGAACAAAGACAATGGCTTTGGTCTTCCCAGCAATTAATAGGAGGAAATTGCTGCTCATCCAGTACTGGATGTCGGACAAACAGTCTGACAATTTAGAGACAGCGGAGGGGTCAAGAGAGGTGGTGGTGAAATAGAGCTGGGTATTGCCAGCGTACATGTGGAACTCAATATTGTGTTTTTGGATGGTGTCGACAGTATGTAGGTTAGAACAAGGAGGGGACCAAGGGTAGATCCTTGGTTGACACCAGAGGTAACAGTGCCAGAATAGAAAGAGAAGCCATTGCAAGTCATCCTCTGGCTACAATTGGGTAGATAAGAATGGAAACAGGTGAGTGCTGTCCCACCCAGGTGTGCAGTGGTAGAGAGGTGTTGGAGGTGGATAGTGTAGTCAACCATGTCAAAGGCTACAAACAAGATGAGGAGATATAATTTACCTTTGTCACAGTCACATAGGATGTCATTTGTGACTTTAGTAGGAGCTGTTCCAGTTCTGTGACAAGGATAGAAACCTGATTGGAAGGATTCAAGCAAGGAGTTCCAGGTAAGATTCGGAAAGGAATTTTGTATTGGTGCTTTAAGTTTTTATATTGGAAGTTTGCTAATTGTAATTTCCACTCTAGTTTGTATTTAACTCCTGTAGCTATTTTTGCTGAGATGGGATTACTGATTTCAAAAAGAAAGAACTTGCATATATATGATGTACTGTCCCAGAGCAATTCACAACCATGGTTTACTTTTTGAAATGCACCACTGTTGTTATGTGCGTAATGCAATGGCCAACTTGCGCACAGCAAGGCACTGAAAACAGCAAACACCTGAGTAAAGAAAATCTATTTGAGAGATGGAGGATGATCAGGGTGCTGGGTGAGCTCACTTGCTCTTCTTTAAACAGGGTGTCAACCTGAACAGGTTGACTTGGTAAAAAGCTGCATTCTAAAGAAAGCACCTCTGACAGTAAGACACTCTTAATATTGCACAGAGTTCAACTAAGATTACATGTTCAAGTTCAACCTTCTGACTTAGAGCTGTACATGTTGTGGGGTGATGGTGGCATAGTGGTAATGTTACTGGAATTATAATCCTAAGGCTGTGGTGGATAACCTGGGGCTATGTATTTAAATCCCACCACAGTAGCTGCTGGAATTTAAATTTGGTTAATGAATAGAAATCTGTAATTGAAAGCTGATATGAAACTCACATTGATTTTCATAAAAAGCCATCTGGTTCGCTAATGTCCTTTAGGGAAGGAAATCTGCTGTCCTTACCTGGTCTGATCTACATGTGACTCCAGACCCACAGCAATGTGATTGACTCTTAATTGCCCTCTGAAATGGCCTAGCAAGCCATTCAGTTCAAGGGCAATTAGGGATGGGAAATAAATGCTGGCCTTGCCAGTGATGCCTACATCTTGTGAAATGATATTTTAAAAAATTATTGACTGAGCCAAGCAAATATTTGCATAAAGGCAATTTTTTTCTGAAGTAAATATGAAAGAACCACAAGGAGATGGCTTATTGAGTTACAAATAAACTTCTGAGTAATTTATACTAAGTAACTCACCAACCCAGTACGACAGTCTCTAGTTTACAGCACATTCTTAATTGGTAATTTGAACAATTTACTTAAGCCCATTTTGAAAATTGCCTTATGATTGAAAAGTATGAATAATTGTAAGTCAGTGAATCTGTCAGAGAAAAGAATATTAATCCTAATTTTGTGTAACTGTTTTTAGACTGGTTCATGTAACATCTGAATACTTAATGCCTCTGAATCATCAGAATCCATTAGTCCCTCCATTTTAAATAACGTTTTTGAACTTTCTTATTTTTATTATCTGATGTGGGGTTTATTGGATAACAAAGTGCCACTTGTGTAGAACTATTCTATGAGATTACATAGTGTGTGGGTTTTATTATTCAGTTCCAGCAACTGTGGAAAATACATACTGGACAAGGCACAGTCAGCAGTATGAAACATGTTTATTTAGAGGCACTTTTAGTTTATTCAGGAAATTACAGTTAAGTCACAATAATAATGCTGACCATGTACTTTCTTATTTAATGAAGCTGTGATTTTTTTCCTTCAACTAAATTATACTACAATTAATTTTACAATCAAACCATAATGATCATAAAATACAAAGAAGGAATGAAATATCTGCATAGTACAGTACTGCAGGAGTGCTGCACTTTCGGAGGTGCTGTCTTTCAGGTGAGACATTAAACCAAGGCCCTGTCTGCCCTCTTAAGTGGACATAAAAGATCACAGAGCAATAGTCCAAAGAAGAGCAGGGGAGTTCTGCCTGGTGTCCTGACAAAACCTTAGCTCTCAACCAATACCACATTAAACAGATTATCTGCTTGCTGTTTGTGGAACCTTGCTGTGTACATATTTACTGCCTACATTATAACTTTGAATACACTTCTAAAGTAAATCATTGTCTGTAAATCACTTTGGGGCATTCTGAGGTAATGAAAGGTGTTATATAAATGCAAGTCTATCATTTCTTTGTAGTTGAAGTTTGCAATTGCTCTCCAAAAGACTAAGTACATTGGCAGAATTTTAAGGTTAAAAAAGATGATTTAGGCTAATATCATAGAGTCATAACAGCACAGAAGGAGGCCTTTCGGTTCATCAGGTCTATGCCAGCTCTCTGCAAAGCAATCTTCCTGCCTCTTCCTACTCTTCTGGATGGCCATTCATCTACTATCCTGAAGTCTGACTGTCTGTTGGGTGACCACCTCCTGAAACGTACAAACCAGGAAACTCTCCTGCTCCCTGATGCTCCGCAGTGACTCCAGCTGCCCTCAAGCTCAGAAACCCTGAGCTCGAGCTCAAGCAGCTGGCGAGACTTCCGACATATGTGGTCCCCCAAGACACCAATGAAGTGTCCTAAAGTTTCCACATGGCACAGGAATTGCTAGTAACAGGTCTCAGCTGCCCATCCATGATCGAAGGAAAATATCTCTCTTCCCTCTTTTATAATCTAGTTAGTACCTTTTATAAGCTATTAAATTTAATTAAAATATCTCTAGATCTGCTTCATGATTGTTCCTATGGTGATCCATTGCCTTTCCCAACTGAAATTCCGACATTGGCCTGGAATTTGCTGGTGTAAAAGCAGAGTTAAACTTTTCTTCTTCGGGCAAAATTCTCACATGACTGATTTGTCATAGTTTTAAGCTGAAACATCAGTGGGAAAGAATTTCCTTGTTTATTTGTGCTGCTCCAGAGTGACAGTCACCCATATCCTACATGGCTCTTTAACATAGTTCCAGCTAATAGGCAAAAGACCAGAGAATTCAAGTTTCTGCATTTACATCCATTTGGAACAAATGTAAATTTGCACCCAAAATTTTAGGCAGAAAAGGTCCCAAATTCACTGTGTTTGGTATTTCAAAGTGACTTGCTCTATTGCACTAAATTTGTTTTACCTTTGAATGCCCTTTTATAGTTTCAGAATCTGTTCGGTAAAAAGAGAAACACTTCCAGAATGGTCTTTTCTTAAAAAGTCTAATGTGTATTGGAACAGAAGAAATAGGAGCTGGAGTAGACCACTCGGCTCCTCGAGTCTGCTCTGCCATTCAATACGATCATGGCTGATCTTCTGCCTCAACTCCACTTTCCTGCCCACTTCCTATTGGAGAGACCAAAAATCTGTCTATCTCAGCCTTGAATATACTGAACGATGGGGCAAATACAACCCTCTGGGTAGAGAATTGAAAAAAAAGATTCACAACTCTCTTAGTGAAGACATTTCACATCATTTCAATCCTAAATGATAGGTCCCTTATCCTGAGACTATGTCCCCATGTTATAGATTCCCCAGGCAGGAGAAACAACCTCTCAGTGTCTATCCTGTCAACCCCCTTCAGAATCTGGTATGTTGCAGTGAGATCACCTCTAAATCTCCTACACTCTCGAGAGAAGAGGCCAAATTTACTCAGCCTCTCATCATAGGTCAACACTTTCATCCCAGGAACCAATCTGGTGAACCTTAGCTGTACCACCTCCAATGCAAATATATCCTTCCTTAGATATGGAGAGCAAAACTGCACAAAATACTCTGGGTGTGAACTCATCAAAGCCCAATACAATTATAGCAAGACTTCCTTATTGTTATACACCAGTCCCCTTGCAATAAAGGCCAACATGCCGTTTGTCATCCCATTTGCTTGTTCTACCTTTTTTTTTCATTCATGGGATGTGGGCATCGCTGGCTAGGCCAGCATTTATTGCCCATCCCTAATTGCCCTTGAGAAGGTGGTGGTGAGCTGCCTTCTTGAACCGCTGCAGTCCATGTGGGGTAATAACACCCACAGTGCTGTTAGGAAGGGAGTTCCAGGACTTTGACCCAGCGACAGTGAAGGAACGGCGATATAGTTCCAAGTCAGGATGGTGTGTGACTTGAAGGGGAACTTGCAGATGGTGTCGTTACCATGTATGTGCTGCCCTTGTCCTTCTGGTTGGTAGAGGTCGCGGGTTTGGAAGGTGCTGTCTAAGGAGCCTTGGTGCATTGCTGCAGTGCATCTTGTAGATGGTACACACTGCTGCCACTGTGCGCCGGTGGTGGAGGAAGTGAATGTTTGTAGATGGGGTGCCAATCAAGCAGGCTGCTTTGTCCTGGATGATGTTGAGCTTCTTGAGTGTTGTTGGAGCTGCACCCATCCAGGCAAGTGGAGAGTATTCCATCACATTCCTGATTTGTGCCTTGTAGATGGTGGACAGGCTTTGGGGAGTCAGGAGGTGAGTTACTCGCATGCTAACTTTCTGTGTTCCTTGTACAAGCATACCTAAGTCTCTCTGAACATCGACATTTACAAATTTCATAGCTTTTTAAAAAAATCTGCTTTTCTATTCTTACTACCAAAGTGAATAATCTCACACTTCCCCACATTACACTCCATCTGCTATCTTTTTGTCCACTCACTTAACCTGTCTATATCTCTTTGCAGCCTATTTGTGTCCTCCTCACAACTTGAATTCCAACCTTGCTTTGAGGTGTCAGCAAACTTCAATATATTACTCCCAATCTCTTTGTCTAAGTCATTAATATAGATTGTAAATCGCTTTGGCCTCAGCACTGATCCTTGCAGCACTCTGCCAGTTACAGCCTGCCAACTTGAAAATGCCCTATTTATTCCTACTTTCTGCTTCCTGTCTGTTAACAAATCCTCCATCTATGCAAATATATTAGCCCCAATTCTATGAGCGTATTTACCTTTTATGTGGAACCTTATTGAATGCCTTTTGGAAATCCAAATGTACATTTATAAATACAAGTACACACATATTTACAAATATACATGTACAAATCCAAGTATACATCTACTGACTCCCCTTTATCTACCCTATTAGTTACATCGTTGAAAAACTCTAATAAATTTGTCAAACACGATTTCCCTTTTGTAAAAGCACATTGACCCTGTCTGATCATACTGTGATTTTCTAAGTGGTTTGTAAATACTCCCTTAATGACTGATTCCCACATTTTCCTGATGACTGATGTCAGGCTAACTGGCCTGTCGTTCCCTGCTTTCTCTTTCCATCCTTTCTTGCATCACGATGTTACATTTGGTAACTTCTAACCCACTGAGAACTTTGTAGAATCTAGGGAATTTTTGGAAAATCATAACCAGTGCATACATTATCTCTGCAGCTACCTCTTTTAGAAACCCAGGAGGTAGGCAATCAAGTCCTTGGGATCTGTTGGCTTTCCATCAAAGAAGGAAAGAAAGATTTGATTTATATAACATCTTTCATGGCCACCAGACATCCCACAGCACTTTATAGCCAAGGAAGTACTTTTAGAGTGTAGTCTCGGTTTCTAATGTAGGAAATGCAGCAGCAAACTCCCACAAACAGCAATGTGATAATGACCAGATAATCTATTTGTGATACGTTGATTGAGGGATAAATATTGACCAGGACACCAGAGATAAATCCCCTGCTTTTCTTCAAAATAAGAGCAATGGGATATTTTATATCCACTTGACGGTAGACAGGGCCTCAGTTTAACATCTTATCCAAAAGATGAATGTTCTGACAGTGCAGCCCTCCCTCAGTACTGCACTGGAGTAGCAACATAGATTATGTACTCAAGTCCTGGAGTGGGACTCAAACCCACAACCTTCTGACTCAAAAATGACAGTGCTATCAACTGAGCCACAGCTGACCCGCAGAGCCCCTTTAGTTTCTCTAATACTTTTTCTCGACCGATATCAATTACTTTATGTTCCTCACTCTTCTTATCCTCTACTTCTAGTATATAAGTTTTGTCTTCTTCTGTGAAGACAGATACAAAATATTGGTTCAAAGTATCTGCCATTTCCTTATTCCTCATGATAATTTCTCCTGTTTCTGTCTCCAAGTGTCCACCATTTTCTTTAGCTACTCTCCTCCTTTTTATATACTTGTAAAAGCTGTTACAATCTTTTTTGTATTCCTGGCTATTTCTATTTCTGTCTTATATTTTCACTTTATTTCAACTTTTTATTCATCTTTTGCTGGTTTCTAAAACTTTCCCAATCCTCAGGCTTACGACTATTCTCCACAACATTATAAGCCTCTTCTTTTGATTTAACACGATCCTCAACTTCCCTCATTAGCCACAGAAGGGTCTTTGTTGCTGAGTATTTGTTTCTTAATGGAACGGATCTTTTGTTGAAAAATTTTGAATCACTCCTTTAAATGCTTTGCACTGTTTATTTACCACCATACTTTTTAATCTATTTACCCAATCAACCTTAGCCAGCTCTCCCCTCATACCTACGTAATTGGCTATGTTTAAATTTAAGATGCTTGTTCTGGACTCGAATATGTCACTCTCAAACTTAATATGGAATTCAAATGTAGTGTGATCAATTTTTCCCAGAGGATCTTTTATTATGAGCTTACTAATTAATCCTGCCTCATCACACAATACTAAATCTAAAATAACATTCTCTCTAGTTGGATCCATAATATATTGTTCGAAGAAACAGTCGCAAAACCATTCTAGGAACTCATCTTCCAAACTACCTTTGCCAATTTAATGGTTTGATGGCTTCAAACTTTAATTTCCATCAAATCAGTAAGATAAAGAGTGAATTAAAGCATATGTTCCATGCATTTCTTGGGTTGTAGACACTTGTTTAATGCCAGCTTTAATATTCCGGCATCTGGCATCACGCCACACAGGTTGCAGCAATGACCATCTCAAATAAGAGATAATCTAACCATCTTCACTTGACGTTCAATGGCATTACCATCACCAAATCCCCCACTATAAACATCCTGGGGGTCACCATTGACCAGAAACTAAACTGAAATGCTGCGGCTACAAGAGCAGGTCAGAGGCTGGGAATCCTGTGGTGAGTGACTCAGCTCCTGTTTCTCCAAAGCCTGTCCACCATTTACACGGCACAACTCAGGAGTGTGATGGAATACTCTCCACTTGCCTGGATGGGTGCAGATCCAACAACATTCAAGAAGCTCGACACCATCCAGGACAAAGCGGCCCATTTGACTGGCACTCCATTTACCACCTTCAACATTCACTCCCTTCACCACTGAAGCACAATGGAGCAGTGTGTACCATCTACAAGATGCACTGGAGCAACTCCCCAAAGCTCCTTTGACAGCAACTTCCAAACCCATGATCTCTTCCACGCTGAAAAGTATGAGGTGATACACTTTGGAAGGAACAATGTGACACGGAAGAAATCAATGAATGGCCTGACACTGGGAAGTTCCGAGAAACAAAGGAACCTTGGCGCATTTGTCCAGAGATCTCTGAAGGCAGAAGGGCAGGTTAATAGGGTGGTGAAAAAGGCATATGGGACACTTGCCTTTATCAATCGAGGCATAGATTACAAAAGCAGGGAGGTCATGTTGGAGTTGTATAGAACTTTGGTAAGGCCATAGCTGGAGTACTGTGTGCAATTCTGGTCACCACATTATAGGAAGGATGTGATTGCATTGGAGGGGGTGCAGAGATGATTCACCAGGATGTTGCCTGGGATGGAACATTTAAGCTATGAAGAGAGTTTGGATAGGCTTGGGTTATTTTCGCTGGAGCAGAGAAGACTGAGGGGTGACCTGATCACGGTGTACAAGATTATGAGGGGCATGGACAGGGTGGATAGGGAGAAGCTGTTCCCCTTCGTTGAAGGGTCAGTTACGAGGGGTCACAAGTTTAAGGTGAGGGGCGGGAGGTTAAAGGGGGATTTGAGGAAGAACTTTTTTACCCAGAGGGTGGTGACGGTCTTGAATGCCCTGCCTGAGAGGGTGGTAGAGGCGGGTTGCCTCACATCCTTTAAAAGTACCTGGATGAGCACTTGGCACGTCATAACATTTAAGGCTATGGGCCAAGTGCTGGCAAATGGGATTAGGCAGACAGGTCAGGTGTCTTTAATGCATCAGTGCAGACTCGATGGGCCGAAGGGCCTCTTCTGCACTGTATTATTCTGTGATTCTGTGATTCTGTGATAGAAGGATAAGAGCAGAAGATGCATGGGAACACCACTACCTGCAAGTTCCCCTCCAAACCACATAGCGTCCTGACTTGCAACTATATCGCTGTTCCTTCACTGTTGATGGGTCAAAATCCTGGAACTCCCTTCCTAACAGCACTGTTGGTGTATCTACACCCCAAGGACTGCAGCGGTTCAAGAAGGCAGCTCACCACCACCTTCTCAAGGGCAATTAAGGATGGGCAATAAATGCTGGCCTAGCCAATGATGCCCACATCCCATGAACAAATAAAAAAAATACACTAATGTGATTCTCAGTCCTAAGTTCCTACTGGCAAAATTGGCATAATTTTGTATAAATATGATCCAGGAACGTTTGAGCTATTTAAACTTGCTCAAGTTCATGCTGATATATATTGTACTGAAAATTAAAACTGACATGTATTTCTAACTTGATAATTGTTTGTATCTATTACAAATTCTACAAAATAACAAGCTTAGTACAATCATACATTTGCTTTTTGTAAAACATAAATGCTTGTAAGGATCCAGCAGAATCCAACCATAATCACAATATACTACGTCTAGATAATTACAATGGAATCTTTATCCCATATCTCTAGTTGCAAATCCAACCATAAATATAATGGCTCATGTTGTTGTGATATGGTTTCTATGGTAACCACCAATCTTTTTAATGGAAAATCGCATTTTTGAGATTTTACATTTGAATAGATTTATATATAAAGTTTCATTGTGATTAAGCCAGTACTTATGAATATATTGTCATAAAACAGAAGGAGAAACTTGTGAAATCTGTCCAATCCTCCAATGAAAAGAACAAGAGTTGGGATTTACTTTTTTTTATGGGGCAGGCAGCAAAGGATAGAGCAAAATAATAAAACAATTTTGCTAAGATACGAAAAGGTATTAGCCCTAATAGGCACACATAACGTCCATCTTTCCCATCTTTACATCGCTTGAAAAGGACACCAAGCTCATTTTTCCTCTTAAGTTTGTCAAACACAAGTTTTACTGGGCATTATCTGAAAAACCCCACACGAACCGGTGCCTGCGTGACAAGCTTGCATGCTTATTAGTATGCTCTGTGTAGGAGGTAAGGAAGATTCTCTCCGTCATCAGCAGTGGGTTGGTACAAATGCAGGATTGTTATTGTGGCAAACAAAGAGATTGTTTGTTTCAACACTCACCGTGTTAACTCTTTAGATGCTGAATGTTGTTTTCCAGAAAGCCAGTTGGTGAAGGATGAACTGAAGCCAATTTTTATACACTTTTATATTCAGTTACAGAGTTATACATTACAATCGGACACCTCCAAGCCCATCCACTGCAGTTTCAGTCTGTGTCTATTTAGAGGGGATTCAATTGAATTCCCAGTTAATCCCCAATTGCTGAATGCAATTAAATGCAATTAATATACAATTAAAAACTGAAAATGCTGGAAATACTCAGCCATGTAAGGCTCTCTTCCCGCCTGCGTGGTATTTTACCAGAGGCTGGTGGGAGGCCTGCCACATGGGGAGACCGCCCAGTAGAACCTGGCAGCCTCCCTGCAGGCTTGCGGCGGGAGGTGGATGTCCTCCTGCTTGGGTGGTTTGTGGTCCACGGAGGGCCCTCAAAGGCAAAGACTGCCTGTGCACCAACCCCCTCCCTCCCCCTGCCCTCAACAACCATCCCATCCCCTAACCACTCACCAGGTCCTGTTTGACTGGACTCAGGGAGCCCGCCCCCGCTTACCTGCACTCCAAGGTTCCAGTGCCACTCCTGGTCCCAGGCCTGCTACGGTACCAGCCATGGCTACCACTCCTGATGGTGCTGCTAGGACTGCAATGCGTCCGGCCCTCTGATTGGTCGGCAGCTCTTGGAGATGGGATCCCTATCCTTAAAAGAACGGGGATGCCGACATAGAGCAGTTAACTGCCTAAGCACCATAAAATGTAGGCAGGTGCCAAGGCAGGGTTCCCGCTGTCTTTCTGGCCTGGCATCAGGACCCCCACCTGCTTCATAAAATTCAGCCCTTAACGCAGTTTTCAGTGTTTAGTTTAGTTTAGTTTAGAGATAGTTTTATTTTATCTAACAGACCAAATGAAATCATTTAAATAATTTGGTCAATTTGTGATGACTCAATCAATATATCCAATAAATAATTGCACCATACAGACCAGGGAGATCCTAGGTTTGAATCCTGGTCTGTGCTGAGTTAGTTGATCTCGGGTAAAGTAGTGACAAGGGTGCTACAATTGGCTTCACACCTCGAGATTAGGAAGGGAAAAATCTGCAGGTTTCTTGATTTTGATCCTCATCTATTAGATAGGGAGTTCCAGGAATTTGACCAAGTAATGATGAAGGGATGGCAGTGCTGTTAAATGTGAAGGGGATGTGGTTATGCTGTCTCTTGTTGGAGATGGCCATAGCCTAACACTTGTGTGGTGTGAATGTTACTTATCACTTATCACAAGCCTGGATGTTGTCCAGGTCTTTTTGCATGTGGGCATGGACTACTCCAATATCTGAGGAATTGTGATTGGAGCTGAACACTGTGCAATCAGTGGACAGCATCACTTCTGATTATGATAGATGGAAGATCATTGATGAAGAAGCTGAGGGCCTAAGATTGCTTTATATTGACACGAGAACAAAATAATTCTGTTCTCACTCACTGTTTTTTGATTTGTGTCTTCCTCTGTTTTTCTTTCATGTTCAGTCTCCTGTGGTGTCGATAAATTTAATTTCTCACACTTACACCTGTCATCAGTATTCTGCCTATTCTTGCTGTGTCCGCCACATTGAGGATCCGCAGCTTTAAATAACTGGGACTGGGCACCTGCAATGATACGACACACATGGCCTGCCTCCTTCCATATTATTTAAATGCTTTTATGGGAAGTGGGGATTGCTGGCATGACCAGCATTTATTGCCCATCCCTAATTACCCTTGACAACTAAGTGGCTTGCCAGGCCATTTCAGACAGCAGTTAAGAGTCAACTGCATTGCTGTGGATATGGAGTCACATGTAGCCCAGACCAGGTGAGGACAGCAGATTTCCTTCCCTCTAGGACGTTAGTGAATTAGATGGGTTTTTACAGCAATTGATGACAGTTTCATGGCACCATTACTGAGACTAGCTTTCAATTCCAGATTTTTATTAATTAATTGAATTTAAATTCCACCAGCTGCCATGATTTGAACGCGTGTTCCCAGGACATTAGACTAGGCCTCTGGATTATTAGCTCAATGACGATACCACAACACCACTGTCTTTCCTTATATGCATGCAATAAATCAATATTCAATGGGAATTAGTGATTTACAAAGTTACTTAGGCTTGCTTAACACACCAGTGCAATGTGATTCCAATATGAGATTGAATCACATCAAAGTTACAAAGCATGATTCAATTACAGACCAAAAAAATTAAATCACAGCATCCTGCTGGATTCTATAAGATTTTGCCCTTCTGGTACACACGGAGCAGGCAACACCCTCATTGTCTGAATTCTGTGGCGAGTAACACATCTCCTGACTCCCCAAAGCCTGTCCACCATTTACAAGGCACAAGTCAGGAGTGTGATGGAATACTGTCCACTTGCCTGGATGGGTGCAGCTCCAACAACACTCAAGAAGCTCGACACCATCCAGGACAAAACAGCCCACTTGATTGGCACTCCATTCACCATCATCAACATTCACTCCCACCACCACTGACGCACAGTGGCAGCAGTGTGTACCATTTACAAGATGCACTGCAGCAACTCACCAAGGCTCCTTCAACAGCACCTTCCAAACCTGCAACCTCTACCTCCAAGCAGGACAAGAGCAGCAGATGCATGGGAACACCACCACCTGCGAGTTCCCCTCCAAGCCACACACCATCCTGACTTGCAACTATATCACCGTTCCTTCACTGTCACTGGGTCAAAATCCTGGAATCCCTTCCTAACAGCACTGATGGTGTACCTACACCCCAAGGACTGCAGTGGTTGAAGAAGGCAGCTCACCACCACCTTCTCAAGGGCAATTAGGTATGGGCAATAAACGCTGGCCTAGCCAGCAACATCCGCATCCCATGAACGAATAAATTGTAAACTGTTCTCTGAGGCAGCAAATGCTTTTGGTCTTCCTATTAGCCTAAAGAAAACAGAAGTGTTGTATCAACCATGGTCTGAGGAAATTAAAATCCACTGCGGATCACACTGACAGCAGCAACCCCAATAAAGTTTACCTATCCAAGTAGTATTATCTCAAATGATGCTACTATCAACAAAGACATGGACAATCGACTGTCCAAGGCCAACAGCTGCTTTGGCCGCCTCTCGGAGCATGTCTGGCGAAACCATTCACTACACATCTCTACCAAAATTCAGATATACAATGCAGTTGTCATCACCACCCTCCTCAATGGGTCAGAATCATAGGTCTGTACAGAAAACAAAAGTGACTGTTGGAGCAGTTCCATCAACACTGTCTTCGATCCATCGTGAACATCAGATGGCAGGATTATATCACAAACAATTAAGTCCTCAACAGAGCCAATCTGCCCACCATTGAATGCATTCTTTTACAATGTCAGTTGCACTGGGCAGGACATGTGTCACACATGAAGGATTCTAGAATGCCAAAAGCAGTGTTTTATGGTGAACTATGCTCTGATAAGTGATATTGAGGTGCACCTCACAAACGCTTCAAAGAGCAGCTGAAAAGATAGCTCTCTCTGACTGACATTGACCAATGGGTTTGGGAGCAGGAGGCTGCTAACTGAGACAGCTGGTGCACAACAACCAGGAAAGCAGCCTTACAAGTTTGAAACAAACAGACGTGAGGCTGCTGAAGAAAGGTGCAGACAATGGAGAGTGTCTGCTTATACCAAGAGCCCCAACTGCTCTAGAGCCTGCTGATCAAGAATTGGCCTCTTCAATCACCAGCAATCATACAAACTACCACAGAGACAAGTCTTCCTGTAATCATCACCTGCGAAGAATCTGCCATCATTGTCTTCATTTTAAACTAGTAAATATCTAAAGAAACATGAATTGGATTATGTCTTGTATCTCCAGCTATTGTCCAATCCAAGTTAATGTACAGTATTAGTTGTACACATACTGATCTAAACATTTTTATCACTGTTGTGAACACAAAATTAGAATTTGTATCAAACTGCTCAACCTGCATGGAATCTGAAGCAATGTCTGGAATCTGAAACAGTCAAAGTGAACATTTCTAGTGAATAGAAAATAACTTAAGAGGTAATTTTAATTTGATCTGCACAGTAGGAAACTAACTAGTGTGGGTTTGCCACCCATTTACACTTTGTGCGAGTTTACTCTCTATTACATGAGGACGCCAGCGTCTCGCCGGACAGGTTGTTATATTTACCTGTCTGGAGTCTCTCTGGAACACAATATTCGTAGTACTTAGGATAATTTTGTAATCCACAAAATGTAAAGTAATGTCTGGATTATGGAGTTGTAATGGTCTTCTTTATGGGAAGAGTGATCCATGCATACCATGATGTTGTTAGAATATATTCTAATTCTACAAGATGATAACAAAGGTACAAGATCTAAGTCTACCATTTGACTTTAATGTTCAGAATTAGGTTACTTTGGATTACAAGGTTGTATGGCACTCCGCCCAGATATATAACAATAACTACTATTTGGAATCAGTCTGCATTTATGGTAATTATCATTTAATCTATCTCCAACCAACAGCCTTCCCAGAGACTAACAAAACCATACAGTGATAACTGTCAGTTACAATGACCAAACAAGTGGCATCATAGAGAATTGCTCTCCTGATGCATATTCAAATTTCTGTAATTATTTATTAATATCATTGATGAAAGCTGTTTACTATAAATGGCTAAGATTATCTGGAGCCCTAATTTTTGTAGCAGTGCTATTCCTAAATAATCAGACTTTGACTCAGTGGTAGCAATGTCAACTTTGAATCAGAAGGTTGTGGGTTCAAGCCTCACTTCAATGCAGTACTAAGGGTATGCTGCACTGTTGGCTGATATGTGACAATTTTCAGGTGTGATGCTCAGGTAGATATTAAAGATTCTCCAGCACTATTCAAAGATCACAGGAGTTTTCCAGGTGTCCTGGCCAACCAACAACAAGAAAAAAAATCTATGTAGCTGTTTATGGGTCTTTACATTTTAGGGCACTAAATTCACCTCCATACACAGTGACACGATGCACATTATTTTGCAATATTGAGGGCCTAGTTTTCACAATATGTCACGCTTCTAGGCAATATGACGAGTACATGTGAGACTTCACTGCGATGTTACGATTAAGAGTTCTGCAGAGTTGGCTGAAGGCGCTCTTGAGGTAAATATTGGGGGCTTATCCTTTGAGTCGCTTCACTGAGGAGCACTGTATGAAGTTACATTCATCCACTGCATATTTTCTGCTTTGATATTCTGTTGCACAGAAGGAGTAGAAAGATGAAGTTCTTGTTTCATTACTTCAACGAGATAATCAAAAGATTTAATTGATTTGTTCTGTTTATTTAATGACCAGCATTCTTCCTTTGAAGATATTTGAGTATTGTGTTCAATTCAGGGCACCACATATTAGGAAAGATTTCAAGGGCTTGGAGAGGCTGCAGTGGGGATTTACTTGAATGGTACCAGGGATGATGCACTTCAGTTATATAGAGAGACTAGAGAACATACGAACATATGAATTAGGAGCAGGAATAGGCCACTCGTGGAATATACTCCATACAGCAGAGATGGTGACACAAAGGTTTAATAGAGGTGTTCAAAAATTTGAGCAATTTTGATGGAGTAAATATGGAGAAATTGTTTTCACTTTCAGGAGGTTCAGTAATTAGAAGACACAGATTTAAGAGATAAGGTAATTGGCAAAAGAACCAGAGAGGAGATGCAACTTGTTATGATCTGGAATACACTGCCTGAAACAGCTTCAACAGTATTTTTCAAAAGAGAATTGGATCAATATTTCAAAGGAGAAAATCTGCGTGGCTGTGGGAAAGAGCATGGGAATGGAACTAATTTAATAGCTCTTTCAAAGACTGTAACAATGGGCCGAATGGCCTCTGTTAGGGCTTATGATTCTATAATCTTGGAAATTCTAATATTAGTTTTCATGTGTTAACTGTATATATGCATGACGGACTGCCAGGTTTGCATGGGAAACTCTTTATCGAAAAGTTAACAGAAGTTTTGGTTTTGACACCCGATACAGTTAAGAGCAGCTATTTGAAACAGTGATCAAGATTCTTTCAAAAGCTGCTGCTTGAGGGACAAATTCACACAAAAGATTTGTAAGAGGACAATGCAGGCTGAATTTGCTGTGCAGAAATTAGGGCTTTATGGAATTTATAGATCCCTGAACTCAATTCTTATGAAAGGCAATTAATCCATGGCATATTTTTGTATTATATGCATGTTTATGTTTATTCATAAAGGTAAATTATGTGACGCCCCACAGACTCTTGCATACAGAGAGTGTGGATCAAAACAATGGGGTGCTGAGCCTTGTGAGCTGAATTTCTGGGATACCTGATCTTCCGACCAGTAATTTAGCTCAAAATAATAAGGTTGCAGTATAGCGTTATTTGGTATCTGACCATCACAACATCACTCTGCACATCAGTGAACATTATTCAGCAAGCAGCCATAATTTCTTCAATGCACAATACCCACATTATGTGAAGATAAAACACTGGTTGGATGGCTCTTGGACTATCCTTTGCTTCAATTGCTGCTGAGAAACCATCCCTAACAGACCTGAGTCTGGACTACTTTGCATCGTTTTGATGTCTGTAAGCTGCCACTTCCACCTCCAAAAAAAATGTGCTAGAACTATAATTAGATTGATGTGCTTGTTAGTAACATCACAAAACACAATTTCAACACTTAAATGTGTTGGAGTTGGTACCTCTCTACTCAAGGTATTTTCCAGATACTCCGTCCACATGCTATAGAATAACAACCTACTTAACTGAACAGTCTGCAGGATGAGAAAGAAATGAGAGATTACATCAGTTTAAGGTGTTGAGAACCTCTGAGTGAATGTTCCAAGGCATTTCACTCGAGAGTTACAAAGTAAAATTTGACACCAAGTCACATATTAGAGCAGATGGCCAAAAGCTTGGTGAAGGAGCATCTTAAAGGAGAAAAGAGGTAAAGAGACAGAGAGGATTGAGAGGGAATTCTAGAACTGAGGGCCCAGGCAGCTGAAGGTATGGTCATCAATGCTGGAGCAATTTAAATCAGGAATGCTCAAGAGACCTGAATTAGATGAGTACAAATATCTCGGAGGGTTGTGGGCTGGTGGAGGTTACAGAGATAGGGAGGGGTGAGACCATGGAGGCAGAAGGATGAGAATTGTAAAATCAAGGTATTGCTTAATGGGGAGGCTATGTGTCAGCAAGCATCGCAGTGATATATGAATGGGACTTGGCGTGAGTTAGGACACGGACAGCAAAGTTTTGGAATATCTCAAGTTTACAGAGGTTAGAATATGGTAGGCTGGCCAGAATTGTGTTGAGTAGTCAAGTCGAGAGGTAACAAAGGCATGGGTGCAGATTTCAGCAGCAGAGGTGCTGATACAGGGGCAGTGTCAGGTGATGTTGCAGAGATGGAAATAGGCAGTCTTTGTGATGCATGCATTTATGGCCAGAAGCTCATCTCGGGGTCAAATGTCACACCATGTTTGTGAACTGACTGGTTCAGCCTCAGACAATCGCGAGGGAGAGGGATAGATTCGGTAGCTAGTGAATGTAGTTTGTAAAAGGAAAGGAAGAGAATGGCTTCAGTCTTACAATACTTAATTGGAGGAAATTTCTGCTTATTGTTACGGCCAGGTGAGAATGGTCTAGGGGTTCCCTCTCAGCCTTTGCCTGGTTTACTGTTAATTTTAAAACACCATGTTTTTAGCTGCCCCTTAGTGAATCCTTGTTCACTGCTCCAATTGTAAGGCAACGAAATCAAACAAGTTTCCTTAGATTTAAACAAGAAAGTTAAAAGTTTATTAATTTAAAACTCTAATTCGGTGAAAGACTACGAATATGCAACGCGCCATCGCTAGCATGCATACGCGATAAATGCGTTAGGGTTAGATAGAGGCAGACAGGGACAGAAAAGTAGAAAAGAATAAATGGGAAAAGTTTGAGGCAATAGGTGGGTTTCTATTTTACTGTTCTTTGAGTTTGCTGTGAAGTCTTTGGTTGCTGGTCAGACAAAGAACAAAGAACAAAGAAAATTACAGCACAGGAACAGGCCCTTCGGCCCTCCAAGCCTGCGCCGATCCGGATCCTCTATCTAAACATGTCGCCTATTTTCTAAGGGTCTGTATCTCTTTACTTCCTGCCCATTCATCTATCTGTCTAGATACATCTTAAAAGACGTTATCGTGCCCGCGTTTACCACCTCCGCTGGCAACGCGTTCCAGGCACCCACCACCCTCTGCGTAAAGAACTTTCCACGCATATCCCCCCTAAACTTTTCCCCTCTCACTTTGAACTCGTGACCCCTAGTAATTGAATCCCCCACTCTGGGAAAAAGCTTCTTGCTATCCACCCTGTCTATACCTCTCATGATTTTGTGCACCTCAATCAGGTCCCCCCTCAACCTCCGTCTTTCTATTGAAAATAATCCTAATCTACTCAACCTCTCTTCATAGCTAGCGCCCTCCATACCAGGCAACATCCTGGTGAACCTCCTCTGCACCCTCTCCAAAGCATCTACATCCTTTTGGTAATGTGGCGACCAGAATTGCACGCAGTATTCCAAATGTGGCCGAACCAAAGTCTTATACAACTGTAACATGACCTGCCAACACTTGTACTCAATACCCCGTCTGATGAAGGAAAGCATGCCGTATGCCTTCTTGACCACTCTATTGACCTGCGTTGCAACCTTCAGGGAACAATGGACCTGAACACCCAAATCTCTCTGTACATCAATTTTCCCCAGGACTTTTCCATTTACTGTATAGTTCACTCTTGAATTGGATCTTCCAAAATGCATCACCTCGCATTTGCCCTGATTGAACGCCATCTGCCATTTCTCTGCCCAACTCTCCAATCTATCTATATTCTGCTGTATTCTCTGACAGTCCCCTCCTTCACTATCTGCTACTCCACCAATCTTAGTGTCGTCTGCAAACTTGCTAATCAGATCACCTATACTTTCCTCCAAATCATTTATTTATATCACAAACAACAGTGGTCCCAGCACGGATCCCTGTGGAACACCACTGGTCACACGTCTCCATTTTGAGAAACTCCCTTCCACTGCTACTCTCTGTCTCCTGTTGCCCAGCCAGTTCTTTATCCATCTAGCTAGTACACCCTGGACCCCATGCGACTTCACTTTCTCCATCAGCCTACCATGGGGAACCTTATTAAACGCCTTACTGAAGTCCATGTATATGACATCTACAGCCCTTCCCTCATCAATCAACTTTGTCACTTCCTCAAAGAATTCTATTAAGTTGGTAAGACATGACCTTCCCTGCACAAAACCATGTCGCCTATCACTGATAAGCCCATTTTCTTCCAAATGGGAATAGATCCTATCCCTCAGTATCTTCTCCAGCAGCTTCCCTACCACTGACGTCAGGCTCACCGGTCTATAATTACCTGGATTATCCCTGCTACCCTTCTTAAACAAGGGGACAACATTAGCAATTCTCCAGTCCTCCGGGACCTCACCCGTGTTTAAGGATGCTGCAAAGATATCTGTTAAGGCCCCAGCTATTTCCTCTCTCGCTTCCCTCAGTAACCTGGGATAGATCCCATCCGGACCTGGGGACTTGTCCACCTTAATGCCTTTTAGAATACCCAACACTTCCTTCCTCCTTATGCCGACTTGACCTAGAGTAATCAAGCATCTGTCCCTAACCTCAACATCCGTCATGTCCCTCTCCTCGGTGAATACTGATGCAAAGTACTCGTTTAGAATCTCACCCATTTTCTCTGACTCCACGCATAACTTTCCTCCTTTGTCCTTGAGTGGGCCAATCCTTTCTCTAGTTACCCTCTTGCTCCTTATATGTGAATAAAAGGCTTTGGGATTTTCCTTAACCCTGTTTGCTAAAGATATTTCATGACCCCTTTTAGCCCTCTTAATTCCTCGTTTCAGATTGGTCCTACATTCCCGATATTCTTCCAAAGCTTCGTCTTTCTTCAGCCGCCTAGACCTCATGTATGCTTCCTTTTTCCTCTTAGCTAGTCTCACAATTTCACCTGTCATCCATGGTTCCCTAATCTTGCCATTTCTATCCCTCATTTTCACAGGAACATGTCTCTCCTGCACGCTAATCAACCTCTCTTTAAAAGCCTCCCACATATCAAATGTGGATTTACCTTCAAACAGCTGCTCCCAATCTACATTCCCCAGCTCCTGCCGAATTTTGGTATAGTTGGCCTTCCCCCAATTTAGCACTCTTCCTTTAGGACCACTCTCGTCTTTGTCCATGAGTATTCTAAAACTTACGGAATTGTGATCACTATTCCCAAAGTAGTCCCCTACTGAAACTTCAACCACCTGGCCTGGCTCATTCCCCAACACCAGGTCCAGTATGGCCCCTTCCCGAGTTGGACTATTTACATACTGCTCTAGAAAACCCTCCTGGATGCTCCTTTCAAATTCTGCTCCATCTAGACCTCTAACACTAAGTGAATCCCAGTCAATGTTGGGAAAATTAAAATCTCCTATCACCACCACCCTGTTGCTCCTACATCTTTCCATAATCTGTTTACATATTTGTACCTCTATCTCACGCTCGCTGTTGGGAGGCCTGTAGTACAGCCCCAACATTGTTACCGCACCCTTCCTATTTCTGAGTTCTGCCCATATTGCCTCACTGCTCGAGTCCTCCATAGTGCCCTCCTTCAGCACAGCTGTGATATCCTCTTTGACCAGTACTGCAACTCCTCCACCCCTTTTACCTCCCTCTCTATCCCGCCTGAAGCATCGATATCCTGGGATATTTAGTTGCCAATCATGCCCTTCCCTCAACCAAGTCTCAGTAATAGCAATAACATCATACTCCCAGGTACTAATCCAAGCCCTAAGTTCATCTGCCTTACCTACTACACTTCTTGCATTAAAACAAATGCACCTCAGACCACCAGTCCCTTTGCGTTCATCATCTGCTCCCTCTCTACTCTTTCCCTTAGTCACGCTGACTTCATTATCTAATGAAGACTTATCTAAAAGACTTGCAATTTGTTGGGGCCCACTGCACGCTTCAACTTGTTTTGATGTCAGAGTCTTTTCTCTCTTGAGGTTTAGGTGTCTTCCGTGGTAGAGCATGTCTACCCGACCAGACCCGACGACATGTGTCGGATTCGGGTCGGGTCTCTTTTCAGGGTCCAGCATTTGGGCTCTGGTTGGGTCTGGTCGGGTTGGACACAGTGCTGCCTTTTGGTCAGGCACGGAAAAGCTTCAGAATTTGAACAGCCAGGACGTCAAGGCGGGAAACGTGCATCCGGACTCCACACTAGTCTGCATTGAGCGATTCCATCCAAGGTAGAGCACAACCTCTTTGATATAATCAACTTCATTCCGGTAGTCGAGGCGGGTCAGGCACGTGAAAAAATCAAAGGACTCGGGCCGGGAGGGGTTCGGGTTGGGTTTCATTTGCATGCCTGAGCAGGCCTTTATTCTGTGGGTCCGGTGGCTTGGGGAGAAAGCGAGAGAGAGAGACAGCCAGGCAAGACGTAAAAACAAGAAATTCTGGAAATACTCAGCAGGGCTGGCAGCATCTTTGGAGAGAGGAGCAGAGTTAACGTTTCAGGTCAGTGACCCTTCTTCAGAACTAGCAAATATTAGAAATGTAAAAGGTTATAAGCAAATAAAGCGGGGGTGGGGCAAGAGACTTGCTTGCTTGTTTCAGCTTCAGTTGCACACTGCCTTCTGAATTTAAACTGTCCTGAGGCTCATTCAAAAAACCTGCACCAGCCAGTTAGTCACGTGACCAGCTTGTTTTAACCAATCCTGGCTCTGTGGATTGTATCATCTTAGCCTGGAATGCGCTTCTTTATCCCTTCAATGTCTGGTGATCAAAATCCATTTGGATTAATTGGAGACAAAAAATGTCTCTCCAAGCACTATCTGTTAGTATGCAAATGTTTTTCCAGCCAATTGTCTGGTGATTTTTTTTAACAAGGCCTTTCTTCACTCCAGCAACAGTTTAAAATCAATGTTCATATGACAACATTAATATCCCTCATTCTTGGCAGGTGGGGGTCTGCATGACATTATCAAGAACTAGATGTCGGACAAGCAATCTGATAAATTAGCAACGGTGGAGGAGTTGAGAGATCTGCTGGTGAGGTAGAGCTAAGTGTCATTAGTGTACATATGGAAACTAATACTGTGCATCAGAGAACCTTGGAGCACCAGCTCTGCCCTATTGCACATTTGTACAGTTCCTCCTGCTCAGGACTCTTCCCCAGCTACTTCCAGCACCTGTGTAACCAGAATGCACCTTCGCTTTAAGGGGTGCAGTCTGGCTTTAAGTGGTGCTAGCCTCACACGAACATGGGCCCTGCAGAGATGTGCAGCCACTCAGCAGCACATCAAACACTGGGGCTGCATGCTACAATCATTATAATGAACAGGCAGCATGAAGTTTGTGTGCTGCCTGCATCACAACGAGCAGGTGAGGGATAACCACGCAGCACAATCCTCGCGCCCATTTTTTGGGTCTGACTCAATTTTTCTTCCATAGAATGCTACAGCACAGAAGCTGGCTAATTTAGTCCCACACCCTGGCTTTTTGCCCATAATCCTGCAAATTAGTTCTTTTCAAATGTATGTTCAATTGTCTTTTGTAAGTTCCTATAAAATCTGCTTCCACAACACTTTCAGGTAGGATGTTCCAGATCAGAACAATCCCTGTGTGAACTAATTTCTCCTCATTGCCCCTCTAATTCTTTTGCCAATTATTTTAATTCTATGACCTCCAGTTAGTGACCCTCTTGTCAATGGAAACTTGCTCGATCAAATGTCCACATAAGTTTGCATGCCTTTATTAGGCCTTCCCATAAACATCTCTGCTCGAAATAGAACAATTCTAATCTCTCCACATAACTGAATTCCTAAATCCTTGGTATCATACTGCTAACCCTTCTCTGTGCCCTCTCCACCACCTTGACATCCTTCCTAAAGTGTAATGCCGAGAATTGTACATAATACTCCAGCTGAGGCCTCACCAGTGATTCGTTATGGTTTAAGATAACTCATTTGTTTTTGTATTCAATGTCTCTATTTAAGAAGAGAAGTATCCCATAGACATTCTGAATTGCCTTATCAATTTGCTCTGCCACATTCAAGGATTTGTGCCTGCCCATTTCACCAGTCTATGTCCTCCTGAAGCCAACTGCTATCCAGCTCATTATTCATTATGTTGCCAAGTTTTGTATCATCCACAAACTTCAACATTGTACTTTTTATGAACAGGTTGAGGTCATTAATAGATCAAGAAAAGTAATGGTCCAAATACCGACCTACTCTTTGCCTTCTATCTCTTAGCCAATTATGTACCCATGTTATCACTATCCCTTCAATATTGTCATGAAGACCCCCACCTGCCAACTTTCCCAATTGATCCCAAAATTCAATGAGGGAGACGTGGAAGCGTTTTTTGTGTCTTTTGAAAAACTGGAAAAGCAGTTAAAGTGGCCTGCGGAGGCTTGGACTCTGCTGATACAAAGCAAGTTGAGGTTTACTCCATGTTGCCAGATGAGAGTTTATTAGATTATGAACTGACAAAAAATGCTAACCTCGGGGCATATGAATTAGTGCCGGAAGCCTATCGCCAGATGTTTAGAGCCCTCAAGAAGCAAGCTAATCAAACTTACCTGGAGTTTGAGAGAAATAAGCAGCTGGCTTTCGACCAATGGCTGAGGGCTTTTAAAGTACAGCTTAGCTATGAAAATCTCAGTGAAGTAATTTTGCTAGAGGAATTTTAAAACTCTCTCCCACTCTCCATAAAGACACATGTAGAGGAACAGAAGGTTCATAGAGCCAGGCAAGCTGCAGTGCTGGCTGATGAGTTTGCTCTCATTTATAAGTCGGTTTCCCAGGGAAAAACCTTTACTCGTCATCCTCATAAATCCAAAAAGAACAAAGGGTGGGAAGTTGATAGAAGCCCAAGCAGTCCTGGGAGTGAAAGAAAAGCAGGAGACACAGGGGTCCTCCTCCACCCAAAAAGGAAGGTGCTATAAGTAGGAGTGAGACTGGGAAACCTGTGTGCCTCCATTGTAATAAAACAGGGCATCTAAGGACCGACTGCTGGAAACTAAAGGGAAAACTTGTCGGGTCAATCAGAGCACACACGCTCAGTGAAGGAGAAGGGACCCTGATGGAAGGCATGGCAGAACAAGCTGTGGAATTAACTGCAGTAAGAGTGAGACCCAGGAAGCCTACTGCTGCAAGTGCAGGAAAGTTTAATAGGATTCCTGAAGGTTATCGGGGTTTTGTGTCTGAAGGGACAGTAACCCCATATCCCTCGAGTGGGGCAAGCAAACCCATAGTAATTCTCAGGGACACAGGGACCACGAGATCCCTTTTACTGGGAAAAGCCTGACCTTTCCCCCAGAGAGTGTAGTGAACACCAGAATGGTGGTGAATGGTATTGGAGGGCAGTGTATGCCTGTACCTTTACACTGGGTGCACCTGGAGTGTGACCCAGTTTCGGGACCAGTGACCGTAGGGATTGTCCCTAGTTTGCCTGTGGATGGGGTTGACCTGCTCCTAGGTGATGACCTGAAAGTGAAGCAGAGGGAGTGCCTGATTGCTACTATTTAAAGAATGAGGTGCTGATGAGGAAATTGAGTTCTCCTCACAGACCTGAGAGCAAGGAGTGGACAGTAGTTCACCAGTTAGTGGTGCTGCAGAGGAAGCGGGGAGAAATATTAAGAATGGCCCATGAGATTACAGTGGCTGTACACACCGGTATATGAAAAACCAAAGCCCGCATAAGACAGCAGTTTGACTGGCTAAAACTCCACAAAGTTGTGGTGAAGTACTGCAGGAGTTGCACAGGTGCCAGGTTGAGGGGAAACCCCAACTTACAGTGAGGCCTGCACCCCTAAGTTCTGTACCGGTGTTAGGAGGACCCTCCAGCAGAGGCTGGTGAACTGTAAGGGATCCCCGCCGAGAACAAAAGGGGACAGGCAGGCATAAGGCTGGCCAGAGGTTAGAAAGGAAAGGGGAAAAAGGGACCAAGAGTACAGGTTAAAGGACATCCAGGAGGAATCCCAAATGGAAACCCCTACTGTCGGGTCAGCCAACCCCAAAATGTTTAAAAAGTTAGACCCCACATCCTCCTATGTAAATGCAGACAATAGAAGCACCCCACCAGAGTTGCTTACAGCATTTACAGGAACCTGCAGAGACAAAGAAAGTCCTTAAGAGGGCAGAGAAACTGTGAGGGTGATACTTCACCTAGTTGAAGTGCCACAGGGGAGTGCAGCAGAACCTGGACAAATACCTGCAAGCAGGAGTGTCCCAGAGGAGAAAGGGAAGACTGGCAAGGAATCCACCCCCATAGTCAGGAGAAATGGGAATCAACCATCCCCTCAGATGAAAAGCTCTTGCATGAATCATCAAAGCACTGAAAGAGAGTTCAAGTAGAACTGCCCAGTGCCAAAACTCATGAACAGAACTCCCACTTAGGGCTAATTAAATATAACCCTCCCCCTGCAGACCTCAATAAGAACAAAGACACCCGAGCAGTCATGGAAATGTGCAAACTGAAAAACTTCCACAAAAACCACATGTTTATTGGGATGCCAAAGAGGGCAGTTTAAAGCAGTGCTGCTACCAAGAGAAGACAGGCTGCAATACAGTTAGGATTTCTAAATGAATGAGAGAGAAGCATGTGTGTCTTCCTGTATTTATCGTCTCGCTAGTCCCTTTTAATGAAATGCTGTTTTAAAAAAAAATCGCGTTTCATTCCATTGGGTGTGGAGGTGTCATGAAGACCCCCACCTGCCAAAAATGAGGCATATTAATTTCGTCATATGAACATTAATTTTAAACTGTTGCTGGAGTGAAGAAATGACTTGTTTACAGAGATCACCAGACATTTGACTGGAGGACATTTGCATGCTAAGAGACAGTGCTTGGAGAGACAAAAGAATTGCTCACTGGGTCAATTAACAGAGATTGGGCTGGGCAATGGTGATCGACATCTTGTCAGGGTAAGAGACAGCACTACACCCCCCCCCCCCCACAGAGAGCTTTGGAATCCACAAACACAAGAGTAGTTAAGTCAACTAGTCACATGACTAACTGACTGGTCCAGGCTTTTTGAACTAGACACAGGACAGTTTGAAGTCAGACAGTAAATTGTAACTGAACCTGGAATAGGACAGCGTCTCTCCTGGCGAGCTCTCTCTCACCTTCTCACAGGCCACCGGACCCACTGAAGACATGTAAACTTCAAGAGAGAAAATACTCCTATATCGAAACAAGTTGAAGCATGCACTGGGCCCAACGAACAGCAGGACTTACCGGCAGCCAAAGACTCCACATTGGACTCAAAGGACTGTAAATAACTACCAGATATTGCCTCAAACTTTTACCCTTTACTCCTTTTACTTTTTCTGTCTCTATCTGCGTGTGTGTTTGTCGCGTATGCATGCTAGCATGGTCACGTTGCGTATTTGTAGTCGGTAACCGAATTAGATTAGATTAGATTAGAGATACAGCACTGAAACAGGCCCTTCGGCCCACCGAGTCTGTGCCGAACATCAACCACCCATTTATACTAATCCTACACTAATCCCATATTCCCAACAAACATCCCCACCTGTCCCTATATTTCCCTACCACCTACCTATACTGGTGACAATTTATAATGGCCAATTTACCTATCAACCTGCAAGTCTTTTGGCTTGTGGGAGGAAACCGGAGCACCCGGAGAAAAACCCACGCAGACACAGGGAGACTTGCAAACTCCACACAGGCAGTACCCGGAATCGAACCCGGGTCCCTGCAGCTGTGAGGCTGCGGTGCTAACCACTGCGCCACTGTGCCGCCCTAATTAGAGTTTAAAATTAATAAACTTCCATCTTTCTTGTTTAAATCTAAGAAAGCCTGTCTGATTTTATTTCTTTGCCTTGCAATTGGAAAGCAGTGAACAAGGGTTCACTGAGGGGGAGCTAAAAACACTGTGTTTTTAAAAATTAGACCCTGTCAGAGTTAAACCAGGCACAGGTTGACAGGGAACACCTAGACCCCTATCTCACCTGGTCGTAACAATGTCATGTGTTTCTATTTTCCAAATAAGTCTGTTATGTTGTACTTTATTAAATGCCTTTTGAAAGTCCATACATATTTTGTAGTGTTATAGTGTTTTGAAAATGCAATTTAATTGCGCATTGTGTACTCTGGAGGCACCTGTAGAACACACATGGTAGCAAAGGGAGAGTGAAAGTTAAAACTAAATAAAGAAGAAGCCTTTATGTTCAGCAGCAAACTGCTTCTATCCCATCATGCTGTCTCAGTCTAAGCCTCACATCTCAACTAAACTCAGCTAAACCTCATATAAAACCTGAGGACATCACATATATATCATAAATAAACATTGATCGTTCTAATATTTAATACACGGGGCGGCACAGTGGCGCAGTGGTTAGCACTGCAACCTCACAGCTCCAGCGACCCGGGTTCAATTCAGGGTACTGCCTGTGTGGAGTTTGCAAGTTCTCCCTGTGTCTGCGTGGGTTTCCTCCGGGTGCTGCGGTTTCCTCCCACAAGCCAAAGACTTGCAGGTTGATAGGTATATTGGCCATTATAAATTGTCACTAGTATAGGTAGGTGGTAGGGAAATATAGGGACAGGTGGGGATGTGGTAGGAATATGGAATTAGTGTAGGATTAGTATAAATGGGTGGCTGATGGTCGGCACAGACTCGGTGGGCCGAAGGGCCTGTTTCAGTGCTGTATCTCCAAACTAAACTAAACTAAACACCACAATGGGTGTGTTCTGGATTTCCAGTTTCTGGTGTGGGAATGCCTGAGACCTCAGAATTAAAGCCATTACTGCCTTCATACAGAGCACAGTGCAAATTTTGCTTGCATTTTGATAGACAAAGGCCCCATTGTCTTTACTTCACAATTTTGAAGATTCACAACTATCGAAACTCTATCCAACAGGGTTCATGAAGTCAGTGCAAATTCTGCCCTCCCATATCTTAGGTAGGTTATCCGTCATCGATCCTCTCTGTTACTTCATCAAAGAACTCAGTCAGGTTACTCAGACATGATTTGCCTTTAACAAATCCATGCTGGCTGTCCCTTATCAATCTAGGCATCTCCAAGTGAGAATTAACTTTGTCCTTGACAATGTCTCTAGTAGTTTTCCCACCACTGATATTTGACTGATTGGTCTATCGTTACCGAGTTTAACCCTCTCCCCTTCCTTGAACAGGACTGTAACATTTGCAATCCTCCAGTCATCCCATATCCAAAGAGGGTTGCTCTCTCCTCCCTCAGCAAACGAGGATATGTCCCATTATTAACTTTGAATGATGCAACTCTATTTAGGACCTCCTTTCTAACTATTTTCTCCTATCCAATATCTCTGCTGTCACCTCTTCTACTGCAGCATAAACTTCATCCTCATCCTTAGTGAATCCAGGTGCAAAGTATTCATTTGGTGCCTCAATCATGCATCTGGCTGCACGAGAAGATTTACATTTTTGACCCAAGTCAGCCCCATTATTCCTTTAATTATCCTTTTACTTTTTATATGTTTATAAAAGATTTCTGAGTTCACTTTTATGTTACCCATCAATCTTTTCTCATACTTTCTGTTTGCACTTCTATACTTTATTCAATTTCCCGATCTCTCTGTATTATGTACCTGACATTTGTCTTAAAGCTTTTTCTGTTTTATTTTAACCTCTATTTCCTTTGTTAGTCAGTGGGTTCTAGCTTTAGTTGTGCTAACTTTCCTCCTTATGGAAATATGCTTCATCT
The DNA here is from genome assembly GCF_036365525.1 of Heterodontus francisci. Taxonomy (NCBI): domain Eukaryota; kingdom Metazoa; phylum Chordata; class Chondrichthyes; order Heterodontiformes; family Heterodontidae; genus Heterodontus; species Heterodontus francisci. The sequence continues at coordinate 201,746,493 of NC_090374.1, read as the reverse complement.
GTACCCAAACTACCTCCAACCTGAAGGCCTGCTGTTGCTGTTTTATTGTTTACCTGACCAGTCTTTGTTTCCAGTCCACCTGTATTTGATCCCTTCTCAAATTGTCCAGTTGGGTATTTTGAACTTTGATTTTTCTGTCTGTCATTCCGTAACTACTTTAAACCTAATTATATATGATCACAATTACCTAGACATTCTCTACTGACACATGTTCCACTTGCCCAGAACTAGATCCAGCACTGCTTCCTTCCTCATTGGAGTAGATAAATACTGATAAGGCAGTTTTCTGGTACAGATTTCGGGAATTCTTCCCCCTCTTTGCCCTTTACTCTGTTTTTCCTCAGTCTGTATTAGGGTGATTGAAGTCCCCCCACTATTACTGCTCTATTATTTTTTTACATTGCGCTGATATTTGCCTATGAATTTGCTCCTCTATCTCCTTCTTACTATTTGGGGGTCTATACTAAACACCCGAAAAATCTTACTGCTCCTTTTCTGTTCCTAAATTCTAAAAAAATAGATTCTGTCCTTGAACGCTGTGGTATATTATCCCTCTATGGAACTGTAATATTATCCTTGATCAAAACTGTCACCCCATTCCCTGTCTTTTTTCCTTCCCTAGCGCTCCTAAATACATTGTACCTAGGAATATTTATTTCCCATTCCTGCCCATGTTTAAGCCAAGATTCCTTAATAGCCACAATGCCATAACCCATGGGGTGACTTGTGCCTTTAACTTGTCAACCTTATTTGTAACATTCCTCGCATTAATATAGATTCATCCCAACATTATGTTAATGGTTTTGCATTTTCCTCCATCCACTTCCTGCTCTTTCTATGCTATTCTTTGTTCTGTTGTTGTTTATCCCTCCTAGTTTACTATGCAGCTTGTCTTTATCTCTCTCCTGTCATGTCCTGTTACCCCCCCCCCCCCCCCCCCCCTGCAAGATTTGTTTAAACCCTGTCCCCATAGGACTAGTTGCCTTCCCTGCAAGGATATTGGTCCCAGCTCTGTTCAGGTGCAACCCATCAGGCTCGTCGAGGTCCCTTGTGCCCCAGAACTTGTCCCAATTCCCTAGGAATCTGAAGACCTCCCGCCTGCACCACTTCTCCAGCCACGCATTCACCTGCACTATCTTCCACTTTCTGTACTCACTCGCATCTGGTCAACTCTCCCTTGGTGCTGTGGATTTGCTTCTGACTTAACACCCCTGCGGTCTCATCACCCAGACTGGTATTTAACAGGAAATGTGTGTGCCACACTCCCAGGGGATACATACGTCCTTCATAAACGTTGTCAAGATTTTACCCAAAGAATGGCCAAATGTAGCATGTGTTTCCATTGCCATATTTAACCTGTGATTGTGTGGGATATTTCCTTAAGGCTGACATAGCATCAAGGTTCTACCATTGAACTCAGTGTTGCTGGCTAATAAGGCACTGTAGCCTATCTTCACTGACATCCGCAGCTGAATCCAACTCACTTGCAATAAACAACAAGACTTGACTGACAGAACTAACAGAGAATTACCAACTATGCCCATGGATGAGTTGCAGCTTTCAGAGGAAGGATAAAGATAGGAAATTGGAGATTGTTTTGAAAAAAAAAGTCAAAATAACTGTCCATCGAGCACAGTGGCGCAGTGGTTAGCACTGCAGCCTCACAGCTCCAGGGACCCGGGTTCAATTCTGGGTACTGCCTGTGTGGAGTTTGCAAGTTCTCCCTGTGTCTGCGTGGGTTTCCTCCGGGTGCTCCGGTTTCCTCCCACATGCCAAAGACTTGCAGGTTGATAGGTTAATTGGCCATTATAAAATTGCCCCTAGTATAGGTAGGTGGTAGGGAAATAGAGGGACAGGTGGGGATGTAGTAGGAATCTGGAATTAGTGTAGGATTAGTATAAATGGGTGGTTGATGGTCGGCACAGACTCGGTGGGCCGAAGGGCCTGTTTCAGTGCTGTATCTCTAAACTAAAACTGAGCAACTCCATCAAACAACTAGAACAAAATATAATTTATTATGTTTGGCCTTAATTGCAATGAACCCAATTCACTCTCACTGTTAAAGTTACAAGATGTATCAAATTAACAAATCAAGTCAATCAAGTCAGTCAATTAAGCCTGAGGAAAAAGTTGGCCTCGAGCTTTTGCTAGGGGTTCCATTGGAAAATTGTACCTCAAATACTGCAGACACTACACCGGGGGGTAGGGGCAGCATAGTAGTAATGTTACTGGGCTATTATTCCAGAGGCCCAGACTAATGCTCCAGAGTCCTGTTTAAAATCCCACCATGGCAGCTGGAGGAATTTAAATTAAATTAATTAATAAATCTGGAATAAAATGCTAGTCTCATTAATAATAATCATGAAACTATAAAGAACTTGTTATAAAGAACTATCTGCTTCACTAATGACCTTTGGGGAGGAAATCTGCCATCATCCGGTCTGGCCTACATGTAGCTCCAGGTCCACAACAATGTGGTTGACTCTTAATGTCCTCTGAAATGGCCTAGCAAGCCACTCAGTTGTATCAAACCGCGACAGAAATAAAGCACTGTGGGTGTACCTACAGCACATGGTCTGTAGTGGTTCAAGAACAACAGCTCACCACCAACTTCTCAAGGGCAATTACAGATGGATGATAAATGTCGGCCTTGCCTGCGACGCTCACACCAAGGTGAAGTTATACCCAGGTTTCCATGCAAACGCATGAGCATGACCTGAACAAAACATTTCCCCTAAATCAGCACATTGAAGCAATGTAATCAGTTGTAATTGATGAGAAGTGTGCATTCTGCAGAATCGCAAAGAGGAGTGGCAGGGAATGAGCCATTTTTCCACTTTTTAAAGGGGACAGGCCTGTGATTTATTTGACTACTCATCGCTGCTGTCTTCAATTAGCTAATCTATATTTCTGCAGTTGCAGGGCTGATCAACTGGTTGATTTATTGCTCTTTATCTTACTTCTGAGACTAATTGCTGCAGCAGTCAGGCAAAGCGGATCAGTAATTTCAATTGACTGCTGGTTACTACTGGACAGGGGATCAACGCTGGATTCATGTGACCACAGGTGCCTGTGTGCCAAAGAATCTAGATGCAAAGTGATGAACTGCCCCCTGAACAACAGCAATTGGCAACTGTTGAACAACAAAAAAGATCATGTATAGACGAGTGGAAAGCAACTCACTTACACTTAAAATGCCGCAATATTTTGCACTTTTTGTCTTAATACCACCCAGAATAAACTTTTATCTGGTAGAAATCATAAGGAAACACCACGCCATCAAATTTTGAAAGGTTAGCTTCAACAAGACTGTCTAAAAATGTCAGAAACATTCAAAATGGCTGCACTGCCATCTAGGGGTAAAATAGTTTTGTCACTTTATCTAACAATTAGTGCAATCGGAAGGATTTTGTGTAGTAGAACATTTAATCATTGATAAGTGCTTCCCATTTGCCCTGTGGCCTCTGCATATATCTGTGGGGGGCAGAGGTTAGCTGCTGGCATTGTAAATACAATGCAGCTAACCACGAAGTAAGCATTCAATCAAACACAATTCGAGCTGGTTCCTCAAAACTGGTTTCTTTTGTACTGTACTATTTCTTTCCTGAGAGGTTTTTCAAGAATAAAACACAACACAACATATTGAATCTTCTGATGTAAGAATATGCCTTCAATACATGACTGGCAGATGAGACTTGCGTGGTTATCACTATTTGACAATACTAACTCCAAACAAAAACATTTTTTGAAACTAGCTCAGAATTGTATCTATCTCCTGAAAGATTTTATAATTTTCAGAATTTTTAACAAGGTATTATTTGTGCAGGTAGTTTTTTTAAATATTGAATCCTATAGTTATCACCCAGAAGGAGGCCATTCAGTCCATCGCGGCTATGCCAGCTCTCTGAAATTAGTCCCACTTCCTGACTTATTACCTGCATTTTGTTTTCCTTTTTAAGTAGAGATGCAATTGTCTTTTGAAAATTACTTTTGAATGTGCTTCCACCAGTCTTTAAGGGAGTGGATTCCAGATCAAAACAGTTCACTAGGTAAAAGAAATTTTCCTCCTGGAGTTTTTGCCAATTACTTTAAATTTGTGTACTCTGGTTGATGACCCTCCTGCCAGTCGAAAGTTCTCCTTATCTACTCGATCAAAAACCGTCAGAATTTTGGACACCTCTCTTAAATCTCACTTTATCCTTCTCTGCTGTGAGGAGAACAATCCCAGCTAATCCACTCTTTCCACGTAACTGAAATCCCTCATCCCTGGTACCATTCTAGGAAATCTTCTCTGCACCCTCCCCAAGACCTTGATTATTTTTATAAAGTGTGCTGCCAAAAATTGGGCACAATACTCCAGCTGATGTCTGACCAGTAATTTATAATGATTTAGTGTTATTTCTTATGTGTTATATGCTCTGCCTCTTTTTATAAAGCCAATGTTTTTTAACAGCCTTATTAATTTGCCCTTCCACCTTCAAAGATTTGTGTCTGGTCCACTTCATCAGTCTGTCTGTGTCCTCCTGAAGTCTGCTGCAATCCTCCTCACTATTTAAGACAGTGCAAAGCTTTGTGTCGTCTGCAAACTTTGAAATGATGCTGTGTATACCCAAGTCCAGGTCATTAACATGTACCAAAAAAGAAAAGTGTTCCTTATACTGACCTCTGGGGGAATACCATTGTCTATATCCCTTCAGTCTGAAAAGCAACAGTTCACTGCTACTATCTGTTTTCTGTATAATAGCCAATTGTGCATCCATACTGTCACTTTAATCCCACAAACTTTAATTTTGTTATCAAGTCTATTATGTGGCACTTTTTGTGGCCTTAATTTTCTCATATTTCTTCCATTTGCTTCCCTCTGATTTTCTCCATTTACTCCAACTCTGTTGAAGGCAGTGACTCATGCTGGTGTGGGGTTCACAGGCAGCACCTGTTCTCCATTACCTTACCCATTAATGTCTTGAGACTAGACAGTGACAGCATCACAGCCTTTCTTTCTTACCCTTCAGCTATCTGGACAGTAGATCTCATCAGATAATGACCAGAACCAAGAATCCTGGCCAATTTTCCTCTCCCTTTAACCAGGAATTTGAAACTAGTTGTACTGCCCTCACCACCTCAGTACATAGAACATAGAACATAGAAAATACAGCACAGAACAGGCCCTTCGGCCCACGATGTTGTGCCGATCCTTTGTCCTCTGTCAAGGACAATTTAATCTATACCCCATCATTCTCCTTTATCCATATACCTATCTAAAAGCCGTTTGAAAGTCCCTAAAGTTTCTGACTCAACAACTTCCCCAGGCAAGGCATTCCATGCCCCGACCACTCTCTGGGTAAAGAACCTTCCCCTGACATCCCCCTTATATCTCCCACCCTTCACCTTAAATTTATGACCCCTTGTAACGCTTTGCTCCACCCGGGGAAAAAGTTTCTGACTGTCTACCCTATCTATTCCCCTGATCATCTTATAAACCTCTATCATGTCACCCCTCATCCTTCTCCGTTCTAATGAGAAGAGGCCTAGAATGTTCAGCCTTTCCTCGTAAGACTTATTCTCCATTCCAGGCAACATCCTGGTAAATCTCCTCTGCACCCTCTCCAAGGCTTCCACATCCTTCCTAAAATGAGGCGACCAGAACTGCACACAGTACTCCAAATGAGGCCTTACCAAGGTCCTGTACAGCTGCATCATCACCTCACGGCTCTTAAATTCAATCCCTCTGCTAATGAACGCTAACACCCCATATGCCTTCTTCACAGCCCTATCCACTTGAGTTGCAACTTTCAACGATCAGTAGAGATGAACTGATTCAGTAAAGACCTGTGACTTTCTTGGCCTGCATGATTCAGTATCACACCAGACAGTGCATCTGCCAGCAGATCATTAGATGATTTTAAATTTTTCATTCTCATGATTTTTTTCACTCTTTGCTGTTTTATTCCAACTTTGTCATTCAAGCTCTTTTACACATCTGTCATATCCTTACAGAAATATTTAATGAATTGTAAATTACAAAATACAGGTATTCTTAATTCATTGTCACTTGATTCAAATTATCTGATAATGTAATTTTAAGCACAAAAAAGGGCTTTGAATTGTATATAGAAAAAAACTAAACAGTCAGAGGAAATTTTAGCAGAGTTTAGAAATTTATGGAAGTGAGTACGTCAACATGGGAATTTGGAACGAAAAGATCAGCACCACACAGATGATTCCTTGGAATCTTATAATACTGAGTTCTTCAAAGGAAGTTCAAGCTATGAAGCATCTCTATAGTTTGAACAGCATCTAATTACCCTACAGGATTTGTCACAAATCCAGTGACCAAGGAGCCAGGAGGCAGTTCGAAAAGGGTATTTCACATCATTATGAAAATGTTTAAGGACAACCTAATGCTGAAAACTGCAAAGATTAAATGCCCAGAAGGTGAAGTTGTGACAGGGTCAGAGTCTATGGGGGGATTTTTGATTGAGTGAGAGGGTGGGATCAGGGGTGGGTAGGCACTGAAACCTGCCCCCCCACGTTGGTGCGCCAGTTTCCCGACGTGGAACCAGCACACTCCAAGTTATAAAGGCTCCAATGAGAGCAGGAAGAGCCAACCCATCCAACATCGTTAAACAGCCAGTTAAACCCTTAACAAGCTTGTTGTCAGCTCGGTAAGGGCCAGTCTTGCATTTTCATTCAGAGGCACGGAATCCATGCGGGGTCCGTAAAATGACAGTGAGGAGGAGACACAAACAAAGTGGGAAGGTGCTCAGAATAGCGGGACAACAGCAAGAGGATCCATCAGAGAGGGACGACTCAGAAAAGGCCCTCAATCAAAGGCAAGCAATTGCACAGAGTCCAGAGAATTATCTGTCATCTCTCCTCACTGTGGACAAGGGCATTTTGTGGGGGGGTCCCTCTTTGTGGAGTGGGGAGACTGTTGATGGGTCCTTCTGCTTACAGGCCTCACAGGTTCATGAGGGGCTGCAGTTGTGGGGGCGGGGGGGTGGGTAGTGCTCAGGAAGGCTGCACATTCCAGTAGAAAGGAAGGAAAGACATAAAAGGACATGGAATTAAGCAACTCCAAGATAGGGTCAACTAGTGATGAAGAGCAACATCTCCAGGAGCAGTGGCAGACCCATGGGAAACAGGGGCGCATGACTCAGGAATAAAGGGCAGGAAGGCAACGAAGGCAATACCCTGAGAAATGGAATGTTTTGAGAGGATGGAAGGACAATATTTGTGGATGGTGATTATGAGGGTTGGGTGTCAGATGGCAATAAGATGAGGGTGAGTGTTGGCTGTTCATTTGGGGATGTGAGAAGGTGCATCAAGATAGAGGAATGGGTGGAGCTGCAAGGTGTGTTGTTCAGAGTGTTGTACAGGAGAAAGCTGGGAAGACAGAGTGTGGGGGGGCTTGGCACTTCAATCTAGGATGTCACTCACCTTTCATGCCCTGATGAGGTCATTGGATATCTTTTGGCATTGTATCCATGTGCAAGGTACCACAAACCTGCACTGACCTCCTGAACCACATCCAGCCACACCTGCTTTGTTTCAGAGGCTGGTGTTTCAGCCAGGTGAGGAGCGGGTCTCAGGCTCCCCTCTTGCCCCTTCCTCTTATTTGACTGAAATAGAGTTTATTCCTTTAAACAGTGCTTACCACCTCTGTGAGCTTTTTACCTTTTTCATTTACTGTGATTGCTAAAGAACCATTTGGATATGTTTTCTTGAGTTTAAACAAGAGAGAGGTAAGTTTATTATACTTAATGCTTTCACCCGATTTTAAAAAATATTTTAAAATACGCTATACATTCACGCAAACATTCACACGGGAATCACATACACACACAAATAGATTACAGGAGGTAAAACAGATTTGGTGGTTGGATTAAAGTCCAGAATAAATGGAACTTAAATACAGTCTGTAAAGCAGGTGCTCCAGTAGTCCTCAGCTGAAGCTGTATTCTTGAACTTCTTGGTTGGTCAAAGTGCACTTTGGCTGTCTTGCTTTGTTTTGAGTTTTCCTGAAGGCAGAACTGGTAGTTGATTCTCTTCGCCTAGTTGCTGGCTGTAGCGGTCTGTAGGCATGGAGGGTCCCCCTGTCGCAGATGGGTTTTTTTCTTGATGTTTTCTGGTGCGAGAGAAAGAAGAGAGAGACAGAGGAGCGTCAGCCTTCTTTGCTGCTGTACACTGCTTGTCTGCTTGCCTAAGTCACAACTCCCAGTTTCTTCTGAGATGGACAGACGGTCACATGGTTTTCTCAATCCCTTTTGTTTTTAATGAGATACAATGTTGAGAATTGGTTCCACAGGTTCCATAATGCCAATTCACACTTGGAGGGGTTTGGCTTTTACAAAGTCAATGTGTGAGGATGGCCTTGACTTCTGTACTAATGGAGCCATTTTAGGTAATTCACTCACTTAGAGAAAGCCATTGTCCTGGCTGGGCTTCTTGTTAGACCCTCTGTCTCCAGTTCAATCTGCTGGTATTTCAGATGTAAATGGCAGTGGCTATCTTGGCTGCGAGTGTTATTAAAAGCTACTGCAGGGTTTTTTTCCATTAAAAGGCTAATGTAAGTTTCCAACCAATGAAATTAATATTTCCCATTTGGCATATAGGGTTTTCCTGACACTGCCCTCTTCCTTCTGTCTGCTGGGAATAGTGTTTCTCTGCAGACATTTATAGTCTGCAGCATGACCTCCAGTGCTGTTAGGGAGGGCGTTCCAGGATTTTGACCCAGAGACAGTGAAGGAATGGCAATATAGTTCCAAGTCAGGATGGTGTGTGGCTTGGAGGGGAACTTGCAGGTGGCGGTGTTCCCATGCATTTGCTGCCCTTGTCCTTCCAGGTGGTAGAGGTTACGGGTTTGGAAGGAGGCTTGGTGCGTTGCTGCAGTGCATTTTGTTTATGATACATACTGCTACCACTGTGCACCGGTGGTGGAGGGAGCGAATGTTTAAGGTTGTAGATGGGGTGCCGATCAAACGGGCTGCTTTATCTTGGATGATGTGAAGCTTCTTGAATGTTGTTGGAGCTGCACTCATCCAGGCAAGTGGAGAGTATTCCATCACACTCCTGGCTTGTGCCTTGTTGATTGTGAACAAGCATTGGGGAGACAGGTGGTGAGTTACTCGCCACAGGATTCCCAGCCTCTGATCCAGTTCAGTTTCTGGTCAATTGTAACACCCGGGATGTTGATAGTGGGGGATTCAGCGATGGTAATGCGATTGAAAGTCAAGGGGAGATGGATTCTCTGTTGTTGGGGACGGTCATTGCCTGGCACTCATGTGGCGCAAATGTCACTTGCCACTTAAAATTACAAGCTTGAATGTCGTCCAGGTCTTGCTGCATGTGGGCATCGACTGCTTCTTCTACCCCTCTCAATATCCTCCCATTTATTGTGTATTCCCTCGCTTTGTTTGCCCTCCCTGAATGCATTACCTCACACTTCACCAGATTGAATTCCATTTGCCACTTTTCCGCCCACTCAATCAAACCATTGCTAACATTGTAGAGTCAACAGCTATCGTCTTCACTATCAACTACACGGCCAATTTTTGAAACAAAAGATGTGTCGAGAGGAAGTGTGAATGGCAGAATGATGAACAGCTGCCATCCGAAAGCAAAAACAAGAGAAAAATGAGAGTAAAACCAAAACCTGTAAAGAGAAAGGAAACAAAATAGAGACAGAGATTATGGTCTGAAATTGTTGATCTCAATGTTGAGTCTGGAAGGCTGTACACTGCCTAATCAAAAGCTTCTTTGGAACACTGTAGGCCGAGAGCAGAAAGGTCAGCATGAGAGCAAGGTGGAGAATTAAAATGACAGGCTACCAGAAGATTGGGGTCACACTTGCAGACAGAATGGAGGTGTTCTGCAAAGCGGTCAACCAATCTGCGTTTGGTCTCCCCAGTGTATAACAGACTGCATTGTGAGCAGCAAATACTGTATACTAAATTGAAAGAAGCACACATAATCGCTGTTTTACCTAGAAGGAGTGCTTGGGGCCTTGGATAGTGAGGAGAGAGAAGGTGAAAGCATCTCCTACGCTTGCATGGAAAGGTACGGTGGGAAGGGAATGGTGTGCTGGGGGTGAATGAGGAGTAGAGCAGGGTGTCGTGGAGGGAACGGTCCCTCCAGAATGCTGAAAGGGGAGGAGCTGGGAAGATATGTTTGGTGGTGGCATCATGTTGGAGGAACAGAAAATGCTGAAAATACTCAGCAGATCTGGCCGCATATGTGGACAAAGAAATAAAGTTAATGTTTCAGGTCGATGGCCTTTCATCAGAACTGAGAAAAGGTAGAAATGTAATAGGTTTTAAACAAGTGAAAGAGGGGAGGATGGGAAAAAGAATGTAAGGGAAGTTCTATGATAGGGTGGATGGCGGGAGAAATATCCTCCTGCTTATTGTTTCATTGTCCACCACCATGGTTTTATTGTCCCTCTCATTCCATGGGAGGAAGAAAAGCTTAATGCATAGCTGCAATTTTTCTATAAACTAAAATTTTTGTATTTAATCGCTGTAAGAGAATCCAAAAGGACATGGGCAAGGAAACCTCCTGCTGATTACCACCTGCCGCCCCCTCCGCCACCACCCCACCACCCCCCCCCGCCTCAGCTGATGACTCAGTACTCCTCCATGGTGAACAGCACTTGCAGGAAGCACTGAGGGTGGCGAGGGGCGCAGAATGTACTCTGGGTGGGGGACTTCAATGTCCATCACCAAGAGTGGCTCAGTAGCACCACTACTGACTGAGCTGGCCGAGTCCTAAAGGACATATCTGTTAGACTGGGTCTGTGGCAGGTAGTGAGGGAACCAACATGAGGGAAAAATATACTTGACCTCGTCCTCACCAATCTGCCTGCCGCAGATGCATCTGTCCATGACAGTATTGGTAGGAGTGATCACCGCATAGTCCTTGTGAAGACAAAGTCCCGTCTTCACATTGTGTTATGTGGCACTACCACCGTGCTAAATGGGATACATTTCAAACAGATCTAGCAATGCAAAACTGGGCATCCATGAGGCGCTGTGGGCCATCAGCAGTAGCAGAATTGAACTCAACCACAATCAGTAACCTCATGGCCTGGCATATCCCCCACTCTACCATTACCATCAAGGCAGGGGACCAACCCTGGTTCAATGAAGAGAGCAAGAGGGCATGCCAGGAGCAGCACCAGGCATACTTCAAAATGAGGTATCAACCTAGTGAAGCTACAACACAGGACTATCTGCGTGCCAAACTGCGTAAGCAGCATGCGATAGAGAGAGCTAAGCGATCCCATAACCAACAGATCAGATCTAAGCTCTGCAGTCCTGCCACATCCAGCCTTGAATGGTGGTGGACAATTAAACAACTAACTGGAGGAGGTGGCTCCACAAATATCCCCATCCTCAATGATGGGGGAGCCCAGCACATCAGTGTGAAAGATAAGGCTGAAGCATTTGCAACAATCTTCAGCCAGAAGTGCCGAGTTGATGATCCATCTTGGCCTCCTCCTGAAGTCCCCAGCATCACAGATGCCAGACTTCAGCCAATTAGATTCACTCCGCGTGATATCAAGAAATAACTGAAGGCACTGGACACTGCAAAGGCTATGGGCCCTGATAAAATGCTGGGAATAGTACTGAAGATCTATGCTCCAGAACTTGCTGCCCTCCTAGCCAAGCTGTTCCAGTCCAGCTGCAACACTGGCATCTACCCAGCAGTGTGGAAAATTGCCCAGGTATGTCCTGTACAGAAAAAGCAGGACAAGTCCAACCCGGCCAATTACCACCCCATCAGTCTACTCTCAATCATCAGTAAAGTGATGGAAGGTGTCGTTGACAGTGTTATCAAGGGCACTTGCTTAGCAATAACCTGCTCAGTGACACCCAGTTTGGGTTCCGCCAGGGCCACTCAGCTCCTGACCTCATTACAGCCTTGGTTCAAACATGAACAAAAGAGTTGAGAGTGGCTGCCCTTGACATCAAGGCAGCATTTGACCGAGTATGGCATCAAGGAGCCCTAGCAAAACTGGAGTCAATGGGAATCAGGGGGAAAACTCTCCGTTGGTTGGAGTCGTACCTAGCGCAAAGGAAGATGGTTATGGTTGTTGGAGGTTTATCTTCTCAGCTCCAGGACATCACTGCAGGTGTTCCTCAGGGTAGTTTCCTAGGCCCAACCATCTTCAGCGATTTAGTCATAGAGAGACAGAGAGAGATACAGAACTGAAACAGGCCCTTCGGCCCACCAAGTCTGTGCCAACCAACAACCACCCATTTATACTAACCCTACATTAATCCCATATTCCCTACCACACCCCACCATTCTCCTACCACTTACCTACACTAGGGGCAATTTACAATGGCCAATTTACCTATCAACCTGCAAGTCTTTGGCTGTGGGAGGAAACCGGAGCACCCGGAGGAAACCCACGCGGTCACAGGGAGAACTTGCAAACTCCACACAGGCAGTACCTAGAATCAAACCTGGGTTGCTGGAGCTGTGAGGCTGTGGTGCTAGCCACTGCACCACTGTGCCACCCAACATTTAACAATGATCTTCCTTCAATCATCAGGTCAGAAGTGGGGATGTTCGCTGATGATTGCACAATGTTCAGCACCATTCGTGACTCCTCAGATACTAAAGCATTCCGTGTAGAAATGCAATAAGACCTGGACAATATCCAGGCTTGGGCTGATAAGTCGCAAGGAACATTCATGTCACACAAGTGCCAGTCAATGACCATCTCCAACAAGAGAGAATCTAACCATCTCCCCTTGACATTCAGTGGCATTACCATCGCTGAATCCCCCACTATCAACATCCTGGCGGTTACCATTGACCAGAAACTGAACTGGAGTAGCCATATAAATACCGTGGCTACAAGAGCAGGTCAGAGGCTAGGAATCCTGTGGCGAGTAACTCACCTTCTGACTCCCCAAAGCCTGTCCACCATCTACAAGGCACAAGTCAGGAGTGTGATGGAATACTCTCCACTTGCCTGGATGGGTGCAGCTCCAACAACACGAAAGAGTTCGACATAATCCAGAACAAACATAGAAACATAGAAAATAAGAGCTGGGGTAGGCCATTCGGCCCTTCGGGCCTGCTCCGCCATTCAAAAAAGATCATGGCTGATCGTCTAATTCAGTAGCCTGTTCCCGCTTTCTCCCCAGATCCTTTGATCCCTTTGGCAGTTAGAAATATATCTATCCCCTTTTTGAATATATTTAATAATTTGGCCTCCACTGCCTTCTGTGGTAGAGAATTCCACAGGTTCACAACTGTCTGAGTGAAGAAATTTCTCCTCATCTCAGTTCTAAATGGCATACCCCGTATCCTGAGACTGTGACCACTGGTTGTGGACTCCCCAGCCGTCGGGAACATCCTCCCTGCATCTAGTCTGTCTAGTCCTGTTAGAATGTTACAGGTTTCGATGAGATCCCCTCTCATTCTTCTAAACTCTAGTGAATATAGGCCTAGTCAACCCAATCTCTCCTCATATGTCAATCCTGCCATCCCAGGAATCAGCCTAGTAAATCATTTTACACTCCCTCCATGGCAAGAACATCCTTCCTCAGATAAGGAGACCAAAACTGCACACAATACTCCAGATGTGGTCTCACCAAGGCCCTGTATAACTAACTACAGGAAGACATCCTTGCTCCTGTACTCAAATCCTCTTGCAATGAAGGCAACATACCATTCACCTTCCTAACTGCTTGCTGCACCTGAATACTTGCTTTCAGCGGCTGGTGTACAAGGACACCCAGGTTTCGTTGCACCTCCCCCTGTCCCAATCTTCCACCATTCAGATAATAATCTGCCTTTCTGTTTTTACAACCAAAGTGGATAACCTCACATTTATTCACGTTATACTGCATCTGCCATGTATTTGCCCACTCACCCAACTTGTCCAAATCACATTGGAGCCTCTTTGCATCCTCCTCACAGCTCACATTCCCCCCCACTTTGTGTTGCTAGATTGGCACCCCATCCACAAACGTTCACTCCCTCCACTACAGACACACAGTAGCAGCAGTGCGCACCATCTACAAGATGCACTGCAGCAATGCACCAAGGCTCCTTAGACAGCACCTTCCAACCCATGAACTCTTTCACCTGGAAGGACAAGGGCAGCAGTTGCATGGGAACACCACCACCTGCAGGTTCCCCTCCAAGTCACACGCCATCCGGACTTGGAACTATATCGCTCTTCCTTCACTGTCGCTGTGTCAAAATCCTGGAACTCCCTTCCTAACAGCCCTGTGGGTCTACCTGCCCCACGTGGACTGCAATGGTTCAAGAGGGCAGCTCACCACCACCTTCTCAAGAGCAATTAGGGATGAGCAATAAATGCTGGCCTAGCCAGTGACGCCCACATCCCAGGAATGAATAAAAATATTTTTTTCTTTTTCTTGATCCCATTGTTTTCTGTCCGTGGCATTACATAGGAGGAAACATTAAATCCAAAGCAAGGAAATCATTTCAGCCCATCAAACTTTCCCCATCTCGCCCATGCATAATTGATCCTTTGGCCCTTTGATCCTCTACTTTAAGAAATATTAAGCCTATAGTGCTCCAACCACTTTAAAAAGACAACATGTTGATTTCCCAACTTTGTGCTCAGGTAGCTGGTAGAATGGAAGGGAGGTGAGGCAGATGGGAAAGGCAACAAGAGAGAGGATATGGTAAGTGGGGAAGAGGATGGGGAGGGCAAGGGAATGGGTTTGGGGTGTGAGGAAAGGGACATGACTAGATGAGTGATGAGCAGAGGATAAGAATTCGAGGCCATCAATATAAGATAGTGACCAAGAATTCAAATAGGGAATTCAGAAGAAACCTATTTACCCAGAGAGTGAGAATAGGGTAGTTGAGGCAAATAGTTTCGATACCTTTATAGGGAAGCTAGGTACAAATATGAGGGAGAAGGGAATAGAGGGTTATGCTGATAGAATTAGATGTGGAAGAATAGGACAAGGCCAAGACTGGTTGGACCAAATGACCTGTTTCTATGCTGTATCTTCTTCTTCTTTGGCCTCCTTGTCACGGGAGACAATGGGTAAGCGCCTGGAGGTGGTCAGTGGTTTGCGGAGCAGTGCCTGGAGTTGCTTAAAGGCCAATACTAGAGTACCACAGGCACTGCAGATAAAATTGGTTGTCGGGGCTTCTGTCTTTTTTCCTGCCAACTGCTAAGTCTCTTCGACTCGCCACACTTTAGCCCCGCCTTTATGGCTGTCCGCCAGCTCTGGCGAACGCTGGCAACTGACTCCCACGACTTGTGATCAATGTCACAGGACTTCATGTCGCGTTTGCAGACGTCTTTAAAGCAGAGACATGGACGGCCGGTGGGTCTGATACCAGTGGCGAGCTCGCTGTACAATGTGTCCTTGGGGATCCTGCCATCTTCCATGGGGTTCATATGGCCAAGCCATCTCAAGAGCCACTGACTCAGTAGTGTGTACAAGCTGGGGATGTTGGCTGCCTTGAGGACTTCTGTGTTGGAGATACGGTCCTGCCACCTGATGCCAAGTATTCTCCGGAGGCAGCGAAGATGGAATGAATTGAGACGTCGCTCTTGGCTGACATATGTTGTCCAGGCCTCGCTGCCGTAGAGCAAGGTACTGAGGACACAGGCCTGATACACTCGGACTTTTGTGTTCCGTGTCAGTGCGCCATTTTCCCACACTCTCTTGGCCAGTCTGGACATAGCAGTGGAAGCCTTTCCCATGCGCTTGTTGATTTCTGCATCAAGAGACAGGTTACTGGTGATAGTTGAGCCTACGTAGGTGAACTCTTGAACCACTTCCAGAGCGTGGTCGCCAATATTGATGAATGGAGCATTTCTGACATCCTGTCCCATGATGTTCATTTTCTTGAGGCTGATGGTTAGGCCAAATTCTTTGCAGGCAGCCGCAAACCTGTCGATGAGATTCTGCAGACATTCTTCAGTGTGAGATGTTAATGCAGCATCGTCAGCAAAGAGAAGTTCCCTGATGAGGAATTTCCGTACTTTGGTCTTCGCTCTTAGACGGGCAAGGTTGAACAACCTGCCGCCTGATCTTGTGTGGAGGAAAATTCCTTCTTCTGAAGACTTGAACGCACGTGAGAGCAGCAGGGAGACGAAAATGCCAAACAGTGTAGGTGTGAGAACACAGTCCTGTTTCACGCCACTTGGGATAGGAAAGGGCTCTGATGAGGCACCGCTCTGCTGAATTGTGCCTTTCATATTGTCATGGAATGAGGTGATGATACTTAGTAGCTTTGGTGGACATCCGATCTTTTCTAGTAGTCTGAAGAGACCACATCTGCTGACGAGGTCAAAGGCTTTGGTGAGATCAATGAAAGCAACGTAAAGGGGCATCTGTTGTTCGCGGCATTTCTCCTGTAGCTGACGAAGGGAGAACAGCATGTCAATGGTGGATCTCTCTGCTCGAAAGCCACACTGTGCCTCAGGGTAGGCACGCTCGGCCAGCTTCTGGAGCCTGTTTAAAGCGACTCGAGCGAAGACCTTCCCCACTATGCTGAGCAGGGAGATTCCACGGTAGTTGTTGCAGTCACCGCGGTCACCTTTGTGTTTATAGAGGGTGATGATATTGGCATTGCGCATGTCCTGTGGTACTGCTCCCTCGTCCCAGCACAGGCAAAGCAGTTCATAGAGTGCTGAGAGTATAGCAGGCTTCGCACTCTTAATTATTTCAGGGGTAATGCATCCTTTCCAGGGGCTTTTCCGCTGGCTAGAGAATCAATGGCATTACTGAGTTCCGATTTTGTTGGCTGTACGTCCAGCTCATCCATGACTGGCAAAGGCTGGGCTGCATTGAGGGCGGTCTCAGTGACAACATTCTCCCTGGAGTGCAGTTCTAGGTAGTGCTCAACCCAGCGGTCCATTTGCTTGCGTTGGTCAGTGATTGTGTCCCCTGCTGTATATTCTTTGTTAATCATGACTGTATGTGGCAGACTGCACAGTCTTGGTTTGATCCATTGGTTTTGTTTCATTTAGCTCTATCTCTAGAATGTTGCTTACACTGCTTAACATGTCGTCCTATGTTGCAGCTTCACCAGGTCGGCACCTCAATTTTTACTAGATCTGGTGCTGGTCCTGGCATGCTCTTCTATACTTCTCATTGAACCAGGGTTGTTCCCCTGACTTAATAGGCAGAGTAGAGTGAGGGCTATGCTGGGCCCTGAGGTTACAGATTGTGGCGGTGGTCCACATTGTTTCACGGGTACCCTGTTTGAGACCCTACATCTTCTCTGAATCCACCCCATTTAGTATGATGGTAGTGCCACCAACACAATACAGAGTGTTCAGTGTGAAGATGGGACTTTTTCTCCACAAGGACTATGTTGTGGTCACTCCTACCACTACTGTCATGGACATTGTTGTGTCTTCACTGAGTAGTTCTAACCTGAGGTCTCACTGTGCAAGCAGCCATTGTCCAACTTAATTTATTTGCACCTCCCCAACAGAGAGAGCAGTAGAGGCAGTATACAAAATGTTCAGCTATTTCAATACAGTTCTCACTTTCCCTCCCCACTTAAAAAAAACTGATACATTAAATGTGAAATGGAACATGAACATAATTTCCCAGAATACAATAACAATGGAAATTTAACAAGTTGGGCTGCATGCTTGTCATTACTGTAATCACAACTAAACATTTATGACCAATATTTCCAGAGTAATTTTTTTAATTTATTTTTTATTTTTTTTATTTATTTTTTATTTTATTCATTTAAAAATAAATAAATAAATAAAGTTACATGTTAAAAATAATTTTCCTTAACACCATTAACAAAAATAGCATTATTTGACAAGTAGTAATGAAAGAAGAACTTATTTCTTCTGCCTACATACTCTCAATCAACCTTTCTGGCTTCTTTCTCTTTCTGTCTGGGTATCTTCTTCCATTTTCATGGGCTTGACTGTGCTCTCCCAAAACCTCAGATTGTGTCAAACCTGAACTTTGACTTTGACTGCCAACTCCATTTAATACTTGGGACTGTGAAATTGATTAACTAGTCTTAATCAAAGACCCTGACTCACCTTGCTCGACTGGTGGATGCTGTGATACCGGCAAACTTTCAGTTTCTTTCTGATTTGCACTTTCTTTCTGACTTTCACTTGGGCCTGTAGGAATTTGGACTACAGGAAGTTTCTTATGCTCTCCCTTTGTCAGATTTCCTCTTTCAAGCAAATGATCTGCATGACACTGACGGAGTTTCTCTCCAATCCTCACTAGATACGTGAATGCACCTAGTCTTTTTACAACAACTCCAAAGACAGATGTCTAAAGTTTTTCAGTGGTTTTTCACCATGACCTTCTGAGTAGCACTGAAGTTTCATGCCTCAGGGATCATGACTCATCTTCACTCTGTCTTGCTTTTCGCTTACTTACTATTGACGTCAGGCTTAAGCAAAGTAAACCGTGTCCTAGGAGTGTGTCTAAACACTAACTCGTCAGGTGAGCAACCTGTTGTAGACTGTGCGGCTATTCAGTCAGAGAACAGAAAATTGTCTAGTCTGCATCAAAGAGAAACATGTAAATTACTGTCTGGCTTGTCATCTAGCAAATACTTCTACAAAGACCTCTTCACAATTTATACTCTTCTTTCTGCAGCACCATTTGATGCTGGGTGATATGGTGGTATTAGAGTGTATTTGACTCCATTCTTACTCAGATATATTTTAAACGCTTCTGACGTAAACTGTGGACCATTTCCTGACACCGACATTTCTGACAAGCCATAAATTATAAAAGCTAACCTCTCAAAACCTCAGTAGTTTAGGCACTTGTGATATTGGACATTATCTCAACATTTATCACTTGTTATACAAAACAAAATACTCTTTCTTTCAAAATATCTCAACCTTCTCCTGCTTTGGGTAGATATCTTCACCATCTATTTGGTGGCCCAGGCATACTACATTTGACATCATGAAGCAACACTTGTTAGTTTTTTAGCTTTGTTGCCATACTCTTGAAGTTGATCTAAGGCCTTTGTTCACCCTTACAATCTGCTCTTTCTCTGTCTTACTGCCAATTAAGATGACATCGAAGAAACAGCACACTCCCTTCATCCCACTTAGTATCTGATCCATGATGCTCTGGAACACTGTGGGAGCAGTAGACACCCCAAATGGTAACCTTTCACAGTGGTACAACCCTTTGTCTGTAAGAATGGTAAGCAATTCTTTGCTCTTGACAGTTAATTCTAATTGTACATATGCATTTGACAGATCTATCTTACTGAACATCTTTCCATTTGCTAAATTAGAAAACAAATCATCATCAGTAGGAAGTGAGTAAGTATAATTTTCAATCACTTTATTTACCATTTGTTTATAATCTCCACAAATCCGAATGGACCCGCCTGCTTTTTGAATTACCATGATGAGTGCGGCCCATTCACTGCTCTTCACCTTTTTTAATTGCCCCTGTTCTTTATAATCTACCCAGCCCTTTACTAACTGCTTCTAACTGTGCAAAAGGCACTAGCCTAGCTTTACAAAATGTCGGTTGTACATTGTCCTTTCTCTTGACGTTGGCCCTGTGCTGCCTAATTTTATAATTTGGTCCTCCTTGCTCAAAGATTACTTTGTGCACTCAGCACTTCCTCAAAGTCAGATAAACGCTTACTGATCCCTACTATAAATAACTCGGCCCAGTTTTAACGTATTCTCTTCAGCCATTTCCTTCCCATCAAGGGATACTTTGTTCCCTCCTACT
Organism: Heterodontus francisci; assembly: GCF_036365525.1. NCBI lineage: Eukaryota > Metazoa > Chordata > Chondrichthyes > Heterodontiformes > Heterodontidae > Heterodontus > Heterodontus francisci. Next base: position 201,726,775 of record NC_090374.1, on the reverse strand, counting down.
ACTACCAATGGCAAGTAATAGGATGCATCATCATATTCCACCCTAACAGTAACTGAACCAAACTGTTAGGTGGGATACTGTTATTGGAATAATTAGATAGTTCTACACCAGTGTTACATAAGGGAATATGACTTAGGGACTTCTTGTACTCTCCTTCCGAGGTAACAGACACTGCCTCTGTATCAGCGATGAAGATAAGTTGTGACTCTCTGACTTTCATTTTTACTGTTGGTGCAGGAATTATATCTTCAGCTTTTCTCTCTCATCTTCCATGTGCTCTCTGATCTTCCTGCTCAATAACATCAGCTTTTGTTTCCATATCTACCATATGCATATTCAAGGACTTCCAGGCTCCTGATCTAGCTTTAGGTTTACTACGACCTTGACTTGGTGCATTTCTGTGACCTGGAGTTTTACCGTGACCTGCAGCATTACTGTTTCCTCCACTCCTGAATGCCATCTGGATATGACCGACTTTCCCACAGGCATAGTACTTTGACTGGAAATGGGGGCATTAGATGATTGGTGGCTACCATGGCAATGATAGCATCTAAATTTCTGACTCTGAGTCTGTGAACTTTGCTGCCGTGGCCTGGTTCCCACTGAAATCCGGCGGACCTCCCCTGCCGACTCAGGAAAAGAACTTCCTTGCAGTCTGCAACTATCTCTTCCTGCCATTTCCATGGCTGTGGCCTCAGTGCAGGCCTCCTTCTACGTCAGCTTATTACCTTTACTCAAAAGCTTGGCCTGGATTTTACTGTTCTTTAGACCTCCAACAAACGTGTCCCTGGTGATTGTCTCTTGTTGGAGATAGTCATTGCCTGTCACTTGAGTGACGTGAATGTTAGTTATTACTTTGCAACCCAAGCCTGAATGTTGTCCAGGTCTTTCTGCATGTGGGCATGGACTGCTTCAGTATCTGAGGAGTTGTGAATGGTACTGAACACTGCGCGTTCATCAGCGAACATCCCCTCTTCTGACCTTATGATCGAGAGAAGATCATTGATGAAGCAGCTGAAGATGGTTGGCCCTAAGACTCTACTCTGAGGAACTCCTGCAGTGATGTCCTTAACTTTTACAATATCTCTAGGCCATTATATTGAGCCTGATGTGGATGTACTTAGTTCTGATCTTAGGTGTCAACAGTTCCCAAATTCACCAACAATAATACACTTTAGCCTGATAAACACAAATCATTCCACAAATCTTTTGAAAACCTGGAACTTTAACTTTCTGTTATTTATCTGACCAGAATGCACTGCTAGTGATGATAGTCATCATATTAGATTCCTCTGTCTGCTATTTTCACGGTGTGTTCACTTTAACAATAATCTGTAACTATACCATTTTTTAAGAAACTCAGGAGATATAATATAAGGATATAGTGAAACTTATGATAGTGCCAAATTCTCCTCACAAATATTAACACATACTTGCATAATAACTGCAAAGGGATGTCATTGATTTAACTTTAAGGCATTGACATATCAATATGATCATGCTCACCAAATCATACCTTATAGCCAATGTGTCAGATTCCTCCATCATGACCCTCTATGTCCTAGGCAGACCCACAAGACATAGTGGCACAGTGGCATACAGTTGAGAGGGAGGGGCCCTGGGAGTCCTCAACATTGAGTCAAGATCCCATGAAGTCTCATGGCAGCAGGTCAAAAAAAGGCAAGGAAACCTCCTGTTGATTACCACCTAACGACCTCCCTCAGCTGATGAAACATGTTCCTCCATGTAGGGCACAACTTAGAAGAAGCACTACGGGTAGCAATATCACAGAATGTACTCTGGGTGGGGGACTTGAATGTCCATCACCATGAGTGGTTTGGTACCACCACTGCAGACCAAGATGCCAAAGTCCTGAAGGACGTATCTGTCAGACAGCAGCTTGCGGCCAGTGGTGAGAGAACCAACACGAGGGAGAAACTTATTTGACCTCGTCCTCACCAATCTAACTTTTGCAGATACACATGTCTGTGATATGTGCATTGAAATAGCTGAGCATTTTGTATACTGCCTCTCTGCTGCCTCTGCTGTTTGGGGAGATGTAAATAAAACATGTTGGACAATGGCTGCTGACACAGTGAGACCTCATATTAGACTTACTCAGTGAATACGCAACAGCAAGATGGTGACGAGGTTGACAAGTCCCCTGGACCTGATGGCCTGCAACCGAGGGTCTTAAAAGAAGTGGCTGCAGAGATAGTCGATGCATTAGTTGTGATCTTCCAAAATTCTGGAAAGATCATAGCAGATTGGAAAATAGAGGTGTTGCACTTCTATTCAAGAAAGCAGGGAGACAGAAAGCAGGAAACTACAGACCAGTTAGCCTGCCATCTGTCATAGGGAAAATGCTAGAATCCATTATTAAGGAAATTATAGCAGGACATTTAGAAAATCATAATGCAATCAGGCAGCCAACATGGTTTTGTGAAGGGGAAATCATATTCGACTAATTTATTAGAGATCTTTGAAGAAGTAATAGAACCAGAAGTGTGTGCAAGTGCCATGGATGCCATTTTGGACCTGTAAGGCCGCACCCAGTGCCAAAGCAGACTGAAATACTTTTATGTACATTGACACAATTTGACTTACCCAGAAAAATAACTAATTTCGTTATAAATCATAATTAATAGGGTGGTGAAAAAGGCATATGGGACACTTGCCTTTATCAATCGGGGCATAGATTACAAAAGCAGGGAGGTCATGTTGGAGTTGTACAGAACTTTGGTAAGGCCACAGCTGGAGTACTGTGTGCAATTCTGGTCGCCACGTTATAGGAAGGATGTGATTGCACTGGAGGGGATGCAGAGGCGATTCACCAGGATGTTGCATGGGATGGAACATTTAAGCTATGAAGAGAGTTTGGATAGGCTTGGGTTGTTTTCGCTGGAGCAGAGAAGACTGAGGGGTGACCTGATTGAGGTGTACAAGATTATGAGGGGCATGGACAGGGTGGATAGGGAGCAGCTGTTCCCCTTAGTTGAAGGGTCAGTTACGAGGGGACACAAGTTTAAGGTGAGGGGCAGGAGGTTTAAGGGGGATTTGAGGAAGAACTTTTGTACCCAGAGGGTGGTGACGGTCTGGAATGCACTGCCTGGGAGGGTGGTAGAGGCAGGTTGCCTCACATCCTTTAAAAAGTACCTGCATGAGCACTTGGCACGTCATAACATTCAAGGCTATGGGCCAAGTGCTGGCAAATGTGATTCGGTAGACAGGTCAGGTGTCTTTAATGCATCGGTGCAGACTCGATGGGCCGAAGGGCCTCTTCTGCACTGTATTATTCTGTGATTCTGTGAATTCAAGCATGAATAAAAGCTATAACAGGTGTGTATAATGAACACAGCCTGTCATATTTGAAGTCTCTACTCCTTTCTGTTTCTCTCTCTCAAAAACATCCATGTTGAGAACACTCAATATAAACTTTACCTGAATAAGACTTTCGAAAATTTTCATTCAACTTTTCTTCAAATAATTTTGAAAAACAACCAAATAAATACTGTTGGAAGCTGAAGCAAACATTGCAGCAGTTGGCTTGACTGAATGCATCCCAAGAATCTGTGCACATGACACATGTTCAGGCTACAGGATCCCCCATCAGTTAACACAGTCATAGCTCTGTGAAAAATTCTGAGCTAGGCCTTGCTGTTAAAATAGCAGTGAGGCAAATGGCCACACACCCTTATTTATGCATAAATGGAACTACAAATTGAAGCAAGGGACAAATGTGTGAGTAAAAGTAATATCCAAAAGTTGCTATCCTAATTGTGCTACCCAGCCATCAGCATTGGGAAAATGGCTTCTTGCTGTCTGTCACACACTTGACATGAATTGAATGTGATGATGTTTCTGTATCAATTGGTAGACTTAATCATGTTACAGTGAAATGCATATTTTTGTTGGCTTTATTTTCTCTAAAGCTTTACTTTGGATCGTAGAAATTTCAGTTGTTGAGTGGAATATTTTTTCAAAAACACTGAGCGATTCAATTGGTTAATGTTTTTATAATGATAAGTTGTCTAGACTTGTTCAAAATTAATTGTTTTCATAAGTCCTTCATACTTTCTTGCTGATAGCTTTCTAACTATTTTCCTCACTTTGGATTTGAACATTCGCTCGGTCTTTAACAGTGATTTCCTGCTTCTTCACTTTGAGATAGTGTCACATGTATAGGAACAGGAAGTAAGTGTGCACTAGATGTAGAACATTTAATTTATTACCAACTGATATCCTGGGGCATCGCTTACAGTGAATCAGTGAATGCATTAAAATGAGACATTTGAATTGTCATGGCTGAAATGTGACAGAATGCTAGAGTGATACTAACAGCTAATGTGCACTACATGTAAGACTGTTGACATATTGAAGTAGAGTTTCTTCTTTGGGTGCAATTGCCGATTCTGATATTTACCAGGGGGACTAATAGGATGACCTTCACAATAGAAGAAGAGATCAAAAAAAGATATAATTGACATTTAAAACAAATGGGATGTAGTTAATTGATGATCTAATCAAACTTAAAAGAGGATATAATCGATGGTCCAGATGGATTGCATCTACGCATGCTAAAAGAAGTTAGGGAAGAGATAGCAGAGGCACTCTTACATACATATAAAAATTCATTAGTTAAAGGAATAGTGCCAGAGCACTAGCAAGTAGCTAATATGATTCCTATATTTAAAAGGAGAGAGAGAACAAGTCCAGGGAATTATTATTAACTTTGGTGATAGGAAAGCTAATGGAATCTTTACTGAAAGATGTAACAGAAGAACATCTCGAAACCTATATAATAATAATGTTTGACTAACCTTAATGAATTTCATGGCTAAGTAACAGAGAGGGTAGACAAGAGTAATTCAGTAGATGTAATACATTAGTATTTTCTGAATGTCGTTAATAAGGTACTGCACTGTAGACTGATGGCTAATCAGAACATATGGAGTCAGGGGCAGGTAGCAAAATGGACAGCAAGCTGGCTGCAAGACAGAAAAGAGATAGTATGGATTAAACCTAATTATTCAAACTGGCAAAAGGTGGATACTGGTACTGTTGCTCAACACTGATATAAATGATTTGGATGTGCAATTTCACAATTTGCAGATGACGCCAATGTTTTTTTGTGGGGTGGGTTTTAATATAATACTGAGGAGATTGTGACAAAATACAGGAAGATACCAATAAACTTATCGAATAGGCATGTAATTGGCAAATGAGGTGATGCATTTTGGTAGGAAGAATAAGCAGGCCACATACTCCTTGGAAAATAAGAAACCAAATGGTGTAGAGAAGCAAAAGAGTCCGGGGTACAGATACACAAATCACTAAAACTAGAGGCACTGGATTTCACTTTGAGAGGGATAGAATTGAAAAGCAGAGACGTTATGGAAACTTGTGTCGAACTTTGGTTAGATCACATTGAGAGTACTCTGCATGGTTCTGGTCTCCATATTATAAAAAGAATATAGAGGCACTGGCAAAAATGATTTGCAAGGATGATAAAAAAAACTGGGAGGTTATGCCTATCAAAAAAGATTGAATGGGTTTGCGCTCTTTACTCTAGAAAGGAAAAGGCTGAGGGCTGAGCTGATAAAGTTCTTTAAGATTATGAAAGGGTTTGGTATGGTAGGCACAGAGAAGATCTTTCGCCTTGTGGAGAGACCAAAACTCGGGTCCACAATTATGATTGTCACGAATAAATTCAATAATGAAGTCAAAAGAAATGGGCTGAATTCTATAGCCCCCTAGGGATGGGAGCAGGGGAGGAGGATCCATTAAATTACATGGGAAGGCGGGGCGGAAGGAGTGCCCATTGCCTTTCTGATGCCTTCCAATAAGCCCAGGGAGGAGAAGGCCGAAAATGGGCTCTTCCCACCTCCACCTCAGTTTAATGAAAGGCGGAGGGGCCCACGGCCATGAGGAACACCACCAGGTAAAACCTGGTGGCCTCCTAGTAAGGTCAAGGGGTTCCCTCCTTTGGGGGCAATCTGGGGCCCCCAGATGGCCCTTCCCCAGTGGCAATCACTGCCTTCCGGAAGACACCCCCACCATCACCAACAACCCCACCCCCCCAACCTCTTCGCCATGGCCTGCCTGGATAATCCCGGCAACCCTGCCCCCATTTCCCTGTCCCAGAGTCTTCTCCTCTCTTTGGCCCTGGTACCGGCAATGGCCTCTGCTCCCAGTGGTGCTGCCAGTACTGCAGAGCTACCAACCTTCCGATTGGCCAGCAGCTCTGGAGGCGGGAGCTAGTCCCATAAAGGTACAGCGTTCCTGATGGTGGGCAGTTAAGTGCCGGCTTCCTGTAAAATTGCAATGGGGGTCCGATGGAGGGCTGAGGTGGGGTCTCCACCCACCTTCTGACCCATTGCTGGGACTCCAATTGCCAGAATAAAATTCAGCCTAATGTCTTCACCCAGAAAGTGATTAGCTACCACAAGGAATAATTGAGGCTAATGGCATAGATGCATTCAAGGGGAAGATAGGTAAATACATGAAGGAGAAAGGAATAGTAGGATATGCTGTTAGATGAAGAAAGGTGGGAGGAGTGGAACATAATCACCAACATAGACCTGTTGGGCCAAATGGCCTGTTTCTGTGCTGTACAGTCTATGTAATTTTGTGTTTGTATTGGAAAAATAATTAACCAGTATTACCAATGCTGATTATTATGCAGTAACTCCTTCCATCAAACACGCAGGTGTGCAGACAGACTGAGGTCAGCCTGTTAACAGATTGCGTTCTTGGCTTACATGAATGAATATTACCATCATCTAGAAAGGAGAATAGAAAACGCGGGGGGGGGTGGTGGACATGGAATTTAAAGTGCTCCATTAAATCAGCCTTTGACTTGCCCTAGCAGACAGCTGTGCAAGTTATTGAGCTTTCAATATCACTAACAGAAGTTTTGCTTTTTATATAATCAAGGTGTAAAGAATGGGGTGATCTGTTCTCTCTCTTAATACGCCAAATGGGGGAGGAGAAGACATGAACAGCTCAAATATAAACGGTAACAGAAAATTCGAAGGCGTTAAGGAATGCAATCTGAGGGCAATGCGACTTCAATGGTGTTATTAATTGAAAGAGTGACATTCATACACTGTGACAGAGCTGTCCCCCCTGTCAGTTATTACTCACATATACAATGTCAGGTTATAATAATTGAATTTTCATGAATATTGCACTGTGCAACCTGAGTACTTGTTCTGTGAAACTTAGTCAGCCATATGACTGAGATACTTATTATAAAAGTTAGTTGTGAGTCTGCTCGAATATCAGCCACTGCAAGAGCAATGCTAGAGGGATTTCCACTCACCAAAATCCTGATAACATGTCAATATAGGTAAATCTTACATGTGCATCTATTGTCTTGTTATTTGACATAATCTTTTGAAAAATGGGTGTTATCTTTATGACATAAAAAAGACTTGCTATACAGTGAATCCATGATTAAAGTCTTCAACTACATCAGATAGCTGCAGGAGTTCCTCAGGGCAGTGTCCTCGACCCAAATATCTTCAGCTGCTTCATCAGTGACCTTCTCTGTCATAAAGTCAGTTCGCTGATGATTGCAGTGTTCAATTGAATTGGCAACTCCCCGATACTAAAACATTCTGTGCCTGCATACAGCAAGACCTGAACAACATTCAGGCATGAGCTGATAAGTGGCAAGTAACTTTTGCATCACACGAATGCCAGGTAATGACCATCTCCAGAGAGAATCTAACCACCTCCTCATGACATTCAACAAGATTACCAACATTGAATCCCCCACTTTCAACATCCTTGGGGTTACCATGGACCAGAAACTTAACTGGAGCAGCCATATAAATAAGGTAGCTACAGGAGCAGGTCAGAGGCTGGTAATTCTGCAGCAAGTAAGTCACCTCCTGACTCCCCAAAGCCTGTCCACCATCTAAAGGTCATAAGTCAGGAATGTGATACTCTCCCCTGGCCTGGATGAATGCAGCTCCAATAACTCAAGAAGCTGGAAACCATCCAGGACAAAGCAGCTGCTTGATTGGCACCCCATCCATCACCTTAAACATTCATTCCCTCCACCATTGGCACACAGTGGCAGCAGTGTGTATCATCTACCAGATGTACTGTAGCAATTCAACAAGGCTTCTTTGGAAGCACCTTTTAAACCCAAGAGCTCTAGCACCTCGCAGAACAAGAGCAGCAGGCGCATTGGAACACCATCACCTGCAAGTTCCTCTCCAAGTCACGTAGCATTCTGGCTTGGAAATCTATCACTATTGCATCATCATCACTGGGCCAAAATTCTGGAACTTCCCACCTAACAGCACTATGCTACACCACATGGACTGCAGCAGTTCAAAATGGTGGCTCACCACCATCCACTCGAGGGCAATTAAGGATGGGCAATAACTACTGGCCCTGCCAGCAATGCCCATATCCCATGAATTAATAAAGAAAACAGGGTGTTTACTAGCACCACACAGCTTGTAACTCCATTCCAATATGTTGATCAATCTTTGTGTGAAGAAAAACTTACTGCCAATGGTGCTAAATTTTTCTTTTATTAGTTTAAACCTGGGTCTTAATCCAAATCTTAGTTTGAGATTGTGCACCCAATCAACTTCTATATTTTACCCAACTTATTTTATAGTACCCAAGTTGCCCCCTCAGATTCAATTACCCCACCTACCGTGGCATTGTATGTAAATTTGACCAGTTTGCATTGAACATCTGTGTCTCAATTAGTATGTCAAATTCAAAATAGTAAGGGCCACACGCTGATTCCTCGGGCACTGTCAGCAATCACTCCCACCTTAATAAAACTGCTGTTATGACTGGGTGAGGAAGGGGGCTCAGGCTCCCCTCTGGCCCCTTTCCTGGTTTGGCCGTAACAGGGTTTAACTTTTAAAACATGGTGTTTTTAGCTTCACCTCACTGAGACCTTGCTCACTGCTCTCTAATTGTGATTGTAAATGAACCAATCAGACAGGTTTTCTTAGGTTTAAACAAGAAAGGTGTAAGTTTATTCACCTTATTACTCTAACTCAGTTCAAATTACTAAAAATACGTGACGCATACACACTAGCATGCATACAAGATAAACACACATGCAAATCGATACAGAGGAGGAGAAAGAATTAATGGGGGAGGATTTGGAATAGTAGATGGAATTCAGTTACTGTCTATAGTTTTGCTGCAAAGTCTTTGGTTGGAATTGCAGTCTTGTAGTTCTCACTGGGGCCCAATGCACACCTTCAAACTTGCTTCTCTGGTACCAGAAGGCAGAAGAGGTCCTCCGTCTTGAGGCTTAAGTTGCTTCCATGGGTCCCTGGGACATTGCTTGAGAGAGAAAGAGAGAGAGAAAGAGAGAGAGAGACAGGGAGATAGCTTCCTTCTCTTTTGTCTTCAAATTGCAGACTGTCCCAAACCATTCTGTAAGGCACAATTCAAACAGTTCCCAGGTTGGCCAGCAGGTTGGTCATGAGACCAGTTCTTTGTTTGAAACAACATCGTCTGCGAGGGTTGTTTATTCTTCAAAGTTTATTAGACACGTTCAGTGGGGGAGTGGAGTGCTGTTTCTTACACAGACAATAGCTCTCAATGTCTTTTAATCATCACTACTGACAAAATCCATCTGGCTAATTGAATTAGGGAGCACTCCCATTGTCTTTCAATGCAACTGTCTCTCGGAATGCAAATGTGGAGCCATTTAGCTGTTCAGCTCTGTGATCCTTTTAAACAAGTTATATTCAATGTCCAGTAAAAAGTTCAAGTAGTATTCCATATGACGAAATTAATATGTTTCCATTTAGCAGGTGTGGTTTCTGTCACACTCCTCTAACAAGTACATACTGCTTCATATCCTTAAGCCAATCTGTTTAATAGATTTTTAGGTATTACCCTAAATCTGAATGAACTAAGAACAGCATGAGTTCTTAAATAACAGTAGATAAGTAGAGTTAACTTTGACGTAGAAAAAGAGAAATTGCATCTGTATAACAGCTTTCACATCCTTAGGATGTCTTGAAGTCAATCAAAGCCAATTAATTGCTTTTGATGAATGGTCACTGTTTTTTTGTTGGTAAATAAGGCAGTGAATTTGTATCCAGCTTCAGCCCACAAATAGCAAATGAACTGATAATCTGTTTTGGGCAGACAGGGGCTTGGTTTAATGCTTCATCAAAAGATGGCAGTTCCAACAATGTAGCACTCCCTCAGTAGGGTATTGAAGTGTTCATCCTGGAGTGGATCTTGAACCCATAATCTTTTGAGTTGCTCTGCAGAATCACTACCATTAAGCCAAGCTGGCATTGATCATCAGGGCACTGCACACAGCATAAATGAGATGATAGTGAAATGCTTTTTGGAAGTCAAGGTACACCATTTATGCATGGCGCAGTTTAGGATGTCACTTCTGGTAGAAAATCAAGGAGGTTGGTTAACATGAATCCATTGCAGTTATTGTTTATTAGGTTATAGCCATACAGGTAACCATCAGGATCAATGCTATTCCTAAATTCCTGTCCACCAGCTCAGGATGGTTGATAGGGCCAAATGAATTCATTCCGCTATTGTTGATTCTGAACGAGCCTGGCCACATTAGCCATCCGTACCCCTTTCTGTGACAAGTCATTTTTGACATTGCCTATCCAGCGTTTCATTGGTCTTCCTCGGCTTCTTATTCCATATACCTCTGAACGCAGCACTATGAAAGGTATTCTTATGGTTTACATTCTTGAAATGCACCCAAACCATCGCAGTCATCTTTCTTGAATTTTCTGAATAAGTATTGTTTCTTGACTAAGCCATGTTTTTATTATATCATTCTTGATTCCTCAAGGTTATTTTATGACAACTGATTCCATTATTTTACTTGGCATTTATGTTAAACTAATGGATCTGGAGTAGTGTGAATCTATTTTGTCACTCTTCAGTCTGTTTTCAATTGATAAGGACTTTCCCAAAATTCATCAACTCACTCATAATGATTATTAGTGCTATACAAATCTCATCCCTGGTCTTGCTTAGTACTCAGACATAAATATTATCCATCTTGGGGATTTATTTATTTTGAATACATTTCAGTTGTCTAGGATTTCCACCTCTTTTATGTCAAAGTTGTTAATTCTGCTATTATTGCTATTTAGAGAAGGCTTATTATCATACCTTCCCTAGTGAATGTTCAAAGACTGCAATCATTTAGTGTGTTCATTATATTTTAGTCATGCTAAGTTTCAGTTCATTCGTATCTTTTTATGTATCCCGACTCTTACTGTTATAGCATTGAACAAATCTCTTAATGTTGCTTTTTTGCCTTTACTTATACTATTTTGTAGGTCCTCTTTGACCTACTGACCAGGTTTTTAACATATTTCTACATTCATCCCAATATACTCCTTCATCTTTCTCCCTTCAGAATTTCTTTTGTTTCTAAGATTTGTTACAAATAGATTTGTTAATATATTTCAGTTTAGTCCACTCTATTTATCTTAGGTATGTGTTTATCTTGCATGCTTAGTTATTTAAAAATTATACACCTGGAATCTGGGCCACAATTTTACGTCAGGGCGGAGGCCCCACCCACCAGCTTAAAAGTTGGGGCGAGCCCACCTCCTGCGGGCCTGGGAGCCACACAAAGATTAGACATGGCCCAGACCTGAACGAGCCCACATCCACTGAGCCTGAGAGCCACACGGAGATTTTACGTGGCCCAGACCCTTAATTGGGCTCAGACAAGACTTCCGCCCCTCTGAGGCAGGAAGTCCCACCTCCAGGAGCTGCCAGCCAATCAGTGCAGTGGGGGCGGCTTGTGCCATAGGGGGCCCTCCGTGGGGTATAGAGTGCCCAATCAGGAGGACCCCCCACAGCCTCCTGGGGTGGGGGGGGTGCTGAGCCCCCCACTCGCCACTGGTAAAATACTAGTGGTGGCCGGAGGAAGCCCTTAAGTGCCAGTTAATTGGCCACTTAAGGGCCTTAATTGGCCTGGGCGGGTGCGCTATTTCTTGCTGCCGCTGCTGCTCATAAAATTGCAGTGGGGATGAGAAGGTGACCGGAATCGCGCCCCTCCCCCACCACCTCCCACTCAATTTTAAACTCCCCACCTACCCGCCCACCTCCAAATGCTCCTGCGGGGTCATAAAATTCCGGCCCTGGTTTTCAGTGTTTCTGAATCTTTGATTATATTGAATTTGATTATTCTGTGATCACCATGGTCTTAGAGTGCCATGACCTCCATTTCTTGTATGTTATTTGGGTCCACAACTGCCTCTAACACATTAGATAATACATTATATTTCGAAATCAGATTCTGAGCCACTTGGGTATTACCAATTTATATTTAGTTAATGGAAGGCTACCAGGTCAGAAAAAGTGGGAAGATAGCCTGTTCTATGAAGAAATAGCAAGGCTATCTAAAAACAGGAAGGTTTATTTAACGAGAGAAATAAAGAGCAAAAAATGTAATTCAGGAGCAAAGGTTCTGAAGGAGTAGGTGAAGGAGTCCAGTGCAATGAAAATAGAAATATGTAAAAAGTTAGTTAGAGAATTAAAGAGTGACCTGGAAAACAGCATTTCTGCAGGTAAAATCACCTGTGTTAGCTTGTCCCTTATGTCATGAAAGATGTCCAACCAGCTTTGAACCTCCCACAGGGCCACCTTCTCTAACATCTCAGGTTTCCCTGTCATACAAGGTTGTACCGCCCATTTTTATGTCTACTCTATTATTTTAGAACTATCCATATCACTGTATATTGTATTCATTTCCATCCTCCAGTGTCATCATCTTTCTGATATTCCCATTTCATTCTAGTTCCCTAATGCCAGAACACGATGTCAGGCATCTTGAGGGGCTAAAATTCCATCATTCATTGTTAATGGGTGAAGAAATAGACCAATTCCAAATTCCTTCAGCATTCACACTTTATTGTACATTTTCATCCTCTTTGAGCTCCGAGGGTCTGCACTGTACAGCCCTCGACATCAGGCATCGGGAACATGATGTGGGATTGGCCTGCGCCTGTACAATGTAATGCAAGTAACATGCCACTTCGTGCTACCTGCTCATTTGAATGATTGTTACATGAGCCCAGGACTAACTATGCTGCTCATTAGCTGCACTTATCAGCAGGATCCAAAATCTGAACTTGCTAGCACCAGTTAAAGCTAGCCTGCACTACTTAAAGAAGAGATGAATTGTGCCTGGTGAGGGTGCTGGCAGTCTTGCAGGAAATAAATCTGACCTGGGAAACAGTGAAGAATGGCACATTCTTAGGAGAGAACAAACTCAAGATTTTCAGATGCTGCAATGGATGCCTTTGTAGAGGAGTGGAAAGTAGGAGAGATTTCCTATATCTACAGGAGGCTAGGCATAATTCCAGATACATGCTCCATGGGCACGGAGAGCAGATAGCCTTGGTGGTCAATTCCAGGAGTTAAACCCCAAAAACTGGATGCAGTGCTGCAAGAAGTTCAATGACCTCACATGAGTGGTCAAAATCAGTGAATGCATCTTCAAATGCCATATCCTACCAAGTGCCCCATGAGCCTCAGACTCTGTTCAATGCATCACATCGCCATCATTCACCGCCAGTAATCTCTATCAATCAGGCCTCATATCTAACATTCACATTTACCCTCATACACTCAGCACTACTCCAAGCTTCATACCCACATCTCACTAATTGCGCACACTGCCAACTACTCAAACATTAGCCACATCAGCCAAATAAATTGCATGACACTCACTGACACACTTTCGTCTCTCTTGCAACATAAGGTGATGCAAAACTGGAGGCAGCAAGAGCTAACCAGTGAGGGTCAGGCATGTCTGCATGTCTGAACCCCCATGGAGGAGACAGTGCTGGACATTATTGGGACGCCAATTGCTGAGGATGTGGCCAGCAATGTGGCTGAAATCATCAAAGATGATGGTATCCTTATACCAAATCCTCCTTCTCACATCCCACTTCCCCCTCATTCCACATTCTCTTCTGATTTACAAGTTGCAGATGGTGTAAGCATCAGAGCTATAGACAGAGCCAAGCGATCCCACAACCAACGGATCAGAACAAAGCTCTGCAGTCCTGCCACATCCAGTCATAAATGGTCGTGGGCAATTAAACAAATAACTGGACGAGGTTCCACAAACATTCACATCTTCAATGATGGGGGAGCCCAGCACATCAGTGCAAAGGAAAAGGCTGAAGCATTTGCAACCATCTTCAGCCAGAAGTGCCGAGTGGATGATCCATTTCAGCCTCCTCCTGAAGTCCCCAACATCACAGATGCCAATCTTCAGCCAATATGATTCACTCCACGTGATATCAAGAAACAACTGAAGGCACTGGATACAACAAGGTCTATGGGCCCAGACATTATTCTGGCACTAGGTCTGAAGACTTGTGTTCCAGAACTAGTCGCACCCAAGTTGTTCCAGTACAGCTACAACACAGCCATCCATGCGGAAATGTGGAAAATTGCCCAGGTATGACCTTCCACAAAAAGCAGGACAAATTCAATCTAGCAAAAAACCGCCCCATCAGTCCACTGTCGACCATTAGCAATTTGATGGAAGGTGTCGTCGACAGTGCTATCAAGTGGCACTTACTCAGCAACAATCTGCTCACCAGTGCTAAGTTTGTGCTCTGTCTGGGCCACTCAGCTCCAGATTTCATTACAGCCTTGGTCCAAACATGAACAAAAGAGCTGAATTCCAGAAGTGCGGTGAGAGTGGCATCAAGGAGCCCGAGCAAAATTGAAGTCAATGGGAATCACAGGGAAATTTCTCCGCTAGTTGGAGTTATACCAAGCACAAAGGAAGATGGTTGTGGTTGTTGGAGGCCAATCATCTCAGCCTGAGGACATTGCTGCTGGAGTTCCTCAGGGTAGTGTTCTAGGCCCAAACATCTTCAGCTGCTTCATCAATGACCTTCCCTCCAACAGTGGGGATGTTCGCTGATGATTGCGCAGTATTCAGTACCATTTGCAACTCCTCAGATGCTGAACCAGTCCGTGCTTGCTTGCAGCAAGACCTGAACAACATTCAGGCTTGGGCTGATAAGTGGCAAGTACATTTGTGCCACACAAGTGCCAAGTAATGACCATCTCTAACAAGAGAGAATCGAGCCATCTCCACTTGACATTCAATGGCATTACCATCGCTGAATCCCCCATCATCAACATCCTGGGGGTTACCATTGACCAGAAACTGAACTGGACCAGTTATATAAATACAATGGCTACAAGAGCAGGTCAGAGGCTGGGCATTCTGTGCTGAGTAAGTCACCTCCTGACTCTCCAAAGCCAGTTTGCCACTGACAAGGCACAAGATAGTGCAGTTCCAACAAAACTCAAGAAGCTTGGCACCATCCAAGACAAAGCAACCCACTTGGTCGGTATTCACTCTCTCCAAAACCGGTGCACAGTGGCACAGTGTGTACCATCTACAAGATGCACTGCAACAACTCACCAAGGCTCCTTCAACAGCACCTTCCATACCCGCTACCTCTACCAACTAGAAGGACAAGGGCAGCAGACACATGGGAACACCATGACCTGCAAGTTCCCCTCCCAATCACTCACCATCCTGACTTGGAACTAAATCGCCGTTCCTTCACTGTCGCTAGACAAAATCCTAGAACTCCTTCCTTAACAGCACTGTAGGTGTACCTACCCCATACGGACTGCAGCAGTTCAAGAAGGCAGCTCACCACCATCTTCTCAAGGGCAATTGGGGATGGGCAATACATGCTGGTATGAAGGGGTATAGAACCAAGGTGGGTCGATGGAGTTATGATACAGATTAACCATGATCTAATTAAATGGCAGAACAGGCTCAAGGGGCTGAAAGGCCTATTTCTGTTCCTATGTTGCTAAGTTCATTCCTTCCAACATAGTAGAAATGACAGTGGAAGAATGTGACACCTACAGTGGAATAACTTGGTTCTGATAACTGCATGTGTAAATTGCTCAAAATATTCTCCTGCAGGTGAGAGGAACACCTGAATTTAATGACAGTCTTGGGTATCAGACACCTTTCAGTAAATTGAAAGACTGTATTCTAATCAAGTCCAGAACTTTGGAACTTGAGTGGCATTTGGCGACACTGTGGTGCATTCATGAGGGTGAGAGCTACGTGTATAGCATGTTTATAGATGTGGTCACCTCACAGTTTAAGAGTATGCAGGGAGAGAGGGAATGGGTGGCCACCAGACAGTCAAAAAGAATCAGGCAGGTAGTGCAGGAGACCTCTGAGTGCATCTCACTCTCCAACAGGTATTCAGTTCTGAATACTGAGGAAAGTGATGCTTCACCTGGGGAGTGCAGCCAGAGCCAAGTCCATGGCACCACGGGTGGCTCAGCTGCAAAGGGGGGTACAGGGAAAACTGGAAGAACCATAGTGGTAGGTGATTCAATAGTTAGGGGAACAGACAGACGCTTCCATGGCCGCAGACGTGAATCCAGGATGTTGTGTTGCCTCCCTGGTGCCAGGGTCAAGGATGTCACTGAGTGGCTGCAGAACATTCTGAGTGGGGTGAGTGAACAGCCAGCAGTCATGGTCCACATTGGAACCGACAACATGGGTAGAAAGAGGGATGTGGTCTTACAGTCAGAATTTACGGAATGAGGTAAGAAATTAACCAGCAGGACCTCAAAAGTAGTAATCTCCAGATTACTCCCAGTGCCACACGCAAGTGAGTATAGAAATAGAAGGATAAAACAGATGAATGCATGGCGGGAAAGATGGTGCAGGAAGGAGGGCTTCAGATTCCTGGGACATTGGGACGAGATCTGGGGGAGATGGGACCTGCACAGGCTGGACAGGTTGCACATGAACAGAGTTCTGAGTTCCTTGTGGGACGTTTTGCTAGTGCTGTTGGGGAGGGTTTAAACTAGTTTGGAAGGGGGATGGGGACCTGAGGGCAGACTAGGCTGGGACAATATCAGAAATGAAAATGGAAGGCAGAAAGTTAATGGATGAGTCTGGAAGACAGAGGAAACGAGGATTAGAAAATAAAAAAAAGAGTTTGGCAGTGCTCAAGGGTATCTATTTCAATGCAAGGAGTATAACAAATAAAGCAGATGAGCTGAGGGCACAGATAGATACATGGCAGTATGATATCATAGCTATTACAGAGGAATGGCAGCTCAATGTTCCTGGTTACAGGGTTTTCAGATACGACAAGGAGGGGGATAAGAAAGAAGGGGGAGTGGCAATTTTGGTCAAGGAAACTATTACAGCTGTGAGGAGGGATGATGTGTTGGAAGGTTCATCAAATCAGGTCATATGATAGAGCTAAGAAACAAAAAAGGGGCAATCACACTGCTAGGAGTGTACTATAGACCCCCAAAAAGGCAGAGGGAGATAGAAGAGCAGATATGTAGGCAAATCTCTGAGAAGTGCAAAAACAATAGGGCAGTAATAGGGTATTTTAACTACCCCAATATTAACTGGGATAGTTTTAGTGTGAAAGGAATTAAGAGAGAAGAATTCTTGAGGTGCATTCAGGAGAACCTTTTTGCCCAGTATGTAGCAAGTCCAACATGAGAGGGTGCAGTTTTAGACTTAGTTTTAGGAAATGAAGATGGGCAGGTGGAAGGACTGGCAATGGGAGAGAATTTTGGTGATGGTGATCATAATTCAGTCAGTTTTAACATAATTATGGAAAAGGACAGATATAGAACAGGAGTTAGAGTTCTCAATTGGGGCAAGGCCAATTTTACTAAACTGAGGAGGGATTTAGTGAAAGTGGACTGGAAACAGCTACTTGAAGGTAAATCAGTGTCAGAATATGGGAGGCATTAAAAGGGGAGATTTAAGGGGTTCAGGGTAAACAGGTTCCCACAAAGAAAAAGGGTGAGGCAGCCAAATCTAGAGCCCTATGGATGTCAAGCAGCTTACAGGGTAAGATAGGGCAGAAAAGGAAAGTTTATGTCCGACACCGGGAATTCAATACTACAGAAAGCAGAGAGGAGTATAGAAAGTGGAGGGGTGAAATCAAAAAGGAAATTAGGAAAGCAAAGAGAGGGCATGAAAGAATATTGGCAAGCAAAATCAAGGTGAACCCAAAGATGTTTTATCAATACATTCAGAGTAAGAGGATAACTAAGGAGAGAGTACGGCCCATACAAGCCCAAAGAGGTAACCTATGTGTAGGAGCAAAAGATATTGGTATGGTTCTTAATAAATACTTTGCGTCTGTCTTCACAAAAGAGGGGGACGATGCAGATATTGTAGTTAAGGAGGAAGAGTGTGAAGTATTAGATGTGATAAACATAGGGAGAGAGGAAGTATTAATGGGATTAGCATCGTTGAAAGTTGATAAATCACCAGGGCCGGATGAAATGTACCCTAGGCTGGTAAAAGAAGCAAGAGAGGAAATAGCAGAGGGTCTGACCATCATTTTCCAGTCTTCACTGGATGTGGTGTGGTGATGGATTTTGGAGAGCTGCTAACATTGTACCTCTGTTTAAAAAGGGAGCGAAGGATAGTCCGAATAATTACAGGCCACTCAGTCTAACCTCAGTAGTGGACAAATGATTGGAATCTATTCTGAGAGATAGGATAAACTGTCAGTTAGAAAGGCTCAAGGATAGTCAGCCTGGATTTGTTAAGGGAAGATCTTGTTTGACCAACCTGATTGAATTTTTTTGAAGAAGTAACAAGGAAGATAGATGAGGGTAGTGCAGTTGATGTGGTCTACATGGATTTTAGCAAGGTTTTGACAAGGTCCCACATGACAGACTGGTTAAAAAAATAAAATCCCATGGGATCCAAAGAATGTTGAGGATGTTGCCAGGACTGGAAAATTGCAGCTATGAGGAAAGATTGGATAGGCTGGGGTTGTTCTCCTTGGCACAGAGAAGGCTGAGGGGAGATCTGACAGAAATGTACAATATTTTGAGGGGCCTGGATAGAGTGGAGGTGAAGGGTCTATTTACCTTAGCAGAGAGGTCAGTGATGAGCGGGCATAGATTTAAAGTGATTGGTAGAAAAATTAGAGGGGAGATGAGGAGAAACGTTTTCACCCAGAGGGTGATGGGGGTCTGGAACTCATTGCCTGAAAGTGTAGTTGAGGCAGAGACCCTCAACTCATTCAAAAGGTGTCTGGATATGCACCTCTAGTGTTGTAAGCTGCAGGGCTACGGACCAAATGCTGGAAGGTGGGATTAGAATGAGTGGATAGTTTTTCAGCCAGCACAGACACGATTGGCCAAATAGCCCCTTTCTTTACCTTAAACTTTCTATGAAGCTATAAACCAGGAGAGCAAAGCTGGTGCAACTTTCATCACCATCTGAACCCTAAGGTTGTATTATTGCCTTAAATTAACTGTTATGGTCATATACAACATATAGTCATGTATCTTTCTCCTGAAATGTACCTTCTTACATTTGAGGTATGTCTGTTTGGCTGTATTTGCGTGAACACCTTCTCTGTTTTAAGGTTCTATGTGGAGAAAATGCTGGGGTCCAAGGCTAAAGTGGACAAAGAGCCTGCACAGACTCAACAAACTGAATGGTCTCCTTCCATGTCGTAAAATTCAATGATTCTATGTGCCAACAATTGCTAGATAAGTCAATACTGTTTACAAGACCTGAGTTTACTGGGGTTTCCTTGAGTAGTGAGATTTAGATACTCGCTATA
This sequence comes from Heterodontus francisci, assembly GCF_036365525.1. Lineage (NCBI taxonomy): Eukaryota > Metazoa > Chordata > Chondrichthyes > Heterodontiformes > Heterodontidae > Heterodontus > Heterodontus francisci. The sequence continues at coordinate 201,707,141 of NC_090374.1, read as the reverse complement.
GTGTAAATTTCCCTGCAATTCTCAGAACATAAGAAATAGGAGCAGGACTAGGCCATTTGTCCATTCAATAATATCATGGCTTATCTGGTTGTGACCTTAATTTCACTTTTCTGCCTGCCCTGCCCTCCCACAACCCTTGACTCCCTTGTAGATTAAAAAAACATCTAACTCAGCCTTGAATATATTCAATGATCCAGACTCCACTGCTTGCTGGGGTAGAAAATTCCCTCTGAGAGAAGAAATTGCTCCTCTTCTCTGCTTTAAATGGGAGACCCTTTATTTTAGAACTGTGTCCCCTGTTTTAGATTACCCCATGAGGGGAAACATCCTCTCAGCATCTACTCTGTCAAGCCCCCTCAGAATCTTATATGTTTCAATAAGATCACCTCTCAATCATCTAAACTCCAATGAGATAGGCCCAACCTGCTGAACCTTTCCTTATAAGGCAACTCCTTCATCCCAGAATCAACCTAGTGAATCTATTCTGAACTGCATCCAATGCAAGTATATCCGTCTGAGATGACCAAAACTGTACACAGCACTTTAGGTGCGGTCTCACCAACACCCTGTATTGTTGAAGCAGGACTTCCCTATTTTATACTCCATCCCCTTTGCAATAAAGGCCAACATTCTACTGCCTTCCTAATTACTTGCTGTACCTGCATGCTGACTTCTTGTGAATTATGTACAAGGACACCCAGATCCCTCTGGACACAGCATTCTGCAGTCTCTCGCCATTGAAATAATGTCCAAAGTGGACAATTTTCCACATTATACTCCATCTGCCAAATTTTTGCCCATTCACTTAACCTATCTATATCCCTTTGCAGACACTTTGTGTCCCCCTCATAATTTGTTTCCCCACCTATCTTTGCATTGTTAGCAAATTTGGCTGCAATACACTCAGTCCCTTCATCTAAGTCATTAATATAGATTGTAAATAGTTGAGGCCCCAGCACTGATCCCAGTGGCACTCGACTAGTTACATTTTGCCAAACTGAAAATGCCCCATTTATCCCAACTCTCTGTTTCCTGTTAGTTAGCCAATCCTCTATCCATGCTAACATATTACCCCCAACACCATGAGCTGTTTACATCTTATGTAATAACCTTTTCAGTGCTTTTGGAAATCCAAGTACACTACATCTACTGGTTCCCTTTATCCACCCTGCTTGTTACACCCTCAAAAGAACTCGAATAAATTTATCAAACATGATTTCCCTTTCATAAAACCATGTTGACTCTGCCTGATTGTATTATCATTTTCTAAATGTCCTGCTATTACTTCCTTATTAATGCATTCTATTATTTTCCCAATGACAGATGTTAGACGAACTGGCCTATAGTTTCCTGCTTTCTGCCTCCCTCCTTTCTTGATTAGAGGTGTTACATATATGGTTTACCAATCTGCTGGGCCCTTTCCAGAATCTAGGTAATTTTGAAAGATTACTACTAATACATCCACTATCCCTGCAGTTACTTCTTTTCAGACCCAAGGATGCAGGCCATCAGATCCACAGGACTTGTCAAACTTTAGTTCCATTAGTTTACTGGTACTTTTTTTCCAGTGATAGTGATTGTTTTAAGTTCCTCCCTCCCTTTTGCCCCTTGATTTTCTACTATTCTTGGGATGCTTTTTGTGTCTTCTAATGTGAAGACAGATACAAAATACTTGTTGAAAATCAATGCCATTTACTTGCTTCCTATTATTAATTCCCCAGTCTCATTCTCTAATGGACCAACACTTACTTTAGTTACTCTTTTCCTTTTTATATACTTGTAGAAGCTTTTACTCTCTATTTTCATATTCCTTGCTAGTTTTCTCTCATATTAAATTTCTCCCTCTTTATTTCTTTTAGCTATCCTTTGTGGGTTTCTAAAATGTTCCCAATCTTCTGGCCTACCATTAATCTTTGCAGCATCGTATATCTTTTCTTTCAATTTGATTCAATCTTTATCTTCCTCAGTTATCCACAGATGGTGCATCCTTCTCATAAAGTCTTTCTTTCTCAATGGAATATATTGTTGTTGAGAGACATGAAATATCTCTTTAAATGTATTCCACTGCTTCTCTACTGTCTTAACTTATAACCTATTTTCCAGTCCACTTTATCCAACTCTGTCTTCATACCATTGCAATTGCCTTTATTTGAGTTTCAGACACTAGTTACAGACTCATATTTCTCAACCTCAAACTGAATGTGAAATTCTATCATATTATGATCACTCTTCCCTAAATGATCCTTTACTATGAAGTCATTAACTAATCCTGTCTCCTTATACATTACCAGGTTTAAAATAGACTACACCCCAATTGGTTCCAGAGTGTATTGTTCTAAGAAACTGCCACGAATACATTTTACGAAACCATCCTCCAGGCTACCTTTGCCAATTTGATTTGCCTAATCAATATGAAGATTAAAATCACCCACAATTATTGCAGTACCTTTCTTACAAACCCCATTACTTCTTCATTTATACTCCACTTACAGTGTAGCTACTGTTAGAGGACCTATAACCTACACCCACCAGTGACTTCTTTCCTTTGTTATTTCTTATCTCCAACCAAACTGATTCAACATCTTGATCTTCTGATCTAAGATCATTTCTCACTAATGTACTTATCTCATCCTATATTAGCAGAGCTGTTTCACCTCCATCCCCTTTCTTCCTATCTTTCCAAAATGTCAAATACCCTTGAATATTTAGGTCCCAGCCTTGATAACCTTGCAACCATATCTCTGTAATGGCTCTCATATCATACCCATCTATTTATATTTGTGCCATCATTTCATCCATCTTGTTAAGAATGCTGCATGCATTCAGATAAAGAGCCTTTAATTCTGTCTTATTAACGTTATTCCCTACTCTAACCTTATTTGCTGGTGCACTTTTATGTTTGTACAATCTGACCCTTCTTCACACTACCCTGCATTATTGCCTTGTCCTTTCTCTTTAACTTTCCACATCTCCCCTCCCCTAACACCACCCCCCCCCCTCAACTATTTAGTTTAAAGCCCTCTTGACAGCCCTAGTTATACGACCCACCAGAACACTGGTCCCAGCACGGTTCAGGTGAAGACTTTCCCAATGGTACAGCTCCCGTTTTCCCCGGTACTGGTGCCAGTGCTCCATGAATCAAAAACCATTTCTCTCACTGCAATCTTTGATCAGCTCTCTGATCGTATTTACCCTATGCTAATTTGCTCACGGCACAGGTAGTAATCCAGAGATTCTTAACCTTGTGGTTCTGCTTTTTTAATTTAGCTCTTTAGTGCTCATACTCCCTCAGCAAAACCTCTTTCTTAGTCCTATGTCGTTGGTACCCATGTGGACCATGACAACTGGATCTTTCCCCTCCCACTCCAAGTTTCTCTCCAGCCCTAAGCAGATGTCTTCTATAATAAAAGCAAAATACTGCGGATGCTGGAAATCTGAAACAAAAACAAGAAATGCTGGATTCACTCAGCAGGTCTGGCAGCATCTGTGGAAAGAGAAGCAGAGTTAACGTTTCGGGTCAGTGACCCTTCTTCGGAACTGACAAATATTAGAAAAGTCACAGATTATAAACAAGTGAGGTGGGGGTTGGGCAAGAGATAACAAAGGAGAAGGTGCAGATTGGACCAGGCCACATAGCTGACCAAAAGGTCACGGAGCAAAGGCAAACAATATGTTAATGGTGTTTTGAAAGACAAAGCATTAGTACAGATTAGGTGTGAATATACTGAATATAGAACATCAGCAAGTGCAAACCTGAAGAAAAACAACCTGAAAAAAACAGTGGGTAAGCAAACTGAACAAACTAAGATGAAATGAAATAAATGCAAAAAATGTAAAAAGGAATGCAAAAAAAAGGAAGAAAAAATAACTAAAAATGACTAAAAATGAAAGTAAAGTGGGGGGCTGTCATGCTCTGAAATTATTGAACTCAATGTTCAGTCCGGCAGGCTGTAGTGTGCCTAATCGGTAGATGAGATGCTGTTCCTCGAGCTTGCGTTGATGTTCACTGGAACACTGCAGCAATCCCAGGACAGAGATGTGAGCATGAGAGCAGGGGGGAGTGTTGAAATGGCAAGCAACCGGAAGCTCAGGGTCCTGCTTGCGGACTGAGCGGAGATGTTCCGCAAAGCGGTCACCCAGTCTGCGCTTGGTCTCCCCAATGTAGAGGAGACCACACTGTGAGCAGCGAATACAGTATACTACATTGAAAGAAGTACAAGTAAATCGCTGCTTCACCTGAAAGGAGTGTTTGGGGCCTGGGATACTGAGGAGAGAGGAGGTAAATGGGCAGGTATTACACCTCCTGCGATTGCAAGGGAAGGTGCCCTGGGACGGGGACGAGGTGGTGGGGGTAATGGAGGAGTGGACCAGGGTGTCGCGGAGGGAACGATCCCTTCGGAATGCTGACAGGGGAAGGGAGGGGAAGATGCGACTGGTAGTGGCATCACGCTGGAGGTGGCGAAAATGGCGGAGGATGATCCTTTGGATATGGAGGCTGGTGGGATGAAAAGTGAGGACAAGGGGAACCCTGTCACGGTTCTGGGAGGGAGGGGAAGGGGTGAGGGTAGAGTTGCGGGGAATGGGTCGGACACGGTTGAGGGCCCTGTCAACCACAGCGGGGGGAAATCCTCGGTTGAGGAAAAAGGAGGTCATATCAGAAGCACCGTCATGGAAGGTAGCATCATCAGAGCAGATGCGTCGGAGACGGAGAAACTGGGAGAATGGAATGGAGTCCTTACAGGAGGTAGGGTATGAAGAAGTGTAGTCGAGGTAGCTGTGGGAGTCAGTGGGCTTATAATGGATATTGGTAGACAACCTATCCCCAGAGATGGAGACAGAGAAGTCGAGGAAGGGAAGGGAAGTGTCAGAGATGGACCATGTAAAGGTGAGAGAAGGGTGGAAATTGGAAGCAAAGTTGATAAAGTTTTCTAGTTCGGAGCGGGAGCAGGAAACGGCACCGATACAGTCATCAATGTACCGGAAAAAGAGTTGGGGGAGGGGGCCTGAGTAGGCCAGATGTCTTCTACCCTGGCACTGGGATGGCAACACAGCCTTTGGGACTCATGCTCTCAGCTACAGTCAACAGTATCAATCCCCCAAACTATACTGTCCCATACTACAACTACATTCTTTTTTAATTCCCCCCACTTGAATGGCCCCCTGCACCATGGTGCTGTGGTCAGTTTGCTCATCCACCCTGCAGTCCCTGCTTTTATTCACACAAGCTGTAAGAGCATCAAACCTGTTGGACAAGTGCAAGGGCTGAGGCTTCTCTATTGCTACCTTCTTGATCTCCATACTCGTGGTCACACCCTCCTGTTCCTGCCCAAATCTGAACTAACTAGTCTAAGGGGTGTGATTGCCTCGTGGAAGAAAGTGTCCGGTTAACTTCTCCCTCTGTTGTATATCACAGTGTCCGAAGCTCGAATTCCAGCTCATCAACTCTGAGCCGAAGTTCCTCGAGCTGCAGACACTTACAGCAGATATGGTTGCAGTGGATCACACTGTTGTCCACCAGCTCCCACATGCGACAGCTGCATCACATCACCTGCCCTGCCATCTTTATTGTGTTTTATTTCACTAATTAGGTTTCAAGCTTAGAAATATCACTCAAAAATTATTTGTAGTTCTATTCAGTAGTTCAACTTGTTAAGCTATTAAGTTAATACAATACTTACATTTCCTGAGTACCAATTTAAACTATTATCCCAGTTTAGAGAGAAAAAAAACCTTAAAATTCATCAACCAATCACCTGCCTGCTCACCTAATTCATGCCTCTGGGCTTCAGTTGCAAGTCTTGTTAGCTCCACTCCCTCTCTTGGATCACTTTTTGTTCTGTCAAAGACCAGAACAGCACCTTCTCCCTCATTGCACTGAATTCCCACACTAACCAAATTCCCCAAGTTAAGCATTCTGTTTCACAGGACTAAGTCGAGCTAGACTACATGCTACTGGCTACAGTACCATTTAGATGTGCATAACACCTTGGCAGTTTATGCATAAAAATGTTATTAAAGATGTATAATCAGCCTGGTTATAATGATTGGGATCGAATTTTAATAAACTTGTAAGTTTGGTACTACAAAACTTGAGTATTGCTGAAAAAAGAGGCATGCTGTCGAAGCTTTTTGTCTTCCACTCATCAGGACAATCGCAAGAATGCCAAATTTCAAAGCGAGTAACAATTTACACTGCATGAGAAAAGGGTGCTGATTGGTTGGCAAGTCAACTCTGGTTGAAACGTTGCCATGGAGAATGCACGAGGGAACTCCTGTCCCTCACACTTTTGTTTAATTCAAAAAAGGCGCAATGATTGGACATGTTCCTTTTGCCTGCAGAAGACAGGTCCCTGTGTATGAATACATGTAGCTTCTAGCAAGCATAAGTGAGCCACATTGTGAGCCCAACTGACAATCTGAAATTGGCTGTTAGCGAAGGTTGATGAAGGGAATGCGGTGCATGTTGCTTATATGGATTTTATGAAAGCATTTGATAAGGTACCACATAGAAGACTGGATAACAAAATTGAGGTTCATGGAATATGAGGATCAGCGTCCAACTGGATAAAAAATTGGCTTAAGGACTAGAATCAGCGAGTCATAGTAAATGGTTGCTTTTCAGATTGGAAGACGGTAGACAGTGGTGTTCCCCAAGGGTCAATGCTGGGAAGACAGCTTTTTTTGATATATATAAATGACTTGGATCTTGAAATACAGAGTAGAATTTCAAAATTTGTCGATAGCACCAAATTTGGAGGTGTGGCAAGTTAGGATGATATGAACTGCCTGCAACAGGACATGGATAGGCTAGCAAAATGGGCAGAGAGGTGGCAGATGGAATTTAATACAGACAAGTGTGAGGTGATGCATTTTGGCAGAAGGAATAGGAAGATACAATATATACTTAATGGTACAGTTCTAAAGAATGTGCAGGAACAGAGAGACCTGGGGGTGCATGATCATCGATCTTTTAAGGGTGGTCGGACATATTGAGAGAGTGGTTAGTAAGGCATATGGGATCTTGGGCTACATGAATAGAGGTATTATGTACAAAAGCATAAAGGAAATTATGCTGAACCTTTATAAAGTTCTGGTTCGGCCCCAACTAGAGTATTGCTTCCAGTTCTAGTCACCACATTTTAGGAAGGATGTGAGGGTTCTTGAGAGGGTGCAGAGGCGATTTACCAGAATGGTTCCAGGGATGGGGGATTTCAGTTACAAGGTTAGGTTGGGAAATCTGGGGTTGTTCCCCTTAGAGCAAAGGAGATTGAGGGGAGATTGAATAGAGGTGTACACAATTATGATAGGCTTAGATAAGTTAGACAAGGAAAAACTGTTCCTATTAACTAATGGTACAAGAACAAGGGGACACAGTTTGAGGGTTTTGAGAAAGACATGCAAGGGAAATATGAGAAGCCCTTTTTTATGCAGTGGGTGATAATGACCTGGAACTCGCTGCCCACAAGACTGGTGGAAGTGGAGACAATCAATGACTTCAAAAGGAAATTGGATGGCCACGTGAAAGAAAGAAATTTGCAGGCCAAGGGGATCGAGTTGGAGAGTGGGACTGATTGGATAGCTCTGTGGAGAGCTGGCATGGACTCGATGGGCCAAATGGCCTCCTCCTGTACCATAAATGACTATGCTTTGGAACATGGTCTAGATTTACATCTGATTCTTATCTCTGGCTGACATTGGTAGTGAATTTCCCAGTTACTATAACAACCAATATTGCCACCATAACAGAGTATTCACTTACTTATAAATTGCTTCCACTCTGAATAAACAGAATTGCAGGAGGCCATATTGAAATATGATGAAATTCAAGGAGATCTCAAATTTTTGAGTGTTTTGAGGATATACTATGGTCTTATTTGAGAAGGCAGCTTAAATAAAACATGATGAAACTTAGCAATTTTCTCTGTCATGCTGCCTATTTTCATTTACAACGTTTTTCATGACCAATACTATTGCATAATATATCTGCTGCATTTCCTGGTAACCAACTGTTACTTACTATCCAATAGCCTTTCAGTGCTTATATCACAACTGTCAATTGTTTTCGGTGGATTTCAATGCTCATCAACAATACAGAGTACGCTAGACTTTGATATCCACTGAAGGGCCTTTATCAACAAACAAATGCACTTGAGAGGTAAATAACATTACTTTATATTTAAAAAATAGATATCCTGGAGTAATATCAAAACTGTGTTTTGGTATTTTGCTCACTGGTCTAAACAGTTGCTGATCATCATGTGAACCGATTAGAAATTTAGTATGGTGCCTTGTAATGACTCCCAGCTATCCACTATTCTTGATATGATATTCACAAAACTATTGTAACAGTATTATTTCTTAGCAAACCCCTGCCAGTTGACCAATTTTAGTAATATATTGAAAACGGGCGGCACAGTGGTGCAGTGGTTAGCACCGCAGCCTCACAGCTCCAGTGACCCGGGTTCAGTTCTGGGTACTGCCTGTGTGGAGTTTGCAAGTTCTCCCTGTGTCTGCGTGGGTTTTCGCCGGGTGCTCCGGTTTCCTCCCACCACCAAAAGACTTGCAGGTTGATGGGTAAATTGGCCATTATAAATTGCCTCTAGTATAGGTAGGTGGGAGGAGAATATAAGGACAGGTGGGGATGTGATAGGAATATGGGATTATTGTAGGATTAGTATAAATGGGTGGTTGATGGTCGGCACAGACTCGGTGGGCCGAACGGCCTGTTTCAGTGCTGTATCTCTAAATAAAAAAATAAGAAAACAACCCCTTTCATATCAATTACACAGACTTACAAGGAAAGCTCAGAAGTCATAATTTGTGGCTCGTATTAGCAGAAACAGACGCTAACACAAGCAGTGAAATTCCACTGATAAAGTTCAAATAAGTGAAAAAAAATCCAAACCTTTTGAAAATGCATATTGTGCTTTAGGCCATACTGTGGGAATAGCTTGTTGTTAAGTGCAATCAATACTGTGAAATAATCTGTTTATGTATAAAGCACAGGACAAACCTGAAGCTTCTGTGCAAATCAGTTGTGTTGATAGTTTCCAGTCAATGTATAAAACCAACATGTTCCATGCAAAGTACCCAGCAAAACTACTTAATGTAATGTTATTGTATCTGGGACTGTAAATGTAGAATAATCACTATTAAATCCAATGAGGACTGCAGGAGAAATTTTGTTACTCAGAGACTGGCATGAATGTAGAACTCATTACCACATGGAATGGTTGAGATGATTAATGCATTTAAGGGAAAGCTAGGTAAATACATGAAGGAGAAAAGATTAGAAGGATATATTGATAGGGGGAGATGAATAAGGCACAAACTGTTGTGCTGAATGGCCTGTTTATGTGTTGTAAAATTCAATGTAATCCTTTGTTGTGCGCCTTAGTGGAAGCAGAGACCATCAATGATTTTAAAGGGAAATTGGATGGGCATTTAAGGGAAATAAACCTGCAGGGCCAAGGGAATAGAGAGGGGGAATGGGTCTGACTGGATTGCTCTACTTAGAGTTGGAATGGACTTGATGGACCAAATGTCCTCCTTCTGTGCCGTAATGACTCTATGGCTGGAATTTTATGACTCCGCCGGAGCGGTCTGGAGGTGGGGTGGGTGGGGGGGGGGGGTGCTGTGGGGGGTTGTAAAATTGAGTGGAAGGCAGGAGGTGCCATTCCCATCGCCTTCCTACCCCTGCTGCAATTTTACGAGCTGCAGGCGAGGTGACACACGGCCCGTCCACCCCAGGCCAATTAAGGACCTTAAGTGGCCAATTAAATGCCACTTAAGGGCCTCCTCCCACCACCGCTGTGATATTATCAGAAACAGACAGGCAGCTCAGCGCCTCAGAAGGCTGCCCAAAAAAATCTGGCAGCCTCCTTGCAGGCTGGTGGGGGGAGGGGGGGAGTGGGGGTCCTCATGATCGGGCACCTCCTTGTACCCCATGGAGGGCCCCCCCACAGCACAAGCTGCTCCCACTGGAGCACATTCCCCTTCCCCCCCCAACTGACTCCCCCTGCCTGATGAGGACCTAGCCGATGGTCCCCGGCGAGACCCCACACACTTACCTTCATTCCAGAGCCTCATCTATGCTGGATCATCTCGCTGGCTGAAGTCCCAGCAGTGGCCACCGCTCTTGGTGGTGCTGCTGGGACTGAGAGCTGCCAGCCCGCTGATTGACCGATAACCCTTGGAGGTGGGGCTTCCTGCCTCAGAGGGGTGGAAGTCCCACCTGAGGCCAATTCAGGGCCTGGGCCATGTAAAATTACAACGTGGCTTGCAGGCCCGGCGGTAGCGCACTCGCCCCCGACTTTGTGGCCGGTGGGCGGGGCCTCTGCCCCGATGTAAAGTTCAGGCCTATAACTCTATGACTCTTGATTGGCATCCTTTCTTCTTCAAGAGATGATTGGAATGTAGCTTCAAAATTTGATGAGGTCAGATGAGATCATCTGCTGCACTTCTTTGATGGCTGAACAAGCCAATCCTGGAAAGGCAAAGTCTGCCATAAGTGCCACACATAAAGTTGTCGCTTGCCAGTCGTCTGGGTTGATCTCTGCTGCTGCCTTGTTTGCAGGGCTGACGTCTGCTTTGGTCTTTCAGAAACCACATGTTGTCATGATGGTGAATTCCTGGTGTGCCATTTGCATCGATTGTCAGCTAGAGTTTCCCACTTGTGATTGATGTTGAGGGTTTTCATATGTCTTTTGAAAACATCCTTGAATTGGAGCTTTGGGCACCCTGCTAGTCCCTTGACACAGGCTACCTCCCTACATAGCATATCCTTTGGAAATGCAGCCATCTTCCATCCTGTGCACAGGTCCAAGCCAGCAAAATGCTCTTTGCTTGATTAGTGCTAGCATGCGTGGCATGTTTACCCTCGAAAGGACTGCTTCATTGGTGACTATGTGATGCCAAGGATGCGCAGTAGACACCAGAGATAGAAGCTATTGAGCTTTATTCTTGGTAGGTGTAAGTTGTCCAGGCTTCTGTAAGGACACAGGCCTTGTAGATAAGCACCTTGGTCCTGAGGGTCAGTTTGTTTTTTTCCATGCTCATTTGGTTAGTTGGCCAGAGTTGGTGATTGCCTTTCCAATGCGTGTACTGAGCTCTTCATCAAGAGACAGGTTGTCTGTCACTGTAGATCGAAGGTAGCAGAATTTGTGAACTGCTTCCAGTGGTCTGTTGTTCAGTCTGATCACAGGTGGAGACACAACATCCTGTCCCATAACTATAGTTTTCTTGACACTGATGGTGAGGGGGATCATGACACAGGCAGGGGACAGACAATCCATGAGCCTTTGGAGCTGACCTTCTGCCTGGGCAACTAATGCAGAATCATCAGCATACAGATATTCTCTGATCAGGACATGCTGCACTTTTGTCTTGGCCTTTCAGTCTTGACAGGTTGAGGAGTTTCCTGTCTGATCGTGTGCAGAGGTACACTTCTTCCATGTCAGCAGGGAAGGCAGAAGTCAGGAGTAGGAGCTAAGACACTGCCCTATTTCACCCCATTCTTGATCTCAAAACTGGAGCAGTCAAACTGAATGGTGCCATGCATGTTATCATGGAAGGACTGTATGAGACTGCGAAGCTTGGGAGAATAACCAATTCTCTAGTATCCAGTAGAGGCCCATCCTGCTCACGGTGTCAAATGTTTTTGTGTGATCCACAAAAGCAAGGTAGAGTGGTGTTTGCTGCTCTCTGCACTTCTCTTGAAACTGATGTAGGGAGAAGATCATGTCTCCGGTAAATCTGCCTGCTCTGAAAGCCATATTCTGCCTCTGAGTATATTCTGGTGGCTAGTTGATGAAGACTAATTAGAATGACTCTGGCAAAGGCTTTCCAGTGATGTTGAGGAGTGAGATGTCCCGGTAGCTGTTGCAATTCCCTCAATCGCCTTTGTTCTTGTATAACATGATGATGTTTGCATCACACATATCCTGTGGGACAGAGCCTTCTCTCCAGCAGAGGAGGAGAAGGTCATGGAGATATAGCAGCATGTGGAGCTTTATATATTTAAGTAAATCAAATAGAATTCCATCCTTTCCTTGCTTTCCTTGCTGCTAGGGAGTCAATGGCCTTTTCAAGCTGATGTAATGAAGGTTTGGAATCAAGCTCATACATGACAGGTAGCTGCAGAAGATCATCAAGCACAGGCAGAGAGATATCCATCTCACTTGGGTATAGCTGGGAGTAGTGCTCTATCCAGTGGGTTATTTGCTTGTTCCTGTCAGTGAGTACTTCCTCATCTATGGATTTCAAAGGAGCAACTTTGGTGATGGGGAGGCCGAGTGCTGTTTTGATACCGTGATGCATAACACGAAGGTTACCATTGTCACTAGCAGTTTGTATTTCTTTGTATAGATTGGTCCAATACTTGGCACAGTACCTTGCTGTCTTCCACACAGCTGGCTTGGCTAGCATGAGACTGTCACATGAGGCAGGTTGTAAGCCAGGTGAGCTGCGCTATTCTCTTCAATGACAGGGGTAATTTCTGCAAGGTGGCTCTCGAACCAGCCATTGTTCCTGTTCCTTCCTTTGCCAAACGTGGTTGCTGCAGCTTCATAGATGATTAACTGCACAGGCTCCCATACTTCATTAGCATTATCTGATGAGCCCTCAGGTGGAGATGATTGCCCGAGAGCTTCCAAGAACTTCTGGCATTTGTCATCATCCCTCGTGCATGGAACGTTGATGCGCGGCATGCCATCATGTTTGGACATGTGCATTTTCCATGGTTGCACCTTCACCCTGCGACTGACATATGAGTGATCAGTATCACAATCTGCACTGTGATAGGTGCGGGTGTGAAGAACACTGGACAAATTACATCTTCTGGTGATTATCAGGTCACGTTTGTGCCAGTGGCCAGATCTCAAATGGCGCCATGACACTTTGTGCCAATGTCTATCATGGAAGAAGGTATTGGCAATGCAAAGTCCATGCTGTTCACAAAATTCTAGTAGCTGCTATCCATTTTCATTCATTTTGCCAGTGCCATGATGACCGAGGCACGTTTGCCATGAAACTCTGTCTAATCAGGATAAATAACTTCTCTACATGTGGCAGAAGCTTCAGAATATCGTCTCGAGTGTTGTAGAAGTGATCATTGTCTTCGGCATTGGGATACAAGGTTGGTGCATAAGTGCAGATGATGGTCACAAAACCTCCATCTGATAGTAGATGAAGAGATATAAGGCATGACAGGCATCTCCATTACCTGCATCAATCTGTTGTCGACAACAAAGCCTGCTCCATGTTCATGGTGGTCATCTGCACCTTTGCCATGCCAGTAGATGGTATAATTGGCCTCACATATTGATCCAGTGTTGATCAATCTAGTCTCTTGGAGAGCAGCAATGTCAGTATTGAATTTGTGTAGCTCGCGAATGATTAATGCTGTCTTACAAACATTGTCTGTTGACTGCAAGTCCTTGTTCATGCCAGGACATATATCCCTGACGTTTCAGTTTCCAAGCCAGAGAATCTTCACCTTTTGTTTCTTGGGTAGCCATTTGCCATCTGCTTGTCAGGATAGGATTCCTAATCCTCATGCACCCATAGAGGAATGCAGATGTTGGGGGATCACCAGCCCCCATAGGACTCCACTCCAATGTCTTGGCTGTCCTGAGCTGAACCCACAAGGCAGTGGGTAATATTTGATCCATAGCTGGGACCTGGTTGATGGATGCCAGGGCATGTCCACACTCCAGTGGGCCTGTATATCGCATCTCTGAAGGCCAACGTTTCTCCAAGGCCCCTGCAGTTCAGCCTAGGTCTATAGGGTGACTAGTTGCTATGTGTCACCTTGAGGAGGCACTACAGGGCATCATGGTGATGCAGAGGCTGTGTACTGGCAGGAGAGATTGACACACTTGACTCCCTCTTCACAGTAAGTTAGCCAGCAGCAGTAGAGCATGCAACTGCACTTGATGCATAACATCACCCTGTGGCAGAACCTCTCAGTGAAACAAAACTGTATTGTTTCATTTTGAATGGTCTGATATATTTGAACAATGCCTTCTTTTAACATGCTGTGGGATATATTTTGGGCTTGATGAAGAACCAGCTGATCATAGAAAGCTACAGCACAGAAACAGGCCATTTGGTCCCTCAAGCCTGAGGTGTCTTATGCAGTCAGGTCTGCCATAGATACTTTTTTATGTTCAATGTCATCAGTCATTGGATTTCATGTTGATTGTGTGCTGAAGTAGGCTCGCATTGCCCAGTATCTATCTTTGCAATGATGTAACTGAGAGATGTAACAATAACACCCCCATTGTGATCTCAATTGAGCATTAATGCCTATCCAATCTGTTTGAAAGTGGATTGGGAAAACACTTGGTAAAATGAAACCAGATACAAATCATTAGCAACAACAACAACTGGCATTTATGTAGCACCTGTAACGTAGACAACTGTCCAAGGTGCTTCACAGGAGCCTTATCAAACAATATTTGACACAAAGCCATATAAGGAGATATTAGGACAAATGACCAAACACTTGGTCAAATAAGATAGGTTTTAGGAGCATCTAGAAGGAGCAGGGAGAGGTAAAGAAGCAGAAATTTTTAAGGAGGGAATTCCTGATTTTAGGACGTAGGCTGCTGAGGGCATAGCCACCAATGGTGGAGCGATTAAATCGGGGATGCGCAAGGCTAGAATTGGAGGAGTGCAGAGTCCTCAGAGTTGCATGGCTGGAGGAGATTGCAGAGATAGGGAGGGGTGAAGTCATGGAGTGTTTTGAAAACAAACCATCAGAACTTTCAGATCAAGGAACCAATGTAAGTCAGTGGTCAAAAGGATGTTGGGTGAAACAGAATTTGATGCGAGTTAGAATATGGATACTAGAATTTTCAATGAGGTCAAGTTTGTGAAGCCTGTATGGCAAAAGGGCAACCAGGAGAGTATTGGAATAGTCATAGAATTATAGAAAGTTTAAGGCACAAAAAGAGGCCACATGGCTATGAATCTGATGAAATGTCACTGACCTGAAACATTAACTCTGTTTCTCTCTACACAGATACTGCCAGGCCTGCTGAGTATTTCCAGCGCTTTCTGTTCTCAGTGCAATCATTCAGGCATTGGAGATGCTGCGATCATTCAGTCTTTGTGCATTGCAATCACTGAATCATAGTGACATCACAAACATCAGTCACTGTAGACACTTCAATCATTCAATCATTGGGTCGACTGCAATCATTCAGTCATTGAAACTACAGCTATCAAGCAGTAATTGGAGTGCTGCAATTATTTAGCCATTTCAGGGTCTGCCATCAGTAGTATACTGGTCAGTGTGCTGTTAATATTAAATGAGGATAGTAGACTTTGGGTCAAAGTAACAGGAGTTTATTTACAGGGGTCTTATCTCCAAGGTATCTACATTAACACTGAGCAATATGAGGTTCAGACTCATGATATCACATCCTGTGATGATGCTTAATGTGATACATAATCTACCCAGCAACAGCTTATGTACATTATACAATATCACCCCCCCACAACAAAGTTATTCATCAGGTCTGTAACACTGTGGGGTTCTCATGACTCAGCCATAGCGCCTTCTTCTTTCACTTGTTTGGGGTATTGAGTCTTTCAGTTCTTCTTCCTCACTTTCCTGTGGGTGGATAGCAAGAAGCTTTTTCCCAGAGTGGGGGTTTCAATTACTAGAGGACACGAGTTCAAAGTGAAAGGGGAAAAGTTTAGGGGGGATATGCGTGGAAAGTTCTTTACGCAGAGGGTGGTGGGCACCTGGAACGCATTGCCAGCGGAGGTGGTAGATGCGGGCACGATGGAGTCTTTTAAGATGTATCTAGACAGATACATGAATGGGCAGGAAGAAAAGAGATACAGAAGCTTAGAAAATAGGCGACATGTTTAGAGAGAGGATCTGGATCGGCGCAGGCTTGGAGGGCCGAAGGGCCTGTTCCTGTGCTGTAATTATCTTTGTTCTTTGTTCTTTGTACTGGATGACTCAGGTTCTCTGTTTTCACTGTCACCTGGGTGATCTGTTCTTGGTTGTATCACTGATTCATCAGCTCTCTCTGGTAGCTGATTCTCTTGATTTTTTTCCCATTTGTTTTTTTTCTGTGATGTCAGTACCAATGATCTTCTCTTTCTCCTTATCCATCCCTGGTCCGTCTGGATTATGTGGGATTGACGATATGGAGATTTCTCCATCACTTTCCCATATCGACCCTGATCTTTGATCCAAACCAAATCTCCAGGTCTGTTTGATATTTTATTCTGTAGCATCTATCATGATTCTCCATTTGGATTGACTTCTCTTTCTCTTCTCTCATCCTCACCCTTTCCCGGTCTTCTGCACTGATTCATGACTGAAGGGTTCTTGGGATTGTGGGTAGTTGCGTCCTCAATCTCCTGCCTATTAGCAACTCACATGGGGCAAACATGCTCTGGAGTGGCATTGATCGATAGTTTAATAGTGCCAGGTGAAAATTCTCATTCTTTTTCAGTAGCATCTTCATGATTCAAATGCCTCTCTCCACTTCCCCATTGCCCTGGGGTTACCTGGGTAGCATGGATAAATCCATACGTTTCTCCAAATTCTTTGAAGGGTTCATTCACGAATTGTGGACCATTATCGGAGTCACTCAATCCAGAATTCTACGTGTGGCGAAAGTTCCTTTCAATGATTTGATTACGGCTTCAGAACTCGGGCCATGTATTGGTTTGACTTCAAGACATCTGGAATAATCGTAAACAGCAATAAGGAAAATCTTCCCTTTATGTTCAAACAGATCCATTCCCAGGCGCTCCCATGGCCTGGACGGAAACAAAGATGACTTCAGTGGCTCTCTAGCATCTTGTCTGGTAGTAGCACATCTGATACACCTGGAAATCATATCTTCGATCTCCTTGGAAACACCAGGTCACCATACCGAGTTTCTCACTCTTGCTTTAAACTTAGTGATTCCTAAGTGTCGTTGGTGTAGTTTCTCTAGGATATCCAACCTTAAAGCGTTTGGGATAATTAGTCTTTTGTCATAGACTCGTAAGTTGTCCACAATAGAAAGGTAGCTTTGTTGCTCATGATATTTTCTTAAAACTGGGTCACTAGGCATATATTTTAGCCAACCTTCTTGACAAAGCCATCTTATTTCTTGCAGACTTTGTCCTCTATCTGTAGGTTTCTAATTTGGCATGATCTTTGAGCAGTTGCTGTCAAATCTTCGGTTATAGCTAAAACAAAGACTTCCACTTCCTCCAGTAATGAGACATCTCCCACTTCAGGTACAGCAGTTGATGCTCTTGATAATGCTTTCAGCTGTCACCTGATGTTTCCCTGGGACATATTCAGTTGTTGTGTCATATCTCATTAGTCGTAGTCGAAATCTCTGTACACTTGGGGATAATTTTGCTAACTCCTTTGAATTAAGCAACGTCATGAGTGGATTGTGGTCAGTTTCGATCTTGACCTTGAGGCCCAGTACATAGCCTAAAAAGTTTTTGCAGGCCTGTGTTGCTGCTATTACTTCATTGTCAATCACTGTGCACCTTCGTTCCGTCTCTGACAGTGAACGAGAGGTAAAGTACACAGGCCTATGTTGTCCATCTTTTTGAATCTGGAACAGGACTGAACCTAATCCTGTTAACTATGTGTCTGCTGCAATAATAGTCACTAGTTCCGGATCATAATGCACCAATATGTCTAATGAAGTTAGCATTTCCTTGATCTTCTTGAAATAATGTTTCTGACCGTCTCCCCAGCACAAGGCATTGCTGCTATTTAGCATTTGACATAAAGGTTCATTAACACTGGCTAAATTAGTTAGGAATTTCCCTACCTGGTTAAACATACCCATGAATCGCTGTAAATCTGTTATGTTCTTTGTCTCTGGGAAATCCTGTATTGCCTTCGTCTTCTGTGGATCTATCTTGGTTCCAGATCCATCAATTATGTGGCCAAGGAACTTCACTGTCGACTGTGAGAATACACACTTGTCATTTAATGTGAGAGCAGCCTCTTGTAATCTGTGTAATTCCGCTCTTACCCTTGTGTTGTGTTCTTCTTGGTTTGCTCCATGAATCAGAACATCATCCATGAGGCAGATAATTCCCTGTAAACCTTCCAGGATTGTTGACATCGTCTGCTGGAATATCTCTGATGCCGATGCAATACCAAATGGCAGTCTGTTGAAACAGAATCTACCAAAGGATATGATAAAGATAGATAACAATTTAGACTCATTGTCTAAAGACAACTGCCAGAAACTGCAATTTGCATCTAATTTGGTGAATGGAGCTTTTTTCCCAATTTGGCAAGGTTACCATTGACTGGTGCCACAGGGTGAATCTCTCTACAGCTTTTTTGAGTTGGGTAATGTCCATACAATCAACCTTTTTTTTATTCATTTGTGGGATATAGGCTTCACTGGCCAGGCCAGCAAGTATTGCCCATCCCTAATTGCCCTTGAGAAGGTGGTGGTGGTGAGCTGCCTTCTTGAACCACTGCAGTCCATGTGGGGTAGGTATACCCACAGTGCTGTTAGGAAGGGATTGCCAGGATTTTGACCCAGCGATAGTGAAGGAGCAGCAATATAGTTCCAAGTCAGGATGGTGTGTGGCTTGGAGAGGAACCTGTATGTTGTGGTGTTCCCAGGCATTTGCTGCCCTTGTCCTTTTAGGTGGTAGAGGTCATGGGTTTGGAAGGTGCTGTCTAAGGAGCCTTGGTGAGTTGCTGCAGTGCATCTTGTAGATGGTACACACTGCTGCCACTGTGTGTCGGTGGTGGAGGAAATTAATGTTTGTGGACGGGGTACCAATCAAGAGGGCTGCTTTGTTCTGGATGGTGTCGAGCTTCTTGACTGTTGTCGGAGCAGTACCCATCCAGTATTCCATCACACTCCTGCCTTGTGCCTTGTAGATGGTGGACAGGCTTTGGGGAATCAGGAGGTGAGTTACTCACCGCAGGATTCCTAGCCTCTGACCGTTCAAATTCCTTACCACAGCACCACCTAGTGGGTTTAGTCGCTGTGGAAATAACTCCTTGGTTTAGCATGGTAGCGATTTCCTTCTTCACCTTTTCCAGGAGTGGGTGTGGGACCTTTTACAGTATGAACAAACTTACTGGTTCTGCCTCTTGCTTGAGAGAAATGTGATACTCTGTTTTTAAATTTCCTAACCCTTCATAAATTTAAGAAATTCAGCTCTAAAATTGCTGAACTGTTTCTCTTGTCCCTTGATCTCTTCCACCCTGCATAACAGCTGTAAGGCTATGTAAGCTTTCTTACTAAGTAGTGAACAGGCTCGGTTCAAAAACATATTGGATTTCCAGAATTGTGTTATTCCTGTGTGTTAAGATTGTTTGTATTTCTCCTACAACCTTTAATTGAATCCCTCCTGGCCCATATAATTTCTTGATGGTTTTCCTAAGCCTTTCCTTCCTCAGCCATGGTGTTTTGTCAGATAGGGCAGAAACTGCTGCAGCTGTATCGAACTTGAAGTTCATTCTTTTTTCCCCACTAAGATTTCTGCTTCCCAGCAATCCTTGTTTCTCTTTTGCACTACCCCAAGGAAGGGAGTATTGTTTGTTTATTTCTCTTTCATTTCATCGCTTTTTTTGTTGGTCTGCAGTGCTTGTTCCTTGCTGCGACAGAGTTTGTTTCTCTTTCATTTCATCTCTTTTTTTACTAGTCTGAAGTATTTGTTTCTTGTTATGACAGACCTGCTGAAAGTGCCTCATTTTCTTGCACCAGAAACATTCAACTTCCCAGGCTGGACAATTTTCCCACCAGTGGCGTTCCCGGCCACACCTACTGCAATTCAGTGTTGCTGCCTGTAGATGTCTTTCCCGCCTCTAGGGCTTTCTGGCGCTATTATTCTCTATCTTCTCCACAGACTCAATTGATTCTAGAATTTTCAAGGTTGGACTCCCCCAATCCTCCTGAGTTAGTAGTCAATTAAATTTTCGTGTCTCTGTCTGCCTGCTCAATAGAATGGCTTTTCACAAAGTCAAATCCTCTTTCCACTGAAGCTGGTCTGATAGCATTTAGTCTATGATCCTGACTATTATTCTGTCCCAAATCAGCTCTTCTTACAAGTTCCCAAGTTGCAATCCTCAGTTATTCTATAAAGATCATTAATGAATGAATCGAGACTGTCACCATCTTTTTGGATGCGTTTGTTGAACTTTTCCCTTTCCATGATAACATTCTTTCTGATCTTAAAATATTCCTCCAAGGCTTTTATTACTTCGCCATAAGGGGTTTCCTTTTCATCGATCCCCAGGGCAGTTAAAGTGTTGTCCGCACTGTCTCCCATGGCATAAAATAAAACACCGTGTTCCCTGGCTGGTCGTGCAGCTAAACCCAATGCATATGGGTACCTGTTGAATCTTTGGAGCCATCCCAGCCACGCCTCGGCCTGATTAGGCCCTGCCGCTCACTCAAAGTTCTCCAGTAAGGGTATTGGCTTTACCATGCTTCGCTCCAACGTTTTCGGTATCTTCTGTCTTTACCCTACAAAAGTCGTTTTTACCGCAACCACCTATACTGGTCAGTCTACTCTCTCTCGTAAAGGAGAATAGTAGACTATTCTCAAAGTTATAACAGTTTATTTATAGGGGTCTTATCTCTAAGGCATCTGCATTAACAGTGAGCAACAGAAGGTTCAGATTCATGACATCACATCCTGTGATAATGCTTAAGGACTACACATGTAATCTACCCAGCAATAGCTTATGTACGTTATAGTACACCATCCTTAGGTCATTCAGGACACTGCAGCCATTCAGTCATTGTGGACACTGCAATCAATCAGTCATTGGGTACGTTGAAATCAGTCTGTCATCAGGACCCCTACAATCAGTCACAGGGGTCACTACAGTCATTCACTTATTGTAGTTGCTACTATCATTCAGTGCCGCAAACATGAAGTCATCAAGGGCACTGCAATCACTCAGTCATTGAGGAGCACTGCCTTCGCTCCATCATTGAGCACACTGCAATCACTCAGTCATTGGGAACAATGAAATCACTCAGTCATTGACGACACTGCGTTCACTCATCACTGGGGACACTACAATCACTCAGTCATTGGGAGCATTACAATCACTCAGTCATTGGGGACACTGTAATCATTCAGTCATTGGGGACACTACAATCACTCAGTCATTGGGAGCATTACAATCACTCAGTCATTGGGAGCATTACAATCACTCAGTCATTGGGGACACTGTAATCACTCAGTCATTGGGGACACTGCAATCACTCAGTCATTGGGAGCATTACAATCACTCAGTCACTGGGGACACTACATTCACTCAGTCACTGGGGACACTACAATCACTCAGTCATTGGGAGCATTACAATCACTCAGTCACTGGGGACACTACAATCACTCAGTCATTGGGAGCATTACAATCACTCAGTCACTGGGGACACTACATTCACTCAGTCACTGGGGACACTACAATCACTCAGTCATTGGGAGCATTACAATCACTCAGTCACTGGGGACACTACATTCACTCAGTCATTGGGGACACTACAATCACTCAGTCATTGGGAGCATTACATTCACTCAGTCACTGGGGACACTACATTCACTCAGTCACTGGGGACACTATAATCACTCAGTCATTGGGAAAATTGCAATCACTCAGTCACTGGGGACACTACATTCACTCAGTCACTGGGGACACTACAATCACTCAGTCATTGGGAGCATTACAATCACTCAGTCATTGGGGACACTACATTCACTCAGTCACTGGGGACACTACAATCACTCAGTCATTGGGAAAATTGCAATCACTCAGTCACTGGGGACACTACATTCACTCAGTCACTGGGGACACTACAATCACTCAATCATTGGGAGCATTACAATCACTCAGTCACTGGGGACACTACATTCACTCAGTCACTGGGGACACTACAATCACTCAGTCATTGGGAAAATTACAATCACTCAGTCACTGGGGACACTACAATCACTCAGTCATTGGGAAAATTGCAATCACTCAGTCATTGGAGACACTGCAATCGTTCAGTCATGGAGGACACTAAAAATCTCTCAGTAATTGGTGACAATACAGTCACTCAGTCCTTGGGAATACTGCAATCACTCAGTCACTACGGACTCTGCAAACACTCAATCACTGTGGACACAGCAGTCACTCAGTCCTTGGGAATACTGCAGTTACTGAGTCATTGGGAACACTGCAATCACTCAGTAACTGCGGACACTGCAATCACTCAGTCACTGTGGACACAGCAGTCACTCAGTCCTTGGGAATACTGCAGTTACTGAGTCATTGGGGACACTGCAATCTCTCAGTAACTGGGGACACTGCAATCACTCAGTCATTGGGAACACTGCAATCACTTAGTCATTGAGGACACTGGAATCAGTCTGGTATTGGGAGCATTAAAGTCACACAGACATTTGGAACATTACAATCACTCAGTCATTGGGAGCATTACAATCATTCAGTCACTGGGAACACTGCAATCACTCAATCATTGAGGAACTGCAGTCACTCAGTCATTGGGGAAACTGCAATCATTCAGTCATTGAGGACATTGCAATTAGTCAAGAATTGAGGACACTTCGATCACTCAGTCACTGGAAACACTGCAATCACTCAGTCATTGGGGACACAGTAATCGCTCAGTCATTGGGAGCATTACGATCACTCAGTCACTGGGGACACTGTAATCACTCAGTCACTAGGGACACTGTAATCACTCAGTCATTGGGGACACTGTAATTACTCAGTCATTGGGGACACTGTAATTACTCAATCATTGGGGACACTGTAATCACTCAGTCATTGGGGACACTGTAATTACTCAATCATTGGGGACACTACAATCACTCAATCATTGGGAGCATTACGATCACTCAGTCACTGGGGACACTGTAATCACTCAGTCACTGGGGACACTATAATTACTCAATCATTGGGGACACTGTAATCACTCAGTCATTGGGGACACTGTAATTACTCAGTCATTGGGGACACTGTAATTACTCAGTCATTGGGGACACTGTAATCACTCAGTCACTGAGGAAACTGCAATCACTCAGTCACTGGGGACACTGCAATTACTCAGTCACTGAGGAAACTGCAATCACTCAGTCACTGGGGACACTGCAATCACTCAGTCACTGGGGACACTGTAATTACTCAGTCACTGAGGAAACTGCAATCACTCAGTCACTGGGGACACTGCAATCACTCAGTCACTGGGGACACTGTAATCACTCAGTCACTGGGGACACTGTAATTACTCAGTCATTGGGGACACTGTAATCACTCAGTCATTGGGGACACTGCAATCACTCAGTCATTTTTTTATTCATTCAGAGATGTGGGCGTCGCTGGCCAGGCCAGCATTTATTGCCCATCCCTAATTGCCCTTGAGAAGGTGGTGGTGAGCTGCCATCATGAACCGCTGCAGTCCATTTGGGGTAGGTACACCCACAGTGCTGTTAGGAAGGGAGTTCCAGGATTTGGACCCAGCAACAGTGAAGGAACGGCGATATAGTTCCAAGTCAGGATGGTGTGTGACTTGGAGGGGAACTTGCAGGTGGTGGTGTTCCCATGCATTTGCTGCCCTTGTCCTTCTGGTTGGTAGAGGTCGTGGATTTGGAAGGTGCTGTCTAAGGAGCCTTGGTGCATTGCTGCAGTGCATCTTGTAGATGGTACACACTGCTGTCACTGTGCGTCGGTGGTCGAGGGAGTGAATGTTTGTGGATGGGGTGCCAATCAAGCAGGCTGCTTTGCCCTGGATGGTGTCGAGCTTCTTGAGTGTTGTTGGAGCTGTACCCATCCAGGCAAGTGGAGAGTATTCCATCACACTCCTGACTTGTGCCTTGTGGATGGTGGACAGGCTTTGGGGAGTCAGGAGGTGAGTTACTTGCTGCAGGATTCCTAGCCTCTGACCTGCTCTTGTAGCCATGGTATTTATTTGGCTGCTCCAGTTCAGTTTCTGGTCAATGGTAACCCCTAGGATGTTGATATTGGGGGATTCAGCAATGGTAATGCCGTTGAATGTCAAGGGGAGATGGTTAGATTCTCTCTTGTTGGAGATGGTCATTGCCTGGCACTTGTGTGGTACGAATGTTACTTGCCACTTATCAGCCCAAGCCTGGATATTGTCCAGGTCTTGCTGCATTTCTACATGGACTGCTTCAGTATCTGAGGAGTCACGAATGGTGCTGAACATTGTGCAATCATCAGCGAACATCCCCACTTCTGACCTTATGATTGAAGGAAGGTCATTGATGAAGCAGCTGAAGATGGTTGGGCCTAGGACACTACCCTGAGGAACTCCTGCAGTGATGTCCTGGAGCTCAGATGATTGACCTCCAACAACCACAACCATCTTACTTTGCGCTAGGTATGACTTCAGCCAGCGGAGGGTTTCCCCCCTGATTCCCATTGACCTCAGTTTTGCTAGGGCTCCTTGATGCCATACTCGGTCAAATGCTGTCTTGATGTCAAGGGCAGTCATTCTCACCTCACCTCTTGAGTTCAGCTCTTTTGTCCATGTTTGAACCAAGGCTGCAATGAGGTCAGGAGCTGAGCGGCGCTGGCAGAACCCAAGCGGAGCGTCACTAAGCAGGTTATTGCTAAGCAAGTGCCGCTTGATGGCACTGTTGATGACACCTTCCATCACTTAACTGATGATTGAGAGTAGGCTGATGGGGCGGTAATTGGCCGGGTTGAACTTGTCCTGCATTTTGTGTACAGGACATACCTGGGCAATATTCCACATTGCAGGGTAGATGCCAGTGTTATAGCTGTACTGGGACAGCTTGGCTAGGGGTGCGGCAAGTTCTGGAGCACAGGTCTTCAGTACTATTGCCGGAATATTGTCAGGGCCCATAGCTTTTGCAGTATCCAGTGCCTTCAGTCGTTTCTTGATATCACGCGGAGCGAATCGAATTGGCTGAAGTCTGGCATCTGTGATGCTGGGGACTTCAGGAGGAGGCCGAGATGGATCATCAACTCAGCACTTCTGGATGAAGATTGTTGCAAATGCTTCAGCCTTATCTTTTGCACTGATGTGCTGGGCTCCCCCATCATTGAGGAAAGCGATATTTGTGGGGTCTCCTCCTCCAGTTAGTTGTTTAATTGTCCACCACAATTCACGGCAGGATGTGGCAGGACCGCAGAGCTTCGATCTGATCTGTTGATCATGGGATCGCTTAGCTCTGTCTATCGCATGCTGCTTACGCAGTTTGGCACGCAGATAGTCCTGTGTTGTAGCTTCATTAGGTTGACATTTTGAGGTATGTCTGGTGTTGCTCCTGGCATGCCCTCCTGTACTCTTCATTGCTCCAGGCTTGGTCTCCTGGCTTGATGGTAATGGCAGAGTGGGAGATATGCCGGGCCATGAGGTTACAGATTGTGGTTGAGTACAATTCTGCTGCTGCTGATGGCCCACAGCGCCTCATGGATGCCCAGTTTTGCATTGCTAGATCTGTTCGAAATCTATCCCATTTAGCACGGTGGTAGTGCCACACAACACGATGGACGGTATCCTCAATGTGAAGGTGGGACTTCGTCTCCACAAGGACTGTGCGGTGGTCACTTCTACCAATACAGTCATGGACAGAAGCATCTGCGGCAGGCAGATTGGTGAGGACGAGGTCAAGTATGTTTTTCCCTCATGTTGGTTCCCTCACCACCTGCCGCAGATCCAGTCTAGCAGCTATGTCCTTTAGGACTCGGCCAGCTCGATCAGTAGTGGTGCTACCAAGCCACTCTTGGTCATGAACATTGAATTCCCCCACCCAGAGTACATTTTGTGCCCTTGCCACCCTTAGTGCTTCCTCCAAGTGGTGTTCAACATGGTGGAGTACTGAGTCATCAGCTGAGGGAGGGCGGAAGGTGGTAATCAGTAGGAGGTTACCTTGCTCATGTTTGACCTGATGCCATGCGACTTCATGGGGTCCGGAGTCGATGTTGAGGACTCCCAGGGCAACTTCCTCCCTACTGTATACCACTGTGCCACCACATCTGGTGGGTCTGACCTACCGGTGGGACAGGACATACCCAGGGATGGTGATGGCAGTGTCTGGGGCATTGTCTGTAAGGTATGATTCCATGAGTATGACTATGTCAGGCT
The DNA here is from genome assembly GCF_036365525.1 of Heterodontus francisci. Classification (NCBI taxonomy): domain Eukaryota; kingdom Metazoa; phylum Chordata; class Chondrichthyes; order Heterodontiformes; family Heterodontidae; genus Heterodontus; species Heterodontus francisci. Next base: position 201,681,033 of record NC_090374.1, on the reverse strand, counting down.
GTTGCTTGACTAGTCTGTGGGACAGCTCTCCCAACTTTGGCACAAGCCCCCAGATGTTAGTAAGGAGGACTTTGCAGGGTCGACAGGACTGGGTTTGCTGTTGTCGTTTCCGGTGCCTAGGTCGATGCCGGGTGGTCCATCCAGTTTCATTCCTTTTTATTGACTTCGTAGCGGTTAGATACAGCTGAGTGGCTTGCTAGGCCATTTCAGAGGGCATGTCAGAGTTAACCACATTGCTGTGGGTCTGGAGTCACATGTCGGCCAGACCAGGTAAGGACAGAAGATTTCCTTCCCTTAAGGACAATAGTGAACCAGATGTGTTTTTACAACAATCGACAGTGGTTTCATGGCCATCATTAGATTAGTTTTTAATTCCAGATTTATTAATTAAATTCAAAATCCACCTTCTGCTGTGGTGGGATTCGATCCATGTTCCCAGGGAAATACCCTGGGTGTCTGGGTTACTAGTCCAGTGATAATACCACTACGCCACTGCCTACCCATTGGGAGCATTAAAATCACTCAGTCATTTAGGACACAGCAATCACACGGTCATTGGGAAAATTGCAATCACTCAGTCACTTGGGACACTGCAAACTCTCAGTCCCTGAGGACGCTGTAATCTCTCTGTCATTGGGGATACTGCAATCACTCAATAATTGGGGACACTGTAATCACTCAGTCATTGGGAATAGTGCAATCACTCAGTCATTGATGACACTGTAATCTCTCATCATTGGGAGCATTACAATCACTCAGTCATTGGAGACACTGCAATCACTCAGTCATTGGGGACACTGCAATCACTCAGTCATGGAGGACACTGTACTCTCTCAGTCATTGTGAGCATTACAATCACTCAGTCATTGGGGACACTGCAATCACTCAGTCATGGAGGACACTGTACTCTCTCAGTCATTGTGAGCATTACAATCACTCAGTCATTGGGGACACTACAATCACTTAGTCGTTGGGGACACTCTCATCACTCAATAATTGTGGACACTGTAATCACTCAGTCATTGGGGACACTGTAATTACTCAGTCATTGGGGACACTGTAATTACTCAGTCATTGGGGACACTGTAATCACTCAGTCACTGAGGAAACTGCAATCACTCAGTCACTGGGGACACTGCAATTACTCAGTCACTGAGGAAACTGCAATCACTCAGTCACTGGGGACACTGCAATCACTCAGTCACTGGGGACACTGTAATTACTCAGTCACTGAGGAAACTGCAATCACTCAGTCACTGGGGACACTGCAATCACTCAGTCACTGGGGACACTGTAATCACTCAGTCACTGGGGACACTGTAATTACTCAGTCATTGGGGACACTGTAATCACTCAGTCATTGGGGACACTGCAATCACTCAGTCATTTTTTTATTCATTCAGAGATGTGGGCGTCGCTGGCCAGGCCAGCATTTATTGCCCATCCCTAATTGCCCTTGAGAAGGTGGTGGTGAGCTGCCATCATGAACCGCTGCAGTCCATTTGGGGTAGGTACACCCACAGTGCTGTTAGGAAGGGAGTTCCAGGATTTGGACCCAGCAACAGTGAAGGAACGGCGATATAGTTCCAAGTCAGGATGGTGTGTGACTTGGAGGGGAACTTGCAGGTGGTGGTGTTCCCATGCATTTGCTGCCCTTGTCCTTCTGGTTGGTAGAGGTCGTGGATTTGGAAGGTGCTGTCTAAGGAGCCTTGGTGCATTGCTGCAGTGCATCTTGTAGATGGTACACACTGCTGTCACTGTGCGTCGGTGGTCGAGGGAGTGAATGTTTGTGGATGGGGTGCCAATCAAGCAGGCTGCTTTGCCCTGGATGGTGTCGAGCTTCTTGAGTGTTGTTGGAGCTGTACCCATCCAGGCAAGTGGAGAGTATTCCATCACACTCCTGACTTGTGCCTTGTGGATGGTGGACAGGCTTTGGGGAGTCAGGAGGTGAGTTACTTGCTGCAGGATTCCTAGCCTCTGACCTGCTCTTGTAGCCATGGTATTTATTTGGCTGCTCCAGTTCAGTTTCTGGTCAATGGTAACCCCTAGGATGTTGATATTGGGGGATTCAGCAATGGTAATGCCGTTGAATGTCAAGGGGAGATGGTTAGATTCTCTCTTGTTGGAGATGGTCATTGCCTGGCACTTGTGTGGTACGAATGTTACTTGCCACTTATCAGCCCAAGCCTGGATATTGTCCAGGTCTTGCTGCATTTCTACATGGACTGCTTCAGTATCTGAGGAGTCACGAATGGTGCTGAACATTGTGCAATCATCAGCGAACATCCCCACTTCTGACCTTATGATTGAAGGAAGGTCATTGATGAAGCAGCTGAAGATGGTTGGGCCTAGGACACTACCCTGAGGAACTCCTGCAGTGATGTCCTGGAGCTCAGATGATTGACCTCCAACAACCACAACCATCTTACTTTGCGCTAGGTATGACTTCAGCCAGCGGAGGGTTTCCCCCCTGATTCCCATTGACCTCAGTTTTGCTAGGGCTCCTTGATGCCATACTCGGTCAAATGCTGTCTTGATGTCAAGGGCAGTCATTCTCACCTCACCTCTTGAGTTCAGCTCTTTTGTCCATGTTTGAACCAAGGCTGCAATGAGGTCAGGAGCTGAGCGGCGCTGGCAGAACCCAAGCGGAGCGTCACTAAGCAGGTTATTGCTAAGCAAGTGCCGCTTGATGGCACTGTTGATGACACCTTCCATCACTTAACTGATGATTGAGAGTAGGCTGATGGGGCGGTAATTGGCCGGGTTGAACTTGTCCTGCATTTTGTGTACAGGACATACCTGGGCAATATTCCACATTGCAGGGTAGATGCCAGTGTTATAGCTGTACTGGGACAGCTTGGCTAGGGGTGCGGCAAGTTCTGGAGCACAGGTCTTCAGTACTATTGCCGGAATATTGTCAGGGCCCATAGCTTTTGCAGTATCCAGTGCCTTCAGTCGTTTCTTGATATCACGCGGAGCGAATCGAATTGGCTGAAGTCTGGCATCTGTGATGCTGGGGACTTCAGGAGGAGGCCGAGATGGATCATCAACTCAGCACTTCTGGATGAAGATTGTTGCAAATGCTTCAGCCTTATCTTTTGCACTGATGTGCTGGGCTCCCCCATCATTGAGGAAAGCGATATTTGTGGGGTCTCCTCCTCCAGTTAGTTGTTTAATTGTCCACCACAATTCACGGCAGGATGTGGCAGGACCGCAGAGCTTCGATCTGATCTGTTGATCATGGGATCGCTTAGCTCTGTCTATCGCATGCTGCTTACGCAGTTTGGCACGCAGATAGTCCTGTGTTGTAGCTTCATTAGGTTGACATTTTGAGGTATGTCTGGTGTTGCTCCTGGCATGCCCTCCTGTACTCTTCATTGCTCCAGGCTTGGTCTCCTGGCTTGATGGTAATGGCAGAGTGGGAGATATGCCGGGCCATGAGGTTACAGATTGTGGTTGAGTACAATTCTGCTGCTGCTGATGGCCCACAGCGCCTCATGGATGCCCAGTTTTGCATTGCTAGATCTGTTCGAAATCTATCCCATTTAGCACGGTGGTAGTGCCACACAACACGATGGACGGTATCCTCAATGTGAAGGTGGGACTTCGTCTCCACAAGGACTGTGCGGTGGTCACTTCTACCAATACAGTCATGGACAGAAGCATCTGCGGCAGGCAGATTGGTGAGGACGAGGTCAAGTATGTTTTTCCCTCATGTTGGTTCCCTCACCACCTGCCGCAGATCCAGTCTAGCAGCTATGTCCTTTAGGACTCGGCCAGCTCGATCAGTAGTGGTGCTACCAAGCCACTCTTGGTCATGAACATTGAATTCCCCCACCCAGAGTACATTTTGTGCCCTTGCCACCCTTAGTGCTTCCTCCAAGTGGTGTTCAACATGGTGGAGTACTGAGTCATCAGCTGAGGGAGGGTGGAAGGTGGTAATCAGTAGGAGGTTACGTTGCTCATGTTTGACCTGATGCCATGCGACTTCATGGGGTCCGGAGTCGATGTTGAGGACTCCCAGGGCAACTTCCTCCCTACTGTATACCACTGTGCCACCACATCTGGTGGGTCTGACCTACCGGTGGGACAGGACATACCCAGGGATGGTGATGGCAGTGTCTGGGGCATTGTCTGTAAGGTATGATTCCATGAGTATGACTATGTCAGGCTGTTGCTTGACTAATCTGTGGGACAGCTCTCCCAAATTTGGCACAAGCCCCCAGATGTTAGTAAGGAGGACTTTGCAGGGTCGACAGGGCTGGGTTTGCTGTTGTCGTTTCCGGTGCCTAGGTCGATGCCGGGTGGTCCATCCAGTTTCATTCCTTTTTATTGACTTCGTAGCGGTTAGATACAGCTGAGTGGCTTGCTAGGCCATTTCAGAGGGCATGTCAGAGTTAACCACATTGCTGTGGGTCTGGAGTCACATGTCGGCCAGACCAGGTAAGGACAGAAGATTTCCTTCCCTTAAGGACAATAGTGAACCAGATGTGTTTTTACAACAATCGACAGTGGTTTCATGGCCATCATTAGATTAGTTTTTAATTCCAGATTTATTAATTAAATTCAAAATCCACCTTCTGCTGTGGTGGGATTCGATCCATGTTCCCAGGGAAATACCCTGGGTGTCTGGGTTACGAGTCCAGTGATAATGCCACTACGCCACTGCCTACCCATTGGGAGCATTAAAATCACTCAGTCATTTAGGACACAGCAATCACACGGTCATTGGGAAAATTGCAATCACTCAGTCACTTGGGACACTGCAAACTCTCAGTCCCTGAGGACGCTGTAATCTCTCTGTCATTGGGGATACTGCAATCACTCAATAATTGGGGACACTGTAATCACTCAGTCATTGGGAATAGTGCAATCACTCAGTCATTGATGACACTGTAATCTCTCATCATTGGGAGCATTACAATCACTGTCATTGGAGACACTGCAATCACTCAGTCATTGGGGACACTGCAATCACTCAGTCATGGAGGACACTGTACTCTCTCAGTCATTGTGAGCATTACAATCACTCAGTCATTGGGGACACTGCAATCACTCAGTCATGGAGGACACTGTACTCTCTCAGTCATTGTGAGCATTACAATCACTCAGTCATTGGGGACACTACAATCACTTAGTCGTTGGGGACACTCTCATCACTCAATAATTGTGGACACTGTAATCACTCAGTCATTGGGGACACTGTAATTACTCAGTCATTGGGGACACTGTAATCACTCAGTCACTGAGGAAACTGCAATCACTCAGTCACTGGGGACACTGCAATTACTCAGTCACTGGGGACACTGTAATTACTCAGTCACTGAGGAAACTGCAATCACTCAGTCACTGGGGACACTGCAATCACTCAGTCACTGGGGACACTGTAATCACTCAGTCATTGGGGACACTGTAATCACTCAGTCATTGGGGACACTGCAATCACTCAGTCATTTTTTTATTCATTCAGAGATGTGGGCGTCGCTGGCCAGGCCAGCATTTATTGCCCATCCCTAATTGCCCTTGAGAAGGTGGTGGTGAGCTGCCATCATGAACCGCTGCAGTCCATTTGGGGTAGGTACACCCACAGTGCTGTTAGGAAGGGAGTTCCAGGATTTGGACCCAGCAACAGTGAAGGAACGGCGATATAGTTCCAAGTCAGGATGGTGTGTGACTTGGAGGGGAACTTGCAGGTGGTGGTGTTCCCATGCATTTGCTGCCCTTGTCCTTCTGGTTGGTAGAGGTCGTGGATTTGGAAGGTGCTGTCTAAGGAGCCTTGGTGCATTGCTGCAGTGCATCTTGTAGATGGTACACACTGCTGTCACTGTGCGTCGGTGGTCGAGGGAGTGAATGTTTGTGGATGGGGTGCCAATCAAGCAGGCTGCTTTGCCCTGGATGGTGTCGAGCTTCTTGAGTGTTGTTGGAGCTGTACCCATCCAGGCAAGTGGAGAGTATTCCATCACACTCCTGACTTGTGCCTTGTGGATGGTGGACAGGCTTTGGGGAGTCAGGAGGTGAGTTACTTGCTGCAGGATTCCTAGCCTCTGACCTGCTCTTGTAGCCATGGTATTTATTTGGCTGCTCCAGTTCAGTTTCTGGTCAATGGTAACCCCTAGGATGTTGATATTGGGGGATTCAGCAATGGTAATGCCGTTGAATGTCAAGGGGAGATGGTTAGATTCTCTCTTGTTGGAGATGGTCATTGCCTGGCACTTGTGTGGTACGAATGTTACTTGCCACTTATCAGCCCAAGCCTGGATATTGTCCAGGTCTTGCTGCATTTCTACATGGACTGCTTCAGTATCTGAGGAGTCACGAATGGTGCTGAACATTGTGCAATCATCAGCGAACATCCCCACTTCTGACCTTATGATTGAAGGAAGGTCATTGATGAAGCAGCTGAAGATGGTTGGGCCTAGGACACTACCCTGAGGAACTCCTGCAGTGATGTCCTGGAGCTCAGATGATTGACCTCCAACAACCACAACCATCTTACTTTGCGCTAGGTATGACTTCAGCCAGCGGAGGGTTTCCCCCCTGATTCCCATTGACCTCAGTTTTGCTAGGGCTCCTTGATGCCATACTCGGTCAAATGCTGTCTTGATGTCAAGGGCAGTCATTCTCACCTCACCTCTTGAGTTCAGCTCTTTTGTCCATGTTTGAACCAAGGCTGCAATGAGGTCAGGAGCTGAGCGGCGCTGGCAGAACCCAAGCGGAGCGTCACTAAGCAGGTTATTGCTAAGCAAGTGCCGCTTGATGGCACTGTTGATGACACCTTCCATCACTTAACTGATGATTGAGAGTAGGCTGATGGGGCGGTAATTGGCCGGGTTGAACTTGTCCTGCATTTTGTGTACAGGACATACCTGGGCAATATTCCACATTGCAGGGTAGATGCCAGTGTTATAGCTGTACTGGGACAGCTTGGCTAGGGGTGCGGCAAGTTCTGGAGCACAGGTCTTCAGTACTATTGCCGGAATATTGTCAGGGCCCATAGCTTTTGCAGTATCCAGTGCCTTCAGTCGTTTCTTGATATCACGCGGAGCGAATCGAATTGGCTGAAGTCTGGCATCTGTGATGCTGGGGACTTCAGGAGGAGGCCGAGATGGATCATCAACTCAGCACTTCTGGATGAAGATTGTTGCAAATGCTTCAGCCTTATCTTTTGCACTGATGTGCTGGGCTCCCCCATCATTGAGGAAAGCGATATTTGTGGGGTCTCCTCCTCCAGTTAGTTGTTTAATTGTCCACCACAATTCACGGCAGGATGTGGCAGGACCGCAGAGCTTCGATCTGATCTGTTGATCATGGGATCGCTTAGCTCTGTCTATCGCATGCTGCTTACGCAGTTTGGCACGCAGATAGTCCTGTGTTGTAGCTTCATTAGGTTGACATTTTGAGGTATGTCTGGTGTTGCTCCTGGCATGCCCTTCTGTACTCTTCATTGCTCCAGGCTTGGTCTCCTGGCTTGATGCTAATGGCAGAGTGGGAGATATGCCGGGCCATGAGGTTACAGATTGTGGTTGAGTACAATTCTGCTGCTGCTGATGGCCCACAGCGCCTCATGGATGCCCAGTTTTGCATTGCTAGATCTGTTCGAAATCTATCCCATTTAGCACGGTGGTAGTGCCACACAACACGATGGACGGTATCCTCAATGTGAAGGTGGGACTTCGTCTCCACAAGGACTGTGCGGTGGTCACTTCTACCAATACAGTCATGGACAGAAGCATCTGCGGCAGGCAGATTGGTGAGGACGAGGTCAAGTATGTTTTTCCCTCATGTTGGTTCCCTCACCACCTGCCGCAGATCCAGTCTAGCAGCTATGTCCTTTAGGACTCGGCCAGCTCGATCAGTAGTGGTGCTACCAAGCCACTCTTGGTCATGAACATTGAATTCCCCCACCCAGAGTACATTTTGTGCCCTTGCCACCCTTAGTGCTTCCTCCAAGTGGTGTTCAACATGGTGGAGTACTGAGTCATCAGCTGAGGGAGGGCGGAAGGTGGTAATCAGTAGGAGGTTACCTTGCTCATGTTTGACCTGATGCCATGCGACTTCATGGGGTCCGGAGTCGATGTTGAGGACTCCCAGGGCAACTTCCTCCCTACTGTATACCACTGTGCCACCACATCTGCTGGGTCTGACCTACCGGTGGGACAGGACATACCCAGGGATGGTGATGGCAGTGTCTGGGGCATTGTCTGTAAGGTATGATTCCATGAGTATGACTATGTCAGGCTGTTGCTTGACTAATCTGTGGGACAGCTCTCCCAAATTTGGCACAAGCCCCCAGATGTTAGTAAGGAGGACTTTGCAGGGTCGACAGGGCTGGGTTTGCTGTTGTCGTTTCCGGTGCCTAGGTCGATGCCGGGTGGTCCATCCAGTTTCATTCCTTTTTATTGACTTCGTAGCGGTTAGATACAGCTGAGTGGCTTGCTGGGCCATTTCAGAGGGCATGTCAGAGTTAAACACATTGCTGTGGGTCTGGAGTCACATGTCGGCCAGACCAGGTAAGGACAGAAGATTTCCTTCCCTTAAGGACAATAGTGAACCAGATGTGTTTTTACAACAATCGACAGTGGTTTCATGGCCATCATTAGATTAGTTTTTAATTCCAGATTTATTAATTAAATTCAAAATCCACCTTCTGCTGTGGTGGGATTCGATCCATGTTCCCAGGGAAATACCCTGGGTGTCTGGGTTACTAGTCCAGTGATAATACCACTACGCCACTGCCTACCCATTGGGAGCATTAAAATCACTCAGTCATTTAGGACACAGCAATCACACGGTCATTGGGAAAATTGCAATCACTCAGTCACTTGGGACACTGCAAACTCTCAGTCCCTGAGGACGCTGTAATCTCTCTGTCATTGGGGATACTGCAATCACTCAATAATTGGGGACACTGTAATCACTCAGTCATTGGGAATAGTGCAATCACTCAGTCATTGATGACACTGTAATCTCTCATCATTGGGAGCATTACAATCACTCAGTCATTGGAGACACTGCAATCACTCAGTCATTGGGGACACTGCAATCACTCAGTCATGGAGGACACTGTACTCTCTCAGTCATTGTGAGCATTACAATCACTCAGTCATTGGGGACACTACAATCACTTAGTCGTTGGGGACACTCTCATCACTCAATAATTGTGGACACTGTAATCACTCAGTCATTGGGGACACTAAAAATCTCTCATTAATTGGTGACACTTCAGTCACTCAGTCTTTGCGAATAGTGCAATCACTCAGTCATTGATTACATTGTAATCTCTCAGTCATTGGGAGCATTACAATCACTCAGTCATTAGTGACACTGCAGTCACTTAGTCGTTGGGGACACTCCCATCACTCAATAATTGTGGACACTGTCATCACTCAGTCATTGGGACATAGCAATCACTCAGTCATTGAGGACACTGTCATCACTCAGTCATCGGGGACATTGCAATCACTCAATCACTGGGGACACTACAATGTTTCATCATTCGGAGCATTAGAATCACCCAGTAACTGTGGAGATTGCAATCCCTCAGTCTTTGAGGGCACTGCAATCACTTAGTCATTGGGAGCATTACCATCACTCAGTCATTGGGAGCATCACCATCACTCAGTCATTGGGGACACTGGAATCATTCAGTCATTGGGAGCATGACCATCACTCAGCCATTGGGAACATGACCATCACTCAGTTATTGAGGACACGACAATCGCTCAGTCATTGGGAGCATTACCATCACTTAGTTATTGGGAGCATTACCATAACTCAGTCATTGGAGACACTGCAATCACTCAGTCATTGGAGACACTGCAATCACTCAGTCATTGGAGACACTGCAATCACTCAGTCATTGGGGACATTGGAATCACTCAGTCATTGGAGACACTGGAATCATTCAGTCATTGGAGACACTGCAATCACTTAGTCGTTGGGGACACTCTCATCACTCAATAATTGTGGACACTGTAATCACTCAGTCATTGGAGACACTGCAATCACTCAGTCATGGAGGACACTGTAATCACTCAGTCATTGAGGACACTGTACTCTCACAGTCATTGGGAGCATTACAATCACTCAGTCATTGGGGACATTGTAATCACTCAGTCATTGGGGACATTGCAATCACTCAGTCATTGGAGAGACTGCAATCACTCAGTCATTGGAGAGACTGCAATCACTCAGTCATTGGGGACATTGCAATCACTCAGTCATTGGAGAGACTGCAATCACTCAGTCATTGGAGAGACTGCAATCACTCAGTCATTGGGGACATTGCAATCACTCACTCATTCGAGAGACCGCAATCACTCAGTCATTGGGGGCACTGCAATCACTCAGTCATTGCGGACATTGCAATCACTCAGTCTTTGGAGACACTGCAATCACTCAGTCATTGGAGACACTGCAATCACTCAGTCATTGGGGACATTGCAATCACTCAGTCATTGGAGACACTGCAATCACTCAGTCATTGGGGACACTGCAATCACTCAGTCATGGAGGACAGTGTACTCTCTCAGTCATTGGGAGCATTACAATCACTCAGTCATTGGGGACACTGCAATCACTCAGTCATTGGGGACACTGCAATCACTCAGTCATGCAGGACACTGTACTCTCTCAGTCATTGGGAGTATTACAATCACTCAGTCATTGGGGACACTGCAATCACTTCGTCGTTGGGGACACTGCCATCACTCAATAATTGTGGACACTGTAATCACTCAGTCATTGGGGACACTAAAAGTCTCTCATTAATTGGTGACACTTCAGTCACTCAGTCTTTGGGAATAGTGTAATCACTCAGTCATTGATGACACTGTAATCTCTCAGTCATTGGGAGCATTACAATCACTCAGTCATTGGGGACACTGCAATCACTCAGTCATTGGGGACACTGCAATCACTCAGTCATGGAGGACACTGTAATCACTCAGTCATTGATGACATTGTAATCTCTCAGTCATTGGGGACACTGCAATCACTTAGTCGTTGGGGGCACTCTCATCACTCAGTCATTGGTGACACTAAAAATCTCTCATAAATTGGTGACAATTCAGTCACTCAGTCTTTGGGAATAGTGCAATCACTTAGTCATTGATGACACTACAATGATTCAGTCATTCGGAGCATTAGAATCACCCAGTAACTGTGGAGATTGCATTCACTCAGTCATTGAGGGCACTGCAATCACTCAGACATTGGGAGCATTACAATCATTCCGTCATTGGGGACACTGGAATCATTCAGTCATTGGGAGCATTACCATCACTCAGTCATTGGGAGCATCACCATCACTCAGTCATTGGGGACACTGGAATCATTCAGTCATTGGGAGCATTACAATCACTCAGTCATTGGGGACATTGCAATCACTCAGTCATTGGAGAGACTGCAATCACTCAGTCATTGGAGAGACTGCAATCACTCAGTCATTGGGGACATTGCAATCACTCAGTCATTGGAGAGACTGCAATCACTCAGTCATTGGAGAGACTGCAATCACTCAGTCATTGGGGACACTGCAATCACTCACTCATTCGAGAGACTGCAATCACTCAGTCATTGGGGGCACTGCAATCACTCAGTCATTGCGGACATTGCAATCACTCAGTCATTGGAGACACTGCAATCACTCAGTCATTGGGGACATTGCAATCACTCAGTCATTGGAGACACTGCAATCACTCAGTCATTGGGGACATTGCAATCACTCAGTCATTGGGGACACTGCAATCACTCAGTCATGGAGGACAGTGTACTCTCTCAGTCATTGGGAGCATTACAATCACTCAGTCATTGGGGACACTGCAATCACTCAGTCATTGGGGACACTGCAATCACTCAGTCATGCAGGACACTGTACTCTCTCAGTCATTGGGAGTATTACAATCACTCAGTCATTGGGGACACTGCAATCACTTCGTCGTTGGGGACACTGCCATCACTCAATAATTGTGGACACTGTAATCACTCAGTCATTGGGGACACTAAAAATCTCTCATTAATTGGTGACACTTCAGTCACTCAGTCTTTGGGAATAGTGTAATCACTCAGTCATTGATGACACTGTAATCTCTCAGTCATTGGGAGCATTACAATCACTCAGTCATTGGGGACACTGCAATCACTCAGTCATTGGGGACACTGCAATCACTCAGTCATGGAGGACACTGTAATCACTCAGTCATTGATGACATTGTAATCTCTCAATCATTGGGGACACTGCAATCACTTAGTCGTTGGGGGCACTCTCATCACTCAATAATTGTGGACACTGTAATCACTCAGTCATTGGGGACACTAAAAATCTCTCATAAATTGGTGACACTTCAGTCACTCAGTCTTTGGGAATAGTGCAATCACTCAGTCATTGATGACACTACAATGATTCAGTCATTCGGAGCATTAGAATCACCCAGTAACTGTGGAGATTGCAATCACTCAGTCATTGAGGGCACTGCAATCACTCAGACATTGGGAGCATTACAATCATTCCGTCATTGGGGACACTGGAATCATTCAGTCATTGGGAGCATTACCATCACTCAGTCATTGGGAGCATCACCATCACTCAGTCATTGGGGACACTGGAATCATTCAGTCATTGGGAGCATTACTATCACTCAGCCATTGGGAACATGACCATCACTCAGTTATTGAGGACACGACAATCGCTCAGTCATTGGGAGCATTACCATCACTTAGTTATTGGGAGCATTACCATAACTCAGTCATTGGAGACACTGCAATCACTCAGTCATTGGAGACACTGCAATCACTCAGTCATTGGAGACACTGCAATCACTTAGTCGTTGGGGACACTCACATCACTCAATAATTGTGGACACTGTAATCACTCAGTCATTGGAGACACTGCAATCACTCAGTCATGGAGGACACTGTACTCTCACAGTCATTGAGAGCATTACAATCACTCAGTCATTGGGGACATTGTAATCACTCAGTCATTGGGGACATTGCAATCACTCAGTCATTGGAGAGACTGCAATCACTCAGTCATTGGAGAGACTGCAATCACTCAGTCATTGGGGACATTGCAATCACTCAGTCATTGGAGAGACTGCAATCACTCAGTCATTGGAGAGACTGCAATCACTCAGTCATTGGGGACATTGCAATCACTCACTCATTCGAGAGACTGCAATCACTCAGTCATTGGGGGCACTGCAATCACTCAGTCATTGCGGACATTGCAATCACTCAGTCTTTGGAGACACTGCAATCACTCAGTCATTGGAGACACTGCAATCACTCAGTCATTGGGGACATTGCAATCACTCAGTCATTGGAGACACTGCAATCACTCAGTCATGGAGGACAGTGTACTCTCTCAGTCATTGGGAGCATTACAATCACTCAGTCATTGGGGACACTGCAATCACTCAGTCATTGGGGACACTGCAATCACTCAGTCATGCAGGACACTGTACTCTCTCAGTCATTGGGAGTATTACAATCACTCAGTCATTGGGGACACTGCAATCACTTCGTCGTTGGGGACACTGCAATCACTCAATAATTGTGGACACTGTAATCACTCAGTCATTGGGGACACTAAAAATCTCTCATTAATTGGTGACACTTCAGTCTCTCAGTCTTTGGGAATAGTGTAATCACTCAGTCATTGATGACACTGTAATCTCTCAGTCATTGGGAGCATTACAATCACTCAGTCATTGGGGACACTGCAATCACTCAGTCATTGGGGACACTGCAATCACTCAGTCATGGAGGACAGTGTACTCTCTCAGTCATTGGGAGCATTACAATCACTCAGTCATTGGGGACACTGCAATCACTCAGTCATGCAGGACACTGTACTCTCTCAGTCATTGGGAGCATCACCATCACTCAGTCATTGGGGACACTGGAACCATTCAGTCATTGGGAGCATTACCATCACTCAGTCATTGGGAGCATCACCATCACTCAGTCTTTGGGGACACTAGAATCATTCAGTCATTGGGAGCATTACCATCACTCAGTCATTGGGGACACTGGAATCATTCAGTCATTGGGAGCATTACCATCTCTCAGTCATTGGGAGCATTACCATCACTCAGTCATTGGGGACACTGGAATCATTCAGTCATTGGGAGCATTACCATCTCTCAGTCATTGGGAACATTACCATCACTCAGTCATTGGGAGCATTACCATCACTCAGTCATTGGGAGCATTACCATCACTCAGTCATTGGGAACATTACCATCACTCAGTAATTGGGGACACAGTAATCATTCAGTCATTGGGAGCATTACCATCTCTCAGTCATTGGGAGCATTACCATCACTCAGTCATTGGGGACACTGGAATCATTCAGTCATTGGGAGCATTACCATCTCTCAGTCATTGGGAACATTACCATCACTCAGTCATTGGGAGCATTACCATCTCTCAGTCATTGGGAACATTACCATCACTCAATCATTGGGAGCATTACCATCACTCAGTCATTGGGGACACTGGAATCATTCAGTCATTGGGAGCATTACCATCTCTCAGTCATTGGGAGCATTACCATCACTCAGTCATTGGGGACACTGGAATCATTCAGTCATTGGAAGCAATACCATCTCTCAGTCATTGGGAACATTGCCATCACTCAGTCATTGGGAATACTGCAGTTACTGAGTCTTTGTGGACACTGCAATCTCTCAGTCACTGGGGACACCAGAATCACTCAGTCATGGAGGACACTGTACTCTCTCAGTCATTGGGAGCATTACAATCACTCAGTCATTGGGAACATTACCATCACTCAGTAATTGGGGACACAGTAATCATTCAGTCATTGGGAGCATTACCATCTCTCAGTCATTGGGAGCATTACCATCACTCAGTCATTGGGGACACTGGAATCATTCAGTCATTGGGAGCATTACCATCTCTCAGTCATTGGGAACATTACCATCACTCAGTCATTGGGAGCATTACCATCTCTCAGTCATTGGGAACATTACCATCACTCAATCATTGGGAGCATTACCATCACTCAGTCATTGGGAGCATTACCATCACTCAGTCATTGGGAACATTACCATCACTCAGTAATTGGGGACACAGTAATCATTCAGTCATTGGGAGCATTACCATCTCTCAGTCATTGGGAGCATTACCATCACTCAGTCATTGGGGACACTGGAATCATTCAGTCATTGGGAGCATTACCATCTCTCAGTCATTGGGAACATTACCATCACTCAGTCATTGGGAGCATTACCATCTCTCAGTCATTGGGAACATTACCATCACTCAATCATTGGGAGCATTACCATCACTCAGTCATTGGGGACACTGGAATCATTCAGTCATTGGGAGCATTACCATCTCTCAGTCATTGGGAGCATTACCATCACTCAGTCATTGGGGACACTGGAATCATTCAGTCATTGGAAGCAATACCATCTCTCAGTCATTGGGAACATTGCCATCACTCAGTCATTGGGAATACTGCAGTTACTGAGTCTTTGTGGACACTGCAATCTCTCAGTCACTGGGGACACCAGAATCACTCAGTCATGGAGGACACTGTACTCTCTCAGTCATTGGGGACATTGCAATCACTCAGTCATTGGGGACACTGCAATCACTTCATCGTTGGGGACACTCCCATCACTCAATAATTGGGGACACTGTAATCTCTCAGTCATCGGGACACTGTCATCACTCAGTCATTGGGGACACTGCAATCACTCAGTCATTGGAGACACTGCAATCACTCAGTCATTGGGAGCACTACCATCACTCAGTCATTGGGAGCATTACCATCACTCAGTCATTGGGAGCATTACAATCACTCAGTCATTGGGGACACTGCAATCACTCAGTCATTGGGGACATTGCAATCACTCAGTCATTGGAGAGACTGCAATCACTCAGTCATTGGAGAGACTGCAATCACTCAGTCATTGGGGACATTGCAATCACTCAGTCATTGGAGAGACTGCAATCACTCAGTCATTGGGGGCACTGCAATCACTCAGTCATTGGGGACATTGCAATCACTCAGTCTTTGGAGACACTGCAATCACTCAGTCATTGGAGACACTGCAATCACTCAGTCATTGGGGACACTGCAATCACTCAGTCATGGAGGACAGTGTACTCTCTCAGTCATTGGGAGCATTACAATCACTCAGTCATTGGGGACACTGCAATCACTTCGTCGTTGGGGACACTGCCATCACTCAATAATTGTGGACACTGTAATCAGTCACTGGGGACACTAAAAATCTCTCATTAATTGGTGACACTTCAGTCACTCAGTCTTTGGGAATAGTGTAATCACTCAGTCATTGATGACACTGTAATCTCTCAGTCATTGGGAGCATTACAATCACTCAGTCATTGGAGACACTGCAATCACTCAGTCATTGGGGACACTGCAATCACTCAGTCATGGAGGACACTGTAATCACTCAGTCATTGATGACATTGTAATCTCTCAGTCATTGGGGACACTGCAATCACTTAGTCGTTGGGGGCACTCTCATCACTCAATAATTGTGGACACTGTAATCACTCAGTCATTGGGGACACTAAAAATCTCTCATAAATTGGTGACACTTCAGTCACTCAGTCTTTGGGAATAGTGCAATCACTCAGTCATTGATGACAATACAATGATTCAGTCATTCGGAGCATTAGAATCACCCAGTAACTGTGGAGATTGCAATCACTCAGTCATTGAGGGCACTGCAATCACTCAGACATTGGGAGCATTACAATCATTCCGTCATTGGGGACACTGGAATCATTCAGTCATTGGGAAGATTACCATCACTCAGTCATTGGGAGCATCACCATCACTCAGTCATTCAGGACACTGGAATCATTCAGTCATTGGGAGCATTACCATCACTCAGTCATTGGGGACACTGGAATCATTCAGTCATTGGGGACATTGCAATCACTCAGTCATTGGAGAGACTGCAATCACTCAGTCATTGGAGAGACTGCAATCACTCAGTCATTGGGGACATTGCAATCACTCAGTCATTGGAGAGACTGCAATCACTCAGTCATTGGAGAGACTGCAATCACTCAGTCATTGGGGACACTGCAATCACTTTGTCGTTGGGGACATTGCCATCACTCAATAATTGTGGACATTGTAATCTCTCAGTCGTTGGGAGCATTACAATCACTCAGTCATTGGGGAAACTGCAATCACTCAGTCATTGGGGACATTGCAATCACTCAGTCAATGGAGAGACTGCAATCACTCAGTAATTGGGGACACTGCAATCACTCAGTCATTGGCGACACTGCAATCACTCAGTCATGCAGGACACTGTACTCTCTCAGTCATTGGGAGCATCACCATCACTCAGTCATTGGGGACACTGGAATCATTCAGTCATTGGGAGCATTACCATCACTCAGTCATTGGGAGCATCACCATCACTCAGTCTTTGGGAACACTAGAATCATTCAGTCATTGGGAGCATTACCATCACTCAGTCATTGGGGACACTGGAATAATTCAGTCATTGGGACCATTACCATCTCTCAGTCATTGGGAGCATTACCATCACTCAGTCATTGGGGACACTGGAATCATTCAGTCATTGGGAGCATTACCATCTCTCAGTCATTGGGAACATTACCATCACTCAGTCATTGGGGACACTGCAATCACTCAGTCATTGGGGACACTGCAATCACTTAGTTGTTGGGGGCACTCTCATCACTCAATAATTGTGGACACTGTAATCACTCAGTCATTGGGGACACTAAAAATCTCTCATAAACTGGTGACACTTCAGTCACTCAGTCTTTGGGAATAGTGCAATCACTCAGTCATTGATGACAATACAATGATTCAGTCATTCGGAGCATTAGAATCACCCAGTAACTGTGGAGATTGCAATCACTCAGTCATTGAGGGCACTGCAATCACTCAGACATTGGGAGCATTACAATCATTCCGTCATTGGGGACACTGGAATCATTCAGTCATTGGGAGCATTACCATCACTCAGTCATTGGGAGCATCACCATCACTCAGTCATTGGGGACACTGGAATCATTCAGTCATTGGGAGCATTACCATCACTCAGTCATTGGGGACACTGGAATCATTCAGTCATTGGGGACATTGCAATCACTCAGTCATTGGAGAGACTTCAATCACTCAGTCATTGGAGAGACTGCAATCACTCAGTCATTGGGCACATTGCAATCACTCAGTCATTGGAGAGACTGCAATCACTCAGTCATTGGAGAGACTGCAATCACTCAGTCATTGGGGACACTGCAATCACTTTGTCGTTGGGGACATTGCCATCACTTAATAATTGTGGACTGTAATCTCTCAGTCGTTGGGAGCATTACAATCACTCAGTCATTGGGGAAACTGCAATCACTCAGTCATTGGGGACATTGCAATCACTCAGTCATTGGAGAGACTGCAATCACTCAGTCATTGGAGAGACTGCAATCACTCAGTCATTGGGGACATTGCAATCACTCAGTCATTGGAGAGACTGCAATCACTCAGTCATTGGGGGCACTGCAATCACTCAGTCATTGGGGACATTGCAATCACTCAGTCATTGGAGACACTGCAATCACTAAGTCATTGGGGACACTGCAATCACTCAGTCATGGAGGACAGTGTACTCTCTCAGTCATTGGGAGCATTACAATCACTCAGTCATGGGGGACACTGCAATCACTCAGTCATTGGGGACACTGCAATCACTCAGTCATGCAGGACACTGTACTCTCTCAGTCATTGGGAGCATCACCATCACTCAGTCATTGGGGACACTGGAATCATTCAGTCATTGGGAGCATTACCATCACTCAGTCATTGGGAGCATCACCATCACTCAGTCTTTGGGGACACTAGAATCATTCAGTCATTGGGAGCATTACCATCACTCAGTCATTGGGGACACTGGAATCATTCAGTCATTGGGAGCATTACCATCTCTCAGTCATTGGGAACATTACCATCACTCAGTCATTGGGAGCATTACCATCACTCAGTCATTGGGAGCATTACCATCACTCAGTCATTGGGAACATTACCATCACTCAGTAATTGGGGACACTGGAATCATTCAGTCATTGGGAGCATTACCATCTCTCAGTCATTGGGAGCATTACCATCACTCAGTCATTGGGGACACTGGAATCATTCAGTCATTGGGAGCATTACCATCTCTCAGTCATTGGGAACATTACCATCACTCAGTCATTGGGAGCATTACCATCTCTCAGTCATTGGGAACATTACCATCACACAGTCATTGGGAGCATTACCATCACTCAGTCATTGGGGACACTGGAATCATTCAGTCATTGGGAGCATTACCATCTCTCAGTCATTGGGAGCATTACCATCACTCAGTCAATGGGGACACTGGAATCATTCAGTCATTGGAAGCATTACCATCTCTCAGTCATTGGGAACATTGCCATCACTCAGTCATTGGGAATACTGCAGTTACTGAGTCTTTGTGGACACTGCAATCTCTCAGTCACTGGGGACACCAGAATCACTCAGTCATGGAGGACACTGTACTCTCTCAGTCATTGGGAGCATTACAATCACTCAGTCATTGGGGACATTGCAATCACTCAGTCATTGGGGACACTGCAATCACTTCATCGTTGGGGACACTCCCATCACTCAATAATTGGGGACACTGTAATCTCTCAGTCATCGGGACACTGTCATCACTCAGTCATTGGGGACACTGCAATCACTCAGTCATTGGAGACACTGCAATCACTCAGTCATTGGGAGCACTACCATCACTCAGTCATTGGGAGCATTACCATCACTCAGTCATTGGGAGCATTACAATCACTCAGTCATTGGGGAAACTGCAATCACTCAGTCATTGGGGACATTGCAATCACTCAGTCATTGGAGAGACTGCAATCACTCAGTCATTGGAGAGACTGCAATCACTCAGTCATTGGGGACATTGCAATCACTCAGTCATTGGAGAGACTGCAATCACTCAGTCATTGGAGAGACTGCAATCACTCAGTCATTGGGGACACTGCAATCACTTTGTCGTTGGGGACATTGCCATCACTCAATAATTGTGGACATTGTAATCTCTCAGTCGTTGGGAGCATTACAATCACTCAATCATTGGGGAAACTGCAATCACTCAGTCATTGGGGACATTGCAATCACTCAGTCATTGGAGAGACTGCAATCACTCAGTCATTGGAGAGACTGCAATCACTCAGTCATTGGGGACATTGCAATCACTCAGTCATTGGAGAGACTGCAATCACTCAGTCATTGGGGGCACTGCAATCACTCAGTCACTGGGGACATTGCAATCACTCAGTCATTGGAGACACTGCAATCACTAAGTCATTGGGGACACTGCAATCACTCAGTCATGCAGGACACTGTACTCTCTCAGTCATGCAGGACACTGTACTCTCTCAGTCATTGGGAGCATCACCAAAACTCAGTCATTGGGGACACTGGAATCATTCAGTCATTGGGAGCATTACCATCACTCAGTCATTGGGAGCATCACCATCACTCAGTCTTTGGGGACACAAGAATCATTCAGTCATTGGGAGCATTACCATCACTCAGTCATTGGGGACACTGGAATCATTCAGTCATTGGGAGCATTACCATCTCTCAGTCATTGGGAGCATTACCATCACTCAGTCATTGGGGTCACTGGAATCATTCAGTCATTGGGAGCATTACCATCTCTCAGTCATTGGGAACATTACCATCACTCAGTCATTGGGAGCATTACCATCACTCAGTCATTGGGAGCATTACCATCACTCAGCCATTGGGAACATTACCATCACTCATTCATTGGGAGCATTACCATCACTCAGTCATTGGGGACACTGGAATCATTCAGTCATTGGGAGCATTACCATCTCTCAGTCATTGGGAGCATTACCATCACTCAGTCATTGGGGACACTGGAATCATTCAGTCATTGGAAGCATTACCATCTCTCAGTCATTGGGAACATTGCCATCACTCAGTCATTGGGAATACTGCAGTTACTGAGTCTTTGTGGACACTGCAATCTCTCAGTCTCTGGGGACACCAGAATCACTCAGTCATGGAGGACACTGTACTCTCTCAGTCATTGGGAGCATTACAATCACTCAGTCATTTGGGACATTGCAATCACTCAGTCATTGGGGACACTGCAATCACTTCATCGTTGGGGACACTCCCATCACTCAATAATTGGGGACACTGTAATCTCTCAGTCATCGGGACACTGTCATCACTCAGTCATTGGGGACACTGCAATCACGCAGTCATTGGAGACACTGCAATCACTCAGTCATTGGGAGCACAATCATCACTCAGTCATTGGGAGCATTACCATCACTCAGTCATTGGGAGCATTACAATCACTCAGTCATTGGGGACACTGCAATCACTCAGTCATTGGGGACATTGCAATCACTCAGTCATTGGAGAGACTGCAATCACTCAGTCATTGGAGAGACTGCAATCACTCAGTCATTGGGGACATTGCAATCACTCACTCATTCGAGAGACTGCAATCACTCAGTCATTGGGGGCACTGCAATCACTCAGTCATTGCGGACATTGCAATCACTCAGTCTTTGGAGACACTGCAATCACTCAGTCATTGGAGACGCTGCAATCACTCAGTCATTGGGGACATTGCAATCACTCAGTCATTGGAGACACTGCAATCACTCAGTCATGGAGGACAGTGTACTCTCTCAGTCATTGGGAGCATTACAATCACTCAGTCATTGGGGACACTGCAATCACTCAGTCATTGGGGACACTGCAATCACTCAGTCATGCAGGACACTGTACTCTCTCAGTCATTGGGAGTATTACAATCACTCAGTCATTGGGGACACTGCAATCACTTCGTCGTTGGGGACACTGCCATCACTCAATAATTGTGGACACTGTAATCACTCAGTCATTGGGGACACTAAAAATCTCTCATTAATTGGTGACACTTCAGTCTCTCAGTCTTTGGGAATAGTGTAATCACTCAGTCATTGATGACACTGTAATCTCTCAGTCATTGGGAGCATTACAATCACTCAGTCATTGGGGACACTGCAATCACTCAGTCATTGGGGACACTGCAATCACTCAGTCATTGGGGACACTGCAATCACTCAGTCATGCAGGACACTGTACTCTCTCAGTCATTGGGAGCATCACCATCACTCAGTCATTGGGGACACTGGAACCATTCAGTCATTGGGAGCATTACCATCACTCAGTCATTGGGAGCATCACCAACACTCAGTCATTGGGGACACTGGAATCATTCAGTCATTGGGAGCATTACCATCTCTCAGTCATTGGGAGCATTACCATCACTCAGTCATTGGGGACACTGGAATCATTCAGTCATTGGGAGCATTACCATCTCTCAGTCATTGGGAACATTACCATCACTCAGTCATTGGGAGCATTACCATCACTCAGTCATTGGGAGCATTACCATCACTCAGTCATTGGGAACATTACCATCACTCAGTAATTGGGGACACAGTAATCATTCAGTCATTGGGAGCATTACCATCTCTCAGTCATTGGGAGCATTACCATCACTCAGTCATTGGGGACACTGGAATCATTCAGTCATTGGGAGCATTACCATCTCTCAGTCATTGGGAACATTACCATCACTCAGTCATTGGGAGCATTACCATCTCTCAGTCATTGGGAACATTACCATCACTCAATCATTGGGAGCATTACCATCACTCAGTCATTGGGGACACTGGAATCATTCAGTCATTGGGAGCATTACCATCTCTCAGTCATTGGGAGCATTACCATCACTCAGTCATTGGGGACACTGGAATCATTCAGTCATTGGAAGCAATACCATCTCTCAGTCATTGGGAACATTGCCATCACTCAGTCATTGGGAATACTGCAGTTACTGAGTCTTTGTGGACACTGCAATCTCTCAGTCACTGGGGACACCAGAATCACTCAGTCATGGAGGACACTGTACTCTCTCAGTCATTGGGAGCATTACAATCACTCAGTCATTGGGGACATTGCAATCACTCAGTCATTGGGGACACTGCAATCACTTCATCGTTGGGGACACTCCCATCACTCAATAATTGGGGACACTGTAATCTCTCAGTCATCGGGACACTGTCATCACTCAGTCATTGGGGACACTGCAATCACTCAGTCATTGGAGACACTGCAATCACTCAGTCATTGGGAGCACTACCATCACTCAGTCATTGGGAGCATTACCATCACTCAGTCATTGGGAGCATTACAATCACTCAGTCATTGGGGACACTGCAATCACTCAGTCATTGGGGACATTGCAATCACTCAGTCATTGGAGAGACTGCAATCACTCAGTCATTGGAGAGACTGCAATCACTCAGTCATTGGGGACATTGCAATCACTCAGTCATTGGAGAGACTGCAATCACTCAGTCATTGGGGGCACTGCAATCACTCAGTCATTGGGGACATTGCAATCACTCAGTCTTTGGAGACACTGCAATCACTCAGTCATTGGAGACACTGCAATCACTCAGTCATTGGGGACACTGCAATCACTCAGTCATGGAGGACAGTGTACTCTCTCAGTCATTGGGAGCATTACAATCACTCAGTCATTGGGGACACTGCAATCACTTCGTCGTTGGGGACACTGCCATCACTCAATAATTGTGGACACTGTAATCAGTCACTGGGGACACTAAAAATCTCTCATTAATTGGTGACACTTCAGTCACTCAGTCTTTGGGAATAGTGTAATCACTCAGTCATTGATGACACTGTAATCTCTCAGTCATTGGGAGCATTACAATCACTCAGTCATTGGAGACACTGCAATCACTCAGTCATTGGGGACACTGCAATCACTCAGTCATGGAGGACACTGTAATCACTCAGTCATTGATGACATTGTAATCTCTCAGTCATTGGGGACACTGCAATCACTTAGTCGTTGGGGGCACTCTCATCACTCAATAATTGTGGACACTGTAATCACTCAGTCATTGGGGACACTAAAAATCTCTCATAAATTGGTGACACTTCAGTCACTCAGTCTTTGGGAATAGTGCAATCACTCAGTCATTGATGACACTACAATGATTCAGTCATTCGGAGCATTAGAATCACCCAGTAACTGTGGAGATTGCAATCACTCAGTCATTGAGGGCACTGCAATCACTCAGACATTGGGAGCATTACAATCATTCCGTCATTGGGGACACTGGAATCATTCAGTCATTGGGAAGATTACCATCACTCAGTCATTGGGAGCATCACCATCACTCAGTCATTCAGGACACTGGAATCATTCAGTCATTGGGAGCATTACCACCACTCAGTCATTGGGGACACTGGAATCATTCAGTCATTGGGGACATTGCAATCACTCAGTCATTGGAGAGACTGCAATCACTCAGTCATTGGAGAGACTGCAATCACTCAGTCATTGGGGACATTGCAATCACTCAGTCATTGGAGAGACTGCAATCACTCAGTCATTGGAGAGACTGCAATCACTCAGTCATTGGGGACACTGCAATCACTTTGTCGTTGGGGACATTGCCATCACTCAATAATTGTGGACATTGTAATCTCTCAGTCGTTGGGAGCATTACAATCACTCAGTCATTGGGGAAACTGCAATCACTCAGTCATTGGGGACATTGCAATCACTCAGTCAATGGAGAGACTGCAATCACTCAGTCATTGGAGAGACTGCAATCACTCAGTCATTGGGGACATTGCAATCACTCAGTCATTGGAGAGACTGCAATCACTCAGTCATTGGGGGCACTGCAATCACTCAGTCATTGGGGACATTGCAATCACTCAGTCATTGGAGACACTGCAATCACTCAGTCATTGGGGACACTGCAATCACTCAGTCATGGAGGACAGTGTACTCTCTCAGTCATTGGGAGCATTACAATCACTCAGTAATTGGGGACACTGCAATCACTCAGTCATTGGCGACACTGCAATCACTCAGTCATGCAGGACACTGTACTCTCTCAGTCATTGGGAGCATCACCATCACTCAGTCATTGGGGACACTGGAATCATTCAGTCATTGGGAGCATTACCATCACTCAGTCATTGGGAGCATCACCATCACTCAGTCTTTGGGAACACTAGAATCATTCAGTCATTGGGAGCATTACCATCACTCAGTCATTGGGGACACTGGAATAATTCAGTCATTGGGACCATTACCATCTCTCAGTCATTGGGAGCATTACCATCACTCAGTCATTGGGGACACTGGAATCATTCAGTCATTGGGAGCATTACCATCTCTCAGTCATTGGGAACATTACCATCACTCAGTCATTGGGGACACTGCAATCACTCAGTCATTGGGGACACTGCAATCACTTAGTTGTTGGGGGCACTCTCATCACTCAATAATTGTGGACACTGTAATCACTCAGTCATTGGGGACACTAAAAATCTCTCATAAACTGGTGACACTTCAGTCACTCAGTCTTTGGGAATAGTGCAATCACTCAGTCATTGATGACACTACAATGATTCAGTCATTCGGAGCATTAGAATCACCCAGTAACTGTGGAGATTGCAATCACTCAGTCATTGAGGGCACTGCAATCACTCAGACATTGGGAGCATTACAATCATTCCGTCATTGGGGACACTGGAATCATACAGTCATTCGGAGCATTACCATCACTCAGTCATTGGGAGCATCACCATCACTCAGTCATTGGGGACACTGGAATCATTCAGTCATTGGGAGCATTACCATCACTCAGTCATTGGGGACACTGGAATCATTCAGTCATTGGGGACATTGCAATCACTCAGTCATTGGAGAGACTGCAATCACTCAGTCATTGGAGAGACTGCAATCACTCAGTCATTGGGCACATTGCAATCACTCAGTCATTGGAGAGACTGCAATCACTCAGTCATTGGAGAGACTGCAATCACTCAGTCATTGGGGACACTGCAATCACTTTGTCGTTGGGGACATTGCCATCACTTAATAATTGTGGACTGTAATCTCTCAGTCGTTGGGAGCATTACAATCACTCAGTCATTGGGGAAACTGCAATCACTCAGTCATTGGGGACATTGCAATCACTCAGTCATTGGAGAGACTGCAATCACTCAGTCATTGGAGAGACTGCAATCACTCAGTCATTGGGGACATTGCAATCACTCAGTCATTGGAGAGACTGCAATCACTCAGTCATTGGGGGCACTGCAATCACTCAGTCATTGGGGACATTGCAATCACTCAGTCATTGGAGACACTGCAATCACTAAGTCATTGGGGACACTGCAATCACTCAGTCATGGAGGACAGTGTACTCTCTCAGTCATTGGGAGCATTACAATCACTCAGTCATGGGGGACACTGCAATCACTCAGTCATTGGGAACACTGCAATCACTCAGTCATGCAGGACACTGTACTCTCTCAGTCATTGGGAGCATCACCATCACTCAGTCATTGGGGACACTGGAATCATTCAGTCATTGGGAGCATTACCATCACTCAGTCATTGGGAGCATCACCATCACTCAGTCTTTGGGGACACAAGAATCATTCAGTCATTGGGAGCATTACCATCACTCAGTCATTGGGAGCATCACCATCACTCAGTCTTTGGGGACACTAGAATCATTCAGTCATTGGGAGCATTACCATCACTCAGTCATTGGGGACACTGGAATCATTCAGTCATTGGGAGCATTACCATCTCTCAGTCATTGGGAACATTACCATCACTCAGTCATTGGGAGCATTACCATCACTCAGTCATTGGGAGCATTACCATCACTCAGTCATTGGGAACATTACCATCACTCAGTAATTGGGGACACTGGAATCATTCAGTCATTGGGAGCATTACCATCTCTCAGTCATTGGGAGCATTACCATCACTCAGTCATTGGGGACACTGGAATCATTCAGTCATTGGGAGCATTACCATCTCTCAGTCATTGGGAACATTACCATCACTCAGTCATTGGGAGCATTACCATCTCTCAGTCATTGGGAACATTACCATCACACAGTCATTGGGAGCATTACCATCACTCAGTCATTGGGGACACTGGAATCATTCAGTCATTGGGAGCATTACCATCTCTCAGTCATTGGGAGCATTACCATCACTCAGTCAATGGGGACACTGGAATCATTCAGTCATTGGAAGCATTACCATCTCTCAGTCATTGGGAACATTGCCATCACTCAGTCATTGGGAATACTGCAGTTACTGAGTCTTTGTGGACACTGCAATCTCTCAGTCACTGGGGACACCAGAATCACTCAGTCATGGAGGACACTGTACTCTCTCAGTCATTGGGAGCATTACAATCACTCAGTCATTGGGGACATTGCAATCACTCAGTCATTGGGGACACTGCAATCACTTCATCGTTGGGGACACTCCCATCACTCAATAATTGGGGACACTGTAATCTCTCAGTCATCGGGACACTGTCATCACTCAGTCATTGGGGACACTGCAATCACTCAGTCATTGGAGACACTGCAATCACTCAGTCATTGGGGACATTGCAATCACTCAGTCATTGGAGACACTGCAATCACTAAGTCATTGGGGACACTGCAATCACTCAGTCATGGAGGACAGTGTACTCTCTCAGTCATTGGGAGCATTACAATCACTCAGTCATGGGGGACAATGCAATCACTCAGTCATTGGGAACACTGCAATCACTCAGTCATGCAGGACACTGTACTCTCTCAGTCATTGGGAGCATCACCATCACTCAGTCATTGGGGACACTGGAATCATTCAGTCATTGGGAGCATTACCATCACTCAGTCATTGGGAGCATCACCATCACTCAGTCTTTGGGGACACTAGAATCATTCAGTCATTGGGAGCATTACCATCACTCAGTCATTGGGGACACTGGAATCATTCAGTCATTGGGAGCATTACCATCTCTCAGTCATTGGGAACATTACCATCACTCAGTCATTGGGAGCATTACCATCACTCAGTCATTGGGAGCATTACCATCACTCAGTCATTGGGAACATTACCATCACTCAGTAATTGGGGACACTGGAATCATTCAGTCATTGGGAGCATTACCATCTCTCAGTCATTGGGAGCATTACCATCACTCAGTCATTGGGGACACTGGAATCATTCAGTCATTGGGAGCATTACCATCTCTCAGTCATTGGGAACATTACCATCACTCAGTCATTGGGAGCATTACCATCTCTCAGTCATTGGGAACATTACCATCACACAGTCATTGGGAGCATTACCATCACTCAGTCATTGGGGACACTGGAATCATTCAGTCATTGGGAGCATTACCATCTCTCAGTCATTGGGAGCATTACCATCACTCAGTCAATGGGGACACTGGAATCATTCAGTCATTGGAAGCATTACCATCTCTCAGTCATTGGGAACATTGCCATCACTCAGTCATTGGGAATACTGCAGTTACTGAGTCTTTGTGGACACTGCAATCTCTCAGTCACTGGGGACACCAGAATCACTCAGTCATGGAGGACACTGTACTCTCTCAGTCATTGGGAGCATTACAATCACTCAGTCATTGGGGACATTGCAATCACTCAGTCATTGGGGACACTGCAATCACTTCATCGTTGGGGACACTCCCATCACTCAATAATTGGGGACACTGTAATCTCTCAGTCATCGGGACACTGTCATCACTCAGTCATTGGGGACACTGCAATCACTCAGTCATTGGAGACACTGCAATCACTCAGTCATTGGGAGCACTACCATCACTCAGTCATTGGGAGCATTACCATCACTCAGTCATTGGGAGCATTACAATCACTCAGTCATTGGGGAAACTGCAATCACTCAGTCATTGGGGACATTGCAATCACTCAGTCATTGGAGAGACTGCAATCACTCAGTCATTGGAGAGACTGCAATCACTCACTCATTGGGAACATTGCCATCACTCAGTCATTGGGAATACTGCAGTTACTGAGTCTTTGTGGACACTGCAATCTCTCAGTCACTGGGGACACCAGAATCACTCAGTCATGGAGGACACTGTACTCTCTCAGTCATTGGGAGCATTACAATCACTCAGTCATTGGGGACATTGCAATCACTCAGTCATTGGGGACACTGCAATCACTTCATCGTTGGGGACACTCCCATCACTCAATAATTGGGGACACTGTAATCTCTCAGTCATCGGGACACTGTCATCACTCAGTCATTGGGGACACTGCAATCACTCAGTCATTGGAGACACTGCAATCACTCAGTCATTGGGGACATTGCAATCACTCAGTCATTGGAGACACTGCAATCACTAAGTCATTGGGGACACTGCAATCACTCAGTCATGGAGGACAGTGTACTCTCTCAGTCATTGGGAGCATTACAATCACTCAGTCATGGGGGACAATGCAATCACTCAGTCATTGGGAACACTGCAATCACTCAGTCATGCAGGACACTGTACTCTCTCAGTCATTGGGAGCATCACCATCACTCAGTCATTGGGGACACTGGAATCATTCAGTCATTGGGAGCATTACCATCACTCAGTCATTGGGAGCATCACCATCACTCAGTCTTTGGGGACACTAGAATCATTCAGTCATTGGGAGCATTACCATCACTCAGTCATTGGGGACACTGGAATCATTCAGTCATTGGGAGCATTACCATCTCTCAGTCATTGGGAACATTACCATCACTCAGTCATTGGGAGCATTACCATCACTCAGTCATTGGGAGCATTACCATCACTCAGTCATTGGGAACATTACCATCACTCAGTAATTGGGGACACTGGAATCATTCAGTCATTGGGAGCATTACCATCTCTCAGTCATTGGGAGCATTACCATCACTCAGTCATTGGGGACACTGGAATCATTCAGTCATTGGGAGCATTACCATCTCTCAGTCATTGGGAACATTACCATCACTCAGTCATTGGGAGCATTACCATCTCTCAGTCATTGGGAACATTACCATCACACAGTCATTGGGAGCATTACCATCACTCAGTCATTGGGGACACTGGAATCATTCAGTCATTGGGAGCATTACCATCTCTCAGTCATTGGGAGCATTACCATCACTCAGTCAATGGGGACACTGGAATCATTCAGTCATTGGAAGCATTACCATCTCTCAGTCATTGGGAACATTGCCATCACTCAGTCATTGGGAATACTGCAGTTACTGAGTCTTTGTGGACACTGCAATCTCTCAGTCACTGGGGACACCAGAATCACTCAGTCATGGAGGACACTGTACTCTCTCAGTCATTGGGAGCATTACAATCACTCAGTCATTGGGGACATTGCAATCACTCAGTCATTGGGGACACTGCAATCACTTCATCGTTGGGGACACTCCCATCACTCAATAATTGGGGACACTGTAATCTCTCAGTCATCGGGACACTGTCATCACTCAGTCATTGGGGACACTGCAATCACTCAGTCATTGGAGACACTGCAATCACTCAGTCATTGGGAGCACTACCATCACTCAGTCATTGGGAGCATTACCATCACTCAGTCATTGGGAGCATTACAATCACTCAGTCATTGGGGAAACTGCAATCACTCAGTCATTGGGGACATTGCAATCACTCAGTCATTGGAGAGACTGCAATCACTCAGTCATTGGAGAGACTGCAATCACTCAGTCATTGGGGACATTGCAATCACTCAGTCATTGGAGAGACTGCAATCACTCAGTCATTGGAGAGACTGCAATCACTCAGTCATTGGGGACACTGCAATCACTTTGTCGTTGGGGACATTGCCATCACTCAATAATTGTGGACATTGTAATCTCTCAGTCGTTGGGAGCATTACAATCACTCAATCATTGGGGAAACTGCAATCACTCAGTCATTGGGGACATTGCAATCACTCAGTCATTGGAGAGACTGCAATCACTCAGTCATTGGAGAGACTGCAATCACTCAGTCATTGGGGACATTGCAATCACTCAGTCATTGGAGAGACTGCAATCACTCAGTCATTGGGGGCACTGCAATCACTCAGTCATTGGGGACATTGCAATCACTCAGTCATTGGAGACACTGCAATCACTAAGTCATTGGGGACACTGCAATCACTCAGTCATGCAGGACACTGTACTCTCTCAGTCATGCAGGACACTGTACTCTCTCAGTCATTGGGAGCATCACCATCACTCAGTCATTGGGGACACTGGAATCATTCAGTCATTGGGAGCATTACCATCACTCAGTCATTGGGAGCATCACCATCACTCAGTCTTTGGGGACACAAGAATCATTCAGTCATTGGGAGCATTACCATCACTCAGTCATTGGGGACACTGGAATCATTCAGTCATTGGGAGCATTACCATCTCTCAGTCATTGGGAGCATTACCATCACTCAGTCATTGGGGACACTGGAATCATTCAGTCACTGGGAGCATTACCATCTCTCAGTCATTGGGAACATTACCATCACTCAGTCATTGGGAGCATTACCATCACTCAGTCATTGGGAGCATTACCATCACTCAGCCATTGGGAACATTACCATCACTCATTCATTGGGAGCATTACCATCACTCAGTCATTGGGGACACTGGAATCATTCAGTCATTGGGAGCATTACCATCTCTCAGTCATTGGGAGCATTACCATCACTCAGTCATTGGGGACACTGGAATCATTCAGTCATTGGAAGCATTACCATCTCTCAGTCATTGGGAACATTGCCATCACTCAGTCATTGGGAATACTGCAGTTACTGAGTCTTTGTGGACACTGCAATCTCTCAGTCACTGGGGACACCAGAATCACTCAGTCATGGAGGACACTGTACTCTCTCAGTCATTGGGAGCACAATCATCACTCAGTCATTGGGAGCATTACCATCACTCAGTCATTGGGAGCATTACAATCACTCAGTCATTGGGGACACTGCAATCACTCAGTCATTGGGGACATTGCAATCACTCAGTCATTGGAGAGACTGCAATCACTCAGTCATTGGAGACACTGCAATCACTCAGTCATTGGGGACATTGCAATCACTCACTCATTCGAGAGACTGCAATCACTCAGTCATTGGGGGCACTGCAATCACTCAGTCATTGCGGACATTGCAATCACTCAGTCTTTGGAGACACTGCAATCACTCAGTCATTGGAGACACTGCAATCACTCAGTCATTGGGGACATTGCAATCACTCAGTCATTGGAGACACTGCAATCACTCAGTCATGGAGGAACAGTGTACTCTCTCAGTCATTGGGAGCATTACAATCACTCAGTCATTGGGGACACTGCAATCACTCAGTCATTGGGGACACTGCAATCACTCAGTCATGCAGGACACTGTACTCTCTCAGTCATTGGGAGTATTACAATCACTCAGTCATTGGGGACACTGCAATCACTTCGTCGTTGGGGACACTGCCATCACTCAATAATTGTGGACACTGTAATCACTCAGTCATTGGGGACACTAAAAATCTCTCATTAATTGGTGACACTTCAGTCTCTCAGTCTTTGGGAATAGTGTAATCACTCAGTCATTGATGACACTGTAATCTCTCAGTCATTGGGAGCATTACAATCACTCAGTCATTGGGGACACTGCAATCACTCAGTCATTGGGGACACTGCAATCACTCAGTCATGGAGGACAGTGTACTCTCTCAGTCATTGGGAGCATTACAATCACTCAGTCATTGGGGACACTGCAATCACTCAGTCATTGGGGACACTGCAATCACTCAGTCATGCAGGACACTGTACTCTCTCAGTCATTGGGAGCATCACCATCACTCAGTCATTGGGGACACTGGAACCATTCAGTCATTGGGAGCATTACCATCACTCAGTCATTGGGAGCATCACCATCACTCAGTCATTGGGGACACTGGAATCATTCAGTCATTGGGAGCATTACCATCTCTCAGTCATTGGGAGCATTACCATCACTCAGTCATTGGGGATACTGGAATCATTCAGTCATTGGGAGCATTACCATCTCTCAGTCATTGGGAACATTACCATCACTCAGTCATTGGGAGCATTACCATCACTCAGTCATTGGGAGCATTACCATCACTCAGTCATTGGGAACATTACCATCACTCAGTAATTGGGGACACAGTAATCATTCAGTCATTGGGAGCATTACCATCTCTCAGTCATTGGGAGCATTACCATCACTCAGTCATTGGGGACACTGGAATCATTCAGTCATTGGGAGCATTACCATCTCTCAGTCATTGGGAACATTACCATCACTCAGTCATTGGGAGCATTACCATCTCTCAGTCATTGGGAACATTACCATCACTCAATCATTGGGAGCATTACCATCACTCAGTCATTGGGGACACTGGAATCATTCAGTCATTGGGAGCATTACCATCTCTCAGTCATTGGGAGCATTACCATCACTCAGTCATTGGGGACACTGGAATCATTCAGTCATTGGAAGCAATACCATCTCTCAGTCATTGGGAACATTGCCATCACTCGGTCATTGGGAATACTGCAGTTACTGAGTCTTTGTGGACACTGCAATCTCTCAGTCACTGGGGACACCAGAATCACTCAGTCATGGAGGACACTGTACTCTCTCAGTCATTGGGAGCATTACAATCACTCAGTCATTGGGGACATTGCAATCACTCAGTCATTGGGGACACTGCAATCACTTCATCGTTGGGGACACTCCCATCACTCAATAATTGGGGACACTGTAATCTCTCAGTCATCGGGACACTGTCATCACTCAGTCATTGGGGACACTGCAATCACTCAGTCATTGGAGACACTGCAATCACTCAGTCATTGGGAGCACTACCATCACTCAGTCATTGGGAGCATTACCATCACTCAGTCATTGGGAGCATTACAATCACTCAGTCATTGGGGACACTGCAATCACTCAGTCATTGGGGACATTGCAATCACTCAGTCATTGGAGAGACTGCAATCACTCAGTCATTGGAGAGACTGCAATCACTCAGTCATTGGGGACATTGCAATCACTCAGTCATTGGAGAGACTGCAATCACTCAGTCATTGGGGGCACTGCAATCACTCAGTCATTGGGGACATTGCAATCACTCAGTCTTTGGAGACACTGCAATCACTCAGTCATTGGAGACACTGCAATCACTCAGTCATTGGGGACACTGCAATCACTCAGTCATGGAGGACAGTGTACTCTCTCAGTCATTGGGAGCATTACAATCACTCAGTCATTGGGGACACTGCAATCACTTCGTCGTTGGGGACACTGCCATCACTCAATAATTGTGGACACTGTAATCAGTCACTGGGGACACTAAAAATCTCTCATTAATTGGTGACACTTCAGTCACTCAGTCTTTGGGAATAGTGTAATCACTCAGTCATTGATGACACTGTAATCTCTCAGTCATTGGGAGCATTACAATCACTCAGTCATTGGAGACACTGCAATCACTCAGTCATTGGGGACACTGCAATCACTCAGTCATGGAGGACACTGTAATCACTCAGTCATTGATGACATTGTAATCTCTCAGTCATTGGGGACACTGCAATCACTTAGTCGTTGGGGGCACTCTCATCACTCAATAATTGTGGACACTGTAATCACTCAGTCATTGGGGACACTAAAAATCTCTCATAAATTGGTGACACTTCAGTCACTCAGTCTTTGGGAATAGTGCAATCACTCAGTCATTGATGACACTACAATGATTCAGTCATTCGGAGCATTAGAATCACCCAGTAACTGTGGAGATTGCAATCACTCAGTCATTGAGGGCACTGCAATCACTCAGACATTGGGAGCATTACAATCATTCCGTCATTGGGGACACTGGAATCATTCAGTCATTGGGAGCATTACCATCACTCAGTCATTGGGAGCATCACCATCACTCAGTCATTCAGGACACTGGAATCATTCAGTCATTGGGAGCATTACCATCCCTCAGTCATTGGGGACACTGGAATCATTCAGTCATTGGGGACATTGCAATCACTCAGTCATTGGAGAGACTGCAATCACTCAGTCATTGGAGAGACTGCAATCACTCAGTCATTGGGGACATTGCAATCACTCAGTCATTGGAGAGACTGCAATCACTCAGTCATTGGAGAGACTGCAATCACTCAGTCATTGGGGACACTGCAATCACTTTGTCATTGGGGACATTGCCATCACTCAATAATTGTGGACATTGTAATCTCTCAGTCGTTGGGAGCATTACAATCACTCAGTCATTGGGGAAACTGCAATCACTCAGTCATTGGGGACATTGCAATCACTCAGTCATTGGAGAGACTGCAATCACTCAGTCATTGGAGAGACTGCAATCACTCAGTCATTGGGGACATTGCAATCACTCAGTCATTGAAGAGACTGCAATCACTCAGTCATTGGGGGCACTGCAATCACTCAGTCATTGGGGACATTGCAATCACTCAGTCATTGGAGACACTGCAATCACTCAGTCATTGGGGACACTGCAATCACTCAGTCATGGAGGACAGTGTACTCTCTCAGTCATTGGGAGCATTACAATCACTCAGTAATTGGCGACACTGCAATCACTCAGTCATGCAGGACACTGTAGTCTCTCAGTCATTGGGAGCATCACCATCACTCAGTCATTGGGGACACTGGAATCATTCAGTCATTGGGAGCATTACCATCACTCAGTCATTGGGAGCATCACCATCACTCAGTCTTTGGGAACACTAGAATCATTCAGTCATTGGGAGCATTACCATCACTCAGTCATTGGGGACACTGGAATAATTCAGTCATTGGGACCATTACCATCTCTCAGTCCTTGGGAGCATTACCATCACTCAGTCATTGGGGACACTGGAATCATTCAGTCATTGGGAGCATTACCATCTCTCAGTCATTGGGAACATTACCATCACTCAGTCATTGGGGACACTGCAATCAAACAGTCATTGGGGACACTGCAATCACTTAGTTGTTGGGGGCACTCTCATCACTCAATAATTGTGGACACTGTAATCACTCAGTCATTGGGGACACTAAAAATCTCTCATAAATTGGTGACACTTCAGTCACTCAGTCTTTGGGAATAGTGCAATCACTCAGTCATTGATGACACTACAATGATTCAGTCATTCGGAGCATTAGAATCACCCAGTAACTGTGGAGATTGCAATCACTCAGTCATTGAGGGCACTGCAATCACTCAGACATTGGGAGCATTACAATCATTCCGTCATTGGGGACACTGGAATCATTCAGTCATTGGGAGCATTACCATCACTCAGTCATTGGGAGCATCACCATCACTCAGTCATTGGGGACACTGGAATCATTCAGTCATTGGGAGCATTACCATCACTCAGTCATTGGGGACACTGGAATCATTCAGTCATTGGGGACATTGCAATCACTCAGTCATTGGAGAGACTGCAATCACTCAGTCATTGGAGAGACTGCAATCACTCAGTCATTGGGGACATTGCAATCACTCAGTCATTGGAGAGACTGCAATCACTCAGTCATTGGAGAGACTGCAATCACTCAGTCATTGGGGACACTGCAATCACTTTGTCGTTGGGGACATTGCCATCACTCAATAATTGTGGACTGTAATCTCTCAGTCGTTGGGAGCATTACAATCACTCAGTCATTGGGGAAACTGCAATCACTCAGTCATTGGGGACATTGCAATCACTCAGTCATTGGAGAGACTGCAATCACTCAGTCATTGGAGAGACTGCAATCACTCAGTCATTGGGGACATTGCAATCACTCAGTCATTGGAGAGACTGCAATCACTCAGTCATTGGGGGCACTGCAATCACTCAGTCATTGGGGACATTGCAATCACTCAGTCATTGGAGACACTGCAATCACTAAGTCATTGGGGACACTGCAATCACT
The DNA here is from genome assembly GCF_036365525.1 of Heterodontus francisci. Taxonomy (NCBI): domain Eukaryota; kingdom Metazoa; phylum Chordata; class Chondrichthyes; order Heterodontiformes; family Heterodontidae; genus Heterodontus; species Heterodontus francisci. The sequence goes on along the minus strand of NC_090374.1, from coordinate 201,644,072 downwards.
CAGTCATGGAGGACAGTGTACTCTCTCAGTCATTGGGAGCATTACAATCACTCAGTCATTGGGGACACTGCAATCACTCAGTCATTGGGGACACTGCAATCACTCAGTCATGCAGGACACTGTACTCTCTCAGTCATTGGGAGCATCACCATCACTCAGTCATTGGGGACACTGGAATCATTCAGTCATTGGGAGCATTACCATCACTCAGTCATTGGGAGCATCACCATCACTCAGTCTTTGGGGACACTAGAATCATTCAGTCATTGGGAGCATTACCATCACTCAGTCATTGGGGACACTGGAATCATTCAGTCATTGGGAGCATTACCATCTCTCAGTCATTGGGAGCATTACCATCACTCAGTCATTGGGGACACTGGAATCATTCAGTCATTGGGAGCATTACCATCTCTCAGTAATTGGGAACATTACCATCACTCAGTCATTGGGAGCATTACCATCACTCAGTCATTGGGAGCATTACCATCACTCAGTCATTGGGAACATTACCATCACTCAGTAATTGGGGACACTGGAATCATTCAGTCATTGGGAGCATTACCATCTCTCAGTCATTGGGAGCATTACCATCACTCAGTCATTGGGGACACTGGAATCATTCAGTCATTGGGAGCATTACCATCTCTCAGTCATTGGGAACATTACCATCACTCAGTCATTGGGAGCATTACCATCTCTCAGTCATTGGGAACATTACCATCACTCAGTCATTGGGAGCATTGCAATCACTAAGTCATTGGGGACACTGCAATCACTCAGTCATGGAGGACACTGTACTCTCTCAGTCATTGGGAGCATTACAATCACTCAGTCATTGGGGACATTGCAATCACTCAGTCATTGGGGACACTGCAATCACTTCATCGTTGGGGACACTCCCATCACTCAATAATTGGGGACACTGTAATCTCTCAGTCATCGGGACACTGTCATCACTCAGTCATTGGGGACACTGCAATCACTCAGTCATTGGAGACACTGCAATCACTCAGTCATTGTGAGCACTACCATCACTCAGTCATTGGGAGCATTACCATCACTCAGTCATTGGGAGCATTACAATCACTCAGTCATTGGGGAAACTGCAATCACTCAGTCATTGGGGACATTGCAATCACTCAGTCATTGGAGAGACTGCAATCACTCAGTCATTGGAGAGACTGCAATCACTCAGTCATTGGGGACATTGCAATCACTCAGTCATTGGAGAGACTGCAATCACTCAGTCATTGGAGAGACTGCAATCACTCAGTCATTGGGGACACTGCAATCACTTTGTCGTTGGGGACATTGCCATCACTCAATAATTGTGGACATTGTAATCTCTCAGTCGTTGGGAGCATTACAATCACTCAATCATTGGGGAAACTGCAATCACTCAGTCATTGGGGACATTGCAATCACTCAGTCATTGGAGAGACTGCAATCACTCAGTCATTGGAGAGACTGCAATCACTCAGTCATTGGGGACATTGCAATCACTCAGTCATTGGAGAGACTGCAATCACTCAGTCATTGGGGGCACTGCAATCACTCAGTCATTGGGGACATTGCAATCACTCAGTCATTGGAGACACTGCAATCACTAAGTCATTGGGGACACTGCAATCACTCAGTCATGGAGGACACTGTACTCTCTCAGTCATTGGGAGCATCACCATCACTCAGTCATTGGGGACACTGGAATCATTCAGTCATTGGGAGCATTACCATCACTCAGTCATTGGGAGCATCACCATCACTCAGTCTTTGGGGACACAAGAATCATTCAGTCATTGGGAGCATTACCATCACTCAGTCATTGGGGACACTGGAATCATTCAGTCATTGGGAGCATTACCATCTCTCAGTCATTGGGAGCATTACCATCACTCAGTCATTGGGGACACTGGAATCATTCAGTCATTGGGAGCATTACCATCTCTCAGTCATTGGGAACATTACCATCACTCAGTCATTGGGAGCATTACCATCACTCAGTCATTGGGAGCATTACCATCACTCAGCCATTGGGAACATTACCATCACTCATTCATTGGGAGCATTACCATCACTCAGTCATTGGGGACACTGGAATCATTCAGTCATTGGGAGCATTACCATCTCTCAGTCATTGGGAGCATTACCATCACTCAGTCATTGGGGACACTGGAATCATTCAGTCATTGGAAGCATTACCATCTCTCAGTCATTGGGAACATTGCCATCACTCAGTCATTGGGAATACTGCAGTTACTGAGTCTTTGTGGACACTGCAATCTCTCAGTCACTGGGGACACCAGAATCACTCAGTCATGGAGGACACTGTACTCTCTCAGTCATTGGGAGCATTACAATCACTCAGTCATTTGGGACATTGCAATCACTCAGTCATTGGGGACACTGCAATCACTTCATCGTTGGGGACACTCCCATCACTCAATAATTGGGGACACTGTAATCTCTCAGTCATCGGGACACTGTCATCACTCAGTCATTGGGGACACTGCAATCACTCAGTCATTGGAGACACTGCAATCACTCAGTCATTGGGAGCACAATCATCACTCAGTCATTGGGAGCATTACCATCACTCAGTCATTGGGAGCATTACAATCACTCAGTCATTGGGGACACTGCAATCACTCAGTCATTGGGGACATTGCAATCACTCAGTCATTGGAGAGACTGCAATCACTCAGTCATTGGAGAGACTGCAATCACTCAGTCATTGGGGACATTGCAATCACTCAGTCATTGGAGAGACTGCAATCACTCAGTCATTGGGGGCACTGCAATCACTCAGTCATTGGGGACATTGCAATCACTCAGTCTTTGGAGACACTGCAATCACTCAGTCATTGGGGACACTGCAATCACTCAGTCATGGAGGACAGTGTACTCTCTCAGTCATTGGGAGCATTACAATCACTCAGTCATTGGAGACACTGCAATCACTCAGTCATTGGTGACACTGCAATCACTCAGTCATGCAGGACACAGTACTCTCTCAGTCATTGGGAGTATTACAATCACTCAGTCATTGGGGACACTGCAATCACTTCGTCGTTGGGGACACTGCCATCACTCAATAATTGTGGACACTGTAATCACTCAGTCACTGGGGACACTAAAAATATCTCATTAATTGGTGACACTTCAGTCAGTCAGTCTTTGGGAATAGTGTAATCACTCAGTCATTGATGACACGGTAACTGTGGAGATGGCAATCACTCAGTCATTGAGGGCACTGCAATCACTCAGACATTGGGAGCATTACAATCAGTCTGTCATTGGGGACACTGGAATCATTCAGTCATTGGGAGCATTACCATCACTCAGTCATTGGGAGCATCACCATCACTCAGTCATTGGGGACACTGGAATCATACAGTCATTGGGAGCATTACCATCACTCAGTCATTGGAGAGACTGCAATCACTCAGTCATTGGAGAGACTGCAATCACTCAGTCATTGGGGACATTGCAATCACTCAGTCATTGGAGAGACTGCAATCACTCAGTCATTGGAGAGATGGCAATCACTCAGTCATTGGGGACATTGCAATCACTCAGTCATTGGAGAGACTGCAATCACTCAGTCATTGGAGAGACTGCAATCACTCAGTCATTGGGGACACTGCAATCACTTTGTCGTTGGGGACATTGCCATCACTCAATAATTGTGGACAGTGTAATCTCTCAGTCGTTGGGAGCATTACAATCACTCAGTCATTGGGGAAACTGCAATCACTCAGTCATTGGGGACATTGCAATCACTCAGTCATTGGAGAGACTGCAATCACTCAGTCATTGGAGAGACTGCAATCACTCAGTCATTGGGGACATTGCAATCACTCAGTCACTGGAGAGACTGCAATCACTCAGTCATTGGGGGCACTGCAATCACTCAGTCATTGGGGACATTGCAATCACTCAGTCATTGGAGAAACTGCAATCACTCAGTCATTGGGGACACTGCAATCACTCAGTCATGGAGGACAGTGTACTCTCTCAGTCATTGGGAGCATTACAATCACTCAGTAATTGGGGACACTGCAATCACTCAGTCATTGGGGACACTGCAATCACTCAGTCATGCAGGACACTGTACTCTCTCAGTCATTGGGAGCATCACCATCACTCAGTCATTGGGGACACTGGAATCATTCAGTCATTGGGAGCATTACCATCACTCAGTCATTGGGAGCATCACCATCACTCAGTCTTTGGGGACACTAGAATCATTCAGTCATTGGGAGCATTACCATCACTCAGTCATTGGGGACACTGGAATCATTCAGTCATTGGGAGCATTACCATCTCTCAGTCATTGGGAGCATTACCATCACTCAGTCATTGGGGACACTGGAATCATTCAGTCATTGGGAGCATTACCATCTCTCAGTCATTGGGAACATTACCATCACTCTGTCATTGGGAACATTACCATCACTCAGTCATTGGGAGCATTACCATCTCTCTGTCATTGGAAACATTACCATCACTCTGTCATTGGGAACATTACCATCACTCAGTCATTGGGAGCATTACCATCATTCAGTCATTGGGAACATTACCATCACTCAGTAATTGGGGACACTGGAATCATTCAGTCATTGGGAGCATTACCATCTCTCAGTCATTGGGAGCATTACCATCACTCAGTCATTGGGGACACTGGAATCACTCAGTCATTGGGAGCATTACCATCTCTCAGTCATTGGGAACATTACCATCACTCAGTCATTGGGAGCATTACCATCTCTCAGTCATTGGGAGCATTATCATCACTCAGTCATTGGGGACACTGGAATCATTCAGTCATTGGGAGCATTACCATCTCTCAGTCATTAGGAACATTACCATCACTCAGTCATTGGGAGCATTACCATCACTCAGTCATTGGGAGCATTACCATCACTCAGTCATTGGGAACATTACCATCACTCAGTCATTGGGGACACTGGAATCATTCAGTCATTGGGAGTATTACAATCACTCAGTCATTGGGGACACTGCAATCACTTCGTCGTTGGGGACACTGCCATCACTCAATAATTGTGGACACTGTAATCACTCAGTCATTGGGGACACTAAAAATCTCTCATTAATTGGTGACACTTCAGTCACTCAGTCTTTGGGAATAGTGTAATCACTCAGTCATTGATGACACTGTAATCTCTCAGTCATTGGGAGCATTACAATCACTCAGTCATTGGGGACACTGCAATCACTCAGTCATTGGGGACACTGCAATCACTCAGTCATGGAGGACACTGTAATCACTCAGTCATTGATGCCATTGTAATCTCTCAGTCATTGGGGACACTGCAATCACTTAGTCGTTGGGGGCACTCTCATCACTCAATAATTGTGGACACTGTAATCACTCAGTCATTGGGGACACTAAAAATCTCTCATAAATTGGTGACACTTCAGTCACTCAGTCTTTGGGAATAGTGCAATCACTCAGTCATTGATGACACTACAATGATTCAGTCATTGGGAGCATTACCATCACTCAGTCATTGGGAGCATTACCATCACTCAGTCATTGGGAGCATCACCATCACTCAGTCTTTGGGGACACTAGAATCATTCAGTCATTGGGAGCATTACCATCACTCAGTCATTGGGAGCATTACCATCACTCAGTCATTGGGGACACTGGAATCATTCAGTCATTGGGAGCATTACCATCTCTCAGTCATTGGGAGCATTACCATCACTCAGTCATTGCGGACACTGGAATTATTCAGTCATTGGGAGCATTACCATCTCTCAGTCATTGGGAACATTACCATCACTCAGTCATTGGGAACATTACCATCACTCAGTAATTGGGGACACTGGAATCATTCAGTCATTGGGAGCATTAACATCGCTCAGTCATTGGGATCATTACCATCACTCAGTCATTGGGAGCATTACCATCTCTCAGTCATTGGGAGCATTACCATCACTCAGTCATTGGGGACACTGGAATCATTCAGTCATTGGGAGCATTACCATCACTCAGTCATTGGGAGCATTACCATCACTCAGTCATTGGGAGCATTACCATCACTCAGTCATTGGAAGCATTACCATCATTCAGTCATTGGGAGCATTACAATCACTCAGTCATTGGGATTATTACAATCACTCAGTCATTGGGAGCATTACAATCACTCAGTCACTGGGGACACTTCAATCACTCAGTCATTGAGCCACCCCACACCTGTGAGCACTATTATTACCTCATTGATTGAGAAACAGCAATCATGCAGTTTTTTGGGACACTGCAATTATTAAGTCATTGGTGAGCTACAATGGTCAGTTACTGTGGACATTGCTCCCACTCAGTCATTGAGAACACTGCAATGACTCACTTGTTGCGATATCACTTTAATGGAATATGTAAATAGTGAGTGTTCATCATCACTGCAGAAAGTGATCTCATAGAGTAAATGATAGCAGTCGGAACTGTGTTGATTCCTAGTAAGATGTGCATACAGAGATCTCCTGTAACTTGTCTATAGTATAGCTTGAAAAAGCAGTGAGTAACTGACTCGGTGGCTTCCTCGATCAGTGGTCAGTAAGAATATCAAGTCGGTTTGGAATCCGGCTGAAATGCTACGAGCGACTGGGGCATCGTGCTGCGGTTCCTGGTGAAAACTGTCCTGCCACACCCAGCCGTGAATGGTGGTGGACAATTAAACAACTAACTGGAGGAGGAGACCCCACAAATATCCCCATCCTCAATGATGGGGCAGCCCAGCACATCAGTGCAAAAGACAAGGCTGAAGCAGTAGCAACAGTCTTCAGCCAGAAGTGACGAGTTGATGATCCATCTCAGCCTCCTCTTGAAGTCCCCAGCATCACAGATGCCAGTCTTCAGCCAATCCGATTCACTCCACGTGATATCAAGAAACAGCTGAAGGCACTGGATACTGCAAAGGCGCATGGCCTGACAACATCCTGGCTGTCGTACTGAAGACTTGTGCTCCAAAACTAGTCGCGCCCCTAGCCAAGCTGTTCCAGTACAGCTACAACACCGGTATCTACCCAACAATGTGGAAAATTGCCCAGGTATGTCCTGTACACAAAAAGTAGCACAAATCCAACCTGGCCAATTACCACCCCATCAGTCTACTCTCAATCATCAGCAAAGTGATGGAACGTGTTGTCTACAGTGCTATCAAGCGGCACTTAAACAGCAATAACCTGCTCATTGATGCTCAGTATGTATTCCACCAGAGCCACTCATCTCCTGACCTCATTACAGCCTTGGTTCAAATATAGACACAAGAACTGAACTCAAGTGGTGAGGTGAGAGTGATTGCCCTCGATATCAAGGCAGCATTTGACTGTGACATCAAGGAGCCGTAATAAAATTGAAGTAAATAGGAATCACGGGGATAGCTCTCCACTGGTTGGAGTCACACCTTATACAAAGGAAGATGGTTGTAGTTGTTGGAGGTCCATCATCTCAGCCTCAGGACATTGCTGTAAGAGTTCCTCAGGGTAGCATTCTAGGTCTAATAATTCTCAGCTGCTTCATCAATGACCTTCCCTCCATCATATGTGGGAATGTTCGCTGACGATTGTACGATGTTCAGCACCATTTACAACTCCTCAAATACTGAAGCAGTCTGTGTCCATATGCAGCAAGACCTGGACAACGTTCAAGCTGAGGCTGATGAGTGGCAAGTAACATTCGCGCCACACAAGTGCCAGACAATGACCATTTCCAACAAGAGAGAATAAAACCATCTCCGCTTGACATTCAATTGAATTACCATTGCTGAATCCCCTACTATCAACGTGCATTGACCAAACACTGAACTGGACCAGCCACATAAATGTTGTGGCTACGAGAGCTGGTCGGAGACTAGGAATTCTGCTTTGAGTATCCCACCTCCTGACTCCCCAAAGCCTGTCCACAATCTACAAGGCACAAGCCAGGCGTGTGATTGGATACTCTCCACTTGCCTCGATGGGTGCAGCTCCAAAGCACACACGAATCTCGACACCATCCAGAACAAAGCAGCCCACTTGATCAGGGCCCCATCCACCAACTTAAACATTCACTCCCTTCACCACTGACGCAAAGTAGCAGCAGTGTGTACCGTCTACAAGATTCACTGCAGCATTGCACCAAGGCTCCTTAGACAGCACCTTCCAAACCCGCGACCTCTATCAACTAAAAGGACAAGGGCAGCAAATACATGGGAACACCACCACCTGCAAGTTCCCCTCCAAGTTACACACCATCCTGACGTGGAACTATATCACCGTTCCTTCACTGTCGCTGGGTCAAAATCCTGGAACTCCCTTCCTAACAGCACTGTGGGTGTACTCGCACCAGATAGACTGCAGCAGTTCAAGAAGGCAGCTCACCACCACTTTCTCAAGGGCAATTAGGGATCATCAAAAAATACTGGCCTTGCCAGCGATGCCCACATCCCACGAAACAAGTAAAAGAAAACAGAGCTTTGTGGGCGGGACATAAGAAAAAGTGTGCGATACAGGCTAGAGCAGCACAGAGCTACAGAGATATAGAGCCTGGGGCTGGGCATGGTGAAGACTCAAGCTGAAGGCACAACAGTTCTGCAGCAACTGTTTAGTTTTTCTCTCGAAGGAAACCCAAACCACAATAAACCAGAAGGACCCTTGAGAAGGAAGCAGCATCGAAACAATGACCAATAAATTTCCTGTCATGATTTGGAAGGTCACATATGTCCTATCTGAACCAACTTCCCTGTTTTTCCAACCACCTGTCCGTAAATAGAATCGTGATTGAGTTTCTTTCCCTTCCTTAAACCCTAATAATAAATGACCACAACAACAACACGGTTGTTAAAGTTAAAAACAAAGAAGTAGGATTTATTTACACACTTTTAAACTCAGAAAGGGGTTTAACTTCGTCACGCATGCTTAAAAACATTCAGGGAAAAGTTAAGGACATGAAAGGGCAAGGACATATACTAAATAGAAAGTTATCTTAACTATTACCTAACATGGATTTTCAGTTAAAACTAGAGACCTTTTTAAAATATCAATAAAAAGTCCAAAAATGGAGATCACCAATTGGAAATGCTGGATAGGGGAAGCAGTCGCTAAGAATACCTCTTCTCTTGCAATTTCTTCTTCCTCTGGCACTCTTGGATATAAATGAAGGCAGCTAAATTGCTGAAGTCACCTTCTTTTAGACGGAGCGGAAACTGGTAGAAATCAGACTTCCCTGCTGTTTTTGCAGCTTGTTTTCTTGTTGATTTTTCTTGCTGGATTTTTCAAACTGTGGCTTCTTTTTAATGTTTCATGTTGAAAAGGCCTTAGAGGGAAATCAATGCAGCTTGAAGGCAGATCTGCTTCTTGCAGTGAGGTCTCAGGGAGAAGTCTGCAGCAGCAGGCAGCCGGGCTAAATCTGCCCAAAAAGCAGCTTTGGTTTGAAAACAGGCTGTATCCTCAAACTGTTACTGTTTCAAGTCCATGCAGATCGGCTAGGGGTTTCCTGGGTCCTAAAACTAGACCCTTTTCAAGTTGCTGTCCCACCTGACCTCTCTCCTCCATTTTGAAAATCTTAAACATGATGTACAAAAATGGCGGTTGATGTTAATACTCAAATGCACAAAACACAATTTACTGTGGGTTCTCAACTATTCGTGACAAGAGGTGTCTACATGAAATTCCGACGTTGGAAGAATTAAACCCAAGATTTGCTGAAGCAACGTTTTTCTCCAAATTAATTGCAAAACATGGTTAATGGTCTGTGCATTGATCAGAAGGATCACAGGAACTAACGACATTTAAAACACCATTTGGAAGGTATTTTCTTCCAGAGATTACCACTTAGCTTATCTGTTAGTCTAGATCTATTCCAGCAACATATGGACAGGATTACCAAAAGTGTTCCAGGTTGCTTATATTGAGCAGATGACATTGCAGTCATGGGTACCACTAAGGAAAAGTATGATTGAAATCTTCATGTGTTGATTGAAACAGCTAAAAGAGAAGGCCTTGTTTTTAACAGCAAAATGTGTGAAATAAATGTAAGCCACATCAACACCTTCAGTTCGATCTATTCTAACACTGGAATACGTCCTGATCCAAACAAAATAGAAGACATATAATCTATGCCTACACCCCAAGACCGAGAAGATTTGCAACAATGTCTCGGGTTATTCCATTTCTTAGCACTATCAATACCCAACTTTGCCAAGAGAGCATCGTCATTCAGAGAACTGCTCAGAAAAGGTGTTCCATTTGTGCGGCAAGAGCACCACCATGGCGTACTTGAATCACTTCAGCAGTCATTGTCAGAGGAGACAAGACTTCTTTAATACTACAACTCAAGAATGGAAACAATCTTGGAAGTCGATGCATCGCAGAAAGGGCTGGGAGCTTACATTATTCAGGAAGGGAAACTGATAGTGTTTGGTTCAAAGAGTCTCCCACTAATGCAAACCAATTACTCAAACACGTAATATGAGACACTTGCTCTCGTGTTTGGCATTACAAGGTTTAACATGTACCTTTTCGGTCAGCGGCTTGTTGTAGAAACAGATCACAAGCCGTTAGAGATGATATGGTATAAACCTCTGACAAGTCCAACACCTACATTACAAAGCTTACCAGTCAAAGTCCAAGGGTATGACTGCGATGTCCGTTATAAAGCAGGGAACAGGATGGTCACATCAGGCACATTGAGTCAATTGCCAAATTCAAAGAAAACAGCAGATATTTCATTCAACCTAAAATTAACAGTATGGATATAGTGGTCGAAGATGTACTTAATGTTGACTTGATGAGCTGATGACAGCACAAGAGCTTAGAGAAGAAACAGCCAAAGATCTACTGCGGTGGGCAATATGGCGAGCTATTGTCGATGGTTGGCCTGATATCATATCGGAGTTTCAAGACAACCTAAGATCATTTTGGCCATATAGCGATGAGTTAGGTATCTCAAGAGGACTGATCTTTAAAGGAAGACAAGTGCTGATTCCTGCATCTCTTCATCAGGATATATTGTCGCAATTGCACCAGGGCCGCATGGGCATTGAGCAAACGGGACACGTGGTGAGAGACACTGTGTACTGGCCTGGGATTAACTGCGATGTCAAGAGAGCCATGAGGATGTGTGAGGCACGCTAAGTGCATCAGCCAAACCCAGGGTGCCCAACGCCATCAATGGCAAGACTGCAATCACTCCATCATTGGCGAGATTGCAAACACTCCGTCATTAGTGAGACTGCAATCACTCCATCACTGGCGAGATTGCAAACACTCCGTCATTGGCGAGACTGCAATCACTCCGTCATTGGTGAGACTGCAATCACTCCGTCATTGGTGAGAGGGCAACAACTCCATCATTGGTGAGATTGCAAACACTCCATCATTGGTGAGATTGCAAACACTCCGTCATTGGCGAGACTGCAATCACTCAGTCATTGGTGAGATTGCAATCACTCCGTCATTGGTGAGATTGCAAACACTCTGTCATTGGTGAGATTGCAAACACTCCGTCATTGGCGAGACTGAAATCACTCAGTTATTGGTGGGATTGCAATCACTCCGTCATTGGCGAGACTGAAATCACTCAGTTATTGGTGGGATTGCAATCACTCCGTCATTGGCGAGACTGCAATCACTCAGTCATTGGTGAGATTGCAATCACTCCGTCATTGTCGAGACTGCAATCACTCAGTCATTGGTGAGATTGCAATCACTCCGTCATTGGCGAGACTGCAATCACTCAGTCATTGGTGAGATTGCAATCACTCCATCATTGGTGAGATTGCAAAGACTCCGTCATTGGCGAGACTGCAATCACTCAGTCATTGGTGAGATTGCAATCATTCCGTCATTGGTGAGATTGCAATCACTCCATCATTGGTGAGACTGCAATCACTCCATCATTGGTGAGACTGCAATCACTCCGTCATTGGTGAGAGGGCAACGACTCCATCATTGGCGAGATTGCAATCACTCAGCCATTGGCGAGATTGCAATCACTCAGTCATTGGCGAGATTGCAATCACTCCATCATTGGCAAGATTGCAATCATTCCATAATTGGCAAGATTGCAATGACTCCATCATTGGCGAGATTGCAATCACTCAGCCATTGGCGAGATTGCAATCACTCAGTCATTGGCGAGATTGCAATGACTCCATCATTGGCGAGACAGCACTCACTCAATCATTGGTGAGTCTGCACTCACTCAATCATTGGCAGGACTGCAATCACTCTGTCATTGGTGAGATTGCAATCACTCCATCATTGGTGAGACTGCAATCACTCCGTCATTGGTGAGACTGCAATCACTCCATCACTGGTGAGACTGCAATCACTCCATCATTGGCGAGATTGCAAACACCCCGTCATTGGTGAGATTGCAAACACTCCGTCATTGGCGAGACTGCAATCACTCTGTCATTGGTGAGACTGCAATCACTCCGTCATTGGTGAGAGGGCAACGACTCCATCATTGGTGAGATTGCAAACACTCCGTCATTGGCGAGACTGCAATCACTCAGTCATTGATGAGATTGCAATCACTCCGTCATTGGTGAGATTGCAATCACTCCATCATTGGTGAGACTGCAATCACTCCGTCATTGGTGAGACTGCAATCACTCCGTCATTGGTGAGAGGGCAACGACTCCATCATTGGTGAGATTGCAATCACTCCATCATTGGCGAGATTGCAATCACTCAGCCATTGGCGAGATTGCAATCACTCAGTCATTGGCGAGATTGCAATGACTCCATCATTGGCGAGATTGCAATCACTCAGCCATTGGTGAGATTGCAATCACTCAGTCATTGGCGAGATTGCAATCACTCCATCATTGGCAAGATTGCAATCATTCCATCATTGGCAAGATTGCAATGACTCCATCATTGGCGAGATTGCAATCACTCAGCCATTGGCGAGATTGCAATCACTCAGTCATTGGCGAGATTGCAATGACTCCATCATTGGCAAGACAGCACTCACTCAATCATTGGTGAGTATGCACTCACTCAATCATTGGCAGGACTGCAATCACTCCGTCATTGGTGAGATTGCAATCACTCCATCATTGGTGAGACTGCAATCACTCCATCATTGGCAAGACAGCAATCACTCCATCATTGGCAAGATTGCAATGGCTCCATCATTGGCGAGACAGCACTCACTCAATCATTGGTGAGTCTGCACTCACTCAATCATTGGCAGGACTGCAATCACTCTGTCATTGGTGAGATTGCAATCACTCCATCATTGGTGAGACTGCAATCACTCCGTCATTGGTGAGACTGCAATCACTCCATCACTGGTGAGACTGCAATCACTCCATCATTGGCGAGATTGCAAACACCCCGTCATTGGTGAGATTGCAAACACTCCGTCATTGGCGAGACTGCAATCACTCTGTCATTGGTGAGACTGCAATCACTCCGTCATTGGTGAGAGGGCAACGACTCCATCATTGGTGAGATTGCAAACACTCCGTCATTGGCGAGACTGCAATCACTCAGTCATTGATGAGATTGCAATCACTCCGTCATTGGTGAGATTGCAATCACTCCATCATTGGTGAGACTGCAATCACTCCGTCATTGGTGAGACTGCAATCACTCCGTCATTGGTGAGAGGGCAACGACTCCATCATTGGTGAGATTGCAATCACTCCATCATTGGCGAGATTGCAATCACTCAGCCATTGGCGAGATTGCAATCACTCAGTCATTGGCGAGATTGCAATGACTCCATCATTGGCGAGATTGCAATCACTCAGCCATTGGTGAGATTGCAATCACTCAGTCATTGGCGAGATTGCAATCACTCCATCATTGGCAAGATTGCAATCATTCCATCATTGGCAAGATTGCAATGACTCCATCATTGGTGAGATTGCAATCACTCAGCCATTGGCGAGATTGCAATCACTCAGTCATTGGCGAGATTGCAATGACTCCATCATTGGCAAGACAGCACTCACTCAATCATTGGTGAGTATGCACTCACTCAATCATTGGCAGGACTGCAATCACTCCGTCATTGGTGAGATTGCAATCACTCCATCATTGGTGAGACTGCAATCACTCCATCATTGGCAAGACAGCAATCACTCCATCATTGGCAAGATTGCAATGGCTCCATCATTGGCGAGATTGCAATCACTCAGCCATTGGCGAGATTGCAATCACTCAGTCATTGGCGAGATTGCAATGACTCCATCATTGGCGAGACAGCACTCACTCAATCATTGGTGAGTCTGCACTCACTCAATCATTGTCAAGACTGCAATCACTCCGTCATTGGTGAGATTGCAATCACTCCATCATTGGTGAGACTGCAATCACTCCGTCATTGGTGAGACTGCAATCACTCCATCACTGGTGAGACTGCAATCACTCCATCATTGGCGAGATTGCAAACACTCCGTCATTGGCGAGATTGCAATGACTCCATCATTGGCGAGACAGCACTCACTCAATCATTGGTGAGTCTGCACTCACTCAATCATTGTCAGGACTGCAATCACTCCGTCATTGGTGAGATTGCAATCACTCCATCATTGGTGAGACTGCAATCACTCCGTCATTGGTGAGACTGCAATCACTCTGTCATTGGTGAGACTGCAATCACTCCATCATTGGCGAGATTGCAAACACCCCGTCATTGGTGAGATTGCAAACACTCCGTCATTGGCGAGACTGCAATCACTCTGTCATTGGTGAGACTGCAATCACTCCGTCATTGGTGAGAGGGCAACGACTCCATCATTGGTGAGATTGCAAACACTCCGTCATTGGCGAGACTGCCATCACTCAGTCATTGATGAGATTGCAATCACTCCGTCATTGGTGAAATTGCAATCACTCCATCATTGGTGAGACTGCAATCACTCCGTCATTGGTGAGACTGCAATCACTCCGTCATTGGTGAGAGGGCAACGACTCCATCATTGGTGAGATTGCAATCACTCCATCATTGGCGAGATTGCAATCACTCAGCCATTGGCGAGATTGCAATCACTCAGTCATTGGCGAGATTGCAATGACTCCATCATTGGCGAGATTGCAATCACTCAGCCATTGGTGAGATTGCAATCACTCAGTCATTGGCGAGATTGCAATCACTCCATCATTGGCAAGATTGCAATCATTCCATCATTGGCAAGATTGCAATGACTCCATCATTGGCGAGATTGCAATCACTCAGCCATTGGCGAGATTGCAATCACTCAGTCATTGGCGAGATTGCAATGACTCCATCATTGGCAAGACAGCACTCACTCAATCATTGGTGAGTCTGCACTCACTCAATCATTGGCAGGACTGCAATCACTCCGTCATTGGTGAGATTGCAATCACTCCATCATTGGTGAGACTGCAATCACTCCATCATTGGTGAGACTGCAATCACTCCATCATTGGCAAGACTGCAATCACTCCATCATTGGCAAGATTGCAATGGCTCCATCATTGGCGAGATTGCAATCACTCAGCCATTGGCGAGATTGCAATCACTCAGTCATTGGCGAGATTGCAATGACTCCATCATTGGCGAGACAGCACTCACTCAATCATTGGTGAGTCTGCACTCACTCAATCATTGTCAAGACTGCAATCACTCCGTCATTGGTGAGATTGCAATCACTCCATCATTGGTGAGACTGCAATCACTCCGTCATTGGTGAGACTGCAATCACTCCATCACTGGTGAGACTGCAATCACTCCATCATTGGCGAGATTGCAAACACTCCGTCATTGGCGAGATTGCAATGACTCCATCATTGGCGAGACAGCACTCACTCAATCATTGGTGAGTCAGCACTCACTCAATCATTGGCAGGACTGCAATCACTCCGTCATTGGTGACATTGCAATCACTCCATCATTGGTGAGACTGCAATCACTCCATCATTGGTGAGACTGCAATCACTCCATCATTGGCAAGACTGCAATCACTCCATCATTGGCGAGATTGCAAACACTCCGTCATTGGTGAGACTGCAATCACTCCGTCATTGGTGAGACTGCAATCACTCCATCACTGGTGAGACTGCAATCACTCCATCATTGGTGAGATTGCAAACACTCCGTCATTGGTGAGATTGCAAACACTCCGTCATTGGCGAGACTGCAATCACTCTGTCATTGGTGAGACTGCAATCACTCCGTCATTGGTGAGAGGGCAACGACTCCATCATTGGTGAGATTGCAAACACTCCGTCATTGGCGAGACTGCAATCACTCAGTCATTGATGAGATTGCAATCACTCCGTCATTGGTGAGATTGCAATCACTCCATCATTGGTGAGACTGCAATCACTCCGTCATTGGTGAGACTGCAATCACTCCGTCATTGGTGAGAGGGCAACGACTCCATCATTGGTGAGATTGCAATCACTCCGTCATTGGTGAGACTGCAATCACTCCGTCATTGGTGAGAGGGCAACGACTCCATCATTGGTGAGATTGCAATCACTCCATCATTGGCGAGATTGCAATCACTCAGCCATTGGCGAGATTGCAATCACTCAGTCATTGGCGAGATTGCAATGACTCCATCATTGGCAAGATTGCAATCACTCCATCATTGGCGAGATTGCAATCACTCAGCCATTGGTGAGATTGCAATCACTCAGTCATTGGCGAGATTGCAATCACTCCATCATTGGCAAGATTGCAATCATTCCATCATTGGCAAGATTGCAATGACTCCATCATTGGCGAGATTGCAATCACTCAGCCATTGGCGAGATTGCAATCACTCAGTCATTGGCGAGATTGCAATGACTCCATCATTGGCGAGACAGCACTCACTCAATCATTGGTGAGTCTGCACTCACTCAATCATTGGCAGGACTGCAATCACTCCGTCATTGGTGAGATTGCAATCACTCCTTCATTAGTGAGACTGCAATCACTCCATCATTGGTGAGACTGCAATCACTCCATCATTGGCAAGACTGCAATCACTCCATCATTGGCGAGATTGCAAACACTCCGTCATTGGTGAGACTGCAATCACTCCGTCATTGGTGAGACTGCAATCACTCCATCACTGGTGAGACTGCAATCACTCCATCGTTGGCGAGATTGCAAACACTCCGTCATTGGTGAGACTGCAAACACTCCGTCATTGGCGAGACTGCAATCACTCCGTCATTGGTGAGACTGCAATCACTCCGTCATTGGTGAGAGGGCAACGACTCCATCATTGGTGAGATTGCAAACATTCCGTCATTGGCGAGACTGCAATCACTCAGTCATTGGTGAGATTGCAATCACTCCGTCATTGGTGAGACTGCAATCACTCCGTCATTGGTGAGAGGGCAACGACTCCATCATTGGTGAGATTGCAATCACTCCATCATTGGCGAGATTGCAATCACTCAGCCATTGGCGAGATTGCAATCACTCAGTCATTGGCGAGATTGCAATGACTCCATCATTGGCGAGATTGCAATCACTCAGCCATTGGTGAGATTGCAATCACTCAGTCATTGGCGAGATTGCAATCACTCCATCATTGGCAAGATTGCAATCATTCCATCATTGGCAAGATTGCAATGACTCCATCATTGGCGAGATTGCAATCACTCAGCCATTGGCGAGATTGCAATCACTCAGTCATTGGCGAGATTGCAATGACTCCATCATTGGCGAGACAGCACTCACTCAATCATTGGTGAGTCTGCACTCACTCAATCATTGGCAGGACTGCAATCACTCCGTCATTGGTGAGATTGCAATCACTCCTTCATTGGTGAGACTGCAATCACTCCATCATTGGTGAGACTGCAATCACTCCATCATTGGCAAGACTGCAATCACTCCATCATTGGCGAGATTGCAAACACTCCGTCATTGGTGAGACTGCAATCACTCCGTCATTGGTGAGACTGCAATCACTCCATCACTGGTGAGACTGCAATCACTCCATCGTTGGCGAGATTGCAAACACTCAGTCATTGGTGAGACTGCAAACACTCCGTCATTGGCGAGACTGCAATCACTCCGTCATTGGTGAGAGGGCAACGACTCCATCATTGGTGAGATTGCAAACACTCCGTCATTGGCGAGACTGCAATCACTCAGTCATTGGTGAGATTGCAATCACTCCGTCATTGGTGAGATTGCAATCACTCCATCATTGGTGAGACTGCAATCACTCCGTCATTGGTGAGACTGCAATCACTCCGTCATTGGTGAGAGGGCAACGACTCCATCATTGGTGAGATTGCAATCACTCAGCCATTGGCGAGATTGCAATCACTCCGTCATTGGCGAGACTGCAATCACTCAGCCATTGGTGAGACTGCAATCACTCCGTCATTGGTGAGAGGGCAACGACTCCATCATTGGTGAGATTGCAAACACTCCGTCATTGGCGAGACTGCAATCACTCAGTCATTGGCGAGATTGCAATGACTCCATCATTGGCAAGACAGCACTCACTCAATCATTGGTGAGTATGCACTCACTCAATCATTGGCAGGACTGCAATCACTCCGTCATTGGTGAGATTGCAATCACTCCATCATTGGTGAGACTGCAATCACTCCATCATTGGCAAGACAGCAATCACTCCATCATTGGCAAGATTGCAATGGCTCCATCATTGGCGAGATTGCAATCACTCAGCCATTGGCGAGATTGCAATCACTCAGTCATTGGCGAGATTGCAATGACTCCATCATTGGCGAGACAGCACTCACTCAATCATTGGTGAGTCTGCACTCACTCAATCATTGTCAAGACTGCAATCACTCCGTCATTGGTGAGATTGCAATCACTCCATCATTGGTGAGACTGCAATCACTCCGTCATTGGTGAGACTGCAATCACTCCATCACTGGTGAGACTGCAATCACTCCATCATTGGCGAGATTGCAAACACTCCGTCATTGGCGAGATTGCAATGACTCCATCATTGGCGAGACAGCACTCACTCAATCATTGGTGAGTCTGCACTCACTCAATCATTGTCAGGACTGCAATCACTCCGTCATTGGTGAGATTGCAATCACTCCATCATTGGTGAGACTGCAATCACTCCGTCATTGGTGAGACTGCAATCACTCTGTCATTGGTGAGACTGCAATCACTCCATCATTGGCGAGATTGCAAACACCCCGTCATTGGTGAGATTGCAAACACTCCGTCATTGGCGAGACTGCAATCACTCTGTCATTGGTGAGACTGCAATCACTCCGTCATTGGTGAGAGGGCAACGACTCCATCATTGGTGAGATTGCAAACACTCCGTCATTGGCGAGACTGCCATCACTCAGTCATTGATGAGATTGCAATCACTCCGTCATTGGTGAAATTGCAATCACTCCATCATTGGTGAGACTGCAATCACTCCGTCATTGGTGAGACTGCAATCACTCCGTCATTGGTGAGAGGGCAACGACTCCATCATTGGTGAGATTGCAATCACTCCATCATTGGCGAGATTGCAATCACTCAGCCATTGGCGAGATTGCAATCACTCAGTCATTGGCGAGATTGCAATGACTCCATCATTGGCGAGATTGCAATCACTCAGCCATTGGTGAGATTGCAATCACTCAGTCATTGGCGAGATTGCAATCACTCCATCATTGGCAAGATTGCAATCATTCCATCATTGGCAAGATTGCAATGACTCCATCATTGGCGAGATTGCAATCACTCAGCCATTGGCGAGATTGCAATCACTCAGCCATTGGCGAGATTGCAATGACTCCATCATTGGCAAGACAGCACTCACTCAATCATTGGTGAGTCTGCACTCACTCAATCATTGGCAGGACTGCAATCACTCCGTCATTGGTGAGATTGCAATCACTCCATCATTGGTGAGACTGCAATCACTCCATCATTGGTGAGACTGCAATCACTCCATCATTGGCAAGACTGCAATCACTCCATCATTGGCAAGATTGCAATGGCTCCATCATTGGCGAGATTGCAATCACTCAGCCATTGGCGAGATTGCAATCACTCAGTCATTGGCGAGATTGCAATGACTCCATCATTGGCGAGACAGCACTCACTCAATCATTGGTGAGTCTGCACTCACTCAATCATTGTCAAGACTGCAATCACTCCGTCATTGGTGAGATTGCAATCACTCCATCATTGGTGAGACTGCAATCACTCCGTCATTGGTGAGACTGCAATCACTCCATCACTGGTGAGACTGCAATCACTCCATCATTGGCGAGATTGCAAACACTCCGTCATTGGCGAGATTGCAATGACTCCATCATTGGCGAGACAGCACTCACTCAATCATTGGTGAGTCAGCACTCACTCAATCATTGGCAGGACTGCAATCACTCCGTCATTGGTGACATTGCAATCACTCCATCATTGGTGAGACTGCAATCACTCCATCATTGGTGAGACTGCAATCACTCCATCATTGGCAAGACTGCAATCACTCCATCATTGGCGAGATTGCAAACACTCCGTCATTGGTGAGACTGCAATCACTCCGTCATTGGTGAGACTGCAATCACTCCATCACTGGTGAGACTGCAATCACTCCATCATTGGTGAGATTGCAAACACTCCGTCATTGGTGAGATTGCAAACACTCCGTCATTGGCGAGACTGCAATCACTCTGTCATTGGTGAGACTGCAATCACTCCGTCATTGGTGAGAGGGCAACGACTCCATCATTGGTGAGATTGCAAACACTCCGTCATTGGCGAGACTGCAATCACTCAGTCATTGATGAGATTGCAATCACTCCGTCATTGGTGAGATTGCAATCACTCCATCATTGGTGAGACTGCAATCACTCCGTCATTGGTGAGACTGCAATCACTCCGTCATTGGTGAGAGGGCAACGACTCCATCATTGGTGAGATTGCAATCACTCCGTCATTGGTGAGACTGCAATCACTCCGTCATTGGTGAGAGGGCAACGACTCCATCATTGGTGAGATTGCAATCACTCCATCATTGGCGAGATTGCAATCACTCAGCCATTGGCGAGATTGCAATCACTCAGTCATTGGCGAGATTGCAATGACTCCATCATTGGCAAGATTGCAATCACTCCATCATTGGCGAGATTGCAATCACTCAGCCATTGGTGAGATTGCAATCACTCAGTCATTGGCGAGATTGCAATCACTCCATCATTGGCAAGATTGCAATCATTCCATCATTGGCAAGATTGCAATGACTCCATCATTGGCGAGATTGCAATCACTCAGCCATTGGCGAGATTGCAATCACTCAGTCATTGGCGAGATTGCAAT
The DNA here is from genome assembly GCF_036365525.1 of Heterodontus francisci. Taxonomy (NCBI): domain Eukaryota; kingdom Metazoa; phylum Chordata; class Chondrichthyes; order Heterodontiformes; family Heterodontidae; genus Heterodontus; species Heterodontus francisci. The sequence goes on along the minus strand of NC_090374.1, from coordinate 201,622,816 downwards.
GACTCCATCATTGGCGAGACAGCACTCACTCAATCATTGGTGAGTCTGCACTCACTCAATCATTGGCAGGACTGCAATCACTCCGTCATTGGTGAGATTGCAATCACTCCTTCATTAGTGAGACTGCAATCACTCCATCATTGGTGAGACTGCAATCACTCCATCATTGGCAAGACTGCAATCACTCCATCATTGGCGAGATTGCAAACACTCCGTCATTGGTGAGACTGCAATCACTCCGTCATTGGTGAGACTGCAATCACTCCATCACTGGTGAGACTGCAATCACTCCATCGTTGGCGAGATTGCAAACACTCCGTCATTGGTGAGACTGCAAACACTCCGTCATTGGCGAGACTGCAATCACTCCGTCATTGGTGAGACTGCAATCACTCCGTCATTGGTGAGAGGGCAACGACTCCATCATTGGTGAGATTGCAAACATTCCGTCATTGGCGAGACTGCAATCACTCAGTCATTGGTGAGATTGCAATCACTCCGTCATTGGTGAGACTGCAATCACTCCGTCATTGGTGAGAGGGCAACGACTCCATCATTGGTGAGATTGCAATCACTCCATCATTGGCGAGATTGCAATCACTCAGCCATTGGCGAGATTGCAATCACTCAGTCATTGGCGAGATTGCAATGACTCCATCATTGGCGAGATTGCAATCACTCAGCCATTGGTGAGATTGCAATCACTCAGTCATTGGCGAGATTGCAATCACTCCATCATTGGCAAGATTGCAATCATTCCATCATTGGCAAGATTGCTATGACTCCATCATTGGCGAGATTGCAATCACTCAGCCATTGGCGAGATTGCAATCACTCAGTCATTGGCGAGATTGCAATGACTCCATCATTGGCGAGACAGCACTCACTCAATCATTGGTGAGTCTGCACTCACTCAATCATTGGCAGGACTGCAATCACTCCGTCATTGGTGAGATTGCAATCACTCTGTCATTGGTGAGACTGCAATCACTCCATCATTGGTGAGACTGCAATCACTCCATCATTGGCAAGACTGCAATCACTCCATCATTGGCGAGATTGCAAACACTCCGTCATTGGTGAGACTGCAATCACTCCGTCATTGGTGAGACTGCAATCACTCCATCACTGGTGAGACTGCAATCACTCCATCGTTGGCGAGATTGCAAACACTCAGTCATTGGTGAGACTGCAAACACTCCGTCATTGGCGAGACTGCAATCACTCCGTCATTGGTGAGAGGGCAACGACTCCATCATTGGTGAGATTGCAAACACTCCGTCATTGGCGAGACTGCAATCACTCAGTCATTGGTGAGATTGCAATCACTCCGTCATTGGTGAGATTGCAATCACTCCATCATTGGTGAGACTGCAATCACTCCGTCATTGGTGAGACTGCAATCACTCCGTCATTGGTGAGAGGGCAACGACTCCATCATTGGTGAGATTGCAATCACTCAGCCATTGGCGAGATTGCAATCACTCCGTCATTGGCGAGACTGCAATCACTCAGCCATTGGTGAGACTGCAATCACTCCGTCATTGGTGAGAGGGCAACGACTCCATCATTGGTGAGATTGCAAACACTCCGTCATTGGCGAGACTGCAATCACTCAGTCATTGGTGAGATTGCAATCACTCCGTCATTGGTGAGATTGCAATCACTCCATCATTGGTGAGACTGCAATCACTCCGTCATTGGTGAGACTGCAATCACTCCGTCATTGGTGAGAGGGCAACGACTCCATCATTGGTGAGATTGCAATCACTCCATCATTGGCGAGATTGCAATGACTCCATCATTGGCGAGATTGCAAACACTCCGTCATTGGTGAGATTGCAAACACTCCGTCATTGGCGAGTCTGCAATCACTCAGTCATTGGCGAGATTGCAATGACTCCATCATTGGCGAGATTGCAATCACTCAGCCATTGGCGAGATTGCAATCACTCAGTCATTGGCGAGATTGCAATGACTCCATCATTGGCGAGACAGCACTCACTCAATCATTGGTGAGTCTGCACTCACTCAATCATTGGCAGGACTGCAATCACTCCATCATTGGTGAGACTGCAATCACTCCATCACTGGCGAGATTGCAAACACTCTGTCATTGGCGAGACTGCAATCACTCAGTCATTGGTGAGATTGCAATCACTCCGTCATTGGTGAGACTGCAATCACTCCGTCATTGGTGAGAGGGCAACAAATCCATCATTGGTGAGTCTGCAATCACTCCATCATTGGCAAGATTGCAATCATTCCATCATTGACAAGATTGCAATGACTCCATCATTGGCGAGACAGCACTCACTCAATCATTGGTGAGTCTGCACTCACTCAATCATCGGCAGGACTGCAATCACTCAATCATTGGCAGGACTGCAATCACTCAATTATTGGTGAGTCTGCAATCACTCAGTCATTGGCGAAACTGCAATCACTCCATCATTGGCGAGATTGCAATCACTCCATCATTGGCAAGATTGCAATCATTCCATCATTGGCAAGATTGCAATGACTCCATCATTGGCGAGACAGCACTCACTCAATCATTGGTGAGTCTGCACTCACTCAATCATTGTTCGGACTGCAATCACTCAATCATTGGCAGGACTGCAATCACTCAATCATTGGTGAGACTGCAATCACTCAGTCATTGACGAGTCTGCAATCACTCAGTCATTGGCAAGACTGCAATCACTCAATCATTGGTGAGACAGCACTCACTCAATCATTGGTGAGTCTGCACTCACTCAATCATTGTTAGGACTGCAACCACTCAATCGTTGGCAGGACTGCAATCACTCAGTCATTGGCAAGTCTGCAATCACTCAATCATTGGCAGGACTGCAATCACTCAATCATTGGCGAGACTGCAATCACACAGTCATTGGCGAAACTGCAATCACTCAGTCATTGGCAAGTCTGCAATCGCTCAATCGTTGGCAGGACTGCAATCACTCAGTCATTGGCGAGACTGCAATCACTCAGTCATTGGCAAGTCTGTAATCGCTCAATCGTTGGCAGGACTGCATTCACACAGTCATTGGTGAGACTGCAATCACGCAGTCATTGGCAAGTCTGCAATTGCTCAATCATTGGCAGGACTGCAATCACACAGTCATTGGCGAGACTGCAATCACTCAGTCATTGGCGAGACTGCAATCACTCAGTCTTTGGCAAGTCTGCAATCACTCAATCGTTGGCAGGACTGCAATAACTCAGTCACTGGCAAGACTGCAATCACACAGTCATTGGCGAGACTGCAATCACTCAATCATTGGCAGGACTGCAATCACTCAGTAATTGGCGAGACTGCAATCACTCAATCATTGGTGAGACTGCAATCACTCAATCATTGTCAGGTCTGCAGTCACTCAGTAATTGGCAGGACTTCAATCACTCAATCATTGGCAGGACTGCAATCACTCAATCATTGATGAGACTGCAATCACTCAATCATTGGCTGGACTGCAATAACTCAGTCATTGGCAAGTCTGCAATCAGTCAATCATTGGTGAGTCTGCAATCACTCAATCATTGGCAGGACTGCAATCACTCAATCATTGATGAGACTGCAATCACTCAGTCATTGGCGAGACTGCAATCACTCAATCATTGGCAGGACTGCAATCACTCAATCATTGGCAGGACTGCAATCACTCAGTCATTGGCGAGTCTACAATCACTCAGTCATTGGTGAATCTGCAATCACTCAGTCATTCACGAGTCTGCAATCACTCAATCATTGGCAGGACTGCAATCACTCAATCATTGGGGAGTCTGCAATCACACAATCATTGGCAGGACTGCAATCACTCAATCATTGTTGAGACTGCAATCACTCAGTCATTGGCAAGACTGCAATCACTCAGTCATTGGCAAGACTGCAATCACTCAGTCATTGGCAAGACTGCAATCACACAGTCATTGGTGAGACTGCAATCACTCAATCATTGGCGAGACTGCAATCACTCAGTCATTGGCGAGACTGCAATCACTCAGTCATTTGCAAGACTGCAATCACACAGTCATTGGCAAGACTGCAATCACACTGTCATTGGTGAGACTGCAATCACTCAATCATTGGCGAGACTGCAATCACTCAGTCATTGGCAAGACTGCAATCACACAGTCATTGGGGAGTCTGCAATCACGTAATCATTGGCAGGACTGCAATCACTCAATCATTGGCGAGTCTGCAATCACTCAATCATTGGCGACTCTGCAATCACTCAGTCATTGGTGAGACTGCAATCACTCAGTCATTGGTGAGACTGCAATCACTCAGTCATTGGCGAGTCTGCAATCACTCAATCATTGGCGACTCTGCAATCACTCAGTCATTGGTGAGACTGCAATCACTCAATCATTGGTGAGTCTGCACACATTCAGTCATTGGCGAAACGGCAATCACTCAGTCATTGGCAGGACTACAATCACTCAATCATTGGCAGGACGGCAATCACTCAATCATGGGCAAGTTTGCAATCACTCAATCATTGGCAAGTTTGCAATCACTCAATCATTGGCAAGTCTGCAATCACTCAATCATTGGCAGGACTGCAATCACTCAATCATTGGCGAGACAGCACTCACTCAATCATTGGTGAGTCTGCAATCACTCAATCATGGGCGAGTCTGCAATCACTCAATCATGGGCGAGTCTGCAATCACTCAATCATTGGCAACTCTGCAATCACTCAGTCATTGGTGAGACTGCAATCACTCAGTCATTGGTGAGTCTGCACACATTCAGTCATTGGCGAAACGGCAATCACTCAGTCATTGGCAGGACTACAATCACTCAATCATTGGTGAGTCTGCAATCACTCAATCATGGGTGAGTCTGCAATCACTCAATCATTGGCAACTCTGCAATCACTCAGTCATTGGTGAGACTGCAATCACTCAGTCATTGGTGAATCTGCACACATTCAGTCATTGGCGAAACGGCAATCACTCAGTCATTGGCAGGACTGCAATCACTCAATCATTGGTGAGTCTGCATTCACTCAATCATGGGCGAGTCTGCAATCACTCAATCATTGGCAACTCTGCAATCACTCAGTCATTGGTGAGACTGCAATCACTCAGTCATTGGTGAATCTGCACACATTCAGTCATTGGCGAAACGGCAATCACTCAGTCATTGGCAGGACTACAATCACTCAATCATTGGCAGGACGTCAATCTCTCAATCATGGGCAAGTTTGCAATCACTCAATCATTGGCAAGTTTGCAATCACTCAATCATTGGCAAGTCTGCAATCACTCAATCATTGGCAGGACTGCAATCACTCAATCATTGGCGAGACAGCACTCACTCTATCATTGGTGAGTCTGCAATCACTCAATCATGGGCGAGTCTGCAATCACTCAATCATTGGCGAGTCTGCAATCACTCAATCATTGGTGACTCTGCAATCACTCAGTCATTGGTGAGACTGCAATCACTCAATCATTGGTGAGTCTGCAATCACTCAGTCATTGGCGAGACTGCAATCACTCAGTCATTGGCGAGACTGCAATCACTCAATCATTGGTGAGTCTGCAATCACTCAGTCATTGGCGAGACTGCAATCACTCAATCATTGGTGAGTCTGCACACATTCAGTCATTGGCGAAACGGCAATCACTCAGTCATTGGCAGGACTACAATCACTCAATCATTGGCAGGACGGCAATCACTCAATCATGGGCAAGTTTGCAATCACTCAATCATTGGCAAGTCTGCAATCGCTCAATCATTGGCAGGACGGCAATCACTCAATCATTGGCAGGACTGCAATCACTCAATCATTGGCAGGACGGCAATCACTCAATCATTGGCAGGACTGCAATCACTCAATCATTGGTGAGAGGGCAATGACTCCATCATTGGCGAGACAGCACTCACTCAATCATTGGTGAGTCTGCAATCACTCAATCATGGGTGAGTCTGCAATCGCTCAATCATTGGCAAGTCTGCAATTACTCCGACATTGGCGAGACTGCAATTACTCCGACATTGGCGAGACTGCAATCACTCTGACATTGGCAAGACTGTAATCTCCGGATTACCCCCAAGGCCTTGTACTAGTGAGTATAGAAATAGGAGAATACACCAGATGTATGTGTGGTTGCAGAGATGGTGCAGGAGGGAAGGCTTCAGATTTCTGGGACTTTGGGACCAGTTCTGGGGAAGGTGGATCCTGTACAAGCCGAACGGTCTACACCCGAAAAGGATCGGGAGGAATATCGATGCAGGAAGGTTTGCTAGTACTGTTGGAGATGTTTTAAACTAGATTGACAGGGGATGGGAACCTGAAGGCAGTTTCAGAAGGACAATTTCAGGGCAGAAAATTAGTGAGTGACTCTGAAAGACAGATGAAGCAAAGGTTAAAAATTGTGCAGGAATTTGGCAGTGTTAAAATCTATTTAAATGCAAGGAGTATAGCAAATAAAGCCGATAAGTTGAGGGCACAGATAGACACATAGCAACATGATATCTGCTATAACGGAAACATGGCTTAAAGAGGGGCAAGAATGGCAGCTCAATATCCCTGGATATAAGTTTTCAGGCAGGATAGAGAGGAGGATAAAAAATGAAGGGGTGTAGAATTATTAGTTAAGGAATCAATAACAGCTTTGAGGAGGGATGATATGCTAAATGAATCATCAAACGAGGTCATATAATAAAGGGGAAGCCATACTACGAGGAGTGTAGTATAGACCCCCAAATAGTGAGAGGGAGGTAGAAGAACAAATATGTAGACAAATTTCTGCATACAAAAACAATACGACAATAATAGTTCAGGATTTCAACTACCCTAATGTCAACTGGATACAAACAGTGTGAACGGCACAGAGGGCTCAAACTTCTTGAACTGCATTCTAGAGAACTTTTTTAGTCAGCACATAACAAGCCCAATGAGAGGGGGCGCAAGTCTAGATTTAGTCTACGGTAATTAAACTGGGCAAGTGAATGAAATAGTATTCAGTGACCATTTTGGAGATAGTGAACATAATGCAATAATATAAAAGCAAAATACTGCTGATGCTGGAAATCTGAAATAAAAACAAAAAATGCTGGAAATACTCAGCAGGTCTGGCAGCATCTGTGGCGAGAGAAGCAGAGTTAATGTTTCAGGTCAGTGACCTTTCATCAGAACTGGCAAAGGTTAGAAATGTAATAGGTTTTAAGCAAATAAAGCAGGGTGGGCAAAAGGTAACACAAGGGAAGAACAATACGACAGAGGGGCACAGAGAATAACTGACCAGAAGGTCATGGAGCAAAGGCAAAGGGTATGTTAATGGTGTGTTGAAAGACAAAGCGTTAGTGCAGAGAGGATGTTAAATGACAGAATAATGAACGACCCTGGCCAAAAGCACAAACACGAAAAAAAATAGCGGGCAGGCACATGGTAAAAAAATGATGAAACAAACTAAAATAAAATAAAAAGAAAAAAGAAAAAAGAAAACTAAAAATAAAAAAGGGGGGCCGGTCATGCTCTGAGATTATTGAACTCAATGTTCAGTCCAGTAGGCTGTAGTGTGCTTAATCGGTTAATGAGATGTTGTTCCTCGAGCTTGCATTGATGTTCACTGGAACACTGCAGAAAGCCCAGGACAGAGATGTGGGCATGAGAGCAGTGGGGGGGGCGGGGGGGGGGCGGCGGTGTTGAAATGGCAAGCTCAGGGTCATGTTTTTCGACTGAGCGAAGGTGTTCTGCAAAGCGGTCACCCAATCTGCGTTTGGTCTCCAAAATGTAGAGGAGACCACATTGTGAGCAGCGAATACAGTATACTAAATTGAAAGAAGTACAAGTAAATCACTGCTTCACCTGAAAGGAGTGTTTGGGGCCTGGGATAGTGAGGAGAGGAGGTAAATGGACAGGTATTACACCTCCTGCGATTGCAGGGGAAGGTGCCGTGGGAAGGGGACGAGGTGGTGGGGGTAATGGAGGCGTGGACGAGGGTGTCTCGGAGGGAACGATCCCTTCGGAATGCTGACAGGGGAAGGGAGGGGAAGATGCGTTTGGTAGTGGCATCATGCTGGAGGTGGCGGAAATGGCGGAGGATGATCCTTTGGATGTGGAGGCTGGTGGGGTGGAAAGTGAGGACAAGGGGAACCCTGTCGTGGTTCTGGGAGGGAGGGGAAGGGGTGAGGGTAGAGGTGTGGGAAATGGGCCAAACACGGTTGAGGGCCCTGTCAACAACAGTGGGAGGGAATCCTCAGTTGAGGAAAAAGGAAGACATATCAGAAGCGCTGTCATGGAAGGTAGCATCATCAGTGCAGATGCGTCGGAGACGGAGAAACTGGGAGAATGGAATGAAGTCCTTACAGGAGGTAGGGTGTGAAGAAGTGTAGTCAAGGTAGCTGTGCGAATCGGTGGGCTTATAATGAATATTAGTAGACAACATATCCCCAGAGATGGAGATTGAGAAGTCGAGGAAGGGAAGGGAAGTGTCGGAGATGGAGCATGTAAAGGTGAGAGAAGGGTGGGAATTAGAAGCAAAGTTAATAAAGTTTTCTAGGTCAGGGCAGGAGCAGGAAACGGCACCGATACAGTCATCAATGTATCGGAAAAGGAGTTGGGGGAGGGGGTCTGAGTAGGACTGGAACAAAGAATGTTCGACAAGTAGTAGAGGGTCTGACATCCTTGAAAGTGGATAGATCGCCAGGATCGGATGGATTGCATCCCAGGTTGTTAAAGGAAGCCAGGGAGGAAATAGCAGATGCTCTGAGGATCATCTTCAAATCCTCACTGGATGCAGGCAAGGTGCCAGAGGATTGGAGGGCTGCAAATATACCATTGTTTAAAAAGGGTGCGAGGGATAGGCCAAATAATTATAGGCCGGTCAGTCTGACTTCGGTGATGGGTAAATTATTACTTCTGTTCTGAGGGACAGGATAAACTGCCACTTAGAAAGGCATGGATTACTCAGGGATAGTCAGCATGGATTTGTTAAGGGAAGGTCATGTCTTACTAAGATGATTGCATTTTTTGAGGAAGTAACAAGGAGGATTGATGAGGGTAGTGCAGTGGATATGGTCTACATGAATTTTAGTAAGGCATTTGACAAGGTCCCACAAGGCAGACTGGTAAGAAAATGAAAGCCCATGGGATACAGGGGCAAGTTGAATCCAAAATTGACGCAGTGACAGGAAACAAAGGGTAACGGTCAATGGATGTTTTTGTGAATGGAAAGCAGTTTCCAGTGGCGTTCCACAGGGCTCAGTGTTGGGTCCATTGCTGTTTGTTGTATATATTAATGATTTCGACTTAAATGTGGAAGGAATGATTGAGAAATTTGTAGATGACACAAAAATTGGCCGTGTAGTTGATAGTGAAGAGGATAGCTGTAGACTCCAGAATGATATCAATGGTTTGGTTGAGTGGGCAGAAAAATGGCAAGTGGAATTCAATCCTGAGAAGTGTGAGGTAATGCATTTGGTGAGGGCACATAAAGCAAGGGAATACACAATAAACGGGAGGATATTGAGAGGGGTAGAAGGAGTGAGAGACCTTGGAATGCATGTCCACAGGTCCCTGAAGGTGGCAGGACAGGTAGATGGAATGATGAAGAAGGCACATGGATTGCTTTCCTTTATCGGCCAAGGTATAGAATACAAAAGCAGGAATGTGATGTTGGAACTGTATAAAACGCTGGTTAGGCCACAGCTGGAGTATTGTGTACAGTTCTGGTCACTATTACAGGAAGGACATAATTGTTCTGGAGAGAGTACAGAGGAGATTTACAAGAATGTTGCCAGGGCTTGAAAGTTGCAGCTATGAGGAAAGATTGGATAGGCTAGAGTTGTTTTCCTTAGAACAGAGAAGGCTGAGGGGTGACTTAATTGAGGTGTACAAAATTGTGAGGAGCCTGGATAGAGTAGACAGGAAGGTCCTGTTTCCCCTAGTGGAGAGGTCAATTACCAGGGGACACAGATCAAGGTGATTGGTAGAAGGATTAGAGGGGAAATGAGGAAAATCTTTTTCTCCCAGAGGGTTGTGGGTGTCTGGAATTCGCTGCCTGGAATGGTGATGGAGGCAGAAACCCTCAATTCATTTAAAAGATACCTGGACATGCACCTGAAGTGCTGTAACCTGCAAGGCTACAGACCAGGTGCTGGAAGGTGGGATTAGATTGGGCGGCTAGTTTTTTTCATCTGGCGAAGACACAGTGGCCTTCTTCTGTGCCATAACTTTTCTATGATAATCACTCAATGATTGGCGAAACTGCAATTAGTCAATGACTGGCGAGTCTGCAATCGCTCAGTCATTGGTGAGACTACAATCACTCAGTTGTTAATGGCTGCTGCTGTCATTGAAGATGCTTCAATCACTAAGGCATTGGTGGAACTGCAATCCTTGGGAACACTGCAGTTACGCCATCATTGGGGGCACTGCAATCCTTGGTGGAGATACAAATCTTCATTTATTGGGGGAATGTCTGAGTCTGCCAGTCTGGATGGTTTGTGCTGTAATTGTTGTGTATGTGCTCGGGACCTGGGACCCTGCAGTTGGTTTATCTTGCATTTGGGGGCGCTGCTATCCCTGTTTTGAGGAAACAACACCTCTTGTCAGTGGCCAGTTGGGTTGAAATCACCATTAAAGGGAATCATTTACTGATGTGCTTCCTCTTCATACTTTACCATCCTTATTATTGATTAGGTATCCTTCCTTCCTGTATCCCGTCTTATCATTGTTACGTGGCTGATCTGTTTTGAGTATTCTCAAACGAATATAATTACAAAGGAACATTAGCAAAATACCGTGGGATGCGATCAATATGCGAATATAATTACGATACGAGATGCTTGAACTGAGTTTGGAATTAACATCCCAATAAACAGGTTTTCCGACAATGAAACTCAGATTTTCCAGCTTTCTACGACTTCTCCCAAACCTTCGGCTGCTGATCGTAGCTTCTAAATCTTCCAATAGATGCACAGATTTGAGCAGAAATCCGGATTGGCCAGGTTGAATTCTGTATACATTTACTGCGTTCCACTCTGCGGCGAATCACTCCGCGCTGTCAAGTGTCCTTCATATGCAAAGACATTAACTGTTTTATTGTTTGCAATAACAAAACTTTTTTCTGAAGCACTTTAAAAAAAAGCGTTATTCCTTTCAGTGCATTTGAAGTCAATGTTGCTTTAAAACAAAACATTACACGCTCACGGGTCTGAATTTGGCAATACACAATAATGAATAGAAGATAAGGTAGGAAAACATTGCATTTTATATGCCTGGAGTGATTGATACACCATTGTCGGTTTTTGTTCTGAAATGTACAGAAAATAACAATATTGAACAAAAGCAACTTGTTTTGAAACGTTCCCTTCTCACTTTTATTAAACAAATGCAAAGGTTTTCAGTTTTCTCTCAATATCTTTTGAAGGAGCCATGCTGGGTTACCAGTCGCCAACCTGGTACCCTGCCTAAGGGGTCATTCCTTACCTTAGGACTGAGTCAATAAGTGTTGTGAACCTTCAAGAACATACTACTGAATGCAGTGCTATGCTCACCTGACATTTGTTCACTTGTACCTTGGAGCACTGGTCACTGGATCACTAAGAGATAAAGATGATCAAGGTGTGAGCAGCCACAGAAATGCCAGGAAAATCCCAAAGTAGTGACCCTTAAATAATGAATAGCAATGAATAGCAGGTTAAAGTACCATTTGGCTGCCAGTACCCCTGGAATCTTTTCTTCAGTCTGTGCCTTCTGGAGAGGAGGGGAAAGGATGAAGGAACTTTTTATTGAACAAAAATTCACACAATACTTTAATCAGAGCACCAATTCACAATTGTTCAATGTTGCATACTCAAAGATAGTTCAGCATGAGCAGCTTGAAATCCAACTGTCCAAAATCTTGAACAAAAAATTTGATGCACTTTACACTTCCAACATCTAGCATGCATAATATTTCAATATAAACTGGCAGTAGCTGTATGGATATGAAATTGGCTAAGCGACAGAAAGTAGAGAATGGTTTTCTTTTATTCTTACATGGGATGAGAGCATCGCTGGCCAGGCTGGCATTATTTGCCCATCCCTAATTGCCCTTGAGAAGGTGGTGGTGAGCTGCCTTCTTGAACTGCTGCAGTCCATCTGGTGTGGGTACTCCCACCATGCTGTTAAGGAGGGAGTTCCAGGATTTTGATCCAGCAACAGTAAAGGAATGGCGTGGAGGGGAACTTGCAGGTGGTGATGTTCCCATGCATCTGCTGCCCTTGTACTTCTAGATGGTGGAGGATGCAAGTTTGGAAGCTGCTGACACAGGAGGCATGGTGAGTTGCTGCAGTGCATCTTGTAGATGGTACACACTGCTGCTACTGTGCGTCGGTGTTGGAGGGAGTGAATGTTTGTGGGTGAGGTGCCAATCAAATGGATTGCTTTGTCCTGGATGGTGTTGAGCTTTTTGACTGTTGTTGGAGCTGCACCAATCCAGGAAAGTGGAGAGTATTCGATCACACTCCTGACTTTTGCCTTGTAGATGGTGGACAGGATTTGGGGAGTCAGGAGGTGAGTTACTCAGCACAGAATTCCCAGCCTCTGAACTGCTCTTGTAGCCACAGTATTTATGTGGCTGGTCCAGTTTAGGTTCTGGTCCATGGTAACCCCCAGGATGTTGATAGTGGGGAATTCAATGATAGTAATGCCAGTGAATGCCAAGGGGAGATGGTTGGATTCTCTCTTGGAGATGGTCATTGCCTGGCACCTGTGTGGTGCAAATGTTGCTACTGAATGGTTGTTTTTCAGACTGGAAGAAAGTATACTGTGGGGTTCCCTAGGGGTCAGTATTAGAACCGTCCTCTTTTTGATATGTATTAATGACTTGGATTTGGGTACAGGCGACATAGTTTCAAAGTTTGCTGATGACAGGGAACTCAAAAATGTAGTAAACAGTGAGGAGAATAGTAACAAACTCCAGTAGGACATAGACAGACTGGTGAAATGGGCAGACACATGGCAAATGAAATATAACACAGAGAAACGGGCGGCACAGTGGCGCAGTGGTTAGCACCGCAGCCTCACAGCTCCAGCGACCCGGGTTCAATTCTGGGTACTGCCTGTGTGGAGTTTGCAAGTTCTCCCTGTGTCTGCATGGGTTTTCTCCGGGTGCTCCGGTTTCCTCCCACAAGCCAAAAGACTTGCAGGTTAGTAGGTAAATTGGCCATTATAAATTGCCCCTAGTATAGGTAGGTGGTAGGGAAATATAGGGACAGGTGGGGATGTGGTAGGAATATGGGATTAGTGTAGGATTAGTATAAATGGGTGATTGATGGTCGGCACAGACTCGGTGGGCCAAAGGGCCTGTTTAAGTGCTGTATCTCTAAACTAAACTAAACTAAATGTGAAGTGATTAATTTTGGGAAGAAGAATAAGGTGAGGCAGTATCAACTAAGTGATACAATCTTAAAAGGGGTGTATGAACAGAGAGAACTGGTGTGCACACACTCAAGTCATTGAAGATGGCAGGGCAAGTGAGACGGCTTTTAAAAAGACATATAGGATCTGTGGCTTTATTATAGAGGCTTGGGTACAAAATCCAGGAAATTATGCTAAACCTTTATAAAACAATGCTTAGGTCTCAGTTGGAGTATTGTGGCCAATTCTGAGCACCACACTTTCGGAAGGATATTTAAGGCCTTAGGGAGACAGCATAGGAGATTTACAAGAAAAGTACCAGGGATGAAAGACTTTGGTTAAGTGGAGAGTCTCAAGAAGTTGGGGTTGTTCTCCTTTCCGCAGAGAAGGTTAAGGGGGAGATTTGACAGAAGTGTTCAAAATTATGAAGGGTTTTTATCGAGTAAGTAGGGAGAAGGATAAGTAAACAGAAGACTCAGGTTTAAGATAATCGGCAAAAGAACTAGAAGAGACATGACTGGAAAAAAATTGCACAGCAAGTTATTATGATCTTGAATGCACTGCCTAAAAGGGTAATGGAACATAGGAACAGGAGTAGATTATTTAGCCCTTCAAGCCTGTTCTGCCATTCATGGCTGATCTGCCAGCTAACTCAATATACCTGACTTTTCCCCATCCCCTTAATACCTTCAGATGACAAAAATGTACATATCTCAGATCTAAAATTTACAATTGATTTTGCATCAATTGCCATTTGTGGAAAAGAGTTCCAAACTTCTACCACCCTTTGTATAGAAGAGTTTCCTAATTTCACTCCTGAGAGCTCCGGCTCTAATGTTTAGTCCCTGGCCCCTAGTCCTAGACTCCCCAACCACTGAAAATAATTTCTCTCTGTCTACCCTATCTGTTCCCCTTAATATCTTGAAAGCGTCAATCAAATCGCACCTTAATCTTCTAAATTCCAGGGAATACCAACCCTAGTTTGTGTAATCTCTCCTCATAAGTTAACCTTTGGAGTCCAGGTATCATTCTGGTATACATTCGCAGCACTCCCTCCAAGACTAATATGTGTTTCTTGACATGTGGTGCCCAGAACTGCTCACAGATTCAATAATAGCTTATTTGATAATAATTGGATAAATACTCAAAGGGAGAACATTTACATGGCTATGGGAAAAGAGCAGGGGAGTGGGACAAATTGGATAGCTCTTCAAAAAATCAGGATGGACAGGATAGGCTCAATGATTCCCTTCTGTGCTGTATCATTCTATGATATATAAGGTAAATCTATCACACTAGCATTTTCTTGCACTTTAATTCCTCTTACTCTAAGGTTCCAGCCTTGTCTCAAGCATTGCACTCTCCTCTCTGAGTCAGAAGGTTGTGGTTGCAAATCCTACTTCAGAGACTTGAGCATACAATGCAGGCTGATACATCTGCCCTCCCAGGTAGACATAGAAGATGGCACTATTCAAGGAAGAGCAGGGGAATTACCCCTGATGACCTGGCCAATATTTATGCCTCAACCAACCCCAATACACCAGATTATCTGGTCATTTTCTCATTGCTTTTTTGTGGGAGATTGCTGTGCAAAAATTTGGCTGTTGTGTTCCCTATAACAGTGGTTACACTTCAAAAGTACTTCATTGGCTCTTAAACACTTTACAGCATCCTAAGGTCATGAAAGATTTTCATTGCTAGCAAATATGTCAGATTCCTTCAAATGTTACAGCATAGATTCCTGTAAGCAATAATAGGACTGTCATCACATGGGAGAGTTTGCATGATTTAAATACCTGGGCATATTTACAACGTAATCTCTGTGAGGTCATTGGAATCGCATCAAAAAGAATGCGAGCAAAATTCAGCAAATATAACTATCATATAAACCATCCGAACCAAGACAGTAGATTATAGTCAGAGAATCATTCCCTTGAATTAATTGCGACAATACGGAATTGTAGGGCATGCTTAAGTTGGGGTTTTGGACACATGAGAGACAAGGCAGTGTGCCCAGTGCTCAAAATGATCATCAATGTGGTTTGAAAAAAACTCAATAAACCTTGAAATTCATTGCTGCAATTAGATTACTGGGGTTATTCACATTTCTCTTTGTGGTAAAGCAGCTAAATCCACAGGAATTAAAATGAAAAATAAGAAGTAGTCACTCCAGAGCTGAAACCAGAGGCAAAAGGAGTGAACCATCCAAATTCAAATTGAAATTTATATTAGGAGTATGTATATAGCAGGATAGACAATCTTAGTAATCTTTCAATAATGGCCCAATCCAACTCGTAATGTTTCCATTTTATGTGGAAGTTTTTCATTGTAGTTGTGGTCAGTTTTGCATGCCTGTAAGAGATGTCAGTTCAGCCACTGTCAGTGTTTTCCACAGATGTCAATATAACATAATATAATAACTGCTTACACTAATATATACTGCAAAACATAGACCCTCCATTATCCATTTTTAAAAAAATAACCAGGGAATACCAATGCCCATTAACAGTGAAAGTATTCTCATTAAAAGGATTAAAACAGTTCCATGCTTCCTCTATTCATGCTTAATCTACCCTGTACTCTGCATTGCTGGATCCCATCAGATACCCATTCTCCAACCTATCTAATGACTAAAAACACAAGTAAAATGGTAACTGTTGGCAGTCATTAATATATCTTTATCACCCTTTTTTTTATTCTTTCATGGGATGTGAGTGTCTCTGGCAAGGCCAGAATGATTGCTTTCCTGATGGCTCAGTTGTCAAAGGTTGAGTGTAGCCAAACAGACCAGGACATCCCAGGTATGTTTCCCGTTGTCTTGGCAAATCTAAGCTGGGTCAAATGTAGGGTTACTAGAATTGACCTCAATTCCTCTGAGCCAGGGAGCAGAAAAACATCAGTTAGAGTTCATGCTCCTGATTGTTATCCAATGACCCTTGCTGTGTAGACTTTGACTATGGACAAAATTGAGCTTGGCTGTGATGCCATGGATGATTTGCTTGCCAACGTTCATTGTCTATGCTTGCACATAAAGAATTGAACTAAATCCCAGCTATGGTCAGTGTCTTCAGCAGAAATGAAAATTGGCAGAAAGTATTATTCACTTAAGTTAATAGATTTTATTCACACATAATTTGAAAAAAAAATGGTATTTTTAAAATGATGGATGTAACTCAACGTGCCACATTAAATGCACCCCATTTTTAATACGTTCAAGAATAAATGTCATCGTTAAGATTCTTGCCCTCTTTGTGGTAGAAAGTGTCCCTCTTCACAACAAACATATAGCTGAAACATGCAGGACATCTGCCAATCAGAATGAATGATATTCAACCTTCACTGAGAACTCGAGAATACCAAGCAGTCTGAGGCTTGTTCTTGGACACTCACTCAGTACAAACTGTCTGCCTAAGCACAGCAGCCCACCCACTGGTCATATCAAACCCAACTAACATGATCATCATTCTGCAGGGCTCCTTCCCACCCATTCTTAGGACAACTAACCATTCCAGAATGCAAGAAAAAAAGCCTGCTTCAAACTCTACTCCCCATCCCAATTTGCATTGCTCCCAGTGCTAGTATGGTCATGTCAAAAGACTTGAATATACTGATGCTCTCTTTCCACAGTGTGCAATGACTGCATGAAATGTATATGGGAAGTATACTTCCATGAAATATACACTTTCATCTAAATATACAATGGTGACATAAAATATATAAATGAAAGTACACTGAAATGTACACAAAATATATGTGTGAATGCATACCTGTACATACAATGAACTCATAAAATATGAACATGCATACGAACCTACGAATTAGGAGCAGGAGTAGGCCACTCAGCCCCTCGGGCCTGCTCTACCATTCAACAAGATCATGGCTGATCTGATTGTAACCTCAACTCCACATTCCCGCCTACCCCAAATAACCTTTCATCCCCTTGCTTATCAAGAATCTATCTACCTCTGCCTTAAAAATATTCAAAGACTCTGCTTCCACTGCCTTTTGAGGAAGAGAATTCCAAAGACTCACAACCCTCTGAGAGAAAACATTTCTCCTCATCTCTGTCTTAAATGGGCGACCCCTTATTTTTAAGCAGTGGCTCCTAGTTCTAGATTCTCCCACAAGGGGAAACATCCTTTCCACATCCACCCTGTCAAGACCCCTCAGGATCTTATATGTTTCAATCAATTCACCTCTTACTCTTCTAAACTCCATTGGATACAAGCCTAGCCTGTCCAACCTTTCCTCATAAGACAACTCGCCCATTGCAGTAAACCTTCTCTGAACTGCTTCCAATGCATTTACTTCCTTCCTTAAATAAGGAGACCAATACTGTACACAGTACCCCAGATGTGGTCTCACCAATGCTCTGTATAACTGAAGCATAACCTCCCTACTTTTGTATTCAATTCCCCTCGCAATAAACAATAACATTCTATTAGGTTTCCTAATTACTTGCTGTACCTGCATACTAACCTTTTGAGATTCATGCACTAGGACACCAAGATCCCTCTGCATCTCAGAACTCTGTAATCTCTCACCATTTAGATAATATGCTTCTTTTTATTCTTCCTGCCAAAATGGACAATTTCATATTTTCCCACATTATACTCCATTTGCCAGATCTTTGCCCACTCACTTAACCTATCTATATCCCTTTGTAGCCTCGTGTGAATGTACACGTAAACATACTATAGTGAGTAAAGTATATGCATTCTTCAGAGCCTAAGAGGAAAAGATTCATTAAAATGAAGTAGCTACAAAGCATTAGTGCTAGCTTGTTTCTGTTTGTTTCTGTGCTTCTTTGTTGAACATGACTATTTAAACCCTGAATTACAAGAATGGACAGATGGAGGGAGGTTGGACTTGGATGGGTTACTCAAGCCCTATGAAGGAACTGAAATACCACATGCAATTTCCCTTGTGGTACCAGTTCAGAC
This sequence comes from Heterodontus francisci, assembly GCF_036365525.1. NCBI lineage: Eukaryota > Metazoa > Chordata > Chondrichthyes > Heterodontiformes > Heterodontidae > Heterodontus > Heterodontus francisci. The sequence goes on along the minus strand of NC_090374.1, from coordinate 201,604,503 downwards.
CCAGTAACTACTCTAAGTCACACATCAGCACTCAGTAGTTAAACAAAAATATTCTCAAAGCTTCAAAAGGCAAAAACTAAGAAAAAGTTGTTAACATTGGCACTCTTTACAATAAGGATACTGGTCACGAAACTGAATTTAAAAATATTTTATGTATGCAAAGTTATAGTGTCTTAAAAGTTTGGATTATGTTACACCCGACCCATTCCACCACAATCAGAAATAACCAATGTCAAAAACTCATCAGCAGCTCATTATGAATTAGTGTTCACTAATCTTCCACATTTACAGAACAACAGTTACAATAGGTATTTTTATATATTCTTGACCAAGCATATTTATGACAAAAATACTTTGGTGCCTATTACCTTTTTCAACTGAAAATGCTGGAAATACTCGGCAGATCGGCGCTGCCGATACTGCTGAGCTGCCAGCCGATCTCTTGGAGACAGGATCCCCATTTTTAAAAGGACGGAGATCCCGCCTCTGGACCAATGGAGGATCGCACCGGGGGGCAATCACTCCGGGGATCCCCCCTCCTTTTTGACTGGCACTGGGAACGCCGCCGCTACAAGGTCCCAGTTTAAGTGTGATCTTGATGCAAGTGCAGGATATCCCAGACAGAGGAAAATCAACGAATTTCTCCAAATCATCAGCAAACTGAAAATCAGTAAATTTTTGTGAATAACCATATTTTTTCCACCGATCTGAATGTGGTACAGTTTACTTTTTTTAATTCATTCATGAGATGTGGGCGTCGCTGGCTAGGCCAGCACTTATTGCCCATCCCTAATTACCCTTGAACTAGGTCATTTCAGAGAGCATTTAAGAGTCAACCACATTGTTGTGAGTCTGGTAAGGACGGCCGATAAAGGACATTAGTGAACGAGATGGGTTTTTACAATAATTGTTTCATGGTCACCACTAGACTAACTTTTTTTTCTAATTCCAGATTTATTAATTGAATTCAAATTTCACTATCTGACGGGGTGGGATTCAAACCCATGTCCCCAGAGCATTAGCCTAGGCCTCTGGATTATGAGTCCAGTGACATTACCACTGCACCATCACCTCCCCTGAATGTGAAGTGAATGCAGATAATTGATGGGACACTGTACCAATTAACAATGGCTTGTGTTTTGCTTGGATTGTCCAAGATGATGAAGTGTTCCTGTGCTAATTCAGACTCATCATTTAATCAAAGTGTAGAAGCTGTTTATTGAACAAGGTTCTCTGGACAAAAGTTATCAGTGTTAGCTACAGTTAGGAAATTGCATTCTATCTTTTATTGCCTGAAAGCTTCAGCTGATTTGCAGATGAAGTCTGTTACTCTTGGTGATGATGTCATAGGTTGAGCAGCAGAATGTACATGCTAGGACTGCTTCTAAAGGGATCCAAAAAAAAAAGAAACACACAGAGAGACAGAGGCAGAGAAACAATAAGAGAGGGATGAAACCACAAAGATGGAATGAGAGGCATGGAAACAAACAATGAAGGCCAGGGAGATCAGAAGAGATGGTATAAGAGAGTTATCAAGAGTAAAGCTCATGGAATAAAAGGGACAGTAGCAACCTGGATATGAAATTGGCTGAGTGACAGGAAACAGAGAGTAGTGATTAGTGGATGTTTTTCAGGCTGGAGGAAGGTTTGTAGTGGAGTTCCCCAGGGGTCAGTGTTGGAACGCTTGCTCTTCCTGATATATATTAATGACCTAGACCTCAGTGTACAGGGCACAATTTCAAAGTTTGCAGGTGATACAAAACTTGGAAATATTGTGAACTGTGAGGAGGATAGTGTAGAACTTCAAAAGGACATAGATAAGTTAGTGGAATGGGCGGATAAGTGGCAGATGAAGTTCAATGCAGAGAAATGTGAAGTGTTACATTTTGGTAGGAAGAACATGGAGAGACAGTATAAGATAAAGGATACAACTCTAAAGGGGGTGCAGGAGCAGAGGGACCTGGATTATAATGTGCATAAGTCATTGAAGGTGACAAGACAGGTTGAGAGCACGGTTAACAAAGCATACAGTATCCTAGACTTTATTAATATGGGCATAGAGCACAAAAGCAAGGATGTTATGTTGAACTTATTTAAGACACTAGTTCGGCCTCAGCTGGAGTATTGCATCCAGTTCTGGGCACCGCACTTTAGGAAAGATGTGAAAGCGTTGGAGAGAGTACAGAAAATATTCACGAGATTGGTTCCAGGGATAAGGAACTTCAGTTATGAAGATAGATTGGAGAAGTTGGGGCTGTTTTCCTTAGAAGCTGAGAGGAGATTTGATAGAGATATTTAAAATCATGAGGGATCTGAACAGAGCAGATAGGGAGAAACTGTTCCCACTAGTGAAAGGATCGAGAATGAGAGGGCACAGATTTAAAGGCCTTAACCACTCGCTGCGTGAAAAAGTTTTTTTCATGTCGCTTTTGCTTCTCCTGTGCTCTTTCGGCGAGCCGGTGCAGACACGATAGGCCAAATGACCTCCTTCTGTGCTGTAATAATTCTGTGATTTTGTGAGACTATGCAGAAGGCAGACATAAAATGTTTTAAGTGATAACTGATGGAGAATTATAAGGCTGTAAGTCCAATAGTTTACAATCCATAGCAATATCCAGAGATAATTTTAAAGATTTTTATAATATGAACAATTGAGCTCATCAAAGTAGAGTGAAACATTTCTTATTTGAGGCATCCTTATTAAGCACTGTCAGGAATAGCATGAGTGGATGTGGAATAAAGCTCCCTCTACAGTGTTCCGACAATGTGCCTCAGTCCGAATATCAGAAGAGAATCTGATACTGCACCAGTTTGTCACTTGATCATTTCCACAAGTCATACAATGGCTTCTTTGGCCAATTAAGCATCAAAGAGCCCACAGGACACAACCAATCAAAATTTAGTGATATTGCCAATTTAGCAACAATTAGTGCCAAATTAGGAACTGGCTTTGCTATGGACCCATTAAACTGTCCAAACTTATTTAACCTTTCAGTCATCAGAGGAGACATCAGCGTGGCTAAATTTGTACTCAGGCTTTTGAGGTGAAGAGCCAATGTGTCAACCAATTCTATTGTCTTTATCATCTTTAAACTCACAGGCTGCGATCAATTGCTCAACGTGATAGGTTGAAATGCTTTCGAATAATATTTATTTCAATTTTTCTTACTATCTTATGATTGTTACATTGAGCGCATTAAAGGTGATATAACATTAGTAAATGGATAATAAAACTAATAGCGATATAAGATATATGAAGAAAGAAAGACTTGTATTTATATAGGGCCTTTCATGTCCTCTGGACATTCCAAAGTGCTTTACAGCCAATGGAGTACTTTTGAAGTGTAGTCACTATTATAATGTAGGAATAATGGCAGCCAATTTGCACACAGCAAACTCCCACAAATAGCAATGTGATAATGATCAGAATATCTGTTCTGGTGATGTTGATTAAATATTGGTCAGAACACCGGGGATAACTCCACTGTTCTTCTTCAAAATAGTGCCATGGGATCTTTTACGTCCACCTTAGAGAGCAGATAGGGCCTCATCCAAAAGAAAGCACCTCCAACAGTGCAGCATTCCTTCAGTATTAGATTTTTATGTAAAAGTCTCTGGGGTAGAACTTGAACCCACAACCTTCTAATAGGAATGGTTTTTGAGAAGCAATAACCATAAGGTGTCACACAAAAGGTTCATAGGGAAGACAAGGGCTCATGGAGTTGGCGGTAATATATTAGCATGGCTAGAGGATTGATTAACAGACAGGAAGCAAAGAGTGGGAATAAATGTCACATTTTCATGTTAGCAGGCAGTAAATAGTGAAGTGTCGCAAGGATCGGTGCTGAGGCCTCAGCAATTTACAATCTATATTAATGGCTTAGACAAAGAGACTGAGAGTAATGTATCCAAGTTTGCTGACTCTACAAAGCCAGGTCGTAATGTAAGCTGTGAGGAGGACACAAGGAGGCTGCAAAGAGATATAGATAGATTTAACTGAGCGGACAACAAGATGCAGATGGAGTATAATGTGGGGAAATGTGAACTTATTCACTTTGATCACAAGAATAGAAAGGCAGAATATTTTTTAAAAGGTGTGAAGCTTGTAAGTGTTGCTGTTCAAAGAGACTTGTGAGTGCTTGTACAAGAAACACAGAAAGTTAACATGCAGGTACCGCAAGCAATTAGGAAGGCAAATGGCATGTTGGCCTTTATTGCAAGGGGATTGGAGTACAAGAATAAAGAAGTCTTGCTACAAATGTACAGGGTTTTGGTGAGACCACATCTGGAATGTGCAGTTTTGGTCTCCACATCTAAGAAAGGATATACTTGCATTGGAGACAGTACAATGAAGGTTGACTAAATTGGTCCCTGGGATGAGGGGGTTGTCCTATGATGAGAGGCTGAGTAAATTGGGTCTATATTCTCTGGCGTTTAGAAGAATGAGAGGCGATCTAATTGAGACATACAGGATTCTGAAGATGCTGGATAGGGTAGAAGCTGAGAGATTGTTTCCACTGGTTGGGGAATCTAAAACACGGGGGCACAGTCTCATAATAAGGGGCCAATCATTTAGGACTGAGATGAGGAGAAATTACTTCACTCAAAGGGTTGTGAATCTTTGGAATTCTGTACCTCAGAGGGTTGTGGATGATCCATCGCTGATTACATTTAAGGCTGGGATAGATAGATTTTTAGTCTCTCAGGGAGACAAGGGATTTGGTGAGCAGGCGGGAAAGTGGAGTTGATCGTATTGAATGTCGGAGCAGGCTCGATGGGCCATATGGTCTACTCCTGCTCCTATTTCTTATGTTCTTGTGTTAGTGGCAACTAATTGATTCTGCTTACATTATATGGAGAATAACACATGTCATGATGTACAGTAAACTATTTGTTACCAGTACTAACAAGATAGATACATACAAATGTCATAATTAGTTCATGAGTTTTCAGTCTCCCATTTGAGAATAAATATTCTGTACCACAGAATATATTAGCCTTATTATACAATACTTTTAAATGTTGCCTTTATGTTTTATTAATTGCAGGTAGGATTCTTGTCAGTTGTTAGACAATTGAATAAATCCAGCAATGTGGCGACACTTGGCCAGATAAAACAAAATAACCAGATCACACAGCTTGCTGCCAACTTGCCTGCAATTATAACAGATGGTATTATTAATAATAGATAATCAATCTTTTTTTGATTATAATTCTTTTCCTCTCCTGAAGGCTTTGACTCCTTGCTGGAATACGGTTGCATGGGTCCTGGCAGTCTTCCAGTACCTCAACCAATTGGTTATTAATTGTGTGTGAAGCTGGACAATGAATGCTGGCAGGCAGGCATCACACCTGACTGAGCTTAATTCTGTCTTCACCTGACATCCAAACACATTTTCCAGCAAGGGCCATTGATAGCACTCAGAAATGGGAGTGCTGGCTTATTTCTTACTGCACCTCAGCCCAGGACTGATGAAGCCAATTGCCGCACCCTCAACAGAAAGCAGCTAAATGAGCACAAACCAGAGGGAAGAAAATGAGCATAATAGAGACCAATTTTGAGGAACAATAGGATGAGTTTTGTTGAGGTCCCAACGTCAGGATTCCAGGCGGGGGTGGTGGGGGGGAGGCCGGAAAATCATACCGGCAGCGACCTGCCACAGAGCCGAATGCCAGGAATGCCGGGCCTGATCTTCCCAGCAGCGGCAAGGCTCCGTGGCAGCACCTTCACCGCTGGGCTTTGGGACGCTAAATATTTAAATAAAGAAAATGAATACATTTAAATAAAATTGACATCAATCTTACCGGCTGCCCGGGATCTTCCATGCGGTGGCCAGCACCCACTTGCCTTCACCTTCCCAGGGAAAGCTGGCCCCACTGAGGTGGGGAAGGGAGGAACTTAGGATTTTTAGGGTAGAGGAGGGGAGAGGGGTGGGAGGGGACAAATCAGCATGTATAGTGTAGGGGAGTGGGGGGGAAGGGGTGACCTCTGCACTTTGAACAGTTGGGGCGGTGGAGGGGGGAAAGGCCAAAGTGTCCATGTAAGTGTTTTGTGGGGGGAGGAAAGGGGTGATTTATGTTATGGTGTACTGGGGGTATGGGTTTAAATATTTAAATTTAGCAGCAAGTCTAGCTGTCCTTTAAAAATGGTGCCAGTGCCCGCGCAAAGGCAGCTGACGCTTTTTCCAGCGTCACAGAGCCCACCCCCACCACATGATTGGGGGGGGGGGGGGCGGTGAGGTGGGTGCAGCCTGACCAGCATATTATTTTGAGCTGCCGCATGCTAGATCGCAGCGGCACGGTGGTAGGGGCTGTCATTTGTATCACCTACCGGAACTTTAAATCCAGCCCAATGTCTGCACCCAAAGGACATCTGGAAAAAGTCTGACTCAAAATTCATTCGGGACATTTTTCAGGTGTCCCTGGCAGCATGACGTACCTTACACATGTAAATGAAGGGCCTAATGCCAGTTTTAGGCCCACTCACAGAAATTGGGCAGCGATGAGTGAGGCAAGCATCGGGCTTATCCCATTCAGGATTCTTCAGCAGCCACTGCGACTGCTAAATAAAGTAAAATTTTTAAGTGCAAATTTTTATAAAAACCTGCTTGTTGAACCAGGAGGTGTACAAATGCTTCTCTTATTCTGCAGTCACTGCGATTGCCTCCGCACACCCGCCCTCTGCCCCCGATTCCGACCTACTTTCTGGGACTTCTAGTGGCCCAACATTTGGAAAAATCATGAACTGGCAAATACCTGTGTGGGAAATCCCAGGCCTACTTCTTCTTATCCATTCCCATTCTTCAGCCTCCTTTTAACTATTATCATGTATGGCCAAGATAACAAGATATGCCATTTCTAATGAGTTGCTCCGATGTCATCAACAGAAAGCCCTTTCTTTTTGATGTTCCCTCTTTTTTTAGAAGAGATTAACTGTGCAAAAGGAACAAAGGAAGCTTTTAAAACTAGATAAGTAGTATGACTATTAATGTCCAATCTACACTGTAGTCCCCGTGTGGCACTGGTCATGGAAAGATAAAAGACACTAGATATGTGACCCTGCTCTGGGCCTCTGCTGGGGTATTGTCAGTGAACATAAACATAGCCAATATGGTATCCCCACTGGTTTTGAACGCCTGCTTCAGGCATCATGAATGCAGGGCAGGCTTGATCGACCAATTGATCTTTTACTTTCTGTCATTTTCATATGTTACTCTAAAACCAGTTACTAGGAATTGCAATAAAATAAAAGCAAAACACTGCAGATGCTGGCAATCTGAAATAAAAACAAGAAATGCTGGAAATACTCAGCAGGTCTGGCAGCAGCTGTGGAGAGAGAGAAGCAGAGTTAACGTTTCAGGTCAGTGACCCTTCTTCAGAACAGACTAGAAATTGCAAGACAGTTTTAGGAGTAACTCGCTCCCTGTGGAAAAGTGCCCTGCATCTGTTCGGCATTTCCCCATAGCAGCATGCCTGAGATTGTGAAGTGAACTTGTGAAGGATCACACTGGACACCTGGACCCCACAACCTCATGGCATAGTGTATTGGTGTGCAATGTTCTGTGCCATGGCTCTATCCAGATAATTAAGCTTTGGAACAATAAAGTCATCAATTCCAAAGGAAGCCTAAAGTTATTGAGATAATAATGCTTTAATATCCTGTACAATTTGAATAAAATCTTATCATTTATTTGCTTGACTAATAAATATTTCTGACATCTGGGTTTTTTAAAATTTAAATCAAAAAATCAGTCAGTGGATCTGCTTAGAATGCCTATACACAAGAAAGAGGACTTTGATCGAATGAGTGAATGAATAGGATCTCTTCTATGTTAAGCAATGTTCCAGAGCCAGAGAGATCAGAACAATTTCTGATTGTCTTTAACAAAAAACTTTATTACATTTTATGCCTTAAATTTATATTTATTTTGATTAACAATCCATCTATGAAGTAGTCATGAAAGCATTTCTGCAAATGAAGAGTGCTTTTTAAGTTAAACTGGATTTTTAATAGAAAAGTAATGAAGCTGACTGTAATTTTCTGATTAATGTAAACCTTCCAAGATCAGCAGTCGCTTGCATCATTTTCTTAAGTGAATCAATATAAGCATGGAGAGGGCACTGATCAATCTCTTCTTTGACTTGGCTTTTTTTGGAAATGTAAAGCAAATCCTTTATATGTGAAACATTTCATATTGTGACTTATTTCACGGTGAGCTAATGCAGTGCAGATCACTTGTCAACCACGAGTTTGTAGTGAATTATAAACTTATGAGCCATTCCAATCATAAGAATGTTATTTTTTCAAGCATATTCCACTGTAATTAAAATCACCAGACATTTGCATTAATCTAACAAAGATGTGTGTTTGCAATTCTTCCAAACCCTTTTCTAAATGCAACTTTTGAGACAGTTTAGTATATTTTCTATAATGTACTTTTTTTTATTCATTCATGGGATGTGGGCGTCACTGGCTAGGCCAGTATTTATTGCCCACCCCTAATTGTCCTTGAGAAGGTGTTGTGAGCGCCTTCTTAAACTGCTGCAGTCACGTAATGTAGGTAATCCCAGAGTGCTGTTGGGTAGGGAGTTCCAGGATTTTGACCCAGTGGCGATGAAGAAAATGAGATGTATTTCCAAGTCAGGATGGTGTGTGACTTAGAGAGGAGCTTGGAGGTGGTGGAGTCCCCATGCGCCTGCTGCCCTTGTTCTTTTAAATGAAAGAGGTTGCAGGCTTGAATGGTGCTGTTGAAGAAGCCTTGGCAAGTTGCTGCAATGCGTCTCGTAGATGGTACACACTGCAGCCATGGAGCACTGGTGGTGGAGGGAATGAATGTTTAAGGTGATGGATGCAATGCCAATCAAGTGAGTTGTTTTGCCCTGGATGCTGTTGAGCTTCTTGAGTGATATTGGAGCTGTACTCATTCAGGCAAGTGGAGAGTATTTTCCATTACACTCCTGACAGAACCAAAGTATGCATTTAGTTGGTCAGCCATTTCTTTGTTCCCCATATTAAATTCCCCTGTTTCTGACTGTAAGGGACCTACATTTGTCTTCACCAATCTTTTTCTCTTCACATACCTATAGAAACTTTTACAGTCAGTTTTTATGTTCCCCACAAGCTTACTCTCGTACTCTATTTTCCCCTTCTTAATTAACCCCTTTGTCCTGTTTTGCTGAATTTTAAACTGCTCCCAATCCTCAGGTCTGTTGTTTTTCCTGGTAAATTTATATGCCTCGTCCTTGGATCTAATGCTATCTCTAATTTCCCTTGTAAGCCATGGTTTGGCTACCTTTCCTGTTTTACTTTTGCGCCAGACAGGAATAAACAATTGTTGCAGTTCATCCATGCACTCTTTAAATGTTTGCCATTGCCTATTCACCGTCATCCCTTTAAGTAATGTTTCCCAATCCGTCATGACCAACTCACGCCTCATACCTTCGTAGTTTCCTTTACTAAGATTCAGGACCCTTATCTCAGAATCAACTACTTCACTCTCCATCTTGATGAAGACTTCTATCATATTATGGTCACTCGTCCCCAAGGGGTCTCGCACCACTAGATTGTCAATTATTCCTCTCTCATTACACAATACCCAGTCTAGGATGGCCTGTTCTCTAGTTGGTTCCTCAACGTATTGGTCCAGAAAACCATCCCGTATACACTCCAAGAATTCCTCCTCTACGGTATTGTGACTAATTTGATTTGCCCTATCTATATGCAGAGCAAAATCACCCATAATTACAGATGTTCCTTTATTGCATGTATCTCTAATTTCCTGTTTAATGCCATTTCCAACATCACCACTACAGTTTGGGGGTCTATATACAACTCCCACTAATGTTTTTTGCCCCTTCGTGTTTCTCAGCTCTACCCATACAGATTCCACATCGTCAGAGCTACTGGCCGGAATTTTACAGTGGGCGGACGGGAGGGGACTCCAATGTAAATGTCGGTGCCGACCCCACTTCCGACCAGCCTGGGGATCCGTTCCGTATTTTACGGATCCCCAGGCTTTAATTGGCCCAAGGCGGGACTTCCACCCACTTGAGGGAGGAGTTCCCGCCTCAATGAGCTGCCGGCCAATCAGCGGGTCGGCAGCTCTTAGTCTCAGCAGCGCCATTGGGAGCGGTGGCCACTGCTGGGACTGCAGCCCAGCAGACTGAGGAGGATACCAAGGAGCAGGACCTGAACGTAAGTTTGGGTTGCCTCACCAGGGGAATTGTTTGTGCCCTGGTGAGGTTAGGGTGGTCGTTTGGGGGCAGGGAGGCGTCTTGGATTCCGGGGTTGGTTTGGGAGACGGGGGCGGCCCTTGCACCCTGTGCCCGATTGCCAGGGCCCCCACCCGGGGTGTGGAAAGGCCGGCAGCTATAGCTGGGCAGCCTTTCACGTCCCGGCACACCTGCTTGCCATGGGTAAATTACCCGTGGAGGCGGGCGAGGGCCCTTAAGTGGCTGTTAAGTGGCCACTTAATGGTCTTGATTGGCCTCGGGCGGGCCGCTTCTCACCCCCCGCACCCCCCCCACCACCACCCCCCACCCCCCCCGCCGGATCGCTGTAAACTTGGTTGGAGGCGGAATCGGGGCGGTTTGGCCTCCCGGAACCTGCCGCTCAATTTTACTCCGCCCCCACGCCACCATCCGACCCGCTGGGGTGGAGTAAAACTCCGGCCACTATCTTTCCTCTCGATTGCATTCATTTCCTCTTTAACCAGCAATGCAACTCCACTACCTTTTGCTTTTTGTCTGTCCTTGCTAAATACTGAATATCCCTGGATGTTCATTTCCCATCCCTGGTCACCTTGCAGCCATGTCTCCGTAATTCCAGCTATATCATACCCATTTACATCTATTTGCGCAATTAATTCATCCACTTTATTGTGAATGCTCTGCGCGTTAAGGCACAAAGCCTTAAGGTTTGTCTTTTCAACATTACTTGTCCCCTTCCCACTATTTTTCACTGTGGCCCTGTTTGATTCTGGCCCTTGATTTCTCTGCCTATCACCTTTCTTATTCCCCTTACTGTCTTTAGTTCTTGTCATTGATTCCCCCTCCTCTGACTCCTTGCAAAGGTTCCCATCCCCCTGCCATTGTAGTTTAAACCCTCCACAACCACTCGAGCAAATACTCCCCCTAGGATATCAGTCCCGGTCCTACCCAGGTGTAACCCATCCAGTTTGTACTGGTCCCACCTCCCCCAGAACTGGCCCCAATGCCCCAGGAATCTAAAACCCTCACACCATCTCTTCCGTCACATATTCATCTGATATATCCTGCTATTTCTACTCTGACTGGCACGTGGCACTGGTAGTAATCCTGAGATCACTACCTTTGAGGTCCTACTTTTCAACTTACTTCCTAGCTCCCTATATTCTGCATTTAGGACCTCATCCTTTTTTTTTACCTATGTCATTTGTACCAATGTGTACCACGACCACTGGTTGTTCACCCTCCCCCTTCAGAATGTCCTGTAACCTCTCTGAGACATCTTGACCCTCGCACCAGGGAGGCAACATACCATCCTGGAGTCTCTTTTGCGGCCACAGAAATGCCTATCTATTCCCCTTACAATTAAATCCCCTATAACTATTGCATTCCTACATTTCTTACTCCTCCCCTGTGCAGCAGAGCTAACCGTGGTGCAACGAATTGGGCTGTTGCTGCTTTCTCCTGAGAGGCCATTCCCCCCAACAGTATCCAAAGCAGTATATCTGTTTTGCAGGGGAATAGCCACAGGAGATTCCTGTACTGCCTGCCTAGTCCTCTTGCTCTGCCTGGTGGTCACCCATTCCCCTCCTGCCTGTGGAGTCTGAGCCTGCGGTGTGACCACCTCTCCATATGTGGTATCCACGATACTCTCTGCCTCGTGGATGCTCCACAGTGTCCCCAGCTGCAGCTCCAGCTCTGAAACCCGGGCTTCCAGTAGCTGCAGCTGGATTCACTTCCTACACACATGCTGGTCCCGGGCACTGGCATTGTTCCCGGCTCTGACATGGAGCACGAAGAGCACACCATGGCTTTGAGCTCTCCTGCCATCACTTAACCCTTTAAATTAAATTAAACCTTCTGGAAGATCTTCATGTTCTAATGTTATCAGTTACTCTAGGGCCCTGGTCCTCGTTACTACAGAACTCCCTAAAAAAAAACCTACTTACTTTATTTGAAATAAACTTTAAACTTTTAAACTTTTCTTACTTGAGATACTTACCCAGCTATTTAGAGCTATTCCCTCACAGCAGTGACTCACCAACCAATCACCTTGCAGCTCTCCTGTGACGTCACTGTTATCTTTTTTTTTCAAAACTCCGGCATGCTGGAAGAGGTCCGACTGCTCTCCGCTCCGCTCCCAGAAGGTAAGAGACTGGGCCTCAATCCTCAGGTTTGATTTATAGGCTATGCTCTCAGCATTCTCCCCACAGGTCCGCTCCGCTCTGCTCCCAGAAGGTAAGAAAGGCAAAGAACAATTGAAAGTAGGGTGCCTAGATTGGAAGAGGGCTAACTTCAATGGGATGAAATGGGATCTAACCAGGGTAAAATAGAACCAAAGACTGACAGGAAAAACTGTACAGAACAATGGGCTATATTTAAGGAAAAGATGCTTCAGGGACAGGCTAGGAACATTCCAACAAGGGCAAAAGGTGGGGGAACCAAAAACAGGGCTGCTTGGATGACGAAGGAGATAGAGATTATGATGAAACAAAATAAGGATCAACAAGTAAGGCTCGAGGTTACAAAAGGAATAAAAGGACAAAACTAAAGGCTCTGTATCTGAATACACATAGCATTCAAAACAAAACAGATGAACTGAGAGAGCCATTAGAAATAAATAAGTACGATCTGATAGCCATTACAGAGACATGGCTGCAGGGCGACATAGATTGGGACCTGAATATTGAAGGGTACATGGCATTTAGGAAGGGCAGGAAGCTCGGAAAAGGTGGAGGGGTTGCTCTGTTAATTAATGATGGTATTAATGTAACAGAGAGGGATGGCTTAAGTTCAGGAGACCAGGATGTAGAAGCAGTTTGGGTAGAGATGAGAAATCATAAAGGCACGAAGTCACTTGTGGAAGTGGTCTACAGGCCACATAACATTTTTTTTTATTCATTCATGTGATATGGGCATTGATGGCTAGGCCAACATTTATTTCCCATCCCTAATTGACCTTGAGAAGGTGAGCTGCATTCTTGAACTGCTGCAATCCATGTGGGGTAGGTACACCCACAGTGCTGTAAGGAAGGGAGTTCCAGGATTTTGACCCAGCAACAGTGAAGGAACGGCAATATAGTTCCAAGTCAGGATGGTGTGTGACTTGGAGGGGAACTTGCAGTTGGTGGTGTTCCCATGTATTTGCTGCCCTTGTCCTTCTAGTTGGTAGAGGTCGTGGGTTTGGTATGTGCTGTCTAAGGAGCCTTGGTGCGTTGCTGCAGTGCATCTTGTAGATGGTACACACTGCTGCCACTGTGTGTCGGTGGTGGAGGGAGTGAATGTTTGTGGATGGGGTGCTAATCAAGCGGTCTGCTTTGTCCTGGATGGTGTCGAGCTTCTTGAGTGTTGTTGGAGCTGCACCCATCCAGGCAAGTGGAGAGTATTTCATCACAGTCCTGACATGCCTTGTAGATGGTGGACAGGCTTTGGGGAGTCAGGAGGTAAGTTACTCGCCGCAGGATTCCTAGCCTCTGAACTGCTCTTGTATTCACGGTATTTATACGGCTACTCCAGTTCAGTTTCTGGTCAATGGTAACCCCCAGGATGTTGAAAGTGGGGGATTCAGCGATGGTAATGCCACTGAATGTCAAGGGGAGTTGGTTAGATTCTCTCTTGTTGGAGATGGTCATTATCTGGCACTTGTGTGGTGCGAATGGTACAGGTTCACTGAAAGTGGCAACGCAGGTGGATAAGGTAGTCAAGAAGGCATACAGCATGCTTGCCTTCATCAGTCAGGGCATAGAGTATAAAAATTGGCAAATAATGATGCAGCTGTACAGAACCTTAGTTAGGCCATACATGGAATATTGCTTACAATTCTGGTCGCCACACTACCAGAAGGATGTGGAGGCTTTGGAGAGGGTACAGAAGAGGTTTACCAGGATGTTGCCTGGTCTGGAGGGTATTAGCTATGAGGAGAGGTTGGATAAACTCGAATTGATTTCACTGGAACGACGGAGGTGGAGGGGTGACATGATAGAGGTTTACAAAGTTATGAGTGGCATGGACAGAGTGGATAGTCAGAAGCTTTTTCCCAGGGTGGAAGAGTCAGTTACTAGGGGACATAGGTTTAAGGTGCGAGGTGCAAAGTTTAGAGGGGATGTGCGAGGCATGTTTTTTACACAGAGGATGGTGAGTGCCTGGAATTTGCTGCCAGGGGAGGTGGTGAAAGCAGGTACAATAGAGACGTTTAAGAGGCAGCTGGACAAATACAAGAATAGGATGGGAATAGAAGGATACGGACCCCGGAAGTGAAGAAGGTTTTAGGTTAGACAGGCATCATGATCGGCGCAGGCTTGGAGGGCCGAATGGCCTGTTCCTGTGCTGTACTGTTCTTTGTTCTTTGTTCTTTGACTGTTACTTGCCACTTATCAGTCCAAGCCTGGATATTGTCCAGGTCTTGCTGCATTTCTACATGGACTGCTTCAGTATCTGAGGAATCACGAATGGTGCTGAACATTGTGCAATCATCAGCGAACATCCCCACTTCTGACCTTATGATTGAAGGAAGGTCATTGATGAAGCAGCTGAAGATGGCTGGGCCTGGGACACTACCCTGAGGAACTCCTGCAGTGATGTTCTGGAGCTCAGAAGATTGACCTCCGACAACTACAACCATCTTCCTTTGTGCTAGGTATGACTCCAACCAGCGGAGAGTTTTCCCCTGATGAATTAATAATGGATAATAAGGAGATGACAGATGAACTGAACTGATATTTTGCATCAGTCTTCACTATTGAGGATACAAGTAACATTCCAGTATTAGCTGTAAGTCAGGAAATGGAAGGGAGGGAGGAACTCAAGAAATTTACAGTCACCAGGGAAGTAGTACTGAACAAATTGTTGGAGCTGCGGTCTGAGAAGTCCCCAGGTCCTGATGAACTTCATCCTCGGGTGTTAAAAGAAGTGGCTAGCGAGATAGTTGATGCATTAGTTTTAATTTTCCAAAATTCCCTAGATTCGGGGAAGGTTCCGTTATATTGGAAAATAGCAAATGTAACTCCTTTATTCAAAAAGGGAGAGAGACAGAAAGCAGGAAACTACAGGCCAGTGAGCTTAACATCTGTTTTAGGGAAACTGTTATTAAAGACGTTATAGCAGGGCATTTTGAAAAATTCCAGGTAATCAGGCAGAGTCAACATGGTTTTGTGAAAGGGAAATCATGTTTAACCAATTTATTGGAGTTCTTTGAGGGAGTTACATGTGCTCTGGATAAAGGGAAACCAGTGGATGTATTGTACTTAGATTTCCAGAAGGCATTTGATAAGGTGCCAAAGATTATTGCAGAAAATAAAAGCTCATGGTGTAGGGGGTAACATATTGGCATGGATAGAAGATTGGCTAGCTAACAGGAAACAGAGAGTAGGCATAAATGGGTCATTTTCTAGTTGGCAAGATGTAACGAGTGGTGTGCCGCAGGGATCAGTGCTGGGGCCTCAACTTTTTACAATTTATATAAATGACTTGGATGAAGGGACTGAAGGTATGGTTGCTAAATTTGCTGATGACACAAAGATAGGTCGGAAAGTAACTTGTGAAGAGGACATAAGGGGGCTACAAAGGGATATAGATAGGTTAAGTGAGTGGGCAAAGACCTGGCAAATGGAGTATAATGTAGGGAAGTGTGAAATTGTCCATTTTGGCAGGAAGAATAAAAAAGAAGCATATTATCTAAATGGTGAAAGATTGCAGAGCTCTGAGCTACAGAGGGATCTGGGTGTCTTATTGCATGAATCGCAAAAGGTTAGTATGCAGTACAGCATATAATTAGGAAAACTATTAGAATATTATTGTTTATCGTGAGGGGAATTGAAGACAAAAGTAGGGAGGTTATGCTTCAGCTGCACATTGGTGAGACCACATCTGGAGTACTATTGCAGAAAATAAAAGTTCAAGTTGTGGGGGGTCTCCTTATTTAAGGAAGGATGTGAATGCGTTGGAGGCAGTACAAAGAAGGTTTACTAGACTAATACCTGGAATGGGTGGGCTGTCTTACGAGGAAAGATTGGACAAGCTAGACATGTATCTGCTGGAGTTTAGAAGAGTAAGAGGCAATTTGATTGCAACTTATAAGATCCTGAGGAGTTTTGACATGGTGGATGTGGAAAGGATGTTTCCTCTTGTAGGAGAATCTCGAACGAGGGGTCACTGTTTAAAAATAAGGGGTCGCCCATTTAAGACAGAGATGAGGAGAAATTATTTCTCTCTGAGGGTCATGAGTCTTTAGAATTCCCTTCCTCAAAAGGCGGTGGAAGCAGTCTTTGAATATTTTTAAGGCAGTGGTAGATAGATTCTTGATAAGCAAGGGGGTGAAAGGTTATCGGGGGTAGGTGGAAATGTGGAGTAATCAGTTGAACCATGAACTTATTGAATGGCGGAGCAGGCTCGAAGGGCCAAGTGGCCTACTCCTGCTCCTAATTCATATGTTTGTATGATGCATGTCAAGTGAATTTATAGTAATAGGTGGAGTGGAGCCAATTAGGAACAAAAAGGGTAATATATGCTTAGAGGCGCAGGGCAAGGTTAGAATACTTAACGAGTACTTTGTATCAGTATTTACTAAGGCAGATGAATCTGACAAAATATTGGTCGAAGTGGAGAGAGTAGAGGCAATGGATAGGGTAAAAATTGAGAGGGAGGAGGTGCTAAAAGGCTGGCTATGCTTAGGGTAGATAAGTCACCTGGTCCAGATGGCTTGTCCCAGGTTGCTAAAGTAAGTGAGGGTGGAGAAACATAAGATCCTGAGTAGTTTTGACAGGATGGATGTGGAAAGGATGTTTCCCCTTGTGGGAGAATCTAGAACTAGAGGTCACTGTTTAAAAATAAGGAGTCACCTATTTAAGACAGAGATGAGGAGAATTGCTTTCTCTCAGAGGGTCATGAATCTTTGGAATTCCCTTCCTCAAAAGGAAGTGGAAGCAGAGTCTTTGAATATTTCTAAGGCAGAGGTAGATTCTTGATCAGCAAGGGGTGAAAGGTTATCGGGGGTAGGTGGAAATGTGGAGTAAATCTTTCAATCTTCCCTGGAGATGGGGGAGGTGCCAGAGGATTAGAAAGTGGCAAATTTAGTTTAGATTTTTAGTTTAGTTTAGAGATACAGCACTGAAACAGGCCCTTCGGCCCACCGAGTCTGTGCCGACCATCAACCACCCATTTTATACTAATCCTACACTAATTCCACATTACTACCACATCCCCACCTGTCTCTATATTTCCCTACCACCTACCTATACCAGGGGCAATTTTATAAAGGCCAATTAACCTATCAACCAGCAAGTCTTTGGCATGTGGGAGGAAACCGGAGCACCCGGAGGAAACCCACGCAGACACAGGGAGAACTTGCAAACTCCACACAGGCAGTCCCCAGAATTGAACACGGGTCGCTGCAGCTGTGAGGCTGCGGTGCTAACCACTGCGCCACTGTGCCGCCCACCCTTATTGAAGAAAAGGTATAGGGACAGTCCAAACATCTACAGCCAGTTATTTTAACATCAGTGGTGGGTAAGGTTTTAGAAACAATAATCAGAGAAAAAAAATAGCAGGCACCTGGAGATGTTTGAGTAAATTAAGGATAGCCAGCATGGATTTGTAAAAGGCCGATCATACTTGACTAAATTAATAGAATTTTTTGATAAAGTAACAGAGAAGGTTGATGGAGGGAATGTGGTGGATATCGTCTATATGGATTTTAAGAAAGTGTTTGGTAAAGTACCACATGAAAGGCTGATGGTCAAATTCACCTGGCTGTTCTGGTAGCACCTTCATTGCCACAGGAGTGCAGTCTTCAATACCTTAGACCAGTAGAAATGCAGTGAAGAAAGCAAAGTCGACAGCCGTCTGGGATCGACTGGCTACATCTGTCTCAAAGTTAATATGGTTGGAAGCCCTTGCGAACAAGGCATCCATAATCTGGCTGATGCAGTTGTGGGCTGCAGATTGTGAGAATTTACATATGTCAGCAGCTGAGCCCTGGAATGAACTGTATGCAAAGAATTTGAGGGCTGTGGTCATGTTGACCACCACAGGCAACGGGTGACCACTTGCTGCTATTGGCCTTAGGTCTTCTTCCAAGAGGGTGCAGAGGTCTGCAAGCCCACTGCTTTTTTTTTATGTGGGTATTGCTGGCAAGGCCAGCATTTATTGCCCATCCCTAATTGCCTATGAGAAGGTGGTGGCTGCGAGAGACTGAGACTTCAGCGGCATCAATGCTCAGGGAGGTTGAGGAAACTGATCTTTGGCCTATAGGCGCTGTGCTGAGGGTATCTCCTCCTTCGAGGTGCAACCTGTTTCCATCCTGTCTATTCCATCCAGCTGCATGTGGTTATGGAGAATGCTGAAACTGCTGCTGCTGTCGCTGGTGTTGCTACCCCTGTAACTGTGGCTGCTGAGCTGGTGCTAGCTGTAGCTCCTCCTTAGAGGTCCAATCAACTTCAGAATATGTAGACCGCATGGCACAGTGAGATCACACAGACGATATGGTGAAGACCCTCAGAGGTGTCCAAGGCACTTGAAATAAATGGCACTAAGTTTCTATCCTCACATAAAAGCAGTGAGTTTAGGCTAAAGGCACTGTTCCTGTCAGCACGAGCCTTTCACTGTGTTTGACCTCAGGCTTTCTGGTTTCATCCTTTATGCTGCTCCTATCAGGTCAGTGTCAGTCTTCAATAACTTCCCGCTGTGCACTCACCTTCTCTAACATGCCGAGTTGCAAACACAGCGTGTGACCCGTGCGCTGTTGGGAAAAAGAGAATCCATGAATTGCCTTTTAACCTCACTTGGCTTCCCACCAGGTCCACAGGGGCTCCCCATTGCACGCGCAACCCACACTTGGGAAAGCCGTAAGAAGGTGGGATTACGCCGGGATCCCAACCAGACATCATTTTCAGGGTTTTCCCACCCGCTTGCCACCAAATCCACCTCCCACGACCTGGGAACATTTTATGCTACATTTGCAAAGTATTTCATTGGCTATAAATGTGATTTGGGACATCCTGAGATTGTAATAAGTGCTCTATAAATGCAAGTTATTTCTCTTTTTAAATCTCAAAATTGCTAGCCACTAGTATGTATAGAATAATTACAGCACAGAAAGAGGTCATTCAGCCCATTGAATCTCTGCTGTCTCTCTAAAGCGATCCTGCTAGTCCCACTTCCCTGCCCTTTCTCCGTAGCCCTGCATTTTTTTTTCTCTTCAAGTACTTAGCTAATTCCCTTTTGAAAGGTGCAATTGAATCTGCCTCCATCACACTCTCAGGCAGTGCATTCCAGATCCTAACCACTCGCTGTGTAAATAGGTTTTTCCTCATGTTACCTTTGGTTCTTTTGCCAATCACCTTAAATCGGTGTCCTCTGGTTCTCAACAATTTCTCTCTATCGCCTCAGTCTAGACCCATCATGATTTTGAACATCTCGATCAAATCTCCTCTGAATCTTCTCTGCTGCAAGGAGGACAATCCCAGCTTCTCCAAGCTATCCACATAACTGAAGTCCCTCATCCTTGGAACTATTCTAGTAAACCTTTTCTGCACCCTCTCCAATGCCTTCAAATCCTTCCTGAATTGTGATGCCCAGAATTGGACACAATACTCCAGTTGAGGCCGAACCAGTGTTTCATAAATGTTCATCATAACTTCCTTGCTCTTGTACCCTATGCCCCTATTTATAAAGCCAAGGATCCCCTATGCTTTTTAACCACTTTCTCAACCTTCCCTGCCATTTGTGCACCTATACCCCAATGTCTCTCTGCTCCTTTACCCCCCTCATTAGAATTGTACCCTTCATCTTATATTGCCTCTCCTTTTTCTTCCTATTAAAATGTATTACTTTACACTTCTCTGCATTAAATTCCATCTGCCATATGTGTGCCCTTTACACCATATGTCGATGTCTATGTCCTCTTGAAGTCTGTCACTATCCTCCTCAGCTGTTCACTACACTTTGAAGTTTTGTGTCATCTGCAAATTTTGAAATTTTGCCCTGTGCATCCTAGTCCAAGTCATTAATCTATATCACAAAAAGCTGACATCCAAGGACTAAGCCTGGGAAACCCCATTGTATTCCTTCCTCCAATCCAAAAAGTAACCGTTCACCAATACTATCTGTTTCCTGTCCTTTAGCCAATTTCACATCTATACTGCCACTGCCCGTTTTATTCCTTGGGCTTCAGCTTTGCTGACAGGCATAATAGTGTGGCACTTCATCAAACATCGTTTGGAAGTCCATGTCCACCACATCAACTGCATTGCCCTCATCAACCCTCTCTGTTATCTCATCAAAAAACACAATCAAGTTAGTTAGCCACAATTTTCCTTTAATAAATCTATGCTGGCTTTTATTATTTAATCCACGTTTGTACAAGTGACTGTTAATTTTGTCTCAAATTAACATTTCTAAACGCTTTCCCACCACTGGGGTTAAACTGACTGGCCTGTAGTTGCTGTTGTTAGGACCAGGTGAGACAAGGGTCTAGGGGTTCCCTCTCAGCCTTTGCCCGGTCTAACTGTAACAGGTTTTAATTTTAAAAACACCGTGTTTTTAGCTCCCCCCTCAGTGAATCCTTGTTCACCGCTTTCCAATTGTAAGGCAAAGAAATCAGACAGGTTTTTTTATTTTAAACAAGAAAGATGGAAGTTTATTAATCTTAAACTCTAATTCGGATAACGACTATGAATATGCTCGTGAGAAAGCGAGAGAGAGCCAGCCAGGAGCAGGCTGTCTTGATCCAGGTTCAGTTACACTCTGCAATCTGTGTCTTCAAACTGTCCTATGTCTAAATCAAAAAGCCTGCAACTGGGTGCTATAACGCATGTGACCAGCTGGTTTAAACCACTTCTGCATTTGTGAATTCTATCATCGCAGCAGACCCTGGAATGCGAGCTTCCTTACACCTTCAATGTCTGGTGATCAAAATCCATTTGGGTTAATTGGACCAAGGAGTAGTTCTTTGTCTCTCCAAGCACTGTCTCATAGTATGCAAATGTCCTTCCAGCCAAGTGTCTGGTGCTCTCTTGTAAAACAAGTAATTTCTTCACTCCAGAAAAAGTTTAAAAATTAATGTTCATATGACGAAATTAATATGCCTCATTCTTGGCAGGTGAGGGTCTTCATGACGCCGTGCTTGGCCTTGCACCTTTTTTTGAATAAAGGTATAACATTTGCAATTCTCCAGTCCTCTGGCACCACCCCTGTATCTAAGGAGGATTGGAAGATTATAGCCAGTGCCTCTGCAATTGCCATCCTTACCTCCCTCAGCAACCTTGGATGCATTCCATCCGGACTTGGTGACTTATTAACTTTGCAGTCAACGTATCTAGTACCTCCTCTTTATCAATTTTTGACCCATCCAGTGTCTCGGCTATCTCCTCTTTTACTGTGACTTTGGCAGCATCTTCTTCCTTGCTAAAGATAGATACAAAGTGCTCATTTAGTACCTCTGCCATGTCCCCTACCTCCATACATTGGTCTCCTTTTTACCCCAATTGGCCCTACCACTCCTCTTACCACCTTTTTAACATTTATGTGCCTATATGAGACTTTTGCATTTCCATTTATGTCAGCTGCTAGTCTCTTCTCATACTTTCTGTTTGCCTCTCATTTCCTTTTTTCACTTTGCCTCTGAACTTTCAATATTCAGCGTGATTTTCACTTGGATTATCAACCTGACATTTATCACGCACACCTTTCTTCTACCTCATCTATCTCTTTTGTTGTCCAGGCTGCTCTGCTTTTGGTTGCTTTACCTTTCCCCCTGTGGAAATGTACCTAGATGCTCCCCGAACTATCTCCTCTTTCAAGGCCACCCATTATTTGATTAGATTTTTGCCTTGTCAGTCTTTGATTACAGGTTACCCAGGCCAGATTCATTCTCATTTAATAAATGTTACTACATAGAATGATATAAAATGTACAGCACGGAAACAGGCTGTTCAGCCCAATTTATGCATGCTGGTGTTTCGGTTCCACATGAGTCTTTTCTCATCCCTCTACCTAATCCTATCAGCATAACTTTTCATATCTACCTCTCCCATGTGCTTATCTAACTTCCATTTAAATGCATCTATTCCCGTCAACTGTTCCGTGTGGTAAACATGCCAACCACTGGCTGGTTAAAGATGTTTCACTCAAATTCCCTATTGGATTTATTCGTGACTATCTTATATTTATGGCCTTTAGTTTTGATCTCTCCCACATGTGAATTGTTTGATTTCTACTTGTGTTCCATTTGCTATTTTATATTTTTGGTAAGTAATAGATTATTTTTCATTAATCTCTCCCCTGGAGATTGAGAGAAGAAAACCAACACTTCATACATAGGTCTTTCAATGGAGAATTTTACATGTATTTTGACTGCGGGATTTCACAACTCTCACTTCACGAGTAGCTTAAATATTGCACCAGTTACTGAAGCAGTAAACCTCCAGAGTGTATCCACGTTTGCCGACTCCTGTTCCTTCGGAGGAGAGTGAAAGGGTGTTGCAGTAGTTGCTGAGGCAGTTATGTGACCCCAGCTTGTGGCACCCCCCAGCCGGCTGGGACATTCCCAATCCGATCCAGTGGAGTCCAGTCCAACTCGGCCAGAGGGCACAGCAGGAGTACACATGGCTCGGGCTTTGGTATTGCTGCAGCAATCCTGCCGAGAACGCTTTGGATCTCCACTGTAGCGGAGAATTAGGATCATTCCCTTCACTGTTGAAACTGGAATTAACGCATTTCCAATAGTGATACAGCAATCTAGTTTGATTGCCTTGCACTGTTATCAACATGAATATTCTGCTATAAAACCGTCCACACCACAACAGTTCCTCCTTTTGTGATTTTAAGAGGCGAGTAAGATGAAAATAGTTTTCAGGGGCGTGCCGGAGGAATACTGTTCAGTCTTGGCTTTATATAACAGATGCAACCAGCTAAATGGCGTCCAGTTCTGTTATCTCTGCTTGAGGGATTTAAAAAAAAAATCAGTCACCCTTGGCAGCCAACCACAAGGACAGGATTTGATGGACAGGCGCATGTTGTGAATGGGGAAAGCCGGCCCTTCAGCACTGCTGCCTTTCATCAATGCCGACAGAAGGAATAAACAATGGGGGGGAAACCACGTTCAATAAAACATACAGGATTGGGTAGCAACATGGAATAGTACCGGACTAGACAAACACAATGTTATAAATACTGGAGCTCTGCTTCCGTCATTTCGAGTGAGTTTCAAAGATGACAAGTGTAAAATTGTCAGGGAAGTTCAGTCTACCCCATACACACAAAATAAAGAAAGCACAACAGCTTCCTCTGCTAACTGCTATTCTTGGCACTTTTACAGGATTTTTTAACGCTCTTTTATGTCTTTCCACACAGTTAACCAGTTGGCCGATTGTATTTCCAATGTCCAACTTATTTTTTTAAATGAAATTGGCAAGAAACCCCTGACGCATTGTTCTTTCACACAGATAGTTGCATGAATTGATTGTTTGAAGACTATTGATTTTAAGAAAAGGGACAACTTGAACAGTCTGTTCAGAAATACCATTATTACTGTATTCGGCTCCTTTTCCAGCTTCTCTTGCCGATTTTTTTTTTACCAGAAATTCCCTTTGCCTCAATTTTTTTTTCATATTTTAACTCAAGTTTTCACCTTTATCCTTCGATGCAACTTGCTTTTTCGTGAATTTTAACCTGGATTTGAGATGTAAAGGGCTCCTGACCACAAACATATCTCTTCTTCATGGTGATTTTTGCCTTTTACATGCACAGATTCCCAGACAATGAGTACTGATGACGTGTTCACAACGTTTTCAACCGAGTTAAGACATTTTCCCGAAATTTTAATTGACCCTCTGACTTCTGCCCGTTTTTGAAATTTTCCAAAATAAGCCGTGGCAAATTTAATGGAAATAGTCCGGAGTTCTCGGTATTTCCAGTACATTATCTCACATGCATGTCTGTAATATTATACCCATATAGTGGAAGCTGAAGCTGGAGTTTTAACCCATTGAAAACTGAAATGAAAAGTATGATAAATACTTTGAATGAGCTGATCAGCTCTGGTTCCTCAAACCAAGTTCTTGTTCCACACAGCCCTGAAAACTCCTTGTTTCTTGTGGTTTTATCCATTCTTTCAACGGAGAAGAATAGAACAGGTTTTGGGGGAATCTTGAGAAATATTTATCTGGGACGGGAGGGGGAGAAAGAGACAAGTAAATCTGAGAAAACGGGAGGGAGAGAGAGAGAGACAGAAGAAAACAGCAAGGAGAAAGGAAGTGGGGGAAGCGATAAGAATGAGAAATTTCAAGCACCTTCTTCTGGATGTCTAACTCCAGATGTAATGTTCAATCGGCGTTTCAGGACAATGACATTTGGCCTAGAATCGGGTTAATATTAAATACTAATCGCGTACTGTTTAAGGAATAAGGATTCATGAATCTAGTATAACCCGGGTCTGTGTAGGAGGCGATCTTCCTCTTCACTAACAGAAAATGGGACCAGATAACGGGTTTCAATAATAAAAACAGAGCCTTATTGAAAGGGCAATTTGCTTTATGACTTTATTTACTGAATGCGGACGTACGGGATATGAATCTATACTTTAATGCAATAAAAATGTGAGGTGCTGCAGTGTTACACTGCTTTGCCAAACCGATAGAAATGATGGCACAAAATATCATTAGGTCGAGTGCTTTTGTCTTTCAGCTATCTTTCAGTGGCTAAAATGTAATCGTCATAGAAGGAGGGCCCAGAAATTGTTGTAGCCACTGTTAAGGGAGTTGGTAGATGGGTTCATGAAGATTTTGTCCGTTTGGAGTGAAGCCATAATATATACTTTTAAAAAATAATTTCACAATTACTCTCAAAATTACTAGATCATTTGAATGAAGCAATTTTGCATGAAGAGGAATATCTTCATGAAATTTTCATGAACTCATTCACGAACTGCACAGAGGAACCAAGGCCATTTTGTACCTTAATTCAAAGTTGCTTCATTCAAATGATTTAATAATTCACATTCTTATCATTAAACTAAAATGTTGTTGCGTTATATACACAGCTTAATTCAAATTGATGGGAAATTCAAGCATTTGATGCAAAAACACACGGCACTGTGCTCTTATTTCATTTAATTATTTAAATTACTTTTGATAAAAGTAGGAAAAGAATTTTAAGCAAAAGGAGAGGAATATTGTTTTGATAGAAATTGTCAAAAAAAAAACTGTAATGTAAAGGCCGGTATTTTCCTTCTCTATCAGAGATGCCCAAGCATTGTATCAAACATTAAGTAACTCAATCATATTTTTGGTACAATTTTGTTTCCATTTTATTTATACTGTAATGGGCAGGTGGAAAATGGGGTGGCTGGTTTGCACTTGTACCTCCCAACTGACCGCTGAGAGTGGGCTGGATTCTAAGAGTCCGCTGCCGAAGTAGGCGGCAGGCGTAAAGAAAATGCGCCCCACCCACACGGGCACCACATCACGTGGAGGGGGCAGGCGAGCTGTCGCAGGCAATGGCATCCAGCGCCAATGCACAGGCGCCACTGCCATTTTTAAATGGCTTACAGCCTTTAGTGGAGATTTTCAAATTAAAGGGCCCGTTCAGTTTAATGAGCAAAAAAAAAGAATTAAATTTTCATTCTCTCTCATGTCATTAGGTCGAGTCCTTTTGTCTTTCAGCTATCTTCCCCCCCGCCCCCCCCCCCCTCCCATGGCATTTCAAAACATTCCAGCCATTTTCCACCCCGGAATTTGTTTATCAACAATTTGACCTTCGCTCCCTCCCCCCCCCCATAAAAAATTTGGCACCTTTGCCCTTTACCCCTTCCCATCACTCCCTCCCGACTAATCAGCAGTGATGTCATCCCACTCCCCCCCCCCCCTCCATCACAGAGAAACAATCCTCCTCCCCCCTCCCTATAGGCGTCACGTCACGTTTCCCAAAATAGGGTTTCAAAAGCACGGTATTGTCAGCTGCCTGAATGAAATCAGGTATGTAAATTAGTTTACATATTTAAATAGGGGTGCTGTCACCGAGTGACGCCATGAGGCCTTGACGCCGCCACCAAGATTGGTGCAGGGACAGTCGCCGTCGGGGTCAGTGATGGGCCTCTGCCGCACTGATCTTCATTGCCCCCCCCCCACTAACGTTCCCAATGGTGGAGGAGCTTTAAAATCCAACCCAATGTTTTTGTTAAACTAGTGTTTCAGCCTCTGTGGTTTGTCTGCCAAATAAATGGACAGTGACAGGTTTTCTTGTAGACTTGAAACAGAAGATTAAATATTTATTGAGCAACGATCACCCAAAATGATCGCAACACTACCCATGTACGCATTCACTCGCATGCACAGTCAAGAAAAGATAGATAGAAGTAAAAGGGTAAGAGCTCAAGGTGTAAAGCTCTGTTGTTTTCAGGAAAAACATGTGTAATCATCTTAGAAAGTAAGTTTATAAAGTTGCAGGCCTGTCAGCTGGTTGTCCTGCACTTGCTGGGATACTGAGGTCTTCTGGCAGTCAACACTTCAGTTCGAAGATGGTGCTGGTATTTCTTAGTCAAATTTTCACAGGTGGAGGAGTGGTTTAAAAGTCACTCTCTTATTTCTCTGCTGCAGTTGGTTGCAAACTCATCTCAGCAGGGTTCAGCTGTCCTAGTTGGAATTGATCTCTCTCTCAGCATTATGCTGGGAATTAAAGATGGCTTTTGATGTTCCTTCTGTGGCTGGAGATTTCTGATTGATGTCCTGATGTCCTGATGTTCTCTTTTGTTCTCCAAAAAGCAGTTACCTTTAAAGATAAACTCACTAAGTGTTAGTCTCGCCCATGTGACTTTAGATTTCAATTTGTGAAGGGCGATACAGTAGCTTCTGATGGCAGTCTATTTTGATAAGATGAGGTATTTTCACACTTTTGGTAGTGATTGTGGCTGGAGATGGGGCATCTGTGTGTGCCATTGTTTTAGCTCCTTTTTGTGGACAGCTCACATCCATGTGTGATGATCTATTTACAATTTCAATGCAGACAGTGCTAGTGAGGTTTAGTTCCAGTAGGCATGAATGTGTATTTTAGTGCAGGTGAAGATAGATGTCATGTGACTTTGTCCTCCATCTTGTTGAAGGCAAGTATACCAGTCTTTTAAACTGTTTTTTTTTAATAATTCTCCAGTTTATTTTTCGTATTTCCATTGTTACACCTCCCCCAAAAAAGGGAAAAATATGAAATGCCTAGGATTTCATTTTTGTTGTTCATTTCTTGCAGTTTTGAAAGAAAGAAAGAATTATGATCACACTACTACACACATTCATTTTAGACATTCCTCAGGCTTTCAGCCCTGAGTCTTGTACAAGGTTTTGTTGACACAGTGCTTTTCACATTCTTGACAGTGCATCAGCTAGTACATTGTTCTTCCCCAAGTCACACTCACATGAGGTGCAGCAATTGAAAATACAGGACTTAAATTGAAGAGTTATAAAAATTGACTTTTTCTTTATAAAATGGACAGTGTGCTTCAAAAATGGCCACCAAAGGTCAAACTGTATAGTCAATCTGTCTTACCGTCTGACAAGGACAAAAGGATACATTCTGCGCTAAGAGGTGTCAATTACAGCTAGCCTGAACCCATCAAGGGGCAGTTTTGAATTGAATGGATTCTTCTAAAACAAAGAAGGTGTGAATTAGTCACATCCTGGGCCACTGTCAGTCACCACAGGGAGACCTACATCTCCCAACAGAGGCAAGATGTGAGACCATTTTGGCTTTAAAAGTAGCTCTCTGGAGAGAGAGAGAGATAAAAGGATACCCAGGACGAACATCACAAAAGCCTGTCCAGTTGAGAGCTGGGAAAAATCCAGAAAAAGCCAAGGAGTTGCCCTGCTGTGAATTCTACACTTCGACTTGTGCAGCAGGGAACTGAAAGTGATCTCCCATCTCTAGATCGAAGACTTAGCTACCAAAGAGATCTACAAAAACCCAGGCCTGCAATTTAAAAGGAAAAATTGACCTCTGAGAAGATTCAACAGGTTACTATGAACCCTGAAAACCTACCTTCAAACCTCTTACAACTTACCTGTTTTCCTCTGCAGCTATCTTTTGTGTGTGTGCTTCCAAATGAATGCATGTGCAGATGCATTTGCAATCATCTCAGGAGTGAATATTTGCTCAATAAATCATTAATCTTCTGTTTTAAACCTGCAAGAAAACCTGTCACTGTCTGTTTATTTGTCAAATAAAACACAAAGGAGTTAAAACCCTAATAACAAAAACACTTGCTGTGGTCAGGTGGGAGTTGAACAGTGGGAACGACCCACACCCCTTATCACATGGCCATCATATCCATTCAATTTTCAGGTTGAATGTTTGGAGAAGTAAACTGCATCAAAAATGTCTGGCAGTGTTAACTTTGAATTTTTCCAGGAATGTGAGTGGGGTGTGGCCCGTGTAAATTTGAATGTCTTTGTGTCTGTTATTTGCATAGACTTTGAAATGTTGAAGTGCTAGAAGGAGCCCTAATGTTTCTTTTTCTATTGCGGAATATTTCCTTTGATGTTTGTTTAGTTGTTTTTGAAAAATAGCCGATTGGTTTCTCAAAACCTGAATCACCATTTTGGAGTAAAACTGTGCTTACTCCAACATCACTGGCGTCAATAGCCACTTAAAAGGTTTGCTAAAATTTGGGACTGCCAATACTGGATTGTTTGTTAAGATTGCCTTCAACTTTTCGAAGGCTAGCTGGCACTGCTCTGACCACACCATTTTTGCACTTTTCTTTTGCATATCAGTTCAGGGAGCAGCCAAGGTGCTGAGGTTGGGAACAAATTTACAGTAGAACCCACACATTCCCAGGAAACACATGATTTTCCCTCTTGCTTTTAAGAATGGGGAAATCTACCAGGGCTTGTACTTTTGCTGTCCTTGGCAACATCCAACCTTAGCCTGCAATGTGTTCTTAATAGGTTACTTTGGCTTTGGTGAGTTTGCTTTTTGTTAAGTTGGCCACTAGGTGTGCCTTAAATGATTTAAATGGTCTTCCCAGGTGTAGCTGAAAAATAACAAGTCATCAAGGTAGACAACAGAGCTGTTTAAACCTGCTACTACCTGGCTCATTAATCTTTAGAATATGGCTGGGGCATTTTTCAGACCGAATGCATTACTTTGCACTGAAATAAGCCATGGGCAGAGAGGGGGGAGGGGTGTGGTGACAAAGGTGGAGATTTTCTTTGCCTGCTGGGTCACTGGAACTTGCCAGTATTCTTTTAATAAATCTATTTTACCGATGTATGTGGAATGTCCTACTTGATCTATGCAGTCTTTGATAAGGGGGAATGGATTTGAGTTGGTTCTTGTAACTGCATTGACTTTGTGGTAATCAATGCAGAGTCTAGCTGAACCATAAGGTTTAGGAATTAGTACTATAGGAGAGCTCCAACCACATTAGCTGGGTTCAATTAAATCATTTTCCAGCATGTACTGCACTTCCATGTGGACCTGAACTAGCTTATCAGGCTACAGTCTATAGGAGTTCTGTTCTATTGGTGGGGTCTCACCTACATCTACATTGTATAATGTTAAGGGTGTGCAACCTGGTTTGTCCCTATAGACTTCCTTGAATTTCTTTAGTAATGTGGTTAGGTCCTGTCTTTGCTGGTCAGAGAGATAGTCCAGCATTGTGTCCAGCAGATTACTGCTTAGAATTTCAGTGTTTTCCAATTTTCCAAGTAGGGTGTTCAATTTTAGAATTTTTGGGGTTCCCTTCCTCACCCAGTTCATCCTCACTACTGCTCTGCTGCTCTACTGCTTTTACTGCCTCACACATACTTACTGGTCTGCCCAGTTCCCGACTGTGGTATCTTTTTAACATGATAACATGGCACAGTCTTTGTTTTTCCTCTTATCTGGTGTATTAGTTAAGTAGTTTACAGCATTCACTCTTTTCCCTACACTATATAAGCCACTAAACCTGGCTTTAGAGGTTCGGCCTGCAAGGTTAACCTTGGTCTTGGTCTCCTGGTTTAAACTTACGAACAGTAGCGTTTTTATCTGCCTGCCTTTTCATTTTTCCCTGAGAGGTTTTGAGGTGTTCCTTTGCTACCACACAGGCTTAGAAAAATCTTTCCTGGAGGGTAGTAATGAGGTTTCCTCTCTTTGATCTAGGAACCTTTCCTTGATCAACTTTGGGGGACCTTTCACCTCATGTCCAAAAACCAATTCGAATGGGCTAAAACCTATAGATTCAGTGTGGGCATCCCTGGTAGCAAACAGCAAGAAAATTACTCTTTTGTCCCAGTCATAGGGGTATTCACAACAACATGCCCGGAACATAGATTTTAGGGTCTGATGATATCATTCCAGAGCCCCTTGTGATTGTGGGTGCTGTGCCAAAGATTTCAGCTGGTCAATACCAAGGCTTTGTACAACCTCCTGGAACATTCAGGACATGAAATTGGTTCCATGATAGCTCAGTATTTATCTGGGGAGTCCGTATTGGGTAAAAAAAACTGGGCTAATCCCTCAACTACAGCTTTGGCAGTAATTTTCCTCAAGGGTATGTCTTCTGCGAATCAGGTGGCTATATCCATGATGGTCAAAAGGTATTGATAACCTGTCCTGGTTTTGGGTAGGGTTCCCACGCAATCTATTAGAACTCTACTGAAAGGTTCCTCGAAAGCAGGAATGGGGATCAGTGGAACAGGTTTGATTGTACATTGTGGTTTCCCAACAACCTGGTAGGTATAGCAGGTCTTGCAAAATTTAACCACATCTTTCTGGATTTGTGGCCAGTAAAAGTGTTGGCTAATCTGGGCCTGGGTTTTTCTGATACCCACGTGCCCGGCCATAGGGATATCACGGGCTATTTGCAGAATCTCTCTGCGATATTTAGCAAGAACTACAATTTGGTGAACTACTGTCTGCTCCTCCTCTGCAAGTCACTGTAGGGGGTCTCCATTTTCTCATCAGGATTTCATTTTTAAAATAGTAGTACTCAGGCAGTTTTTCTGCCTTTGCCTCAGAACAGGCTATCCTTTTTAAATCAGGGTCTGCCTGCTGGACTTCAATTAAGAATAGTCTACTGTACACCTCCCCTAAATCTCCAAAAAATGTTTCAGTCAGCCAGACCTCTGAGTCATCTGACTGAATTACTGGCTCAGCTGTCTCTGGGGGAGTTGCTTGGCCATGGACCGGGTTACTACACAGACAGGAAAGATTACAGGGACCTCCTCTTGTCCTCTTTCTGGCTCCCAGGCCTCATTTGGCTGGTCTAAGACCACTGCTGCTGCAACCACCTTACCCCCAGCCAAATCATTGCTGAGTAGCAAGTCTATTCCAGCCATAGTAGGCCAGGAACAATCCCTATAGTAACTGGTCCAGAAATTAGGTCGCACTGCAATTGGACCCGATGCAGCATTACAGACATGTGTCCTCCCTCAATCCCTTCTACTAGAAGCTTTGCTTTTAGCGAGCGCTCTGGTGGCAAGGTCATTCCTTTACTCAGCATGAGGAATTGAGTGGCGCCATGTGTGTCAAAGCAGGACAATGGGTTTGCCTGTCTCTCTAGAGGGGTACGGGTACACCTTTCCCTTTAAAACAAAATCCTGATAGCCTTCAGGAATTTTCTTTACTTTTGCCTGGTTACCTGCTTGGGCACCCTTTTCTTGGCTAGCCTTGTGCACTCTTACAAAATTAACTGGCTTTCCCTTTAAATTCCAGCAGTCAACTTTCACATGCCCTGCTTTACTGCAATGGGAACACACAGGTCTGTGGAAAACATTCCTGCTCTCTGCATTTTCTTTCCTGACTGTCATGCTTCCCTGTTACAAGTACTCCATCTTTCATCATTTTCCCACTTTCTGTCCTTCCAGAACCTCTGGGAATTATTGTGGAAGGGTTTTCCCTGCAAAAAGGGTTTATAAGTGGGCTCATAGTCATCTGCCATGGTGGCAGCTTCTCTCACCCTTGTAATACTTTCCTCCTCAATATGGGTTCTTATGTTAATTGGGGTGTTATTTTTAAATTCTTCTCATAGAATTACCTCTCTCAACTTTTCATATGAGAGGTCTGACTTGAGAGATCGTATCCAGTGATCAAAAGCCAGATGTTTAATTCTTTCAATTTCAAATTTGGGTACCAACTCATACACATTTAGATTTGTCATTTTAGTTTGTTTGTAGTCAGAAGAACTCTACCTCTTTCAACACTCAGGGATGTAGAATATCAGGTCCTGGAGACTTATCAACCTTCAGCCCCATTAATTTCTCCAATACAACCTTCTTACTAATATTAATTTCCTTCAATTCCTCATTCTCCCTAGTCCCTTGGATCTCTAATTCTGGGAGATTTCTTGTATCTTCTTCAGTGAAGACAGACATAAAGTAATCATTTAGCTTTTCTGCCATTTCTCTATTCCCCATTATAAATTCTCCTTTCTGTGACTGTGAGCAAACATTGGTAGGAGTTGTTTATAGGCCACCAAACAGTAGTGGTAGTGTGGGGCATGGTATTAATCAGGAGATTAGAGAAACATGTAGCTTGGGTAATACAGTAATTATGGCTGTCTTCAATCTGCACATAGACTGGGTAAACTTAATCAGCACTAAAGCTATTGAGGATGAGCTTCTGGAATGTGTTAGGAATGGTTTTCTCGAGCAGTATGTTGAGGAACCGATTTGAGAACAGGCTATTTTAGATCTAGTATTATGTAATGAGAAAGGGCTAATTAATAATCTTGCTGTAAAAGAACTTTTAGGGATGAGTGACCATAATATGATAGAATTTTACATTATGCTTGAAAGTGAAGTAGTTCAGTCTGAATAAAAGCAAAACACTGCAGATGCTGGAAATCTGAAATAAAACCAAAAAGTGGTGGAAATACTCAGCAGGTCTGGCAGCACTTGTGGAGAGAAAAGCAAAGATAAGGTTTTGCCTGAAACTTTAACTGTTCTTCTCTCTCCACAGATGCTGCCAGACCTGCTGAGTATTTCCAGCACTTTTTGGTTTTAGTTCAATCTGAAGCCAGGGTGTTAAATTTGAACAAAGGAAATTCTGAAGATATGAAGGGCAAGTTGGCTGAGGTTGATTGGGAAAATATATTAAAAGTTATGACAGTGCATAGGCAATGAATAGTCTTTAAAGAATTATTACATAGTTTACAGCAACTATACACCTGTGGAAGAGTCTGTCACTCTAGAATTGGCCTTTATAGCCACTCCAGGCGCTGCTGCACAAACCACTGACCACCTCCAGGCACTTACCCATTGTCTCTCGAGACAAGGAGGCCAAAGAAGATATTCGTTCAAGGCACAAAAACCCCAAAATTAAAGGCAGTCTATTGTGGATAACAAAGGAAGTTAGATTGTATAAGATTAAAAGAAAAGGCATATAAAGTTGCCAAAAATAGTAGCAAACCTGAGGATTGGGAGGATTTTAGAATACAGCAAAGGAGGACCAAGAAACTGATAAAGAAAGGGAGAATCGAATATGAAAGTAAACTAGCAAAAAACATAAAAACAGAGTGTAAAAGTTTCTATAGGTACGTAAAAAGGAAATGTTTGGCTAAGACAAATGTGGGTCCATTACAGGCAGAGTGAGGAGAATTTATAATAGGGAATAGAGAAATGGCAGAAAAGCTAAATCATTACTTTGTGTCTGTCTTCACTGAAGAAGATACAAGAAATCTCCCAGAATTAGAGATCCAAGGGACTAGGGAGAATGAGGAATTGAAGGGAATTAGTATTAGTAAGAAGGTTGTATTGGAGAAATTAATGGGGCTGAAGGTTGATCAGTCTCCAGGACCTGATATTCTATATCCCCGAGTGTTGAAAGAGGTAGCTATGGAGATAATGGATGCATTGGTCATCATCTTCCAAAATTCTATAGATTCTGGAGCAGTTCCTGCAGATTGCAAGGTAGCAAATGTCACCCCACTATTTAAGAAGGAAGGGAGAGAGAAAACAGGGAATTACAGACCTGTTAGCCTTACATCAGTCATTGGGAAAATGTTAAAATACATTCTAAAAGATGTGATAAATGGACACTTGGATAATAATGATCTGATTGGGCATAGTCAACATGGATCTATGAATTGGAAATTATGTTTGATGAACCTGTTGCAGTTTTTTCAGGATGTTACTGACAGAATTGATAAAGGGGAGTTGGTGGACGTAGTATACTTGGATTTTCAGAAGGCTTTTGATAAAGTCCCCCACAGGAGGTTGGTTAGCAACATTAAAACACATGGGATAGGAGGTAATATACTGGCATGGATTAAGGATTGATCAACAGGCAGAAAACAGAGAGTAGGAATAAACAAGTCATTCTCACGTTGGCAGGCTCTGACTAGTGGGGTACCGCAAGGATCAGTACTTGGGCCCCTGCTGTTCACAATATATATCAATGATTTGGATGTGGGGACCAAATGTAATATTTCCAAGTTCTCAGATGACACAAAACTAGATTGGAATGTGTGTTGTGAGGAAGATGCAAAGTGGTGTCAAGGGGATTTGGCCAGATTTAGTGAGTAGGCAAGAACATGGCAGATGGAATATAATGTGGAAAAATGTGAGGTTATCCATTTTTGTAGGAGGAATAGATGTGCAGAGTATTTCTTAAATGGTAAGAGATTAGAAAGTGTAGATGTACAAAGGGACCTGGGTGTTCTCGTCAATAAGTCACTGAAAGCTAACATGCAGTGCAGCAAGCAATTAGGAAGGCTAATGGAATGTTGGCCTTTAACACAAGAGGATTTGAGTACAGGAGTAGTAAAGTCTTGTTTCAATTGTATAGAACCTGGGTTAGACCTGGAGTACTGTGTGCAGTCTTGGTCCCCTTACCTTAGGAAGGAAATTATTGCCATAGAGAGAGTGCAACGAAGATTCACCAGACTTGTTCCCTGGATGGTGGAACTGTCCTATGAAGAGAGATTGGGGGAAACTGGGCCTGTATTCTCTCGAGTTTCGAAGAATGACAGGTGATCTCATTAAAACCTATAAATTACTTAAAGGGTAGATGCAGGTAAGTTGTTTCCCCTGGTTGGGGAGTCTAGAACCAGGGGACACAATTTCAAAATAAGGGGGAAGCCACTTAGGACAGAGATGAGGAGACATTTCTTTACTCAGAGGGCTGTGAATCTTTGGAATTCTGTACCCCAGAGGGCTGTGGAAGCTCAGTCGTTGAATATGTTTAAAGCAGAGATTGACAGATTTCTAAATACAAGCAAACTGAACAAACTAAGATGAAATAAAATAAAATCAACACAAAAAAAAATTTTAAAAGGAAAAAGAAAAAATCACTAAAAATAAAAGTAAAACGGGGGGCCCCTCATGCTCTGAAGTTATTGAACTCAGTAATACAGCCACCAGGCTGTAGTGTGCCTATTCGGTAAATGAGATGCTGTTCCTCGAGCTTGTGTTGATGTTCACTGGAGCACTGCAGCAATCCCAGGACAGAGATGTCAGCATGAGAGCAGGGGGGAGTGTTGAAATGGAAAGCAACATAATCAGTAACAAGATCACATAAATGCTGGAAGTCAGATGACACCTTAGAAATAGTATAAAAATGAGAGGTTTTGAAAGCAAAATTTAGGGGTGTTGTATCCTCAAACAACACTTCTCATCCCATGCCTTGCTTGGGGGATTTAAGGTAAAAGTTTACTTTAAATTTTGATGTATATTCTGGATATTCTAAGATAATTTTGCTGTAACATTAGCAAGGTTAAACTTTTGGATTCTATGTTAGAAATAAGAATGTGTGTTATATCTCTCAGTAATATTTGATATTGTGATATACTTATCCACTTAAGAAGTTTATTGCATGTTAAATTCTTTAATAAATCTATAAAAGTTAATAAATGGTTTCATGTAGTATTTTGTATACAACTACAAGAACCCCCTCTCTGTGTCTCTTTAAGTGGAGAGATACGTATTGAAGAGAGTTTCCCAGACCCTTATAATATCTGGGATATTTATGACAGCCATAAATATTAAAAAGAGGATATCTGAAAGATGGTAATGTTCTCTGTTGCTTTTCTTTCTTTGAGGGAAAGCTAGTACAATTCTTTGGACCCAACTAAGTGCCTGAGAATTTGTCTGGTTTGAACTTGATTAAAGGAGATTTATAGGGATGTACTCCTGATTTGGTTTAGTCCCTCTAAGGGGTTAAGGTCATAGATCACTTCAAAGGGATATGGGGATAGCGTGGGAAAAAGGCATTGAAGTGGATCATCAGCCATGCTTGTATTGAATGGCAGAGCAGGCTCGATGGCCTACTCCTGCTCCTATGTTCCTATGCTCCCTACTTACCAATTCACCTTGCCCAATGTACTTTTGGCCATTTTAATCGACTAGCTATTTTCTCAAAGGAGATAAAATAAGATTTGACCTCCTCCACATTACATTTTGCCACTAGTCTTGAGTGTGTCAAAATGTCAGAATTTTTCTCTGAATTTAGGATAAGGTTTGAGTGGCTGGTGGCATTCTCACCTTGTGCTTGCAGCCTTTCTAACTCAACCTTCTTCATCTCTTTCTTCCCCTCTGTTTGGTATTTCCTCTCTTTTCAACTGAATTCTAGCTAGGATTATTTTCTCAGTCTCAGACTTCATGCTTGCTTCTTTGATTCTGCGGTCAGATCAAAATGGCTAGCTAGATTCTTCACTATTTCAGTTTCTTTGTTTGGGCAGCTAGGTTTTTAATCTTGAATACTTAATTGATTTAACTTAGCATGGGATATGCCTCCCTACTCTACAAACTCTTCAGCATTAAATGTGGCCATGTCTTTTTGTTTCTAGCACTGCAGAGAAGAAAAGAATGATACGAGAAAACCTGTTTGTTCAATTTCCTCAGTTTTAGAGGTCAATGTTCCTCCTGTTTCCCAATCTCTCATTTAATCTGATTGTTCAAAAATCCTGGCTCTGCGCTCCCAATTTGTTATGGGCAGATGGAAAATGGGGTGACTGGTTTCCACTTGTCACTTCCCAACTGACTGCAGATAGTGTTTTTGTTAAACTAGTGCTTCAGCCCCTGTGCTTTTTTTTGCCAAATGAATAGACTGTGACAGGTTTTCTTGTAGGTTTGAAGAAGTTTAAATATTTATTGAGCAATAATCACTCAAAATGATCGCAACACCATCCACATACACATTCACTCTTGCATGCACACTCAAGAATAGATAGATAGAGGGAAAAAGTGGAAAAACCTGTGGGGTCCTCTTGAAAAGTAAGTTTTTAAAATTGCAGGCCTGTTTGCTGGTTGTCTTGCACTTACTGGGATGCTGAAGTTTTCTGGCAATTTGTAGATGGTGCTGATACTTCTTAGTTCAATTTTCACAGGTGGAGGAGTTGTTTAGAAGTCACTCCCTTATTTCTCTGCTGCAGTTGGTTGTGATCACACCTCAGCAGGGTTCAACTGTCTTAGCTGGAATTGATCTTTCTCTCTCTCATCCTTGTGCTGGAATTAAAGATGGCTTTTGATGTTCTTTCTGTGGCTGGAGATTTCTCATTGATATCCTGATGTTCTCTTTTGTGCTCCAAAAAAGGTTACCTTTAAAGGTAAACTCATTAAGTGTTAGTCTCTCCCATGTGACTTTAGTTTTCAGTTCCTGAAGGGCTACACTATAGCTCTGATGGCAGTCTGTTTTGATAAGATGAGGTATTTTCACACTTTATTGCAATAATTGTGGCTGGAGATGGGCCGTCTGCGTGTGCCTTTGTTTTAGCTTGTTTTTGTGGATAGCTCACATCGTATGTGATGATCTGCTTATAATTTCAATGCGGACACGGTTAACAACTTTTAGTTCGAGCAGACATGAATATGTATTTCAGTGCAGAAGAAGGTGGATGTCATGTGACTTTGTCCTCCATCTTGTTGAAGGCAAGTGTAACAGTCTTTTTTTTAAAATAACTCTCCAGTTTTTTTTTCTATTTCCAATATTTCACTTCCCATGAGCATGACAATATATTTGCATGCCATTTAATTTTAGACTAAACTCTCTAATTTTCTCCTCAGCCTATCATTGGCCATCCGGCTGCAGCTGAGAGGGCTGTTGACTGGACAACCTAATTCCCGATCTTCACCAATGTTGGAATAAATTCATTGATCCCAGCAGTGAGCTATGAAGATAGAATGAATCGGAGAAATTGGCCCTTGAGTGTTGTATCTCCAGCTCCAATCTGTGCTATCTTCAAGCATGGCCCCCCACTGGGAGTGAAACTGGCTGTTGGCTATGCCGGAGAGTGATCCAGAGTTTCCCACTGATTTACCTTTACTTCTTGTGTTAAAGCCCCTGGATTTCACTCAGTGTTTTCTTACATTGACATGGCACTGATCAAGAATGCAGTACTGTGGGAGAATTGAGCTTGTGTCTCTCCACCCTGCACGCTGTGATTTTATGCATTGGAGCTCAATCAGCCCCATATATTTATGGACACAGAGCTATGCCCGATCTTTGTTTAAAAAACTTTCTCATAAGTTTATTGTACATTTCTCCTTTCTGTTATCCTTACAGAGCAGACTATTTATCAATAAACAACCCAGAGAATTCTTAGGAATTTGGCAAAAAAATAGTTGGGTTTGTGCATACATTAAAGCTGTCAGGAGTGGACATTACTTGACTTGAATAGGGTTGAACTTCCACACAAAAATTGAATCTGTGTGTCCTATCAAAACCTGACTAAATGAAAAGATAAATACATTTTGTATGCACCGTAAATAATTTGTTAAAAATCTTTATTTCCAAGTGAAAGGTAACATGATCAACTTATCAATCACAATAAAATGAGAAACAGAAATTGGAAAGCAAGTTTGAGCTTCTCCATTACCTTATCAAATAAAACTTTGTAACTGTACATAAGTAGACTATGACAAGCTTCTACCACGAGAACACATCTTACTAACAGTGACAAATATTAGTCATGACAAGATGTACTTATTACATGAATTTTATATCATTTTTAATTGTAAGCAGTAATAAAACATAAAGGAAGATAAGGTAACGTAAGCAAAAGTGGATACTTTTTTTTTTAATAATTTAATTTCCAAACACTGACCAGGTTTTTTTTAGAAACCCCTCAGTAGCAAACGTTAGTGGATTTAATGTGCATTCTGTATCATGCTGGCAGACGTTGGACGGCGAAGCTTACCAGAAACACTTCACAGCAGGTTCTGGACTTGCTATCTCAGGGTCTAGTTTCGTTCATACTTTATTTCTCCACTGTCTTCAAACACAGACCTTCTACTAAAAGGCAAGATCTTTCCATGGCTGCCATGCAGAATGATATATTTATGAACATTTTGACCACTCTCTGCACTAGCACTCCTTCCCAATGTCACAAAGATCCAGCCCTGTTGACAAGATAAACTGTGATATTGACAGTGGAGAACCACTGACTCTAAGAAGCTCCTTTTAGTGCTGATTAGCTCTGGGGCTCTAGTTTGATGAGTCCTCATTGATAGAAATAAAAATAGAAAAGATTAATAGGAGTGACCTACAGCATTCATTTTCATAATGCATGTATTCAATATGAAAACAAGGAAAATAAATCACACTCCTTTGTTTCCCTCAAGACTTTGCAGTAGTTTATCTAAAATTACTACTTTTTTTAACAGAAATTCAATCACTGTCAAGGGTAACAATAATTGTTAGCATGTTTTGAAGCATTCAGAGGCATGAAGTAGGTGATAGGCAAATATAACAACCAATCATTTTGATTGCACAGCAACAAAAATAATTGCACTCCATCTATCTTTCAGTCTTTACATCACCAATCCCAAACAAACCAATGCTGGTGTCCTGAAGAGTAACACTGAGGCGCTTATTAAAAATGATAATCATATTTCTTTTATTGGTACTGTATAACAAAACCATCATAAAAACGTGTTATGTAACCTTAAAGTAAAATGAATATACTGTATTAGGTAACCTGAATGGAAGATTTTATGTGTGCTTTTGCATTATTATAAAACATATAACAAAATATGGAAACAAGTACATATGCAATGAGGCTAGTAGTTAGGATTGATGTAAGAGGACATCTTCCTAAGAAATCCTATTTAGACAATGTTATGAAGTGAACTATATATATAAACTAATAAATTATAGAGGGTGAGTTGCACACAAGAATACCATCCCAGGATTGTTTAGGAATTTGTACTGATGCAGTCCTGAGTCAATCAATAGGTCTAAAGCAAAAAAAAATTATGTCATACACATAACTAGACATTATTTCGAAATAGGCACTTTTAGGATAGGCACTATCCTTGCTGTGATATCTGACTGAATCAACTGCATAGTGGCAGCTAGTAATATTAATGACCAATGATGTCAGAAGCTCAGAAAGATAAGAATGAAATATTCAAACCCTAAGGGTAGATTTTGTCTTTACTGCCTGAGTGTGTAGCATCACTGACATAGATTATGGAGGAGGATTCCTCCCATTACATCTGCATGCACTAAAGCCAATTAATGTTAAGATTCTTCTCAAGAAGACCACTTCTTGCTGGTTTGAGTTTTCTCCAGCTTTGTTATAACTTTTAAAGGTGCCTGGCAGTCAATTGGAAACTTTTTAACATTTTGAGAGAATCATTTTTAACATTTTGAGAGATTAGACATTGTCATCTATACTGTCCACTCCCTTGATATTACAATGTGTCTTAGCATCCATTTGCAAAGCTGCTTTGTGAATGGCCTTATTTAAATTTGCCAGCTAGCAGTGTCACTCCAGTCTGTCAGCTACTGACCATGCTCCTCAGAGACTGGTAGCTGAAGTATAAAGCAGCCTTAATCTGTCAGCAAAGCATGGATGTGTAATACAAAGCTAGTGAGGCTGAAGACCAAAGACTTATATGTCCACGTCCTTCAAGAATTGTCCTTCAGTTGAAAGATCTTCGAGTTTAGAAATGGAACATTTCTGATTTCAATGAGCTATTGTCAGCATCAGTTACTCCCCGGTCAGGCTAAAAGCAAAATTAAACTCCCTTCCATTCTTCATTAACAATGTCTCTCAGTCCAAGCATCAGCAGAGGTTTTTCCATGTCTTACACAAGCCATCCTATGGTTTTTCTTAGTGAGCATTTTGTGCTGTTAGTTTCTGCCATTGACCAGCTAGATCGTGACTGCTCAAATTTATTTTACATGGGATTCTTGTAACCATTACAGACAGAAGAAAATCCTGAAATCCTATCAGGCTGACTTGGATTGGAACCTGAATTTTAGTGACAAAAGGCA
Organism: Heterodontus francisci; assembly: GCF_036365525.1. Lineage (NCBI taxonomy): Eukaryota > Metazoa > Chordata > Chondrichthyes > Heterodontiformes > Heterodontidae > Heterodontus > Heterodontus francisci. The sequence continues at coordinate 201,563,115 of NC_090374.1, read as the reverse complement.
GAGTCAAATCTCACCACCCCATCCCCTTGAAATAATTACTTTTGGCTTTTTTTTTCTTTCTAAAGTGATTGTTTCAGTCAGTGATGCGCACAGAAGAACATCCAAAAATATGTCCTCATTCATGCAAAATGATGCACATGGACTAATTATCTTAGGCAACTGTGGCACAACTGCCAAAAATTCATTTCAGGATTTTAATTGGAGTCTTGTTTCCTGAAGAGTGCTCTTGGGGTATGAGCCCCATAGAGACACAACTTATGTTTATCAGAATAGCTGACAATGATGAGAAAGTCTGATTATAAAGGGAGAATTGTGGGATTTGGATTTGTGCCCACAATGCCCCACATGAGTTCCTGATCTCAGTCTTGTCTGTTTGAAAGTTACATTGGACAGCTTCATGCACGATGTGCCTCCAAATCCCTCTCCAGGCTGCCTGCCCAATCCATTCATGATCTAATATGGGGGTAATTTTAACCTCATACACCCACCAGGATATTGGCATAAACAGGTTAGCCACCTACAAAGTAAAATCAGGTGGTATGCAAAGCGGATGGTCTGATTGTGTCAGTTACCTGCCAGGTAAGTTGGACTGAATTTCTTCCTACTCTTGATGGGGTTCAATGGTGCTCCTGTTTTACATTCTGCTCGATTTTAATTTTTTTTGAAGTCAATAGAAAGTAAAACAAAGTGTGGTGCAAAATGGATGCTCGATCCAGTTCTTTCAGTTTCCTGCCAGACAGGTTCGGTTAATATTGCACCTTGGTTTCTCAATAATAGACACGTCCAAGGAAGACTACTAGAAGGCAGAGGTAAATCAGTGCATGTACTTCCATAGAGGGAGAGAGGGAAGGAAACTAGAAAGGAGAGGCAGCCCAAGTTCCTCTTGCATGCTGCTTAGTGGCTTGTTTATATTGTGATTTGTGGTGGTCAGGACTGTGGTCTTCAGCCCATCTCTGAATGAATAAAATCATACTGGCTTTGGGCAGTGAGACATATGATCCTGTTTGCAATAAACCTCAAGCGGTCTTACTATAATATTAAAATGCAGTGATTAATATTCCCTTCACTTTTGCAGTGCCAGGCTCACCCATGAAAATTTGATGCAGGGAGACCTGCAACCTATTGTACTCAAGAAGGATACCTGAAGGAGTTCAGAATTAATTTTGAGGTTTGATTTCACATGGTCATGTATGCCCTGCTATATTTGGCTCCTTGTCTTAGTTACTGTTTCTGGGTAGTCTTCCTCTTTTGTCTCTTCAGTTATTTTTTTCTGTCAATACTTTGCTTCATTATTCTTGGTTGCAGCTGTCATTGAAATCACACCATAGAAAGAGAAGAGCATTGGTATTTCTTTAGGGTAGTCCAAACATGTTTCATAATTGAAATAAAGAGGGGTTTGTGAGGAACCAACAGATGCAAGTGCATTGACACCTGAGGTGTTTTGGCTACATTTGTTACTACACTGGGATCCACATTTATAGGTCTCTCCACACATACTTGGGACTTTTCAGAGGACATCTGTCTTTGCTGCCTCTACTTCACCAGGCAGGCTGTCACAAAGTTTGCCATCTGCTGCACAACGTCCTACAGACAATATCTTGATCATGTACAGCTCTTCTGGTAGAAGTGAAGGGTACCACAGCATGAAGCTTTTGTGTTACTGGATCCTTCCAAGCCACACCAGGAGACACCTGCCACATCAGACAAACTCTAATGCACACCTGTATCAGCCAAGTGCTAAACACTACTCCTGAAAGAGACAACACACTCCATCACTTTTAGGAGACAGCAGATGGACAGGGCATACAGGTTTCACTGGGTGCCAGAGTTACCTTCATTGCAAAGTCTTGAACATGGTAGCAATGATCCCGCTAAGCTGTACAGGTATACGGCCACACAGCAGCCTGGAAGGTACCATGTAGGCCTTGTTCAGTTCAGTGCGTGGCCATGCAAAAAATTTAAAGGGACCGTGCATTGGAAAAACTGGACCCGCACAATTAAATTTTGAAGATAACATTGCATGTTACCCATATGGCTATCAGGGGTTCATATCACCCCCAATGATCATCAACAGAAACAATTTCCATTCAATTAATGTTCAGGTTGTATCTGACCACTTTCTTTTGGGCCTCCTTATCTCGAGAGACAATGGATACGCGCCTGGAGGTGGTCAGTGGTTTGTGAAGCAGCGCCTCTGACCACTAAAACATGATTATGTACACCACTGTCTATTATCCTGGAAGCAGCCATGATGCATTCATTAGGCAGCATTTGAAAACGAAGCACGGAATAGAGGATTCTTAGGAGAATGTGGTACTCCCCTCTACATCCATAGTGCTGACCCCATTGAATTCCCTCCTAGCACTTTGGCCTGGACACTTCAACAGCAATAACAACATGCATTTATAGAGCACCTTCAATATCTGTTTGCTATTTCTTTGTTACCAGCCTTTTTGGTGCACCGCCTGCAGCAGCACCTCGAAGCTGCAACATCGAAGGGAGTCTTACTGCTTACATGTCTCGGCTGTATCAATTAGTTCATTTTACTGGCACCACCACAACTTTTACTTTATGTGGCAAGTTGCAGCCTTCTGAGAGCTGCTACCTCATTGCATTTCCAGTCAAGTATGCTGCAGACCAAGCTTTTTCTGTTCCATAAGTCTATTCAAAAGTGGAAGGGATTCCCATTGCAAAATCTGGCAAGACAGGCCCCTGCATTATCAGCTTTAGTGAGCTTGTTGTATGGAACAGTGCAATTTCATTTTTGCCTGTCTTTCAAAATCAGTGCACATGGACGAGGCCGACCCTGTAGCTGGATTTGAAAAAAAAACCTTTTGAAAATGATAAATCAGTAATGTATCACACTTCCTTTTGGAAGCCTTGATATTAGCACTGATCTTTATGAAAAAATCATTCTCGGGTTGTGGGTATCACTGGCATATATCACCCAATCACCTGCATATATCACCCAATCACTGGCATATATCACCCAATCACTGGCATATATCACCCAATCACCTGCATATATCACCCAATCACTGGCATATATCACCCAATCACTGGCATATATCACCCAATCACCTGCATATATCACCCAACCCTCGTTGCTGTTGGGAAGATTGTGCTTCTTGAAATTCTGGTAGCAGTTTGACACAACTGAATAATTAGCGAGGCCACTTTAGAGGGCGGTTAAGAGTCAGCTCATTGATATGGGACGTATCAGTCAGACTGAGTAAGGACAGCAGGTTTCCTTCTCTGATGGGCACTAGTTAAACAGTTTGGTTTTTACGACAATGGGCAGCTTCATGGTCACTTTTACTGGCACCAATTTCTTCTTTGCAGATTTTTTAAAAACTGAATTCACATTCTGAAACTGCCATGGTGGAATTTTACTCAAATTCTTTGGATTATTTGTCCAGGTCACTGGATTATTAATTCAGTAATTTAGTTGAGATGCAATAGAGTTGAAGGAAGTAGGAACAAACAAAGTAGGTAGCTGTGAATAATAAAAATTGGGAAATGTTTTGCTTTTAGTAACATATCAGTTAGTAGAATATAGAAACTTGAGGAGTGACTGTGAACTAGACATATTATAAAGGCCACGCTTTTGTATCATCATTGCAAGTTGCACATTATGAGCTGAATTTTCTAATTGCAGGTAGGAAACAGGAACCTGGACTGTTTCCGGGTCCCAAGCCTGCCGACTTGGGGGGAAACACTCACTGTTTGGAATTTTGACCGGGGCGCCCAAAATTGACATGGACACAGGTTCGCTGTCCAAATAAGGGCAGCAGACGTGCTCTCAAAGCTGGAGGATCAATCGTAGGCCTTCCAGCTACAGAGGAGCATGCTGCAATGAATGTTAAATGACTGAGAGGGCATCTCTACATGAAGGTGCCCTCTCTCCAACTTTTATAAAAATTTAATTTCAAATTAGAAATAGCAGCCAGAAAATAATTGGGAATCCTTCTACAGGGCTGCCACTGGGTGCCTGCATCCAGGCAGTTGAACTGACCCCATCGCATTGGGAAACTGGAGACTGACTGGAAAGGCTCTAAATCAGCCTAATTGACTGCCCGCCTCGTTGGGGCAGGCAGCCCTGCTGGCCCCGAAACCCACCTCAGCCAAAATGGCCGATGCCAGGAAAGAGGTTGTGAAACCAGAACGCCGGTCGTACTGGTATTTTCCTGCCCCTGCCGCCTCTGTTCCCAACCTCAGCAGGGCCCAAAAATCTGCCCTTTGTGTCTGTTTGATTCTTTGTCCCTGGAACTCTAGAAAATGTGAAAGATAAAAAAAAAACAGACTTTCAGAACAAGGGTGCACTAAAATAATTGTTAAGAAAGAGTCATTAGAATGCAAAAAAAAAAATGATCACAGATGTGCTTCTGAATGTAGCCCCTGGACTTGATAGACTGCCAACAGAAATCCTGCTTAATTACTTGTATACATTTTCAAGGACTGTGAGCAATTTTCACTACAAGGCAACAGATCAGGATGTTACAGCATAGCCTCCCCTTAGCTAACTGCTGCCAGCACCTTCTAAAAATCAGCTGATCTTGGTTGCATCAGACAGTAGTATCTTCCTACATTTACAGTGATATCTGGGTCTGTATCACTAATTCTGTTTAGATTATTTGATAGTATTGCACTCTGTTGGGTAAGCTTAGCACTCAAAGTTATGGATCATTAAAAGAGGAATCTAAAATTTGTAAACTTATTCACAACTTCTCACGGGTTTCTCAGATTATAACAGTGATTTTGGCAGGGCAGCTGGATCAGAGGATCCACATGGATCATCATCTGAATTTCTTTCTGTGTTCGCCTGTAATTCCAGTAGAATTCCAGCTGGCCTATAGTAAGTGGCTATGAGCTGCTGAGCTGTAACCAAGCAAACGCGACAGTTCATTTATCAATAAAAACTACTGGAAACTATTGAAAAAGAAAACTGAAATACATTTAGTTAATGGTCATGGCAGTCATACTGTTAAGTGCGGCTGACAGTGGGATAGTCGGATATGATATTTGTTTTGGGGGGAATTCATATGCGTGAGTGATTCGTAATACTCATCAAGGTGAGAAATATTAGAACTGAGGAACAGAATAATTTTGTCACCCAATGTCAACATCAAGATGTCTTAAATTAATTTCGCCCAACAAGTTTATTGTGTCTTTGGTGCAAACTCAGTAAAGTATCCTGCAGGGATGTCCAATAATTTGAGGCTGGTGGTCGGGCCACGTATGATTATTCAGAATTGAAGATCCCCAGAGTCACAAATAGGGACTTCCCCATGCTCAAAAAATGCAAGATCGCCAGACACAAAAAGCAAGACCACATTTGCAAAAAGTGCGATCACAAACAACAACAGCAATTTGCATTTATATAGAGCCTTTAACATAATAAAATTCCCCAAGATGCTTCGCAGGGGCATCTTAAAACAAAATATGATGCAGAGCCACTTAAGGAGATGTTAAGCCAGATAAAGGGCCTGTTTCTATGCTGTACGACTCTATGACTCTATGACCAAAAGCTTGGTCAAATAGGTAGGTTTTAAGGAGTGTCCTAAAGGAAGAATTGAAGGGTTAGGGAAGAAATTCTAGAGCTTAGGGACCAGGTAGCTGAAGGCACAGACACCAAGGGTGGAGCAATTAAGATCGGGGGTGCTCAAGAGGCCAGAATTATAGGAGCGTGACTATCTTAGAGGGTTGTGGGCTGGATTATAGAGATAGGAGGCATTTGAAAGCAAGGTTGCAAATTTTAAAATTGAGGTGTTGCTTAATCGGGAGCCAATATAGGTCAGTGAACACAGGGGTGACGGGTGTTAGGACATGGGCCGCAGAGTTTTGGATGGTCTTATGTTTGTGGAGGGTATAATGTGGGAGGCTGGCCAGGATGAATAGTCAAGTCTAGAGGTAACAAAGGCATGGATGAAGGTTTCAGCAGCAGATGAATTGAGGTAGGGGCAGAGTCAGGCAATGTTGTGGAGATAGAAATAGGTGGTTTTAGTGGTGGAGCAGATGTGGGGTTGGATGGGGTCAAATATGACACCAAGGTTGCAAACAGTTTGGTTCAGCCTCAGACAGTTGCCAGGGAGAGGAATGGAGTCGGTGGCGAGGGCCAGTCTTCCCAATATTTCATTGGAGGAAATTTCTGTTCATCCAGTACTGGGTGTCAGAGCAGCAGTCTGATAATTTAGAGACAGTGGAGGGGTTGAGAGGAGTGGTAGTGAGGTAGAGCTGCAACTTGTCAGCGCATATGTGAAAACAGACAGGAAGCAGAGAGTGGGCATAAATGGGGTATTTTCAAGTTGGTAGGCAGTAAATAGTTGGGTGCCACAAGGATCAGTGCTGGGACCTCAGCTATTTACAATCTGTGTTAATGACTTGGATGGAGAGACGGAGAGTAATGTATCTAAGTTTGCTGATGATACAAAGCTCGGTGGAAAGGTAAGCTGCAGGGAGGCTGCAGAGAGAAATAGGTTAAGTGGGTGGACAACAAGATGGCAAATGGAGCATAATGTAGGGAAGTGTGAAGTTGTTCACTTTGGTCGTAAAAATAGAAAAGCAGAATATTTTTTAAAATGTGTGAAACTGGTAAGTGTTGATGTTCAGAGATACTTAGGGATACTCGTACAAGGAACGCAGAAAGTTAACATGCAGGTGCAGCAGGCTATTAGGAAGGCGAATGGCATGTTGGCCTTTATCGCAAGGAGATTGGAGTACAGGAATAAAGAAGTCTCACTAAAAAATTGTACAGGGCTTTGGTGAGACCGCACCTGGAATACCGTGTGCAGTTTTGGTCTCCACATTTAAGAAAGGATATACTTGCACTGGAGACAGTGCAGCGAAGATTTACTAAATTGGTTCCTGGGATGGGGGGGTTGTCCTGTGATGAGATTCTGAAAGGGCTTGATAGGGTAGAAGCTGAGAGATTGTTCCCACTGGTCAGGGAATCTAGAACACTGGGACACAGTCTCAGGATAAGGGGTCAATCATTCAGGACTGAGATGAGGAGAAACTACTTCACTCAAAGGATTGTAAATCTTTGGAATTCTCTACCCCAGAGGATTGTGGATCCATCATTGAATACATTTAAGGCTGAGATAGACAAATTTTTGGATTCGCAGGGAATCTAGGGATATGGGGAGCAGGCAGGAAAGTGGAATTGAAGCCCAAGATCAGCCATGATCATATCGGATGGTGGAGCAGGCCCGATGGACCATATGGTCTACTCCTGCTTCTATTTCTTGTGTTCTTGTGTTCAGTTTCCATCTCCTGTTAGATCATTATAGGATTTTTTTCTTTATTAATTCATGGGATGTGTGCGTCACTGGCTTGGCCAGCAATTATTTCCCATCCCTAATTTCCCTTGAGAAGGTGGTGGTGAGCTGCCTTCTTGAATCGCTGCATTCCATGTGAGGTAGGGACACCCACAGTGCTGATAGGAAGGGAGTTCCAGGATTTTGACCCAGCGACAGTGAATGAACGATGATATAGTTCCAAGTCAGGATGGTGTGTGACTTGGCGGGGAACTTGTAGCTGGTGGTGTTCCCCTGCATTTGCTGCCCCTGTCCTTCTAGTTGGTAGAGGTTGCAGGTTTGGAAGGTGCTGTCTAAGGAGCCTTGGTGCATTGCTGCAGTGCATCTTGTAGATGGTACGCACTGCTGCCACTGTGCGTCGGTGGTGGAGGGAGTGAATGTTGTGGATGGGGAGCCAATCAAGCGGGCTGCTTTGACCTGGATGTTGAGTGTTGTTGGAACTGCACTCATCCAGGGGCAAGTGGAGAGTATTCCATCACACTCCTGACTTGTGCCTTGTAGATGGTGGACAGGCTTTGCGGAGTCAGGAGGTGAGTTACTCGCTGCAGGATTCCTAGCCTCTGACCTGCTCTTGCAGCCACGGTATTTATATGGCTACTCCAGTTCAGTTTCTGGTCAATGGTCACCCCTAGGATGTTGATAGTGGGGGATTCAGCGATCGTAATGCCATTGAATGTCAAGGGGACATGGTTAGATTCTCGCTTGTTGGAGATGATCATTACCTGGCACTTGTGTGGCGTGAATGTTACTTGCCACTTATCAGTCCAAGCCTGGATATTGTCCAGGTCTTGTTGCATTTCTACATGGACTGCTTCAGTATCTGAGGAGTCCTAATGGTGCTGAACATTGTGCAATCATCAGCGAACATCCCCACTCTGACCTTATGATTGAAGGAAGATCATTGATGAAGCAGCTGAAGATGATTGGGCCTAGGACACTACCCTGAGGAACTCCTGCAGTGATGTCCTGGAGCTGAGGTGATTAACCTCCAACAACCACAACCATCTTCCTTTGTGCTAGGTATGACTCCAACCAGCGGAGAGTTTTTCCCATTGACTTCAGTTCTGCTCGGGCTCCTTGATGCCATACTCGGTCAAATGCTGCATTGATGTCAAGGGCAGTCACTCTCACCTCACCTCTTGAGTTCAGCTCTTTTGTCCATGTTTGAACCAAGGCTGTAATGAGGTCAGGAGCTGAGTGGCCTTAGCGGAACCCAAACTGCGCGTCACTGAGCAGGTTATTGCTAAGCAAGTGCTCTTGATGACACCTTCCATCACTTTACTGATGATCGAGAGTAGACTGATGGGGCGGTAATTGGCCAGGTTGGACTTGTCCAGCTTTTTGTGTACAGGACATACCTGGGCAATTTTCCACATTGCAGGGTAGATGGCAGTGTTGTAGCTGTACTGGAACAGCTTGGCTAGGGGCGCGGCAAGTTGTGGAGCATAGTTCTTGAATACTATTGCCGGAATATTGTCAGGACTCGTCGCCTTTGCAGTATCCAGTGCCTTCAGTCATTTCTTGATATCACGCGGAGTGAATCGAATTGGCTGAAGTCTGGCATCTGTGATGCCGGGGACTTCAGGAGGAGGCCGAGATGGATCATCAACTCGGCACTTCTGGCTGAAGATTGTTGCAAATGTTTCAGCCTTATCTTTCGCACTGATGTGCTGGGTTCCCCCATCATTGAGGATGGGGATATTTGTGGAGCCACTTCCTCCAGTTAGTTGTTTAATTGTCCACCACCATTCATGGCTGGATGTGGCAGGACTGGAGAGCTTCGATCTGATCCGTTTGTTTTGGGATCGCTTCGCTCTATCGCATGCTGCTTATGTAGGATTCTGCTGGTCGAGGCTTTAGAGAAGAGTGTGGCCCATAGATACTTTGTACCTTACCTCTTGGCTGGAACAGAATAGGCTTTAAGCTATGATGGTTATGGTGGAAAGATTGGGGGAAGGGCAAGAAAAGGTGAAAATATTAATCTAATAGTTATCGGCTGGACTAAAATGAGAAACTCTGATTGTGGATGATCAAAAGAATCCTTACTGAAATGGCCAATTTCCTTGCACCTGGGTATGTGATCTTAACAGAGTCAGAGTTCTTATACATTTTTCATTTTTTCACAATTCATTTTTAAATGTTGCAGTCCAGCATACATTTTTTAAGGTGTGAGGCTAGAATTGTGAAAACACTTTTTCTACCCTGATTTAAACAAAATCATAGACCAGCAAGTTCAAAATCGGAACTACATCACAATATCTTATGAAATCAACATGAATAGATGCTATTCTTCAATTCTAGGGGAATGGTTCCAACTGATCAGGAACAATAAATGTATTTTCATTTCAGGGTTAATTGTATTGAGAATTGAGTTCCATGTTATGATTCCAGTCTTGTCAATGTTATGACTCAAACTACAATCTTTTCACCTGTCTGATACAAAGAGAATCTCCCTCCACCCACCCTCACCCTCTACCAACACCCAGCAACTTGCAAAGAAATCTCAGGTCTTTCAATCTCTTCATCCACAAATCTATTTATCAATACAATTTCTTTTTGTGTATCAGAAGAAAAACTATAGTATTTAAACTAATTTCTTATTTTAATTTTTTAAAATGCACAAACAGGAAAAGGAAATATAGTCCTTCTGCAGTTTCATCACACCATACACTAAATTGTTTAAAATTCCAGTGCCTCCAAAAATACAGCTTCGGTTTTGAAACGAGGCCATTCGGCCCTCCAAGCCTGCGCCGATCATGATGCCTTTCTGAACTAAAACCTTCTGCAATTCCGGGGACCGTATCCCTCTATTCCCATCCTATTCATGTATTTGTCAAGATGCCTCTTAAATGTCGCGATCGTACCTGTTTCCACCACCTCCCCGGCAGCAAGTTCCAGGCACTCACCACCCTCTGTGTAAACAGCTTGTCTCGCACATCCCCTCTAAACTTTGCCCCTTGCACCTTAAACCTATGTCCCCTAGTAACTGACTCTTCCACCCTGGGAAAAAGCTTCTGACTATCCACTCTGTCCATGCCACTCATAACTTTGTAAACCTCTATCATGTCGCCCCTCCACCTCCGTCGTTCCAGTGAAAACAATCTGAGTTTATCCAACCTCTCCTCATAACTAATACCCTCCAGACCAGGCAACATCCTGGTAAACCTCCTCTGTACCCTCTCCAAAGCCTCCACGTCCTTCTGGTAGTGTGGCGACCAGAATTGTACGCAATATTCTCAGTGTGGCCTAAGTAAGGTTCTGTACAGCTGCAGCATGTCTTGCTCATACCGATGAAGGCAAACATGCCGTATGCCTTCTTGACTACCTTATCCACATGTGTTGCCACTTTCAGTGACCTGTTGACCTGTACGCCCAGATCTCTCTGCCTGTCAATACTCCTAAGGGTTCTGCCATTTACTGTATACGTCCCACCTGTATTAGATCTTCCAAAATGCATTACCTCACATTTGTCCAGATTAACATTTGTTTTGATTAAAAAACACTACCAAAACCTTCTGTTTAAAATGTAAGAGATTTTAAAGATATCTAAAGACTTCTTACTGGAATGGAGTGCATACTCTTTGTAATGGTGCTGACTTCCAATATTTCCCCAGAGTTCCAGCCAACCATAGAGCTAGGACTAGGGGCAAAGTGCAGATGCCAGCACCATTAGTAAATAAAATGCATGGCTGTGGAGTTTGAACTCTTGCTGCAAAAACTAAAGTATCTTTGAATTTCAATACCTAAAGTTAGACTTAGTTAAAGTTATCTTGTTATTCAAACCTTTATATTTACATGACTAGTCACTACTTATGGCAAAGTTGCTTCAATATGTAAGCCCTCTATAGCTATTTCATGGATTGAAGGATAGGGGAGCAAAAAGAAAAGAAAGCAGGGAAGAGGTTCTTATTGTGGCCAATGAAGTACTTTTGAAGTACAGTCACTCTTGTAATGTGGGAAGTATCGCAGCTAATTTGCACACTGCAAGCTCCCACAACAGCAATGTGATATTGATCAGATAATCTGTTTTTGTGATGTTGATTGATGGGATAAACATTGGCCAGGACACTGGGGAAAACTCCCTGCTCTTCAAAATGCATCATGGGATCTTTTTCATCCACCTGAGAGGGCAGACAGGGCCTTGGTGCAACATCTCATCCAGCTCTGTACTGCACTGGAGAGTCAGCTTTATGCTTAAGTTCTATAATGGGACTTGAACCCACAACCTTCTGACTTAAAGGCAAGAGCATTACTAACTGACCCAATGGAGTTACTCAAATTTAATACATAGGGCTGAATTTTATTAGCGCACCACAAGTGGCGATGCGCTTTGGTGTCAGCAGCCTTCAGGCGCGGATGAGCCATTGCTGATCCCCCGCGATATTTCGCACAGGGGCTCATTGAAATGGAGCGGGGTGGAGCAGCTGCCCCTGATGTCATAGATGGAGCGGCCGCCCCTGATGTCCCCAGCAACGGCATCCGGCACCACCACGGAGGCGCCGGTGCAATTTTTAAAGGGCTTCAATCCCTGCAGTTTAATTTAAATTTTTAAAGGTCCTACTGGACAAAAATTGAACATAAAAGGGGAATGGAGGGGAACTCGCAGGTGGTGGTGTTCCCATGCATCTGCTGCCCTTGTCCTTCTAAGTATAGAGGTCGCAGATTTGGAAGGTGCTGTCTAAGGAGCCTTAGTGCGTTGCTGCAGTGCATCTTGTAGATGGTACACATTGCTGCCATTGTGCGTTGGTGGTGGAGCGATAAATGTTGAAGGTGGTGGATAGGGTGCCAATCAAGCGGGCTGCTTTGTCGTAAATGGTGTTGGGCTTCTTGAGTTTTGTTGGAGCTACGCCCTTCCAGGCAACTTTGACCCTCAACCCCTTCCCACCATCCCTACAACCAATTATAATAGTACTCTCTTCCCCCACCCTGAAATTTTCATTCTTCCTTCCTCCCTACCAATGCCATACCTCGGAACTCTGAATGGAGTTCCGAAGGCACAGGACTTCCAGCTGGCGGACGTAAGATCAGAGTGTGACAACGGCCAGGACAAGGTAAGTTGATTTCAATTTATTTCCATTGATTATAATATGTAAATGAAGGCCCCGCCACCAAGCATGGGGGGCCGAACCGAGGCCACGCCGCCACTGGAAAAATACAATGGGCCCTTCCTGGGGTCAGGTGTCGTGCAGGCCTCTCCTGGAAGAATTTCCTGGGCCCTGCCGCCATGTCCCCCAATGCTGGAGGCCTCATAAAATTCAGCCCATAATGTTTGCTGACTTAATTTTGTTGCGATAAATATTGTGGTATTTTGCAGAATAAACAGTCATGTCACAAGTTCCACATTTTTTTTATTCGTTCATGGGATATGGGTGACACTGGCTGGGCGAGCATTTGTTGCCCATCCCCAATTGCCCTTGAACTGACTAGGCCATTTCAGAGATCATTTAAGAGTGAACCACATTGCTGTGGGTCTGGAGTCACATGTAGGCCAGACTAGGTAAGGACAAAAAACTTCCTTCCCTAAAGGTCATTAGTGAACCAGATGGGTTTTTACAACAATCGACAATGGTTTCATGGTCACTATTAGAGTAGCCAACTAACATAGATGTATAAATCAGCATACTTGCAGGCATGCACTTTTGTCCTGTCTATGAACAGTGTCTGTTGGAGGCACATTCAACAAAAATAACTCAAATTGACCCCATAGTGCCTTTATCATAGAAAAATGTTCCAAGGTGCACAGAGACATTGTCAGAGAAAATGGCACCAAGCAAAAGAAAGAAATACTGGGAGGCAAAATGAGGGAGGATGCAACAGAGGCCATAGTCAGTAGAACAGAGAGTTCATGGCAGGGAAGGGTGTTGTAGGGCCAAACTGGTCAATAGCTGGCCAGTAATTCTAAGCCACTTTTTTTACCCTTTCTGAGGTATTGCCAGTGGTTGTGATAATGTTCGTGGAAGCGTGTCCTAAATGTTGCAATGGTACTAAATTCAAGAGCTTGCATGTGCCTTAGGGATTTTAATGGTCAAGCCTAGGGCAGACCTGCCTATCATGTTTCAGCTATTGGGAAAAATTGCTTAGTAATTTATTTTATTAGCATAAGAAAATCTGGCCTAATTAGCAATAAGTGATCTTTTTAATATTGCAAATAAAGCTTAATAAAGTTATGACTCATTGTTTTAGAATTATAGGGGCATATTTTCTTTTTAACCAGCCTAATTTCCTAAAGTATATTGTGTCTAATTTATTTCATATTGACCCTGTTACCGGAACAAATATATCCTCTGAGTAGCACAATGATGCAGCCTATATTTTCATTTACAAATCAACAAGAATGTGGAAATGTTTATAGTACTTCCACTTATTTCTTGTTTCCAATCCTGCCCTTTATCCTGATTCACAGGCAACGTCAAATTATCACATCAATTTCTGGGGTAGTGCTACTATAAACATTGGCGCGAGAACTTGTTTTGATATACCCAGTCCAATTGGAAAGTACAACAAATTAATTAAAATGAAACTCCTGAGATTTCAAAAGTGTTAGCAGTCAATAATTTGATCTTTCTGGACATCATGGGACAAATGTAGTTATCTGTCCTTTACAAACACATGACCGTCTGTTGGTGAATTCCTGAATGATTAGTAGTAGTTTTGTACACCAAACACAACATTTCAGGGGAGGACACTTTCAAATTAAAATAAAGAGACTAGATGTAACATATAACCAGATCATTTTGCTCATTTTGACTTTGAGCCTGTAAATGTTGAGTCTTTTTGAATTTATATCTTTTGGAAGTAACATCCCAATTCAATTGGAACATTTTGTTACGTCAGGTGAGAGGTGTCGAAAGGATCCCCTCTTGTGCCTCTCCTTGTTTGACTGCAAGAGGGTTTATTTATTTTAAACAGTTTACGAATTCAGTGAGTGTTTAACCCTTTTAGGTGCGATGATCATAAAAGATCCAATTGGACAGGTTTTCTTGAGTTTAAACAAGAAAGAGGTTAGTTTATTGTACTTAAAAATCAAAACCTGATCTAAGTAAAAATAATAAACTACGCTCCAACTTTCACACACACACACGCACACAAGAATCACACACACTCAAATAGGTTACAGAGTGAGGAAGGATAGTTTGGCTGGATTAGAGTCCACAATAAATAAAATATTATACAGTCTGTGGAGTCTGGTAAATCAGTTATCTTCTGGCTGAATTCATGGTCCTGAAGTTTCTGGTTGGTAGAGGTGGACACCTGGTTCAGGGTTTTCTTGGAGACAGTGGTGTAGATGATTTTCTCCCCAGAGTCTCTGCAGCAATGATAGACTTAGATGTTTTTCAGTCTGCAGACAGGGTTCGAAACTTACAGGGGTGAATTTTATTCAGGCACCATGCTGCACGGCGCCGCAGAGCTCCCACAATATTATGTACAGGGGGCTCATTAGAATAAGGGCGCCGAGCCACCCTCCCCATATTACATTCGGCGCAGTGAAAGAGTTTTTGACAGTTGTGCAGCAGATGCTGGAATCCTATTTTAAGCGCCCCAGCACCTGCTTCCTGACAGCTGTCAAAGAATACTTACCTGACTGTTGAAGAGTGGGGCTGCTGTCAATCTAGCAGCAAAGCAGAAAGTGCTGCAGAAATCCAGCAGATTCGGCAGAATCTGTGGAGAGAGAAGCAGAGTTACCTTGTCCAAGTTCACAGACCTGAAAGTTAACTCTGCTTCTCTCTCCACAGATGCTGCCTGACCTGCTGAGTTAGCCCAGCACTTTTTGCTTTGCTGCTACATACTTACCCTGCTGTGTCCCAGTGTCCTGTGAAGTTACGATCCTCTTCTTCCACTCAAGTGTAACATTCCTTCTTATAGGCTTGCTGCACCTTGGTGAATAATCTTAATTTTGCATAATCCAGGATGTGAGACTTCAATAGACCATAAAAGGTATTACAGAGGTTTACAGAGAACACACTGACACAAATGGGAATGCACGAGTGTCACAGCAATGTAAATACATCTTTCACTAAATGTTCTTCACCAACGTGTGTGTCCTTTTCTCTGTGTGAATGATGTGTGCCAGCATGTAGTGCCAATGTCACATCCCTTTGCACCATTGGCCTTTCAGGAGAGCCAACGTATGCAATAACATCACTGCCATGCCATGTCAGACAGGGCTGTCCTCTCTCCCCTGTCTTGTTTGTTTGCTGTATTGAACCCTTTGCTGAGTCTATTAGGAAGGATGCAAGCATAAGAGGGATGACAATCCCAGGCAGTGGAGGCACTCAGGTTCAAACCTCCCTGTACATGGATGACATCGCCGTCTTCTGCTCGGACCCGCTGTCTGTTCGCACACTGATGAGCATCTGCGAACAGTTCGAACTGGCCTTGGGAACCAAAGTTAACCACGGCAAGAGTGAGGCCATGTTCTTTGGTAACTGGGCTGACCGATCCTTTCTTCCCTTCACCGTCAGGTCAGATTACCTGAAGGTGCTGGGGATATGGTTCGGAAGAGTCAGGGCGTGCACCAAAACCTGGAAGGAGCGAGTAGCCAGGGTACACCATAGGCTGAGCATGTGGGGGCAGCGATCTCTCTCCATTGTGGGTAAGAACCTGGTCATCAGGTGCAAGGCGCTCACGTTGTTGCTGTACGTGACGCAGGTCTGGCCCATACCCCACTCCTGTGCTGTGGTGGTCACCCGAGCCATTTTCCACTTCATCTCGGGATCCAAATTGGACCAGTTCCGGAGGGACACGATGTTCAAACCTCTGGATAAGGGCAGGAAAAATATACCCAACATCGCCGTCATCCTGATGACTACTTTCGTGTGAGGCTGCATCAAGCTGTGTGTAGACCTCCAGTACGCAAACTCCACGTGCTGAGGTTCTATCTGTCCCCGGTGTTGTGAAGGATGGGTCTGGTCACATTGCCGCGGAACGCTGCAACCAGTTGGACCGTGCCGTACCACCTATCCTTCGTGGAAAAGTTTCTGCGGGAAAACACCTTTGACCACCAATCCATCAGGCGGTGGTCTGCACAGAATATCCTCAAGGCCCAACGGGAAAAGGAGACGGTGGATCCTGTCGGATGGTTCCCTGAGCAGACTGCCAAAGTCATTTGGCAGAATGCCTCATCACCAGAACTTTCAAACAAGCACCAAGATGTAGCTTGGCTGGTGGTGAGAAGAGCCCTCCCCGTCCTTCCTGCACGCCCGAAGTCTCGCCCCCTCTTCCCAATGCCCCCGTGGTGGCTGTGGTGGGGATTAGACAGTTTCCCACCTCCTCCTGGAATGTGTCTTTGCAAAGCAGGTGTGGAAAGAGATGCAGTGGCTTTTATCGAGGTTCATCCCAAGCAGCTCTGTAACACAGGACTCTGTGCTCTACAGGCTGTTCCCAGGGACGCACACTGAGATAAACATCAACTGCTGCTGGAGGACCATCAATTCGGTGAAAGACGCCCTTTGGTCTGCCCGAAACCTGCTCGTCTTCCAGCGCAAAGAGTTGTCCATGATTGAGCGTTGCAGACTGGCACATTCCAAGGTCCAGGACTATGTGCCGAGGCACGAACTAAATCTTGGGACAGCCGCTGTGAAGGCTCAATGGGGAAAGACCACTGTGTAAGGTCCCCCCAGCAAGCTGAACTGAGGGGCTGGATCCATGGGAAACCCCTCGAACTGTATCCAGAAAATCTTTGTTTGCTGTAAAATGTATATGGCAGGAAAAATGAAATGGAAGGGTGGTGAGGCAACTCACTGTATTGAAGGAAACTGATCTCCTTTGCACTGTTTGTATTTTTTGACTTGGTGCCGTTTGGATCTACGTGTTACAGATTTTTATGAATAAAGTATATTTTGGAAATAAAAACAAATCATTGCCATGACACCATTACTCCTGAGCGTCTCCACGGACTCAGTGACATGGGCATTGGCTCATGGTTTACACAGGGGTGCTGCAGATGTGGACTGGTGCACAGCAGGTGAGTGAGGGTGATGTGTGGCTTGCAGAGCTCATGTCAGTTCCTATGGAGCAGAGAGCCTTTGTCTGATAAGCCACTGCCATACATCCCTAGCTCACTGCTAGCCCTGCGTGCAGAACCTGGGTGCCATCTGCCCTCCCATGCATCTCTCATGTTGTAGGTCCTCAGCGTCCTCATAGTCCGAGGTGGAGGAATCCTGTTGATGTCTCTCCTCATCATGCCAGGCCTGGCCCCTATTGGGTGCGCAGTTGTGCAGAGCAGCAAAGAAAGGAGCTGGCCTTTTCGGCCCGTAGTACAGTACATCACCCTATCCATACAGGCATTGGAGGCGCTTTTTAGCACGCCGATCTCCTGCTCAAGGTGGCTCATGTAGATCAGTGGCTGGCATTGTAACTCTCCTCTGCAGCAGTGGTGAGGTCTCTCACTGGTGTCGGGAGCCATGTCTGCAAAGGATAGCCCTTATCCCCAAGAAGCCACCCCTCCATCTGAGCCAGTTCAGTGAACAGCGGTGGCAGCCGGGACTGGCGCAAGACCCAGGTGTCATGGCAGCTGCCTGAGAAGCTGTCACACACTCGCTGCAAGCATCTGCGGTGTTCACATACCAGCTTCACCTAAATTGAGAGGGGTCCTTTAATGGTGATGTCTGCAGGTGGTAGCCTGGCAGTAGGCCTGATGGCCACATGAGTGCAGACTATGAACTTTACAACCTATGGTTCTCCGGCAATGGTGCCAGAACCAATGGCCCTCTGGGCCTGGCTGTGAGAGTCTGTCCTGAAGTGGACATCCTCACTGGCCCTCTGGTGCAGGGCATTGGTGACCTCCCTGATGCAGTGGTTCACTGCTGACTGTGTGACCTCACAAAGGTCTCTGGTGGGCCCCTAAAAGGCTGCAGAGGCGTTAGGCTTGAGAACCGCTGTCATTATGAGGAACAAAGACATGGGATGTCCACTGGAGCCCATGGGCTGCAGGTCATCCTTGAGCAGGGCACAGAGACGTGTCACCACTCTCTCTATATGTGCAATCGCCTCTGACACTAGTGCTCTGACATCCGATGGCATGTCAGTGGAGCCTGTAGATGCACAGCAACCGTAATTACGGGCTCCCATTGGGGGCTGCTGCTCACGACTGGGGGCCTCTATGTGGATCACACCTGCCTGTTGATTTTGCCTCTGACGCATATGGATCCTCAGGAGCAGAGGATCACACAATGTAGGATGAGCCATACCTATTTCCATGTGATAAATAAAGTAGAACCATTCATGTATTCGAAGGTTCCTAACAGGGCATGGATTGGTGTTGATGGGTACATCAGCTGCTTTCCTGGATCAACTATGTGGTGTGCCATGCCATTGCCCATCTTGGCCAACACTCAGAGTGGCACAGCTTGACCACATCAAGATCCTACCAGCTGAATCGATTTCCTTAATGCTCCTGCCCTTTCTGGCACCCTCCCCACACACAGGGTGCTTAGTGTGCCATTGCCCCCTCACAAACACAGAGCATCCACTGTTAACGGAGGGATGGTACACGGCACCTCCCTTCATGCCAGCAGAGCTTTCCCACCAGTAATCCCAGATCCCCTCCCTTTAAGAATGCAGAGTGAGACCCCTATGTATACCCCCTCCCTCTTCCCTTTAGGAATAGACCCCTGAAAAGAAACTTAGCTTCTTCCACAAAACCTTCTGCCTCTGTGGACCCATCGGCTTTTCCAATCATTAACGGGATGACAGGTGACGGCCGTTCATCGAAAAATCAGGAAGTGTCAATGGAGAGGCGGCGGGCTGCATAATCAGCAAAGGTAAGTACCGTTTACTGTATGCTGATTGTAGTGCTGCCACCGTGCACTGTGTGGGGGGGTCCGCACCAAGGTCCCCCTGCCGCCGGTAATTTGCGGCGGGTCCTTCTCGATGTCACGGGTCCAGGCGGACCTGTCTCCGCAGAATTTTACCAGGTCTTGCACCGCAAACAGCGGTGTCGAGGAGCTGGTAAAATTCAGCCCATCATGTTACCTGGAGAAAGAGAGACAGAGACAGAGAGAGAGGCAGTCCCACTGGGGTCCTGCACTGATTAGCACGCAAAGCTTGTTTGCTATGTCCAAAAGAAACTCCAAGGCTGGAATTTTTATTGGGTGGGACCAGCTGAAAAGTCGGGGGCGAGCCTGCCTCCGCCAGGCCCGGCGAGGCAAGCAAGGTCAGTTAAAGGGGTGGGAGTAGTGTTGGGCATTGGGGGAGGTTAGGGCTTCGGATGGCCCTCCATGGGGCACAGCATGCCCAATCAGGAGGGCCCACCCCATCCTGCAAGAAGGCCATCTGGTTTTACTGTGCAAGGTTCTTGAGGCTTTTGCCGTCTAGCCGCTGAGGGTAACCTATCCACAGCAGTGGGAGTAGGCCCTTAGGTGCCTGTTGATTGGCCACTTAAGGGCCTTGGTTGGCTTAGGGCTGGCGGGCTGTTTCTCGCTGCCGTCGCCCCATGTAAAATTGCAGCGGGGTGGCAGGGGGTCGTGAACGGCAACCCGCCCTGCCTCCCGCTCAATTTTATGGTTCCCCGCTACCAGCCCACTCATTTGTGGGTCATAAAATTCCAGCCCTAGTTTTCACACAGATGGAAAGATTGTCACATGATTGCCTCAGTGTATTCTCTTTTTCGCTTCCACGAGATCCAAGTCTAAGAATTTCAATCTCTTTCAGGTCTTATTGTTTAATGATTTACCCCCCTGGAGGTTTGTCTCCACCAGTGTTAATGTTCCAAGATGGCTTTGAATGTCTTGCTAATGAAAGCGATACCAGGTAGCATTCAAACTGCTCATGACATTGTTCTGGATGAGGGCTATTCTGACATGGGACTGCACCTTGATACCTTGGAATGTGAGGTATTTCAATGCAAATTGTAGTGGCCATCCTAGCTGTTTTCTTTTTAGAAATTGAATTTAGGATTCCAGCTTTCCTTTTAAAAGTTTAATTTAGGTTTCTACCGATGAAATGCAAATCATCATTCAGCATAGCACATTTTCATGACAATTTGCTGACTTCTTGATGTTCCTGTTCGAAGAAACAGTGGTGAAACAGGGGTGACTCATGAGAAGTAAAGTATCATTTAAATAGTACTGTTTCACTTGCATCAGGTGGTTATGCCGAGTACACTTCTGGTGGAAACTCAGAACATTATCACACTCAGGCCTTTTTATACTTAGTGCTGTTTTTGGTTTTTGATGAATCTACAACACTTAGATTGTGTAAATTGCTTCACCTGACTATGCAGGTATTAAAGCAAAATGTTTCTAACGGGCCAACACTAGGGAGTAAATTTCCGGGGCCCCAAGAATTCGGGAACGGAGGTGGTGGGGGGCAGGTGGGGGGGAGGCGGGGAGGGGTGTGGCCCCAAAAATAACAGTGTGTCAATTTCAAGGGGCCAATCCCGGTGTCGGCAATAATTACCAGGGCAGGGGAGTGTGGGACAGGAATCCTGCTCTCCTCCCCATTGAAGCTAATTAAACTTGTTAAAAAGTTCATTTAGAGCTTGTCAAAGAGGGAGGGTTCAATGTTTAAAGGGGTGTATGGGTTTAGGAAACTGTCAGTTTCTCAACAGCTGAGGAGAGTTGGGTATACAGTGGGGAGCCAGTCATGGCTGCCCCAGGGCATCATCATGAACCGTATAAGAGTGTCAGTGGGGCAAAGGGGGACTGGGCACTTCATAAGGGGCTGCCTTTGGTGCTGCACAGGTGTCAAGGAGAGTAAGCACTCAGTGCCTGGGCTTTGAACAGGGTCAGCAACCCTGGCATTGCAGGGGCAGAAGAGCAGGGAGCAGGGCTGCCAAGGACAACTGGACGGCCGTCTACCAGAAAGAAGGTTCAGCAGGCACTGCGGACACAATTGCCAGATTTTAGGCCCAGTGGCGATGAGGGCAACACACTTTGCAGGAAGGACAGAACCCTGGGCATCAGGAGGGCACAGGAGAGGAAAGAAGGGCAGGAAGGCAATGAAGGCCAAACCTTTAAGACATGATTGACCTCTGAAGATGGAGCTACCTGGAGATGACCAAGAACTAGTGCTGTGAGAGACTGCGACTCTCCAGGCAGATGATCCTAATCACCTGTGCCCTCAGCGCCGAAAACCTCCATCACTGGATTCCCCCACATGCAGGGCATCATCGATTGCGGCCATGTGACCATCAAGGCATCCCATGACCAGCCAGTGAGATCCATCAACAGGAAGGGCTTCCATTCCCTCAACGTCCAACTGAGCTGTGACCACAACGTGAGTTTCCTCCATGTGTGCGCTCACTTTCCTGGCAGCTGCCATGACTCCTCCATCCTCCAGCAGTCCAGGCTGCCTCGGGTCTTCACTCCAACCTCCAAAGTGCGTGGCTGGATCCGAGAAGACAAGGGAAATCCCTTGAAGAGATGGCTACTGACTCCTCTACAGGAGCCCCAGACAGAGGCACTGAGGCGATACAACCAATGCCACCTGCTCAGTCGGACAACTATTGAGCAGGCCATCGGCTCACCCCTGTGAAAATCTGAACTGTAATCAGTTTCCCACTGGAGGTGGGTTTCTGACCCCAAAATAGGCCCAGCTACTGTTTCCCATTCTGTGTCAAAAATTCAAACCCTAGGTCTTTCAAACTAAACTCAGATGGACCAATTTGTATTTTGTCCCATTCCATAGATCTTTCCATAAATGTTTAGAATTATTTTATAGCCCATTATTAAGCTTATATTCTTTTTTAAAGTAAGTAATGCTAGACAGTGCAATTTCCTGTCACAGCAATAGCATTTATTTTACTTACCATGGATACTAATTGTAACTAATTATTGAGAGACAATTTGACAGAGGTGTTCAAAATCATGAGGGGTCTAGAGAGAGTAAACAGAGAGAAACAGTTTGCTTTGGCAGATGGGTCGGCAACCAATAGACAGAGATTTAAGGTGTTTGCCAAAAGAACCAACAGCGAGATGGGGAAAATCTTTTTTATGCAGCGAGTGGTTCGGATCTGGAATGCACTGCCTGAGAGTGTGGTGGAGGCAGATTCAATCGTTTCAAAAGGGAATTGGATAAGCATCTGAAGAGAAGAAAGTTGCAGGGCGATGGGGAAAGGGTGGGGGAGTGGGACTAGCTAAGTTGCTCTTGCAAATAGCCAGCGTGGACATGATGGGCTGAATGGCCTCCTGCGCTGTAACTTTTCTATGATTCTAAACATGCGAAGATTGTTTCCCCATAATCTGATGGATTTTTAAAACCCCTTAACCTAGCTACTTACCTTTTTTGTATGAATATGGTGAAACATTAAAATTGTAAGTTTTACACTATGAAGGAAGCCCAATGAACTGTTAAATAACATTAATTGAGCATGACAGTTCACAAGACTGCTTGGGAACTAGCAAGTAATCTATCGCTCCACTGCACTTCACAATACTTTCTTGTACTTACATAGAAATGTATATAACATAAAACTTTTTTTTTTATGTTACAAATTGTGGTCCTTTTCTCAAATAAGTAACTTTTCATTCAGAGCTCATGCAGTTGGGTCATTGAGCAATAGTTTCTGTAACCTGTGGCCATTTACAATAGAGAGATGCGTTTGAAACATCAACGGTCCAAAACTGAACAGTTATAGTCCAGACAAGTTAGCCTCAATTATCATTATATCAGTCTAATAGCTGTAATCAAATATACTGGTGACTCCCCAATTGTCTGTGCTTTTGATGTACCTTATCAAAACTCCCAATCACCTGAATGTACTTAATTAATTTACCAAACTCGGTGTTCCGTTCTTGATTGACAATACTGTTTTAAATATAAAACACATCAGTGTATACACGAGATAGTTTTTTGGTCTCTTTGTAAGTGACCTTGTAGGAAAATACATTGAATACATATTTGGATAAACCTTTTCTTATAATGGCTGCGGGCTTGAAAATATGATTTTGCAAATTGGGCTTTCAGCTTTTTGCCTCACTGCATCAGGTACTAAGAAAATAATGTGTGGGTGGCAACAAATTGGATCGCAATTTCAACAAATTGAAAGCTATTTAAACCACAGACACCAGGCACCGTTATCTTCGGGAACAGGTTAAGAATGACTTGAATGCTGCATACTGCAGAACAAAATTTTTCCCCTATGCTGGTTTTACAACCTAACTTTAAATAGCGCCTAAGCTGTCGCCCTGCTGCCTTCGAGCCAATCGATGGAGGCAGTGCCCAGGCTTTGCATTGGGTTCTGTTAGTAAGGGGCAGAGAGACTGTTGTGAAAATGTGGAAGGGACGGAAAACGCCGTTCGTTGCTTCACCGAGACTTGCCCTCACTTCCTCACCCTACTCCAGCAACCTGACGACCCGGCGGGGGGCATGAAAAAGAGGGGTGAGGGCAGAGACTGAGAGAAACACACAGGACACAGAGCACTGAAAGAAGAGGGCAGTGGCATATTGACAGCAAGTAAAATTCAAAAAAAAAAATCACCCAGAGGGAGAAAGCACTGAAAAGGGGTGAAAAATAATAGAAAGAGTGACACATAGACGCAACATTTAAAGTAACACACAGGGGAAAACAAACAAATACACTGGCAGCAAAAGGAATATACCCTATAAAATCAAACCTTCAACGTGACAGTGATCCATGCAGACTCAATGAGAAAGCTAGAAAATAAAAACAGACCCAAAGAGAAAAAAATGTGAGAAAAGAGAGAGAGAAGCACTGAAAAAAAAAACCCAGCCCCTGCTGTCTGAAAGCAAGCTTTGGAAAGAGGGTCAGAGAAGGGGGCAGGCCTCCCAATGTACCGCCCAGCCTCTTGGAACCGAGTCAAAATCACAGCCAAGTACAGAATTCCAGCAGAAAGAGGAAAAGAAAAGGATCGTGAAGGGAAAAAAAAAAGACTTGGCAAGGGCAAACTGCCTGACTTTGACTTTGCCGCTGTTTTTTTTAGTCGAGGTATCGCTTCCGGTTTGCAAAGGCCACTTGAAGAGAAAAAGGGGGAAAAAGCCTTTTTAGCAGTTTTGCAGAAGCTCAGTTTGAACTTGAGGAGATATGTGAAGCTTTAAACCGTTGTAGGCAAACTGCAAATTCAGTATATTTATTGCAACATTGTGCAATGGTATGTGTTCCAAAAATACTATCTTTGCATTTTCCGTGTTATTCTTTGCTCAGGTTATGTCTTGGCTGCAGAGCCCCAGCCCTCTTTCCGAAATGCTGGTTTCACTTTGTATTTATTTGATTATTTTTGGCGATACTATTGGATTGTTTATGTCTGCAATCGCCAGCTTTCTCCATGTAGGTCACGCCGCTATCAGATTTGTTTTAAATGCCAGCAATGAATCAGTCGTGGTTGGTGCTTGCGTCCAAAAAGCGCTGAGCTTGGCAGATTTCCCCACTTTCAGATGTTTTTTCTCTCCCTTCCTCTGATTTGGCCCGACAGCTCGAGAAGAATTTGAGATTGATGGTAACGTTATGTTGGCTGAAAGCAGAGACTGCAGTCCGCCCTTTTTATTACTTTCTCCTATCACGTTTTATTTTCATTTTGAATTCCTATTCTCGTCCTTTTCTCTCTCCCCCCCACCCCCCCCCCAACCTATTGGTCTTCCGTGTCTCTGTGTTTCTGCTCACCACCAGGTCTCTTGCATGCTGCGGCGGTCTAAAGAGAGACCTTATTATTAGACTGATTGGTTGGCGATGGGGGAGGGAAGAGCTGGGTGTTTGACACCACATGTGGCGTGATCGGAATGTTCAGGGCTGCCAGCAAGGCCAACTTCTCCCTGCTACCATTGAACTTGAGAGGAGCAGAGAAACTCAGTAACTTCTGAATGTGCACCGCACCAAGCAGCAAAGGAAGGCGCTAAAGAGAAGGGAAAAGGGGAGGGTGAAGTCCGCTCTTAAATGTGTTCTGGATGCATCCACAAACATTAATAGCACTCACTCAAAGTGCACATTTGCAACTTGGTGAGCACTCTCCTAACTAATTAAAGTGGAAGGAAGAGGTAATCCTAAAGGGAAGAGAAAATAAAAGTGCTGGGTGAAAGCGCTTTAAAGCCGCAATACGTGTCTTTAGTGTTGCACTGTACAGTGTTTATTTAACACGACTTGCGCTTGGGACGTACATTACAAGTTTTGCCCACGTAAGATTGCGCAGTGAGACAGTATCCTAACCCCCCTAAAACTAGAGGGAGAACATATACAAACTGTCTTGAGCTGTTGGGAGTTTTTTTCTGTCGATTTCCCTCCTTCCCAACTGCTAAATTAAAATCGTAAAAAGCCGTAACGGCGCACAATAAACAAAACCTGCCGAGGGTTCAGTGAACTGTGGCTTTACAAAAAGAACACATTAGGTATAAATATTAACACTGACATTGGCACGGGTTTCAGCCTTTGCTAACCTGCCCTGGATAAAGCAGTTACACCAACAATTTGAACAGGTGCACTTTTGTGAAAAAATTAAATTGCTAGATGTCTTTTCTTTGTTAATAATTAAACCTCTTTTCGGTAAAAGTGCACCGATTTACTGAAATATTAGCTTTTCAATGACACTTCCACTGTAGATGCAGTAACTGGATTGAGAAAAAGTTGGAAGAATAATCGAAGGAGTGAAAGTAGCGCCAGTAAAGAAGTAAGCAACCTTCAAAGTTAATGTACTGGTTTAATTTGAATTCACCGTGAAGTACAGTAAAAAAAAAAGTTACAGTCATTAAAAAGGGCGCCAAATGCAAGAAGATCAATTTCAAGGTATCTACGCCCCCGTAAGTAACACTTTGTACTTTGCAAGATTTAAACAATTTTAACAATGGGGTTCTCTCCCGCATATAACTTCCAACTGCAAAGAAGCGATTGTTTTCAAAGAAATTGAAGTTTCAGAAATAATCCCCGGTCAACATTTAATTTCTTTCTTTCTAGTTTGAAACTTTTAACTCCGGGGATGTTGCTTCACGTATTATAAAACAAGGGAAGAACCGGACTAATAACGGGTGATATGAACCCGGATATCCAGATACATTCAAACAAGGCGGAAAGTAATATAGAGAAAACATAATATAAACTATCCTGTTGAGCAGACACGGTGGGGAAATGGCCATATATAACTCTCAAAATACATTCCACAAAGACGGAAGCTGCGCGATTCCCACTCTTGCAACATTACACTTTCTGGTAAATTATTGGAATAATTCTGACTTCGCCACCTTGTTTACTGTGTGGCCGCAAATATGTAATTGTGTAAATGCAGATTTCAAATTACATTCCGGTGGGGGCAAAACAAAAGGTTATTTGTACATATTCAGTAGAGCCAAAACATTAATCTAGGCGAACATACTGTTAAAGGCGACACAGAAACCACTGATGGTTTGTTCTTTGGGATTGATTCTCCTCAGTCAACTCTCATTATCCCCAAGCATGTTGGTATCTTATAGTGTGGGGCACAATAAGGATTCCCAGTACAAATATTAACCGAAATAATACATATTTAAAATATAAAACAAATAGCTATCTTAGATTGCGCGCAAGGTTTGAGCGGTGCCCAAAGTTTGCAACCTGCGAAGCTTTGTGTGCTTGGATGTTAGCTAACAAGGGGTATTGCGTTGAAGCTGGCCGCCGATTTTGGCCAATTTAACAGGGCTTTTCGGTAAAACCTTAGTGAAATGGTGCGCGCTTCTGCTGCAAGTTGCACTTTGGCTAGTCCCTGTTTGAAGGTGCCTGCGCTTTCGCGATCTGGGAATTTTCCATTTTGTTGTTTACTGCAGGGGTTGGAGCAAAGTCTTGTGCTCGTAAAATGACACAGTGTCTGGGCAGCTTTTTGCAAAATGGGAGATTTCTTTTTTCTTCTGTAAGCATTCTGTCTTTTCAAAAGGGAAGACTGGGGCTGGTGGCTAGGAATGCGTGTGGGTGCTGTCTGAGAGGAGGAGGAGGCGACACAGGAGGTTGAGTCTGTGCAATAAATAAAGAAGTCGGGCAAATCGGTGAGGCCGGCAGAGCGGTCCTGAGGGGGGCAGCTGAGGCGAGCTCAGCACTTGTACCTGGCCCAGCCCAGCCCACATCCAGCCCAGTGCCAGTCCTGGGACACAGTCTCTGCTCAGCCAGCTCCCTTTCACTGCGCTGTCTGGCAAGTTTCGCCTTGTATTTGTGCCCGAGCTGTCTGATCTTGGATTGGATGTAGAGCACTGGCAGCCTTCTCCGCTGCACCATTCGACTGACTGCAAACACATTCAGGATATCCCACTGGAAAATTCACAAATCTTAACTCCAGATTTTTTTTTTTGGGAAACTTGCCATCGGATCTTTAGGCGCGAATACCGGCAGACTTTGCGACTCTCCACATCAGAGACTTTTTTTTATTCGACAAGTATATGAATGGATAACACGTTACTCAGAGCCTCCTCTCCCTAAGATCTGCTGCAGTTACTCCTGGCTTTGACTTGTCTTTTTTTGGCACCGCGATGATGTATTCTCCGATTTGTCTCACGCAGGTAGTTGTATTTTTTAATAACACATATTGACTTTTTTTGGGGAGTGGGGGGTGGGGGGTGGGGGAGTGGCAGGAAGGTTACTTGAAATTCTCTTGCAGTCGGACATCGCGGCGAGCTGCTGCCTGAAAGAGCACAGGAACATATTTCCGTGCAGAGAGCGGCCCATTCAGTGCAAAAGCAAGTTGTCAGCCAAGTGACTATTACTGCAATTTCGGGACAAAACTGGCAGCGAATGGATGGATGCAAAAGTGCCACTTGCCAGACTGGCCAGACTAAGTAGAAAGCAGTGGGTGCAGCGGGGCTGTGTAATGGACCCCGCGTCTGCAGGACTTGTGCTCATTTACTTGGGAAATAACCTGCATTTTAGTCTCTTTATAACCGACACATTTCCCTCCCTTTAAAAGCCTTTAAAAAAATAAGACTCCATCCGTGATTTGATGCTTTTGATTTGATCCTCACCCTCTCTGAAGTTTTGACATCGCAGATGAAACATTTACTAACAGAATAAACACAGTTGTCGGTTGCAAACATTACCAACAATGTCACTAAATATCACTGAAGATTAACCTGACCTCACCAAGGGATTTATTGTTCCATTTATGTGTATTTTTTTGAAGTTTCTACTTAGTATTTGACGACAATTTCCGTACAGGTCATTATATATTTAACGGTCCATAAAGACATGCATATATGGCAATTGAACAAAGACCTTATCACAATTAATTTCTATGCATTTCAATACTTTTGTCAGTCAAGCAGGACAACACTTACTGACAGGCAGCTTGCAAGTTCATTAGTTTTAAATCAGTAATTAATGTATCTTGTATTTTACAGGGACTTTGTATTACGTAATCACTGTTTTGAAGTTCGACATCTGTTTATTTTTCACAATTTTATTGATGTTCAGCTATTTCGATTGAGAAGTTCTACTTGTAGAATGACTCACCAATGACAATTGTAAAACAATTAAACTTCTGAGGGGGTTGAAATACCGAGCAGTATTTGTCAGGGTGTTAAAACATTTATTTTTATTCCTGTGGAAGAAGCAATGTTTAGATTTGAGGAGTAAATGCTGGATCATCCAACATTGGAAGGATGTTTTTGAGGGGGGAAACACTGCAGTAGATTGTAGAAGTGATACTATATGCAATAATCAGTTAAAGAGAACATTTTGAAAGAGTGGGGCATGTGTGTATGTATAAAATACACTCACATAGTTTAATATAACAACAAAAATTAAGAAAGTTGCACCTGAGATTCTCAATAGGATGCATTTAGAATATTTTACTCATTTAATTGTTTCCCTAATTAACCACAATTTAAAAATATATTTACCTCCTTAAAGTTTTTACGTCCGTGCAGACAAGTAGTTTGATAGGTGAGGTACAAACAAAAAAGTCTGCAATGTTAATGTCTGCTTGTGTCCACACTCTAATAGTATAATTGTAATTATATTCAATTGTTTGAGTAGTTGCGATAAATATTAATGTGCTCACAACAAAATACCTTTTGATTGACAATTGTAAAGGCTGTTTCTTCTCAGTAAAATGAATTTATTTTTGCTTTCAAGATAGTGGTAGGTAAGAACGATAAGCATTCCTTTTATAAATGTATGTTTAATAAACAGACAAAAAATCTAGTAGTAATTATTCCAATCTCAAATTTATACATTTGGCTGCTTTAAATAACATTGCTTCATTACATTTTGTCAATTATATTTACTGAGATTTTTTATGTATTGGTAAAAAAAAGCAACAAAATAAACGGTAAACCAAAACAATGTGGCCAAATTATTCTGCTATGAATTTACTTACTGAGCTCCATTTTCATTCTATGTTTACAAATTAAAAATATTTCGAATGGACTTTACAGTCTTGGTAAAGCTCCAAATTCCTAAAACTGCTAAAAGAAAGGAAAGTATTGCTAGCTTTTTTTTTTAACAAAGTGCTAACTCAAATATGTACATTTGATTTGAGTCATTGATCAGAAAACTGAAAAGTCTACATTTTTAGCTGAAAACAAATGGAAGAGGTGTATTAAGTCTACGAATTGAGCATGAAGATGAAAAAATGATGTGGTTTTCGTAATTGAGAACAGTCATACACTTGTTTTGCTAACACTTTTGTGTTTCCTTCTTTCTGTTTTGTTTGGCATGCTGAAAAGATTAGCTGAGATAGGTTTGTTTTCTGTAAAATGCCACAACACAAAAATGCAGTTTGAAATATTTCAGGGGCAAAATGTGCCAGATATCTTTTGACATAACAATCATTGAAATAAACAGACAAATGTAGTTGAAGGATTTAAGAATTCTAATGGTCACTTTTGCAATAGATTAAGACAACAAACGCTTTGTTCGTTTCTATTTATGAGGCCGATTGTTTGCAGTACAAGGCAAGTTGCACTTTGAAATTTCAGAGTGTGTTTTTGTAGATTATCGCTGCAGTATTCACTAACATTGCTTTTTAAACGTTTATGTAGTAATGTAGTCCTTTGTTGTATTTCAGTATTCCATGAATTTCAATCAACGGATAAGCAATTGATGATCTGAAGTAAAATACCTACATATATATTTAGTCTTTCTGTAGTTTTAAAAAAAATACCACATGCACAATACCACATTTTCACAAAATAGGTGACATTTTGGATAAAAAATGGAGGGAATAATGACTAATTTGTGTTGTGTAAAGGTATGTAACATCAATAATTATATGGTTGTTTATTTGTGTTAGGTGTGGAGGAGGTATGGCAGCTTGGAAGATCTTTATGACAGTTAAAAGTTAAATATTGAAACTCCTTTAAAGCCTGGAAACTTTAAAGTTATACATCAATGCTCTTGCATATAACTGGAGTGTGCTTTTCCTCAGTAACTGGTGAATTGTCCAGCTATGTGCACAGAACAAGCTACAGTTCAGCTTCAGCGGGTCGGAAGACCTTGAACATTCCACTTATTGACCAGAAGGAACACTTAGTTGTTCTTTTTTAATTAGCACAAGCTGAAACAAAAATTACAAAATTTTAGCTTAGACGTATTTTAACTTGTATTAAGAAGCACAAATGCGTTTGAATTTTTTTTTATACAAGCCATCATTTTGCCAAAGGTAAAAATATTTGCGCTTGGACTCAGTTTTTTATTCTGGGTGTCTTAAACTATAAATAAAATTTTAGAGGAAAATTGAAAGAAGTCTAGGTGGGAAAGCAGAAATGCTTACCTTTTAAAATAAAATAAATGATGAGAAAGAAAATTCTGCATGTTTAAATATTTCATTTTGGTGTTGGCAATGGTAGCAGGCAGGGACTGCTCATGTGCCTTAAAAAATTTTGTAAAACCTGCAATGTGTGGGTTTAGTTTAAAATGATCAATTTATAGTGTAAATACATTTCTGTACAGCATTGGTTGTCTATGGCAAACCACCAAATAAAATAACACAGGTTCAGTTACATTGACTTGACTTTGGCTGTCTGGAGGCAAATGCTACCGGCACGGGAAGAAAACTGTAAGATTGTCTTGGCTCAGAAAGGAAAGCTGTGCCATTTCAAAGTTTGCCATCTTAGATGAAAAAAAAATGTTTGCTTACTTTTCTTTTGGAACCAATAATTTTAATCCAATGGCTCATGAATTATTTCAAAGCTTAGTTTTAAATTTGTTTGAGACACTCGGCATGCAGAAAAAACGGTATTTTTCGGGGAGAATGCAAATGTATAATCTTGTATTTCTTAATTTTTCTAAGGGTCGGAGAGAGGGGCCAAAAGAAGTTGTAATGTTGCACTAATTTAACCGCGGTGCAGTACATTTTTTTCCACACTGAGGATGGGCCAATATGGCACCTCTTATACATTAGAAATGTATAGTATTGTTATTACTGAGAAATCTTGTAACATTCATTAAACTAAATTCCAGTTAATAAATTGACAGTATCTGTAAAGTCAGTAAATCAGAATTATTTTTTTGTAAAGGTTTTGTAATTTTAAAAAATAAATGTCACCATCTGTTAATAAAGAACCCACTTAATCCATTAGAAAAGCGAGGAAAAATGTTCATGTACTACTGTACATGGCATAAGAGACGTTTGGTGGACGAGTGGCTTCTAAACCACTTTATACGGAGAACTGTGTGCAAAGGTTAAGTGAAGTGGTTCTAAATTTATTTCTGCAAGTACTAAACCAACAAGATAAACTGCATCTAGAATTACTGAAGTTGAGAAAGAAGCTCTGGTGGTGGGGGGGGGGGGGGGGGGGGGGGGGGGGGGGGGGGGGGGTGGGGTGCGATTGGAGTGCATGAGAGGAAGACAGTAAGTACAATATCTCTCCCTTTTGTACCGCAAAAGATTTTTGAAACATTGTTTTAAAGCTTGTGACTCACAGAGACATGGGCAGATTGCTGTTGGTTGCTCCGTTTCTCTGCAGTTGGTAAGCTTTGTCTTAAGAAAGTTCCAAGACAGGCTAAGATAGATTTTTCACTGCTGTTGTAAATGCATTAAATATTAGAAAAAAAAGATTTTACTCTTATTTTTATGCACCTGGTTTTAAACCTGAAGTTTTCCTGTAAATGGATAGTTCAGAAAGCAAACAATGGGAGTAAAGGCGAAGGCTGAAGCATTTTATACAGGGCTGTGGTTACCCAGAACAGAGGTGCTATTCATGCAAAAAGAAGTTTGTGGCTTAACTCTTTATCGTCTTATTATTTTATGTAAAACCACCAAGGCCGCAATAAATTTTATTTTGATTTTAGTTTGCTGCTTTTAAGAAATATGACATACAGCAATCAAATTATCAAATTTTGCATGTGCATTGTGTTTATGCAGCCAACTAGTTTACAGGGTCATACTTAAAAAAAAACAAAAGAAGTTGGAATAACGTGGCATAAAATGTTGTTGGAATATGACCAGGAATTTCTGTTGTTGTTGAAACTTAATTATCTGTTGAGTCAATGGAAGTGTTAACCTGCACCAATGAACATGGTGGTTTACAGTCAAGAATGTTACAACATAATGTCAGGCTCTCATTTGTTAAAATGTAAGTAATCAAATGAAATAAATAATTTCAATTTGATGACAAATGCATCACACTTTCAGAAGAAAATGATTCATTAGAGGTGCCAACTAATAATGCAAAGTGTTGTTTAAAATAAAATTTTAAGCAAACTTGTATTGGCACCCCAGTCACAGTGTGCAAATGCACAAAAGAATGTCCATTGCGTGCCAAGTTGCCATTTTGCATTGCCCAACATCAGCTATATTTTAGAATATTTACTGCATGCGATTGGTACAGCAAATTAGCTGGCATTGTGGGGTTTCATTGTCCAACCAGAAATGGCATTTTCATTGAGCATATTTGTTCTGTTCTAAAAACTGCAAGGTGTAAAACTGAAAGCAGAAATTGTCTGAAGTATCGACACTTCTGATCGAGATTTTCACGTCACCTCTCTTTTCCTCTGCATAACTGGCATTTTCAACAAGAGAACTCCCTTTACTTCAGCACCTCCCCAACCCCCACACGACTAGGTAAATGTTTCTGTAGTTACCGACTAGAATGAAACTACAGTACAGGAATGCCAGAAGATTTGATGAGAATTAGGCTCAATCTAATGGCACATGCTCTGTTGCCTCCAGTACTGTCTTGCTGAGAGTATGCTCAAAAGCGGGATCTGTAGCTGTACTGAAGGCTCTGCCTGGCTTAGGATTTAGCGCTCTTATCTCCACAGTGTGAGGAGATAAAAAGATTGCTGCATTCGCGTTGTGCTCCACCATAGTCCAGCTGACACGATTAAACGTTTTTTGGTTATTTGCTTTAAAATGGTATTTATTGTTTTGCTCAGATATCAAAATACAGCTCTGTATTTCCAGCTACGTAAATGTTACTGGTTTTTAAATACAGAAAATATAATTCCCTTTTTGCAAAATCATGAAGAACCAAAGTAGAATGTGTCATCTTATTTAGATGTTTGATTTTTTAATTCTTTCTTGTTGTAATTGTGACCAAAGTAAAATTGTTACAATTGCTGACTTCTTTCTATTATTCTTCCTTCTGCCTTTTGTATTAAAGGATGAATTCCATCCATTTATTGAAGCACTTCTTCCACATGTCCGTGCAATTGCATACACCTGGTTCAATTTACAAGCCCGAAAACGCAAATACTTCAAGAAGCACGAGAAACGAATGTCCAAGGATGAGGAAAGAGCAGTCAAAGATGAGCTGCTGAGTGAGAAGCCAGAAATCAAGCAGAAGTGGGCATCAAGGTTACTTGCAAAACTCCGCAAGGACATCCGGCAGGAGTACCGGGAGGATTTTGTGCTCACTGTTACAGGCAAGAAGCATTCTTGCTGTGTCCTGTCCAACCCTGATCAGAAAGGCAAGATGCGAAGAATCGACTGTCTGCGGCAAGCTGACAAGGTGTGGCGGCTGGATCTAGTAATGGTGATCCTGTTTAAAGGCATCCCATTGGAAAGTACTGATGGGGAACGGCTTGTCAAATCCTCACAGTGCTCCAATCCACTACTCTGTGTGCAGCCACATCACATAACTGTATCGGTGAAGGAGCTTGATCTGTTTTTGGCTTACTACGCTCAGGAACAAGGTAAGGGGGCATATTTATTGGGTGCGGCCTTTTATCACTTTAAAGGATCACAGACTGCTTTAACTCAGAAAAAGTATTCATGATTCTGTCGACCTGTTGAAATCTCATCACACTCTTACACAGCAAATCATTGCCAGAATTTGTACTGATCACTTCATGAGGCACGCCTTACTTTTGGGTGGAAAATGTAGAGATTGTTGATGGGAAAGTAGTCTTGTGAATGCAGAATGCTGAATTTATCTAATCCTGGATCATTTCAGAAATATTGGGTTGAATTTTACAGGCCCCGCGAGTCGCGGTGCAGGGGTTGGTAAAATTCTGCGGGGAGAGGCCCGCCTCGACCCGCGACGTTGAGAAGGGCCTGCCACATATTACCGGCGGCGGGGGAACCTCGGTGCGGCCCCGCCCGCCACCTGGCGGCCCTTCGTCTCCATATGCAGATTGTCAATAAACCTATGCAAAGTAACTTACCTGCCATCCCACGCCAATTTATGGCCTCCGTTCAGCCTTCGCGCACCTTCGGAACTCCGCATGGAGTTCCAAGGCGAGAACCTGGTGGGGAGGGGGGAGTAATAAAAATTTCAGGGTGGGAGGGGTGGAGGAGTGGGGAAATCAAATTTTCTTGAATGTGGAGATGGTGAGAAGGGGTTGAAGGGCAAAAGATTGAAGGTTGGGGGGGAAAGTTCGGGTCTTTGAAAAATCAATTGATGGTCATTTCGGGCAATGAAATGACCATTGTTGGGGGGGGGGCCGGGTCGTTGGGGAAGGGCCTCCATCACTTAATTTTATATTTAATAAAAATCAATTATGTCTTGCCTTTAAAAATTAAAATTAATTGTAAGGGCTTAAAGCCCTTTACAAATGACGCGGGCACCTGTGTGGTGGCGCTGGATGACGTTGCTGGGGACACGGCAGTTGCCCCCACACGTCATCAGGGGCCACGCTGCGCTCCCACTATTTAAATGAGCCCCCGCACGAAATATTGCGGGGGCTCCTCGGCAGCTGCTGAATGCGGGCCCCCCACTGAGTTTTAAGGGTGTCGCTGCAGAGCGCGGCGCCCGAATAAAATTCAGCCCATTAATTCTTTGAGAATAACTATAAAACTGAAAGGAGATAACTCCATCAATTTTCATTTGGGCAATCGATTGAAAGCTTATTTATGGACTGACGTTTGTAACTCTGAGCTTGCAGCCACTGGTACAATCTTGATTGCATCTTCAAAAGTAGATACCGAAAGGCCCTATACGTACATGGAATAAATATTACTTTTCAGCCAATAATCCTATAATGATTTTAGGGGTTGCTTAGAAGTTCTCTAAAGTTTTCTTTTTCAAGAGAACTTGGACTTGAAATATTTTAAGTGCCTTTTTTAATCATTTTTGTTCCTCTTGCCCCTTTTGGTTTCTCTGTAAAAAGGAAATTGTAGCTGAGAGGCCAGAGCTTTGCCAATGGCTGTCTTTAAAGTAAACCAGGGAGGTATGTGAGACTGGCTGAAGTTGACAAGTCCACTTGTTTCACATTGCCTCCTTTTGGATCTTCACCTGGGCTTCCTGGGCAATCAGAGGAAATCGCCATTTGGAAAGTAGTGGGTGTGAACATGCATCCTTCCACTTTGCAGTGCGTAGCCTGATTTTGAACCCATTTTTGAGGCACTGTCTTTGTGGCTGGGGTATGAGACCTGTTGAAGCAGTCACATGACTCTCAAGGCTGAATTCTGCTGGCCCTCCGACGTTGGTGGTTGTGGTGGGATGGCCCGGAAAATTCTTCCGGGAGAGGCCCGCCACGACCCCCGACGCCGGGAAGGCCAAGCCGCATTTTACTGGTGGCGGCGAGGCCTTGGTGTGGCCCTCTCATACTCAAATGTCGTAAAATTAAAAAATAATTACTTACCTGGTAGCCATGGCTGTCCAACGCCGATATTCCGGTTGCTGGCCGGAACTCCTGCGCCTTTGGAACTCCATTCGGAGTTCCGAGGCGTAACACTGGTGGGGAGGGGGGAGGAGTGAAATTCTCAGGGTGTGAGGGCAAGTGAAGCGGGGAAAACACTTTGTATTGGCTGTGGGGATGGTGGGAAGGGGTTGAAGGGCAAATGTTACCAGGTTGAGGGGCGGGGCGGTTGTGGGGTGGGGGGGGGGGAGTTCAGGTTGGGAATGAAGTTAATTTTGATGATATAGGCCCAAAGACAAACATTGGAGGGGGATGATGGTTGGGAAAGGGCCTCCAGCTTTCAATTAATTTTTTTAACACGATGCATCATAATATCATTTTAAAAATTCAAATTTCTTCTCAGGGCTTGAAGCCCTTTAAAAATGGTGCTGACACCTGCACGGTGGCACCGGATGCTGTTGCTGGGGATGGAGCAGCCGCCCCCTCTATGTCATCGGGGACGGCCACTCCACCCCTCCATTTAAATGAACCCCCGCGCAATATATTGTGGAGGCTCAGTGACGGCGCAACTGTGCGGGAAGACCGCCGAGATCAGAACATGCCGCCATGATTTGCGGCGTGCTCATAAAATTCAGCCCTCAGTGTTCAGGAAACAAAGGAAAGTCTGTCACTTTCTAATAAAACTAAGAGTCTCCTCACTGTTTGAAATTGTCACCTGCTGGCTTTTCTCTTAAAGTGCAGAGGAAACCACCTTTTTCCCATGTTTCACTAGGTTCCTTCACTGCTTGCCCACATGGACTTGTTTCCAGTTTTGATTCCCTGTAATTGAGAGGAGATGGGTAGTTAAAGGCTACAGTAAGCAATAGACATGGGTCAATTTTGAAATCCTGGAGATAAGGCTTTTTAATGAATGTCTACCTTTCAGATTACAGATTTGTAATCATGCAATTCAAGTGCTGTTTTTGGGAACAGAAGCTATTGCTTCACCAAGACACACCTTCTATCATTTTTAAGTTTCTGAGCATTCTTTTCTCCCCGGCATGAATCATATCTGTCCAATAAAACTAGGAGTTGACAAAATCCCGAAGGTCAGATTTATGGAGGCTCACTGAGTTTTATTAGAGAGTACAGAAAAGGGCAAAGGTCAGTCGGAGAAAAAAGTAAACTTCTTCAATTCTCCTCGTCTCTCCTCTCAAAAAAGAAAATGCCCAAGTTTATTATGTTGGTGAAATTGGAGTTGATCTTGGTGTTGGAAAGCCAATTCAGCAGTTCCATTTGAAATTTGTAAAGAATGTGCGGAATGAAATTTATGAGTGTGCCGCAAACCACAGTGGCATGCACTGATGTCGGCGGTCCTCAGGTGCGGATGCGCCGTCGCTGAGCTCCCGTGATATTTCGCAGGGGGGCTCATTTAAATGGAGGGGATGGAAGGCCCAATGACGTAGAGGAGGCGGCCGCACCTGCCGTGGCGAAGGCGTCCGGCACCACCACGCAGGTGCCGCCGCCATTTTTATCGGGCTTCAAGCCCTTCGTGTAAATTTAAATGTTTAAAGGTCACGCCGCACTTATATTTGAAATAAAATTTTATTCAATCTTTGCATCCCCTCTCCCACTCCTCCCCCTCGCCAATGATTTCATAATAAATAAAAATACATATACCTTGGGAAAACCAATTTTTCAAATAATGACCTTTAACCCCCCCCCCCCACCTTCAGAACATTTGACCCTCAACCCCTTCACACTACCCCCCACAACCAATTGGAATGGTCTTCCCCGTTCCCACACCCCTCCCGACCTGAAAATGTCACTCCTACCCCCTCCCCACCAGTGTCATGCCTCGAAACTCTGAATGGAGTTCCGAAGGCCGTAATATCGGCGTAGGACGGCCGCCAAGTTGATTTTCACGTTTATTCATTAATTTAAATATTTAAATGAAGGCCCCGCCGCCCGGCAACGGGGGGCTGCACCGAGGCCTCGCTGCCGCCAGTAAAATGCAAGTATTTCCCAGGCCCCCCCACCACACCCTCCACACTGGCATCCTCATAAAATTCAGCCCTGTGTGTGTGTAAATAGTTTCACAAACATTTTACATTTCCCTTCGTAAATCTGTCAGTTGTAACATTCTGCATCAGTGGACTTTTTTCTGGGAATATGAATCTGTAATATGAATAAGGCCTGGTTTGTTGAAAGGCAGTTGTGCCTTTTTCATACATTTCTTTCGCCATACAAACTCTCAAACTCTGTACCTACTTGTAGGTATGTTACTCTGCCAATGCTTTACCTCAATAATGGAAAATAAACATTTGAATCATATTTTCCCTGGGACTTTAGACTCCTTGCTTCCTAGTCGGCACATTAGATCCTGCAGTCAAACAGTCTAGTGGTTATTTTTATTTATTACATTTAGTGAGAATGAAATAGGATGTAAACTTTTATTTTTGAGTATATTTACAAATTCATACTGCATTACCTTAACTTAGAAAAATATAATAAAATGAACATTTTCAGTAAAATTTTATAATAATTGATTATGAAGTTTGTGTAGCTGAACCTGGATATTGGAGGAAAAGTGGGAATTGCATAACCAGCCAATAAAAATATGGGACGTTTGTCAATACTATGAATATAAACGTGATCAGAATGGTTTGAATGATTTATAAGTTCATCATCTGTCTGATTGCTACTGTTCTCATGATTACTTAAATCAGTGCAAACTGCCTCTAAAGCATCTACAGAATGTCTGAAGATACCAATTGTACAGTGTTACAGCACTGAAACTGGTCATTTGGCCCATTAGGTCTAAGTTAACTAACCTGGATTTAATAACCTGAAAGAGATGGTACACGTTTCACATTGTTTTTATCTGCCCTGTCATCATTGTCCTTTGGAAAATGTGCCTTTCGTTCTCATGCTGGTTGCTGCACTCAGCTGATATTGTATTAGTGGAATGAAATTGCCGACTTGCTGCAGAGGGAAGGGAGAAGGCTTGTTGCAGTTTCATTTTTTATAAAAGTATAAGTCATGCTCATATTCCCCTGAGTACGATTCGTTAGCACGTGGTAAAAAAATCCTAAAAATAGCATCTAGGGGAATAAATGCTGCAAAGGACACTTGTGCTCATATAGCAGTTTCAACGGTCTGTTTCTTGTCTGTGTCAAATGGGTTTTCAAAATATCTTTTTTGGCGTATCTGGGCTCCATCTAATGCTGCAGCCATGTCGGAGGAGCTGA
Organism: Heterodontus francisci; assembly: GCF_036365525.1. Classification (NCBI taxonomy): domain Eukaryota; kingdom Metazoa; phylum Chordata; class Chondrichthyes; order Heterodontiformes; family Heterodontidae; genus Heterodontus; species Heterodontus francisci. Next base: position 201,523,702 of record NC_090374.1, on the reverse strand, counting down.
GAAGTGTGAGGGATGGATAAAAAGCATTGTCCACATTAGTCAACTTAAACAGCAACCTTATGCTGGCACGATCAAACACCAGCTCTGATGAGACTAGGGGACAATGCCCACAGCATAGAATTTGTCTTTCTCTCCCCTTTTCCCTCTCTTCCAACCCAGCTCTTCTGCCTCACATACATGCAATCATTTCTGGAATGTTGGGTCCACAGTTTGCTGTTGCAGCCTTTTGCTGCAGTCACTACTTACATATTAATATGACATATGCTATTGGAAGTTATTTTGTTTAAAAATTACATAGGCAACATTAACCATCACAATGGTAGGATTTAATAAAAACATAAGCATTTTGAATTTTTTCATAAAATGGAAATGTATTTTATTTAAGGCATCTGGCAATGTACAGTGGATACATTTGTCACAAGTGATGTTCACTCAATGACTGGAATTCTGAACTTCCTGGAGTTTCACTAAGTCAAAAAAATCTTAAGCGAAAAATATTTCATTTTCAACTTACTTCACATGTCGTGGCATGACTTAATTCTTTAGAAACGTTTCTGTTTTCCCTCTACCCCATGTGTATGTGCACACAAAAAGGATTGCATATTAAAGCATTCCCTGTTGCTTGATTTTTTTTTCAATTGAGATCTATTGAAGCAAAAGTTCACTAACTGGGCAGAAAATAGAACACTTTTTGGTTTTAACAATTTCTTCTATAATGTCAGTAATTTATTTCATAGATACTGCTTGGCATAGAAGTGTTCTGGATTTTGCAAAAGTTTTCTCATGTAAGTAGCATGGTCTTGGTCGTACGACGGAAGGGAAACTGTCGAGAAAATGGCTCATTACTGGCATCATAGCCTAAAAGAAAGAAAAACAGAAAGCTGAAAGCCTTGTGTTGCAGACTGGTGTTTGCTTCGGATGGCACAGAAATCTTCATTTGTTTGTAATGACTTGAGATGCAGGACAACAACAAAAAAAACAACTTTTTGGGGGTTTAAAATTGTTGTATTCTGCAGAGCACGGAAACATTTTTCTGCTGTTTGTGTTTCCGTACCATTGATTTGCGAGCCACCATTTTGCTATTCTCATGCCAAGAGATTAAGGCACTTGCGCGGAGCCAATAATGGTTGCCAGTGGAACTGGGCTTGGCATCGAAAGCTGATTGTCTACATGTACGATGCCTGTGATTCGTTGGCTGGCATCTGCAATGCAGTGAAGAATACTGAAAAGTTTTTGACCGTTGCTGTTCCTAAGCTGCTGCCTTTGATTTTTTTGCCACAATTAGAGTGAAGTCAGGGAGTGAAGCTTTTTCAATTTTTTTTTCAAAAGCTTTAAAACTCTGTGCAGGTTTTGCAGCATCAGCATAATTGCCCAAAGTATTGTATAAATGCAGATCTCATGCCCACTTTAATATATTTTAATTTTCCTTACCAGTTTCAATCGCAACATTTAAAATTTCCAGCTTTATTTTATGGACTTAAGCAGCAATAATGAGTTCGATTTATTGAAAGAAACTTCTAGTCTTATCAACAGTATACACCTAATGACCAGCAGGTAGGACTAAAGTGACAATGATACCACTTGCTGGGTTTCTGTGCCACTTTTGTTTTTCTCTCGATACAGGGATCAACACATTTCATGAGGCATGGGAGCAGAGAGGAGATGTGTTAGGACGTTAGAATAATGTGTCTTTAGTTCCTCCTTTCTCCTTTTAAGTAAATTAAATCGCTCAAGTACTTTATGAGGCTAGAACATTGTTAAATGAAAAAAGTTATTTTTCTTTAAATCTTGCACTTCTGCAAGTACAATAGGTGATAGAAGTGAAGACTGCAGCAGAGCTTTCTAGTTAGTGTATAGGCTTAGAAAGCTCCAGGCAATGCCTTTGGCAAATATATTTACTGTTGAGGTTAGAGGTGGAGCACTCATATGAATAAAAATATATTGGTGGTCACTAGTCTGTGGTCAGTAATTCAAAGTGAATTCAAGTGAAATTTCAATCTGTAGCAATCTACATTTACCGACTTTCGTGTATGCCTCTGAAACCTGGGCAATAAGTACAGATCTGTGGAAGAAAATAGAGGCTTTGAAATCTGGATGCTATGACGTATACTTAAAATTCCTTCTACACACCGTAAAACAAATGAAGCGATAAAAAATGAACTCTAAAAAGTGACATCCAGAAAAGAAAATGTCAGTATTTCGGCCATTTGATCGGAGCTGAAAAGCTACAGAGATCTCTTCGAGAGGGCAAAGTGGAGGGCTGCAGAAAGAGGGGTCGACCTAGGCTTGGTGATGATGGATGTCACAGGGCAGTTGCAGACAGGCTACAGTGGATGTGAGAGGATGGCGCAAAATATACAAGCGTGACATACCATGACAGCAGATCTCCTGGTAGGAGTATCTACAAGCAGCAGCAGCTAAGTGTCTTCTTTTGGAACTGTTAACATCAGTCACTGAAAGTGTGAGTGACATTTCCCCTTTATTCCACATATCAGACCGATTTTTAGTTTTTCCCCAAATACGAGCATTTTACAAATTACTGAATGATGTGAATGGAATACAAGTGCAAATTCTCAAAATAGTGACTTACTCTATGGGCATTTGCTCTTCTAGTAGATACTTTCAATGGTAAGGTAGCATCAGTAAAAACTTAAATGCTGTTAAAACTCGGCAACTGTTCAGTTAAAAACAGAATGGCAATCTTTAATTTCATTGTGATCCCAGTTTTAGATTTTTTAAGGCAGTTGTTTAAATTCCTAGGTCATCCTTCCTCCCAAATGGTTTGCCTTACTCCCTCGTTCTCCAGCCAGCCAGGAGTGCAGGTTGGTCTAGACAACAGATTACACTAGAAGCACAAGAAGTGTTCTTCAGTTTTCATTGGGAAGACTCTGGGCAAGATTTTAATTCACTCAAAACTCAATCACTTGCACAGAGTTAAAATCAGGCCCCTTGTTGGAGTTGCAGCAGCCAGACGTCATACTGAGTGACTCAGTGCAGTAACCAACCTGCCCCCCCGCCCCATGCAGCAGTGTGGTGTTACAGGCAGTCTTGCAATGGAGACAGCCATGAGGGGATTCCTTGTTCTTTGCTAAAGAGTACAAAAATCCATCCTTGGTGATATGGTTTGATGGGTACTCCTTTAATAGGTGAGCAGTCAACATGTGCTGGGGAAATCAAACCTGCCAGCTGATATGGTGTAATAAGTAGAACAGCTGATTGCTGGTTGATTTTCTTTTTTCTTCTATTGATCGACTCACATAAGAACGTAAGGAACAGGATCCAGCGTAGGCCATTCGGCCCCTCGAGCCTGCTCTCCCATTCAATAAGATCAGCTTCAATGCCACTTTCCTGCCTGCTCCCCATAACCCTTGACTCCCTTGTAGATCAAAAATCTATTTATCTCAGCTTGAATATATTCAATGACCCAGCCTCCACTGCTCTCTGGAGTAGGGACTTCCAAAGATTAACAAACCTCTGAGAGAAAAAATTCCTCCTCATCTCCATCTTAAATAGACGACCCCTAAATCTAGATTCCTCATGACAGAAAACATCCCCTCAGCATCTGCCCTGTCAAACCCCCTCAGAATCTTACATGTATAATAAGGTAACCTTTTATTCTTCTAAGCCCCAATGAGTATAAGCTTAAACTGCTCAAACTTTCCTCATAAGCCAACCCCTTCATCGCAGGAATCAACCTAGCGAACTTTCTCTGACTGCCTCCAATGCAAGTATATCCCTCCTTAAACTATAACTAATGACTTGGATGAAGGGACTGAGTGTATTCTAACCAAATTTTCTGTTGCTTCACTGTTGCTGTGTCAAAATCTGAAACTCACTCCCTAACAACACTGTGGGTGTACATACACTGTGGCTCACCACCACCTTCTCAAGGTATTTAGGGATGGACAATAAATGTTGGTCATGCCACGGGTGCTCATATTCCAAGAATGAATTTTAAAAAGGAGACCAAAACTGTATGGAGTACTCTAGGTGCAGTCTCACCAACACCTTGTACAGTTGTAGCAAGAGTTCCCTGCTTTTACACTCCATCCCCCTTGCAATAAAGCCCAACATTCCATTTACCTTCCTAATTACTTGCTGTACCTGCATGCTGACTTTTTGGGTTTCATGAACGGGAACACCCAGATCCCTCTGTACTTCTGCATTCTGCAGTCCCTCTCCATTTAAATACCATTATGTCTTTCTGCACTTAATACCAAAGTGAATAACCTCATATTTTCCCACATTATACTCCATCTGCCAAATTTTGGCCTATTTATATCTCTTTGCAGGCTCTTTGAGTTGCATTTTTGTTGGGCTGAGGAGGCAACACTAAGTCGGGTGTGCCGGAAATATCCTGCTGCTGGCCGGTGTGCCGGTCTGTTGGCATGTTCCTGCTGCATCCGGTTGGGTGACGGCTATCCACCTGCCAGAGGCAGGTAGCCTGTTAGGCCAATTAAAGTGCCTATTGAGGGTCTTCCAATGCCGTCTGGAAGTTTCTATACAGCAGGCGGACACCCCACTGAGGCCAAAGACCGGCCAATAGATGGAGGCGGCCTCCTGGCGGCAGATTGGTGGGGGGGGGGGGGCGGGGGAGCAGCGAAGCCTCATTTAATTCCAATCCATGCCACCCCCCCTCCCCTCACCCCCCCCCCCAACCGCGCCGCCACAGCCACAGCCATGATTGCCAGAGGGCCGTAGTTGTGGCCGCTCTTTATTTTAAAAACTTTCTAAAGTCTTCAGAGGCCAGCTCCACCTTGAGGCAGCCTCTCATTCTCCCATCGACATCAGTAGCACCCCCCTCTCCTGCTGGGGCTGTCGGCTGCCCAGAGCCTCAGAGTTCTGAATGGCTCTCCTGCCTCTGGATCCCGCCCACCAGGTTTAATTGGATGGGGCTCCCGGATGCGGCCTCTGAATTGGCCACCTACTCAAAAATCTCCCTCGGGGTCCTGGCATCGGCATTTCTGGGTCCCGAGCTGCGTTTCATCTGGGACCTGTGAACGAAACTCTAGCCCATTGTATCCTCCTCTCAACTTGCTTTCCCATCTACCTTTGTATTGTCAGCGAACTTGGCTGCAATACACTCTGTCCCTTCATCCAAGTCAATAATATAGATTGTAAATAGTTGAGGTCCCAGCACCCCACTAGTTATAGTTTGCCACTTTGAAAATGATCAATTTATCCCAATCTCTGTTTCCTGTTAGTTAGCCAGTCCTCTATCCATACTAATATATTACCCCCAACACCATGAGCTCATACCTTTTGCAGTAACCTTTTATATGGCGCCTTATCGAATGCCTTTTGGAAATCCAAATACAGTACAACTACTGGGTCCCCTTTATCCACCCTGCACATTACTTCCTCAAAGAACTCTAATTTGTCAAATATGACTTCCCTTTCATAAACCCATGTTGACTCTGCTTTCTTGAATAGGGGTGTTATCGTGGGCCTCGGATTTGGAGCTTTACTGAAGCACACTGCTGCCGCCAGTTCCCTCACTGGTCCGTCCACTCTTGCTGCTGTTCCCAACTAGCCCTTTTAGTTTAATTTAGTTTAGAGATACAGCACTGAAACAGGCCCTTCGGCCCATCATCAACTGTGCCGACCATCAACCACCCATTTATACTAATCCTACACTAATCCCATATTCCCTACCACATCCCCACCTGTCCCTATATTTCCCTACCACCTACCTATACTAGGGGCAATTTATAATGGCCAATTTACCTACCAACTTGCAAGTCTTTTGGCTTGTGGAAGGAAACCGGAGCACCCGGAGAAAACCCACGCAGACACAGGGAGAAGTTGCAAACTCCACACAGGCAGTACCCAGAATTGAACCCGGGTCACTGGAGCTGTGAGGCTTCTCATTTAAGCTGGATTGGTAATAATTTCAAACAATGAAAACAAGTTAATGATTAAAGTGGTGTTGACATTAAACCAGAAATTGAAATTGAGCCATTGTTTTTCTTTAATGCAAGGCTTTTAATAGTTTTTTTGAACGAGAGCTAAGTTCTTCAGACATTTCCCAGCTAATTTTACTCTAGAACTTGATGAAGGCTGAAATTAAACTACAGGTTTAACATTAACCGTTGAACTGACCTATATATAAATTACGTTCAGCTGATCAGAGAAACATCAAGGAGTGGTTCAAAAAAGCGATTTGTTTATACATTTTTAGTATCTGTAACAGTACAGCAATTTCTTAGCAGCGTGCAGGCCTGTAGCCTGGTTGAAATGCATGCAGGTTATGTTGAAAACATCCTTGTTTCGATAGATTTGCAATTTAATAAAAGCATCATGATGTAGATGGCTGCAGTTTAAGCGATTATTTTTTTGTCTACATGACATTTTACCCAGTTAAAAAAGCTTTTATTATGGTGTGCTGTGTTCATCAATGTACTGTCATGCTCAAGGGGCATGACAGGAACAGCAGAGGAGCACGCAATATGGGTGCTGGTGGTAGAATGAGTGGGTTCATTACACTTGTAATGTGAATACAAAAATTGTTATTTCCACTGAATAGTTTGAACCCAGGAGGAGGTGTGCTCCTGCTACTTTGCCCAAGCTAACACTTTAAATGTGATTCTGCCGAGCAGATTACACCGGTGCACTCCCACCCACCTGCAGCTTGGACTCTATTTCCCACACAGTGCACGGTTCAGTGACTGACATGATAGGCTGACTATCACCTGCTGACCTCAAGGATGACAGGGGGAGTTGGGTCTCGCAGTGCATTTGTCGAATTATGTTTTCCTCATAATATCTTCTTTCCTCAAGCATTTGGGGCGGCACAGTGGCGCAGTGGTTAGCACTGCAGCCTCACAGCTCCAGGGACCTGGGTTCGATTCTGGGTACTGCCTGTGTGGAGTTTGCAAGTTCTCCCTGTGACCGCGTGGGTTTTCACTGGGTGCTCCTGTTTTCCCCCACGGCCAAAGACTTGCAGGTGATAGATAAATTGGCCATTGTAAATTGCTCCTAGTGTAGGTAGGTAGGTGGTAGGGAATATGGGATTACTGTAGGGTTAGTATAAATGGGTGGTTGTTGGTCGGCACAGACTTGGTGGGCCGAAGGGCCTGTTTCAGTGCTGTATTTCTAAATAAAAATAAATTAATTAATTAATGGCAAAATGTGTTATGATTGGGGGAAAAATAACATTGATAGAAAGTGATGTGAGAACACTTTTCTCATACTATAGGAAAGCTGCAACTGGTTATCCACTGGAAATGACTGTTTATGCCACTGTGGTGAACTGGTTAGACTGTGACATCCCTGTGCCCCAGAAATATCAGCTTTAATTTGCTACAGCACTTTTAGAGCTGTATTTACGAGGCCTGCAGTCGAACTCCTTGCCTTAAAGTCAGGACCCCTGCAATGAGAAGCAGTGTGCCATGTGGCGGTTAATTGACCAAAGATGATTTGTTAAAACAGATCGATCATGCCCACGTTCAGCCATAAGCCTGATGTTACCTGAAGCCCTTGACCTCTGCTGTCTGGGTCACCGAACGGCCGCCAGCCACTTGACCTTTTCATTGTTAGCGGTGTCACCATTTCCTTCAATTCTGTGTGGGGATGCTAACAGAGGGGTAACTGATCTGACTTTCCAACCCAGTGGAGTGTAGACATCCCCTGGGAGTATTTGTGGCTGTTTGATATAGTTTGGCTGAAACATTTGCTTTCCTTTGCGTGTTGACAGAATAGTGGACAAATTAGTAAACTTCCCATGAGTTGAGGACGACACCAAGATTCTCCCTCAGGCTCATTTTATACTCCATGCTGCTGAGTCCTGCACAGTTAAAATATTTCCAGCAAATTTGCCATGTCTTGGGGAGATGTATCTGATTACAAGAAAGGGAGATGCTGTTAGTGAAGTCTTTGAAAAAAACAAATGTATATTCACCCTTCCAAAGTATATTCTTGAGAGGGGAGAAAAAGCAAAGTTATTTCAACAGACTATCTTAGCAATGAAATGTTACATCAATTATTCAAGCACACATAACATAATATAATGTGCTGGGCAGCTTTCAATCCATTAAGCGCTTTCCTTAGATAACTTAGCATCACAACATTTTGGAATGTCCTGTTAGTTTTAGCTGCAGGCCATAGGTGGAAAATCTCAATAATCAGTATAATATTTGATACATATAGAAAGATAACCACTCATTTCATAATTTAGGAGTTCATGGTATTCTGTCACCCAGCAAGGGTTCAACCTTGAGCATCTATCATGTGAGTAGTGAGGGTGGGGCGGGGGAGGGCGGGGTGGGGTGATAGTGGTGGAGGATGGGAGCATTACTGCCTTGGCATTGAGATGGCTCCAGGATGGAAGATTGGAATCAAGTCTAACCTATGTGACAGTCTAGATAAACAAATACCCAGCTAGGCAGGTCTGCAGTACTCCAGTGAAGTGTTGTTGATTGACCAATTACATTGGCTTATTTATAAAACTGGAGTGGTAGACCTGACATTGTGGACTTGGATTCTTCCCACTTGGCTCACAGTAATCCCTAAAGTCAAGGTCCCACCAGATAGGTTGATCTTAACTGGATCAACTGAAGGAAACATACTGCAACTTTGTGTGGTTTTTGCTGGTTAGCCTCCAGCAGCATAAACTTGGGAGGATCCTAGAAGCTCCTTGGATAAGTGGAGTGAGTCTCAACATGGCCAATATGCAGACGTCGTATCTGTCACACATTAACTATACCTGTGTAGATTTTCCATGTAGTTTGGAGCTTCATAAACATGGTGATGGGTTTCTGTGCTTATCAGATACCTGGCTGACCAAAAAGCTATAATCTGGAGTAGAAATGTTGTTGTGCTGTGATTGAATGCTTGGTCCTAATGTGAGATGTAATTAAGCTTAGGTAGACTGACTGAAGGATGAATTCAGAGAAGTTAATGTATGGTTGAACTCCTCCACCCCACCCCCTTGGGATAAAATACTATGAATCTCATAGTTATGTTAATTTCCTTAGGTATTGGCATACCTGTCATGACTTGAACTTCTGCTTTGAGATTTGTATTTGCTGACATTTATTGTAACGCTCCCTTTAGTGCACATTCTTCTCAGTGGGGTGGTTCAATTTTCAGATCTCTGTATTTACAGGACACTGATGTTACTCACCAGTGGTTAGTGAGAATTGTGAAGTGACAGTTGTTAGCAGCTTTTGAAAACATGTGGGAGAGCATTTAGTGGGCTACTGATGACCCGGAAAATTGTTTATGAAACTGTTTGTGAAGGGGTGGGGGGAGTAGGGATTGTGTGCAGGGAAGAGTAGGGATTGACAGAATAGTGCCTGGGGTAAAAACAGGGTTGAAGAAGCTGTTTGTATCTAACCAAAAGAGCATAGTATTGAAGAAACTGTGTTAAATACATAACATTTCAAGGTGTGGTCTGAGTTTGATTTCATGGCAGCATTTTTAAACATCTAGTGAATACGATTAGAATTTCCTTCTTTTACTTTCTGCTTTTTGAAAAAAATATTTTGCTAATTTGTACCATATTTGTTTGTCTATAATGCTAATTCAACACTGCCCTCCCATGCCCACAAGCCCCCATATCCTTCTTGAAGACCTGTAATGATTACCTACTTATAGTACCTACTTACCTATTGTAAGGGCAAGGATTAAAGAGGTTGCCGTCCAATTCTTTTCTGCTTGGATGATTTTTCACTATTTTACAATGTCTAAATAGAATTCCTTGAGAAAGGATAAAACAGAATTACAAAAAAAGTTCGTAGAAAATAATGGAAACCAAATCTGTCTGTTTTATTTTCTGAAATATAACTTTGTTTTCACCTGGACATTTGGAAGAAATTAGCTTATTATGTTAAAATGTAGTAACGACTGCACCAAAAGAAAACAAGTTACAGCAGTTACAGCAGGACTCACGTATGGCTAAGATGAACCTCTTTAATCACCAGTTTTTAAGTTGGCTTCCTCTTGCCTCATGATGGAACATGATAACGTTTCACCAAGTTGTATTGCACAAATAAAATGAGTAATGGTGGACGTTCAGTGTTGCATGAATTATGGGACTGTGTCTAATAATACTGGATAACTTCTGGTTCAGTTATACCCAGTCCGGAGACGTTGCTGCCATAATCCAGGCTCATGATGAGGAACATGAGAGAAACCTGGAGTCTTCTGTTGATTTCTCACCCACGTTGCAACAGTGACTACACTTCAGAAGTACTTCATTGGCTGTAAAGTGCTTTGAGATGTCTGGTGGTCATGAAAGGCGCTATATAAATGCAAGTCTTTTTCTGCTCACGAAAAGGGTATTGTTTTCATGGTCAATATGTTTTTAAATTAATTTTGTAATATGTGAATGCAGTGAGACCAGACTTGACTGGCAGAAAGCATTATCTTTAGCATGCCATTATAAGGCAGGAATGTAAAGGACGATCTGGAATCAGGAGAGCTGGCATTTGTATAAATTGGTACTGACAAGAAACAGATTGGTGGGAGGTTGGCCTACATTGGCACCTGTAATTTATGTGGATTGTGTAATATCACCAGGTCAGATTGCAGTTGATTTGGAAATTATTTAAAACCATAAAATTATAGAATGGTTACAGCAAAGAAGGAGGCTATTTAGCCCTTTTTGTCTGTGCTGGCCCTCAGCAAGAACATCTCAGCTAGTCCCACACTCCCTCGCCCTTTCCCTGTAGTTCAGCCAATCTTTCTCGTCAGATAATTGTCCAATTCCTTTTTGAAAGCCACAGCTGAATCTGCCTCCACCATACCCTCAGGCAGTGCATTCCAGATTCTAACCATGCAGTGCGGAAAAAGGTTTTTCCTCATGTCACTTTGGTGCTTTTGCCATTCACATGAAATCGGTGTCCTCTGGTTCTCAACCCCTCTGCCAATTTTAAAAATTTGTTTCATGGGATGCGGACATCATTGGCTATGCCAGCATTTATTGCCCCTCCCTAGTTACCTTTGACAAGGTGGTGGTGTGCTGCCTTCTTAAACACCCACAGTGCTGTTAGGGAGGGAGATCCAGCATTTTAACCCAGCAACAGTGAAGGAACAATGATATATTTCCAAGTCAGGGTGGTGTGTGGCTTGGAGGGGAACTTGCAGATGGTGATGTTCCCACGTGTCTGCTGCCCTTGTCCTTCTAGGTGGGAGAGGTTGCGGGTTTGGAAGGTGCTGTCAAAGGAGGTGTGGTGAGTTGCTGCAGTGCAACCTGTATATAGTATACACTGCCGCCATTGTGCGTCGGTGGTGGAAGGAGTGCATGTTTAAGTTGGTGGGAGGGGTGCCAATCAAATGGGCTGCTTTGTTCTGGATGGTGTCAAGCTTCCTGAGTGTTGTTGGCATTGCACTCATCCAGGAGAGTGGAGAGTATTCCATCACACTCCTGATTGTGCCTTGCAGGTGGTTGACAGGTTATGGGGAGACAGGAAGTCGGTTACTCGCTGCAGAATACCCAGCCTCTCACCTACTCTTATAACCACAGTATTTATGTGGCTGGTCCAGTTCAGTTTGTGGTCAATGGTAACCACCAGGATGTTGATCATGGGGAATTCAGTGATGCCATTGAATGTCAAGGGGCGATGGTTAGATTCTCTCTTGTTTGAGATGATCATTGCCTGACACTTGTGGATAGGATATCTGTGGAACTTCCTCCTCCTGTTAGTTATTTAATTGTCCACCACCATTCATGACTGGATGTGGCTGGACTGCAGAGCTTAGATCTGATCCGTTAGTTGTGGAATCACTTTAGCTGTGTCTATTCAGGAATAGTTTCTCTCAATCTACTCTGTCCGGACCCCTCATGATTTTGAACACTTCTGTCAAATCTCCTCTGAACCTTCTCTCAAGAGAACAGCCCCAGCTTCATCAGTCTGAAATCTCTCATCTTTGGGACCATTATTGTAAATCTTTTCTGCACCCACTCTAATGCTATCACATCCTTCCCAATGTTTAGTGCCAGTTTATTCAGAGCATTAGTGCTTTTATCGTGAAACAGTTTAGTGTTTCCATCCGTTTTCCATGTTGAACTGTTGTTGTCCTAAGCTAACACCATCGCTGCAGCTCGGCTCTTCTAAATTTTTGTCAACATTGTGTTGTTTCCTGATATTTTTCTCGGAGACCATGCATCTTTACCAACTCAAAATGGTGCTCTTCTGCTCACAGAGTACATAACACACTGGCGTGGTAATGTACCATGAAATGTAAGAAGCTCGTGTAGCTGACCTTTAAGGTTATCCGACATTATCAGAGATAGTGAAGGTACGACAGTTAGCCTAAGGGACTGGTGAGGGGAAAAGTCAACCTGGGTTCCTGCTTACGATTGCTGTTTATTGTCCTCTACTGGAAGCACTGATGCTTGGATAATTTGGCAGCAAGAGAAGAAACGCGAAGGTTGAATGCACAGCAAATGGACGAACATGAACCTTTTCTGGATCATGGTTCCAATGTGCATTGGACATTACAATATTAAACCATTTTCACAAACAATGAAAAAGTAGTCTAAATTTATCCAAGATTTATATTCAAGGTGTTAAAATAAATTCTCAGAAATACTCATTCACTCAAATTACTTACACTTATCCTGATTGCATTGCAAACTGCTGGATCTATAATTCATTATTTTGCAACCTATGTACTGGGTAAAACTTCTGCAGCATTGCGACCCTGTGACTGTCCAACTTGAAGTTGGAACCTTGTCTGAAAATGTGACTGAGTGGTTGATAAAACTATTGTATTCAAGAAAGGCATTCATTTTTATATATTGTCTAGAATGGATGGGCTAACTTGTTGGCAGCTTTACAATTACAAACACTTGGCTGTGTGACAGATTATGGGTATAACTAGATTGAAGTTTATTTGGTCTGAAGCATTCAAAATGCTTTTTAACTCCATCCTCCCCTCCCCCCCCCCCCCAAATATGAAGAAGTGTATGCTTAGTGCTGAAAAAGGGCTTAAATTCTTGACAAACTAAATGAGCTATCAAAGCAAAGTAGCCGGGGGGAATCCCAATCTTGGTGGCTATTGGAAATTCTACATATAACTGAAATATATACTAGCCAATTACTGTTATTGTAGTGTATGTAGTGATTTAGAACCATAGAAACCATTGAAAAATTACAACACAGAAGGAGGCCATTCAGCCCGTCATGTCTGTGCCGGCCGGAAAGACCAGCCGCCCAACCTAATCCCATTTTCCAGCACCTGGTCCATAGCCTTGCCAGTTACAGCACTTCAGGTGCATGTCCAGGTACCTTTTAAAAGAATTGAGGGTTTCTGCCTCCACCACCGATCCGGGCAGTGAATTCCAGATACCAACCACCCTCTGGGTGAGAAAGGTTTTCCTCATAACACCTCTAATTCTTCTACCAATCACCTTAAATCTGTGTCCCCTGGTAATTGACCTCTCTGCTCGGGGAAACAGGTCCTACTCTATCTAGGCCCCTCATAATTTTGTACACCTCTATTAAGTCACCCCTCAACCTCCTCTGTTCTAAGGAAAACAACCGTCGTCTATCCAATCTTTCCTCATAGCTGCAACTTTGAGCCCTGGCAACATTCTTATAAATCTCCTCTGTACTCTCACCAGAGCAATTATGTCCTTCCTGTAATGTGGTGAACAGAACTGTACGCAGTACTCCAACTGTGGCCTAACCAGCGTTTTATACAGTTCCAGCATTACATCCCTGCTTTTGTATTCGATACCTCGGCCAATAAAGGAAAGCATTTCATATGCCTTCTTCACCTCTCTATCTACCTGTCCTGCCACATTCAGGGATCTGTGAACATGCACTTCAAGGTCTCTCACTTCTTCTACCCCTCTCAATATCCTCCCATTTATTGTGTATTCCCTCGCTTTATTTTCCCTCTCCAAATGCATTACCTCACACTTATCTGGATTGAATCCATTTGACACTTTTCCGCCCACTCAACCAAACCATTGATATCTTTCTGGAGTCTACGGCTATCCTGTTCGCTATCAACTACAAGGCCAATTTTTGTGTCCTCTTCAAATTTCCCAATTATGCCTCCCACATTTAAGTCAAAATCATTAATATGTACCACAAACAGCAATGGACCCAACACTGAGCCCTGTGGAACACCACTGGAAACAGCTTTCCATTCACAAAAACATCCATCGACTACTACCCTTTGTTTCCTGGCCCTGAGCTAATTCTGGATCCAACTCGCCGCATTCCCCTGTATCCCATGGACTTTCATTTTACTGACCAGTCTGCCATGTGGGACCTTGTCAAATGCCATACTACAATCCATGTAGACCACATCCACTCCACTACCCTCATCAATCCTTCTTGTTACTTCCTCAAAAAACACAATTATGCTTGTAAGACATGACCTTCCGTTAACAAATACATGCTGACTATCCCTGATTAATTTGGGCCTTTCTAAGTGGCAGTTTATCCTGTCCCTCAGAATAGATTCTAACAATTTACCCACCACCGAGGTCAGACTGACCGGCCTATAATTATTTGGCCTATCCCTCGCACCCTTTTTAAACAATGGTACAACATTCGCAGACCTCCAGTCCTCTGGGACTTGGCCCATATCCAGTGAGGATTTGAAGATGATCTTCAGAGCATCAGCTGTTTCCTCCCTGGCTTCCTTTAACAACCTGGAATGCAATCCATCTGGCCCAGGTGATTTATCTACTTTTAAGCATGTCAGACCCTGTCGTACCTCCATTCTCATTATGCTTGTAGATCCTATTTTGTACTAGTGTTGTAATTGATAATAATTTGTCCTCTCAAAATAATTTTACCATTTTCTATAAAGAACAGATCATAATCATAATCTGATGATTTTATTGTTGTTTATCCTTTTTTAAAAAAATTTCTCTCCCTTTTGGGTCTTCCTGCTCCATACCAGACCTGAACAAAAATGGCAAGGCAAATTTCCCTTCAAACATCTTTGAAAGAAAATAAATGATTCTATTCTAAGATCATTCTCCTATCCCTATGAGGAACTACCTAGCAACCACTCCCTGACTGCATTGCCAAAAGGAAGAAATTGTCTTCTAGTGAATCATGATCCAAACTAGAATCTTAACCATTCCATATACATGGTGCATCTTTATTTTGAAGGTGGATGTGAAATGATCAGCTTTTTGGCTTCTCACCTTATTCTTCATGAAGAATGGATGGGGCTGCAAGATGTGTGACAGTAAACAATAAACTGCAGTGGTCTCTGGTTTGCGACTGTCTCAACCCTTCGTTGAAATGCAGAGTAGCTTCCCAGTGACACAGGTTAAAAAAAACACCTAACTGACTGCACTCCTGGTGAGATATTCAGTTTGTTCCTTCAGACTGGATTATTCCTGGAATCTTGACAGAATGTTTCCATTGAACCCGGAGTTATGTATCAAGCTATTAGCTGTTTAAGTGATAATTCAGATATCTTAGATTTAGATTTAGAGATACAGCACTGAAACAGGCCCGTCGGCCCACCGAGTCTGTGCCGACCATTAACCACCCATTTATACTAATCCTACACTAATCCCATATTGCTACCACATCCCCACCTGTTCCTATATTCCCCGACCACCTACCTATACTAGGGGCAATTTATAATGGTCAATTTACCTATCAACCTGCAAGTCTTTTGGCTGTGGGAGGAAACCAGAGCACCTGGAGGAAACCCACGCAGACACAGGGAGAACTTGCAAACTCCACACAGGCAGTACCCAGAATTGAACCTGCGTCACTGGAGCTGTGAGGCTGCGGTGCTAACCACTGCGCCACTGTGCCGCCCTATTGTTACTTTTTATTGAACTGAATTATGGCTTCATTGAGCAAAGGACATTTCAATAGGTCACATTGAACAATAAAATTCCATTATCAATTCATAAAAGAAATAAGTACAGAAATAGGTTGAGGCTTGTTATGGAAAAGCAGTGTTTTTAAATTAAGGAACCAAGGCCCATCATATAGGACACAACTAAGATTGAAGAGAGTAAAAAAGAAATGAACTAAATCAGGCTGGTGTGATTGGGTGACCTGAAAATTGTAGGAGGAAGGACAGACTAATGGAGGGAACGATGATACCAGTGTGGCTTCGATGTAGCTTTCCGAAGTGATGGTGTCTTACAATTGTACATTGAATGGAGTGTGGACATATCTGCGAGATAATTGCTTCTGGAATTAGGAATTTAGATAGTGGCAAGCCTTTACAGTGTCGACCATCGGCAGTTTAGCCATTCATTGAATTTTCACCCCACAGCAAAAAAATCATTTGGGGAAACAAGTTACGTGGCCTTGCTTTCTAAAAGTGTAACAAATGTAAGCAGCTAAATGCGGTACTACTTGTTTATGCTGTAAAAATTGCAGGCCTGCATGTTTAAGATTGGAGTTGTGGTATCGTTTTGCCAAAAATATTCACCTCTCCACTGAGTGAGTCCCAGAGTTAAGCAAACACAAGGATTTATAGACTCCAGATTTGACGGTGAACTATTACTAAATTGTCCAATATCATTTTAAGCGACTTGAAACAATGACAATTAACAAAAATTAATGGCGCCAACTAGTGAGAAAAGCAAAATTGGCTGAATTTTAATAGCCTGTCGTTGGCCTCAGTGGCGAGCTTCCAAAAGTGTGCGGCGCACACATGCGACATGTGGCGTGGAGCCGCCGCGATATTTCACCCAGCGGCTCATTAGAAGGCGGGGGCGGAGCGTCCGTCCCTGATGATGTAGAGGGGGTGGGTGCTCCGTCCCCACCAATGGCGTCCGGCATCACTGCGTAGGCGCCTGGGCCATTTTTAAAGGGCTTCAAGCCCTTAGAAGAAATTTAAATTTTTAAAGTGAGATGCAAGTGTGTTGTAAAATTGCACAATCAAAAAATGAGCGAAGCCCATCTTCCACCCACCCCCACCCCCCCACCCGATTAACTTACTAAGGTTTTAGTTTCCCTCTCCCCCCCACCCCCCCCCCCCAAAAACACGGTTTTGCCGATAATGACCTTTCACCCCCCAAACTTACGGATCTTTGCCCTTCAACCCCTTCCCACCATCCCCTCAGCCAATGGAAACAGTTTTCCCCACTCTCCCCCACCCTGAAAATTTCACTCCTCCCCCCTCCCCACCAGTATTAACGCCACGGATCTCTGAACGGAGATCTGAAGGCGCAGGACTTCCAGCCACCGGCCACAATATCGGTGTGGAAAGGTAGGTGATTATGCCTTTATTATCATGTATTTAAATATGTTAATGCATGTTTTTTCTGCCTAGCAGTGGGCGGGGTGGGGGTGTGTGGTGCTGCTCCGAGGTCTCGCCTCCGCTGGTAAAATGGGATGGGGCCTTCCCAGCATTGGGGAGCGCGGCGGGCCTCTCCCAGAAGTATTTTCCGGGGACACCCCCTGCCACGATGCCCGACGTCGGGGCTTATAAAATTCAACCCATTGTGATCACACAATAATTGCTAATGTGTAAGAGTTTCTCAAGGAAAGAAGAAGTACTTTGTTTATGGTAATTCAATCTGTTGAGCTTTCTCTCAATTAAATAACAGACTGAAAAATGTCACGGCAAAAAAAATGCAAACTTGAAGTGGGACAGTGGGGTGATGTTGAACTTCATTGTGTTTATGAGGGAGAAACAAAGTATCACAGTCCTTCTTTAGATAAGATGACAAAGTACCTGTCATAAAAGAATTGCAGATATATGTGATATTTTCTAGGTGAAGGACTGAATTGTTTACCTAAGTGAGTGGGATGCCTGAGTCCTTGAATGATTAATATGAGCTCTGTAAATACTCTTTTAAGATGGTTTGTGAAATATAGGTACAGTATTTACAGTGACAATTACATCAAGCATTTCAAAGTTAGAAGCAAATGGCCTCATCAAAAGAGAAGGAAAAAAAAGTCTATCACCTCCCTAAATTTGCTGCAACTCCTTTTCATGATCTTCTAATTATTACAGTAGGTAGGCATGAAATGATTGCTAAATGGCAGACTTATGACTGACCAATTTCAGATTTTCGCCAGTACTTTATATGACCTAAACTTTAGTTCCTTTTGTCAAACAGTAGGTATTTTAACTGTTATTTGAAGAAGATGACAACCAAAAGCTTGCTTAGAATCTGGTATTCTGAGCTCATATCATGCTAAAATACTAAACACGAGTTTTTGTTTTAAATTTGACTGTAATAGAAAGATTTTGAAGCAAGTGGCAGAGTACAACTTAATTGTACATCCAGACAATGGGGAAAAAATGAGTAGGTGTTTCTCCTTGAGCATCTTCAATGCTAAAGTTATACTTTAGGGATGCTGTTTGCTTCTTTGATTGTCCTTTGTGAATGATAGGAACTGATTTATAAGAAAATGTACATGGAAACATAAGAACTGGAATAGGCCATTCAGCCCTTCAGGCCTGCTTCATCATTCAATTAAATCATGACTGATCTATGTGGTGGCACAGTGGTGCAGTCGTTTGCACTGCAGTCTCACAGCTACAGTGACCCGGGTTCAGTTCTGGGCACTGCCTGTGTGGAGTTTGCAAGTTCTCCCTGTGATCGTGTGGGTTTCCGCCGGGTGCTCTGGTTTTCTCCCACAGCCAAAGACTTGCAGGTTGATAGGTAAATTGGCCATTGTAAATTGCCCCTAGTGTAGGTGGGGATGTGATAGGGAATATGGGATTAATGTAGGATTAGTATAAATTGGGTGGTTGTTGGTCGGCACAGACTCGATGGGCCAAAGGGCCTGTTTCAGTGCTGTATCTCTAAATAAATATATCGTAACTCTACCTGCATTTATTCAATTTCTCTTGGAAATGGACTTAACGCAATCTATTATTCTCAGCCCTGAAAAGTTCAATTCACCAATTCGTTTGGGGCAAGAGAGTTCCGGATTTCCACTTCTTTGTGTGAAAAGAGGTTTTCTGATTTCACTGCTATAAGGCCCGCCTCTAATTTTAAGATTATGTTGTCTTGTTTTGGATTCCTTTGCCGGAGGAAATAATTTCTCTGCATCTACCCTATTGGACCCCTCAATTATTGTAGAAGCCTTGATTAGATCACCCCTCGATACCCAAGGGAATACAAGCCAAGTTTATGCAACCTTTATGTTCTGGTATCATTTTGGTGAATGAAAATATTTTTCCTGAGGTTTGATGCCAAAAAATGAACCCAGTACTCCAGATGGGATCTCGCTCAGCCTCTGTCCAACTTTTAAATTCCTAACCAGTTGAGAAAAGGACCAAAATTCCATTAGCCTTTTTGATTACATTTTGTACATGGACACCTAAATCTCTTTGCTTCTCCACATCTCCCAGTCCCTCGCCATTAAGAAAATATTCCAATTTGTTTTGTGACATCCAGTGTGGTTGACATCATATTTATTGAACTACATCTGCCACAGTTCTGCCTACTCACTTAGTCTGTCTACAACCCATTGTAACATCCTCCCCCCATCTATACATTTAGGGCTGGATTTTATGTAGCCAGCGGGGTTTCTGATGCTAAGCCAGAAAGGCGAGGGGAACATCGCCTCGGCCATTTTGGGGACCCCCGGCCGCATTTAATGGCGCACAGGAAATTAACTGCCCGTTGCCGGGGTTCCAGTCCCTTTAAGGATGAGGATCCCACCTCCAAGAGCCACCGGCCAATTAGCGGGCCGGTAGCTCAGCAGTCCCAGCAGCGCCACTGGGAGCGGTGGACACTGCTGGAACTGCAGCAGGCCCGAGACCAGGAGCAGACTTGGAGAGGAGGTAAGTGGGGGCAGCCTTGCTGGGGCCAGTCAGGCAGGCCTCAGCGAGGTGTGGAGGGGGTTGTGTTATTGAGGGAAGGATGGGGGTGGTGTTGGCACAGGGGTGGCCTTTGCAACAGATTGCCCAGCAGGGGAGCATTCCCCCACCAGCCCACATGGAGGCTGCCTGGTTTTACTGGGCAGCCTCTCCACATGACGGAGGCCACCCAACTGCTGATTAAATGTCAGTGGCGGAGGGATGCAGCCCGTAAGTGGCCGTTAATTAGCCGCTTAAGGGCCTCATTTGGCCGCTGTACAGGAAGGCTGTCCTCGGCTTTCCCTGACCCTGCCAAAATTGAACGGGCACTCCACCTTTGCCTTCCTTCACTATTTTATGGGATCCCATGCCAGTCTGCCCATCCCTAGAGGGCTGATAAAATTCAGCCCTTACTGTGCCTCTGAACTGCACCTGCAAACAACATTCTCTTCCTTCATCCAAGTCATTAATATATATGGTGAAAAGCTAAGGCCCCAGTACAGATCTGGGAAAACACCACAGCTGAATGTTCGGGACCCCCCCGAAGTCAGGAACGGAGGCAGGAGCCCCCAAAATACCAGCGACGGGCAGCGTGTCAATTTCAAGGCACTAATCCCAGAGTCGCCAATAATCACCAGGGCTCTCCTCCGGAGTTGAGGCCAATTAAACTTATTAAAAAGCTTGTTTCGAGCTTGTTGAATGAGGAGAGTGCAATGTTTAAAGGGGCGCACGGATGTCAGAAGCTGTCAGTTTCTAAACAGCTGAGGAGAGGTGGGTTCACAGTGGGGAGCCAGTCATGACTGCCCCAGGGCATCACCCCAGCCACATAAGCAGGGCAAAAAGGGATTGGGCACTTGGTAAGGAGGTGGCAGGGAGAGTGAGCACTCAGCGCCTGGGCTTTGAACAAGGTCAGCTCCCCCTGGCATTATAGGGGCAGAAGAGCATGGGCAAGATTGCCAAGGACAATTGGGCGGCCACCTCCTCAGAATGAAGCTGGCAATGGAAGGACAACTGTCAGATTTTGGGCCCAGTGGCAGTGAAGGGTAACAGCTTTCGCAGGAAGTGCATCAGGAGGGTACGGGAGAGAAAAGAAGGGCAGGAAGGCAATGGAGCCAAACCCTCAACACAGGATCTGCCACTGAAGTCGGAGCTACCTGGAGATGACCGAGATCCAGTGTCACAGGAGACTGCGACTCTCCAAGCAGATGCTCACAAACATCTGTGCCCTGGTCACTGAAGACTTCGCACCTCACAACACTGATCATCAAAGTCACTGTTGCCTTGAACCTCTTCACTTCTAGCTCCTTCCAAGGATCAATTGCAGACTTAGTGACATCTCAAAAACAGATACACACACTGCATCTCACTGGTCACTCATGCCCTCTTTGCCAGAGCTGGGCAACACATTCATTTAATGACAGACATGGCCTCACAGGAATAGGGGTCATTGAGTTTTGCCTCCATTGCCGGATTCCTCCAGGTGCAGGGCATCATTGATTGCACCCATGTGGCCATCAAGGCACCAAGTGAGTGGCCAGTGAGATCCATCAACAGGAAGGGCTTCCTTTCCCTCAATGTTTAACTGATCTGTGACCACAACAAGAGCTTCCTCTATGTGTGCACTCGCTTTCCTGGCAGCTACCATGAATCCTCCATCCTTCGCCGTCCAGGTTGCCTTAGATCTACATTCCAACCTTCAGGCTGCATGGATGGATCCTAGGAGACAAAGGATATCCCTTGCGGAGATGGATACTCACCTCTCCACAGGAGTCCCAGACAGAGGACCAATGGCAATACAACCAATGCCACCAGTTGAATAGGACCACCATTGAGCAGGCCATTGGGCTTCTGACGATGCAATTCCGGAGCCTGAACTGGTTGGGTGGTGCCCTGTGAGGGTCTCAGTTATTATGGTGGTCTACCGCGCTCTCCATAACATGTCCTTGAGAGAAGTATGAACTTTGAGGACAGGGAGGACCTGGAAGGAGACAGCTCATCAGGGGAGGAGCAAGAGGTGAGAGAGGTGGAGGAAGAGGAAGCAGAGGGAAATAACGCTGAATAGAGAGGTGCCCCTGCTGCATGACAGGGTGGCCTCCCCCTGCCACCCTCCAGGAAGAGGACCTTCCTCCACTCCCTCACAGAAACCAGCATTAGATCTAGGTGGGCATCGATGAAGCCATGGTCTGTCCTGCCCCTAGTGTCAGGCCTTCAACTCCACTTTGATATCTTGCTTCACTCTGGTGCAGTGGAAGATTTTAACACAAACCACGGATTTCTCCCTCAGGACAACCAACAAGCTCAGTGATGGCTGCCCAGAGGAATCTAAATGAGTCCCACACTTGCTCTGACCCACCTCCATTCCTGCCCCCACTAGCTCTAAGTGGACAGGAAACCTGTCTCCATATCAATTAAGATATGATGTGAAAATCTGAAATTTAATTACTTTCCCACTGGAGGTGGGTTTCTGACCCGAAAACAGATCCAGCTCCTGTTTCCCATCTCTGTGGTGAAAATTCAGCCCCACTTGCCTCTCAGAGAATGAACTGTTTATCTCTATTCTCTGCCTTCTACCTCCCAACCAATGACCAACCCATGTCCCAAGGTTACCTCCATTTCCATGCGGCCTCATATTTGCTAATAATCTCTTGTGTGGAACCTTATTAGATACCTTCTGGAAGTCCATGTGAACAATATGTGTAGACAGTCCCCTATCCACCATGCTAGTGACCTCCTAAAAAATTAAATTAGATTAGTCAGACATAACCTACTCTTCACAAAATCATGTTGACTTCCTTTGGTTGGCTGATATTTGTCCAAGTTGCGCTGTCTCTGATGATAGGTTTGAGTAACTTATCCATAATCGATATTTCACTGGCAGGTCTGATTTCTCCCTCCCTCCCTTCTGAAATAATGGATAATAATTGGAATTTTTCCCTATTAAAGGGACAATTTCTCAATCTAGAGAACTTTGGACAACGAGTACTAATGCAACTGAAATTTCACCACCTATTTCTTCCAATAAGCTGGGGTGGAAACTGTCAGAATGGAGAGATTTGTCTTTCTTAAGTCTCATTTTTTCATTACTTAAAAAAAAACATATTAAATTTATTAAGTTCGTCCTCTTGACTTATTCTTAGGTTCCATTGCACCATCGGTATTTTGTCCCTTTCCTCCACTGTGTAAACGGATAGAAAGTACTCATTTAACAATCTGCCTGTTTCTTATTATTCATCGTAGTCTCACTTGAGTCTTTATTGTTTGTTTTCTTTTTTCACAGCCCTTTTGCTCTGTTCAATATGCAGAATGCCTTATTATTGCCTATATTTAACCAACAAAAAATTCTGTTTGACTATATTGTTGGAAACAGGATCCAATATTACCAATTATTCATGTTTCCTTTTTCTTTAATTAATCTGCTACAGTTTAACTTAAGGAATTTAAATAAAATAACTGCAGAAGAGCTATAGAAAGAAAGACTTTTATGACACCAGGATGTCCCAAAGTGCTTTACAGACAATGAAGTACGTATGATGTGTAGTCACTGTTGTAACGTAGGAAGGTATAACATCACCTACTTTTTTGCCTTTTGAAGGCCACGGTTGACTATTTATATATGCATAGAATATAGTTCAGGGGCAATGTACATTTGGGAAGTGGTTTTGTTTTTATGTGACAAGTGAATTTGATCATTATCTTTCCCAAATGGATATAATTATTATTGAATACATTTGGCCCATCACCTATTGAGCAGAGCTATTTGTAGTTGGAAACACTTCGACCAAATTCTGAGTCCCATCAGAATTTCAAGAGTCAATTCTGTTGAACATAGTGCATTGAATATCTAAAGTTAATTATGTCATTCTATGTCAAAATGTTGCATTCTTCAATAGCCTTCAGTTAGCTATTAAGGCTTAAGGCAGTAAGGTTTACAATGTTGCAAAAAACAGTAGCAATCTTAGGATTGGGAGTGTTTTAGAAACCAGTAAAGGGCCAGCAAAAAGTTGATTAAAAAAAGAGAAAAAAAAATGAGACTAACTAGCCAGCGATAGAAAAGCAGATTGTAAGAGCTTTTATAGGTATCTCTGGGATGGCAGGATTGTCTTATGAGGAGAGATTGAGGAAACTGGGCCTGTATTCTTTAGAGTTTTGAAGAATGGGAGGTGATCTCATTGAAGCTTACAAAATTCCTTCAGGG
Source organism: Heterodontus francisci (assembly GCF_036365525.1). Classification (NCBI taxonomy): domain Eukaryota; kingdom Metazoa; phylum Chordata; class Chondrichthyes; order Heterodontiformes; family Heterodontidae; genus Heterodontus; species Heterodontus francisci. Next base: position 201,499,797 of record NC_090374.1, on the reverse strand, counting down.
CGTCACAGGGTGGATGAAGATCGGATGTTTCCCCTGGCTAGTCAGTCTAGGACCAGGGGACATAGTCTCAGAATAAGGGGTAGGCCATTTAAGACTGAGATGAAGAGGGATTTCTTCACTTAGAGGGTGGTAAATCTTTGGAATTCTCTATCTCAGAGATCTTTGGAAGCTCGATCATTGAGCATGTTCAAGACAGAAATCGATGGATATCTGAATACTAATGACATTAAGGGATATGGGGTTAGCACGGGAAAGTGACGTTGAGGTAGATGATCAGTAATGATCTAATTGAATAGCGGAGAAGGCTCAACAGCCTGAATGGCCCACTCCTGCTCCTATGTTCCTAAAAAGGAAGAGAGTAGCTAAAGTAAATGCTGGTCCCTTAGAAGCAGAGACAGGAGAAATTATCATGGGGAATGAGGAAATGGCAGAGGCATTGAACAAATATTTTGTGTCTGCCTTCACAGAAGAAGATACAAGTTTCATACCAGAAATTGTCAGTAACCTAGGGGTTAAAAAGAGTGAGGAAATTATGGAATTTAATATCAGCAGAGAAAAAGTATTGGAGAAATTTAAAGGACTAAAATCTGACAAATCTCTGGGACCTGATGGCCTACATCCTAGAGTTCTAAAAGAGATAGCTGCCGAGATAGTGAATGTGCTGGCTATGATTTTCCAGAATTCTTCAGATTCAGGAATGGTCCCATTAGGTTGGAAGTTGGCAAATGTTACACTGCTTTTCAATAAAGGAGGGAGAGAGAAAACAGGGAACTACAGGAACTGTTGGGAAAATGCTGGAATCTATTATTAAGGAAATCTTAACAATGCACTTAGAAAAGCATAGTATGGTTAGAACAGGTCTACATGATTTTACTAAAGGGAAATCATGTTTGACAAATTTATTATAGTTTTTTCAGGATGTAACAAGTAGGGTAGATAAAGGGAATCAGTAGATGTAGTGGATTTCCAAAAGGCATTCGATAAGGTGCCACATAAAAGGTTAATAGGCAAGACACGGACTCATGGAATTGGGTGGAATATATTAGCATGGATAGAGGATTGGTTAACAGACAGGAAGCAGAAAATGGGCATAAACAGGGCATTTTCACATTGGCAGGCAGTGAACAGTGGGGTGCCGCAAGGATCAGTGCTGGGGCCTCAGCTATTTACTCTCTATATTAATGACTTAGATGAAGAGACAGAGAGTAATGTATCTAAGTTTGCTGATGATACAAAGGTAGGTGGAAAGGTAAGCTGTGGGGAGGACACAGAGAGGCTGCAAAGAGATATAGACAGGTTAAGTGAGTGGGCAACAAGATGGCAGATGGAGTATAATGTAGAGAAGTGTGAAGTTAATCACTTTGGTCCTAAGAATAGAAAAGCAGAGCATTTTTTAAAAGGTGTGAAACTTGTAAGCGTTGATTTCTAAAGACACTTAAGTGTGCTTGTACAAGGAACGCAGAAAGCTAACATGCAGGTATAGCAAGCAATTAGGAAGGAAAATGGCATATTGGCCTTTCTTGCAAGTGGATTGCAGTACAGGAATAAAGAAGGCTTGCTACAATTGTACAGGGTTTTGGTGAGACCACACCTGGAGTACTGTGTGCAGTTTTGATCTCCACGTTTAAGAAAGGATATACTTGCATTGGAGGCGATACAGCAAAGATTTACTAAATTGGTCCTTGGTATGAGGGGGCTGTCCTATGATGAGAGGCTGAGTACATTTGGCCTATATTCTCTGGAGTGTAGAAGAATGAGAGCTGATCTCATTGAAACATGCAAGATTCTGAAGGGGCTGGATAGGGTGGACACTGAGGGATTGTTTCTGCTGGTCGAAGAATCTAACACACGGGGGCACAGTCTCAGGATAAAGGGCTGATCATTTAGGACTGAGATGAGGAGAAATTACTTCACTCAAAGGGTTGTGAATCTTTGGAATTCTCTAACCCAGAGGATTGTGGATGCTCCATCACTGAATACATTTCAGGCTGGGATAGATCGATGTTTGGTCTCTCAGGGAATCAAGGTATATGGCGAGTGGACAGGAAAGTGGAGTTGAAGCCTAAGATCAGCCATGATGGTATTGAATGGCGGAGCAGGCTCGATGGGCCATCTGGTCTACTCCTCCTGTTTCTTGTGTTCTTGTATTGTTGAAGTACCTGGGAATGTATTTAAAAATCGAGAGCCCCAAAATTGTAGGCCTCTATATGGGACTGTGAGAAGGTGGGATGAGCAAAGATGGATCCTTGACCTCCCACTTGGTCTTCCATTACTCGTGAAATGTAGAATGGAATATAAATTCCATGGTGAGTAATTTCTTGTGAAAGGTGGGAGAAAAGCAACTTCAGAAATTCTATGATTTAGATCAACATATGCATGATGCAACTAATCTAGTTGTGGTTAGGCCACAACTTGAGTACTGTGTGCAGTTCTGGTCACCTCATTACAGAAAGGATGTAATTGCACTAGACAAGGTACAGAGGAGATTTACAAGGATGTTGCCATGACTGGAAAAATGCAGCTATGAGGAGAGATTGGATAGGCTGGGGTTGTTCTTCTTGGAACAGAGAAGGCTGAGGGGAGATTTGATTGAGATGTATAACATTTTGAGGGGCCTGGATAGAGTGGGGGTGAAGGGTCCGTTCATCTTAGCAGAGAGGTCAGTGACGAGGGGGCATAGATTTAAAGTGATTGGTAGAAAAATTAGAGGGGAGATGAGGAAAAAATCTTTCTCCCAGAGGGTGGTGATGGTCTGGAACTCACTGCCTGAATGGGCAGTTGAGGCAGAGACCCACAACTCATTCAGAAGGAGTCTGGATATGCACCTCAAGTGCTGTAATCTGCAGGGCTACGGACCAAATGCTGGAAGGTGGGATTAGAAGAGGTGGATCGTTTTTCGTCCGGCACAGACACGATGGGCCAAGTGGCCTCTTTCTGTGTCTTAAACTTGCTTTCTTTCGAATTGAGAGACATCAGAGCTTTGATCAAATCTCTTTAATAACTTCAATTTCTTCCTCATAAGTTGTTAAATTGAGTAGATCAGCAGAGGTTGAAACAACAAATGGAAAAGAGCAATTTCCTGTAAAGAAGAAGGATATTTCTATGATGTTAAATATAGGCAAAAGGTAAGTGTTAAAGGAAATGCACCTCATTTAGTGGTTTTGCAGTAATAAAGTTTTATATAACTTATTTGTTTTTGGAAGCCTTCCAGATGCTGTACAGCAAGTGGAACACAACTGTAAGGAAAGTGACTTGGATCCTATAAATCCTAATTTTTTTAATGCATTATGAAACTGCAGTGGCATTCTTGTGTGTTAATGTGCACCAAGCAACTTGGAAAGGCTGTGTTTCACAACAGAAGGCCAAAGGATGAAATGCTGCAGTTTGTCAATTTGATACTTGCTAAGTAACGTTAACTTCATTTCAGGCCAGAACTTTTTTTCTTATTTTTTCCACACTGCTACTTTCTTAAATTGGTTAGAGATTCACTAGTTCTGTCATGGCAGGTTCTCTCTGACATGTAGACTTGGCCACAGTTTAACAAACATAATTACAACCATATGTAAAAAGTATGAGCATGACAAAAATATCTCTTATTTACAACTCTGTCTTATAAAGTATGCCACAGCATGACCAATGGGAATTATAGGGTACATTCAAAACTGTGCATTCTTTTGGGTTTGGAATAATTAATGTTTCTCTATGGCTTTTTAGGCGTTTAACTTTCTATCTGTCTGAGGTTTGAGGAAACCACAGCCATAGTGGTTAAGCTTTATGGTCTCTAAAACTGTTTAAAAAAATGCTTCCCCATTTCCCTCTGGCTTAGTAATCTGGCTTAGTGCAACCACAATCAACCATTATGATAAAGGACTGATACCAGCTTTGCCAATGTACTGTCACAACTTTGTCTTTCCTTAACTCTTTCTCTACTACGTCCATTTCTTCTATATTCAAAACAGAACTTTATCTGGCTGTGTGAATAAGTAAACATTATCAGTAATGGCGGGGCTAAAGAGCAGCAAGTCGAAGAGACTTTGCAGTTGGCAGGAAAAAAGACTGAGTGCAAGGAGAGAGCCAACTGTGAAACAGCTCCGACAACCAATTTTGTCTGCAGCACCTGTGGAAGAGTCTGTCACTCTAGAATTGGCCTTTATAGCCACTCCAGGCGCTGCTCCACAAACCACTGACCACCTTAGGCACTAACCCATTGTCTCTCGAGACAAGGAGGCCAAAGAAGAAGAAGATTAGTAATGGCAAATCACTGACCTATTTACAAGCTTTGGCGTGGATGAGAATCAAGAGGTTATATCAGAATACATTTCCTCAACTATTAGTTGAATAAATATTCATTGTTTTCCTTCAGCCATTTGAGTTCTTCATATCCTTTGTTGCTAATGAAAATCTATCTAGTATAAACTTTAAATGTGCTTCTTCTTCTGATTGATTTTGAGAAATTGATGGGGTCTTTTTTTTCAGTTTGGTTTATAATGTTGCCATTGTAGTGTTAAAAAAGAAGCGCTATGTTTTCTGACAACTGTTTTCTGACTTTTTTCCCCCAATACTATGCTTAGTAATAAACTAATGTTTATCTGTTGCTATGTCGGACTAAATTATCAAGCATAGTAGTGATTTCCAGCATGTAAGCTACCTTCCTACACAAGATGGAGATGTTATGACAACCTTCCCTCTGCTGTTGCACAGTAAGGTAGGTAGGGCACGATCAAGGTGGCAAAGTGCAATTTGGTATGTGTACAGTAACTTTTTTTGGGGCAGTATCCAAAGCTCAAAGATAAATTCTACACTTTTAAGCCACCAAAAGCATCTTTATTATATTAACAATTATTTGAAAACACTTCACACTCACTTATTCCATTATTGCTTACAAACTTCAGATGAGATGTTGTTTAAATACAACTTCTATGGCAACAATTTAGTTGGTTCAAATCTTGCCTCTTGGAATGACTTTGTGCTTTTAATAGAGAAATGTGGGCTAGAAAGCACATAAATTCAAAGAACACTTTGATGTGCTTATAATAGGGCAGTCAAAAGAATGTCACAGCATTAATTATCAAATATAAGCTACATACTTATTGGAATTCATATTCTTATGAATAAAAGCAGTTCCTATTATGATTTTAAGTTCCTGTTATCTCATTCTTCGTGGAGTATGATAATTATCATATGCTATTTAAAGAAGCAGCATCAATTTGCCCTATTGTTCAAACGTGCTCACATCAGTCCAGATAGCTGCTTAAAATCTGCAGGCGGTCTTAAAACATGAACTGCTGACATGAGACTTAATTTCTGGTTAAGGCATAAATCAGTACAGGGGGCCCTAGCTCATTAGGTGAAGCATGTAACTTTATTGTGATAATCCAGAATCTTTTAAACATAAAAAGTATCATTATTCACATTTGACAGATCTGCTGGGAAACTTTACTTTCCAGTTAAAATGCTACGATAGCCCACTGTGGTCTGATGGATCTCCAGAAAATAGAGCATAATCTGTTCACAGAACTATACAAAATGTGTTTAATCTGTCAATATGATGTGTTTGAAATAGCCCTGTTTTCATGATCATGCAGAACGCTTTAGGCACAATAAATGAAGATTGAGGTAAACTAGCTGTCAAAACCCTGCATTTAATAGAAGCAGGGATGATCTGTTGCACTCTATGTGAATTGACATAGCAATACTTTGTTAATTTGGTAATAGTTCAGAATCAGAAAACTGGGTCATTTCACTAAAACAGCGCGATCACCCCGGAACCCCAGCTCAACAGAGCCAATATTACTGGAATGAGCACAAGCACTCTTAGTCATAGAGTCATAGAGTTATACAGCACAGAAACAGGCCCTTCGGCCCATTATGTCTGTGCGGCCATCAAGCACCTAACTATTCTAATCCCATTTTCCAGTACTAGGCCCATAGCCTTGTATGCTATGGTGTTTCAAGTGCTCATCTAAATACTTCTTAAGTGTTGTGAGGGTTTCTGTCTCTGCAACGCAGTGCATTCCAGATTCCAACCACCCTCTGGGTAAAAAAAACATTTCCTCAAATCCCCTCTAAACCTCCTGCCCCTTACTTTAAATCTATGCCCCCTGGTTATTGACCCCTCCATTAAGGGAAAAAGTTTCTTCCTATCTAACCTATCAATGTCCCTCATAATTTTGTACACCTCAATCAGGTCGGCCCGCAGCCTTCTCTGCTCTAAGGAAAACAACCCTAGGCTTTCCAGTCTCTCTTCATAGCTGAAATGCCCCAGCCCAGGCAACATCCTGGTGAATCTCCTCTGCACTCTCTCCAGTGCAATCACATCCTTCCTATAGTGTGGTGCCCAGAACTGTACACAGTACTCCAGCTGTGGCCTAACTAGCGTTTTATACAGCTCCATCATAACCTCCCTGCTCTTATAGTCTATGCCTCGGCTAATAAAGGCAAGTATCCCATATGGGCGGCACAGTGGCACAGTGGTTAGCACCATAGCCTCACAGCTCCAGCGACCCGGGTTCAATTCTGGGTACTGCCTGTGTGGAGTTTGCAAGTTCTCCCTGTGTCTGCGTGGGTTTCCTCCAGGTGCTCCGGTTTCCTCCCACATGCCAAAGACTTGCAGGTTGATAGGTAAATTGGCCATTATAAAATTGCCCCTAGTATAGGTAGGTGGTAGGGAAATATAGGGACAGGTGGGGATGTGGTAGGAATATGGGATTAGTGTAGGATTAGTATAAATGGGTGGTTGATGGTCGGCACAGACTTGGTGGGCCGAAGGGCCAGTTTCAGTGCTGTATCTCGAAAAAAAAAAGAAAATGCCTTCCTAACCACCTTATCTCTGTGTGCTGCTGCCTTCAGTGATCTATGGACAAGTACACCAAGATCCCTCAGACCCTCTGTACCTCCTAGGGTCCTACCATCCATTGTATATTCCCTTGCCTTGTTAGTCCTCCCAAAATGCATCACCTCACACTTCTTGGACAGTGTGTATTCAAATACATGTAGATGATTAAATCAGCACTACAGCAGATCACATCTCTAATGGGCGAGGGGGAAGAATTAACCAGGTTACAATGTGCGGTGATATTGTAAATGTATTCATAACATAGGATTTGTGTGGTGTTTATCGTGAAATCATGTGTATTTTGGAACAGTAAAAGCAAAATACTGCAGGTGCTGGAAATCTGAAATAAAAACAGAAAGTGCTAGAAACAGTCATCAGGTCAGGCAGCATCTGTGGAGAGAGAAGTAGTGTTGTTCTGATTGGTAAATTTTTAGGGAATGGGTCATTTGTGCTATTCATCATGCTAAACGTCCTGTAAACATTTCCCACACCCTGTGGGCATGCATCAAATGGAAGACTATTAATTTTACAGATGTGCATGTGGTTTCCAGATAGTTATTAAGTAGATTTCTTCTAACAATAATGTTTTAAGAGTAGTTAACTGTCTTGAGAGTCTGTATGATAATGTTTTATTATGGGCAGAAGTGTCCAATCATTTTATTCATTGTCAATATATACAGTCTACACCACAGCACAATCCCTTGATCCTAATTTTTATGCTTCTGGTAGTAGCTCAGTATGCTTATGCAGTGAGTAACCAAGCCGTAAAGACCAGGAGTGTACTGGGTTAATCCCCAGTTTGTTCCTAGTTAGCTGATCTCACCTAGGGAGGCAGACAATTTGCACCAGTGTTTTGGTGAGACAGGGAAATTCGGCCAAGGATCCTGTTCCTGATAGCTGTCCAATGTCCTCTGTTGCTGTGTGCATCTGTAGACTTTGGCAAGGACGTGATTGAACTTGGCAGTGATGTGCCTAATACAGTAGTCCTCCCTCATTCACTCACACATGGAAAATGGAGGAGAATGGAGGAAATCTGACATTCTTGGAATCCTTAATTAAAATAGAAAAATGTATTTTAATTCCCAGTGGTGGTGGAGCTTTAAGTACGTTGCATCTCATTTTAGTGTTGGTCTAATTCTCAACCAAAATTTGTTTCTGTAGTTAGAGGTTACCATTGTAAAGTTAGTCCCTACTTTATGTGTTTTCACACATAATGGAACGCATGTTTGTTGTTTAGTACTGAGTCCTTTCATGCTGCATTGAAAAGATGCTTCTGCTCTAAGTAGGGCTGGAATATTTGCTGAAAGCTTTTGCATGAAATGATGCTCCTAAATAGTCCAACTAAGATTATGTAACCACAGCTGATCCCTAGGGATTCCTAGAGAGCTGGTGTATGCAGCTTTACACTGGGTGCCTATGAGTAACTTCATGAATAAATTAGCAGAGGTCATCATTTAAACCATGTAATAAGGCAGGCTTTCTCAAGTTACCTTGCTGACTCGCAAAGTGCTCTTCTATGTTAAGCAACTTAAAGCTGGTGAATTGAATAACATACCCGTTCTTCATTATACTATTAAATAATCAATGGTTTCTGAAAAGGGAGATTCAAACAAATATAGTTGCACCTTGTTCGGGGATCAAAACCGTTCCAGCTGCAGAAACTAATCTTTCTGTAGCCTTCACATAGGAAGGTGAGTTTACTGTGGAACAGCAAAAGCTGAATGATTCCTTTTTAAAATCATAATTTCAGTATCAATCCTCTGACTTACATCCATCCCTTATCCAAAGTGATTTTAGCTAACGTGTAGTTATTTACTCTCTGTAGATCTAGCTGGAAAAAGTATTTGAATCAAAGTACAAAATATATTAACCTCATTGTGATTCAGAACTGAAGTGCAATGTAAAATAATATATACAATATAGTATACATGACACAGTTTTAATCAGACTTAACTGTCACGAAGAGAGTGAGGACAGAGATTAGGAGAAATCTCTTTACTTATAAAGTTGTGGAGCATGGTATGCTTTGCTGCAGAATAATTGAGGCAGAGACTGTTGCATCTTTAGATGAACATTGCAGCAGAGGAAGGTACAAGGTTATGAAGAGAGACCAGGGCAGTTGCATTAAATCTTGACTGCTCCAGCAAAGAGCTTAACATGATGGACTGAGTCGTTTCCTTCTGTGCAGTAGACTTCTTTGGTTCTACAAACACATATTTTGTGCAGTTTTGGTTGAGAAATAGTTACACGATGTCTCATACTCCAGGGCTGTGCTGAGTGTTCTCCATATAAACATTTTGTTGTCATCACTGGCTAATTAGAGCATGTTCTTATGCATCTGCCTGATTGTTACTGTAGAATCCATAAAATGAAGTCTGTTATTTGTCAAAAGCTCAGAAGCATGCTTTTACAAAATCCTGCAAATGAATCCAAATGAAACATACAGATATGTAAGTCATCGAGACTGACTCTTTACAAAATGTTTTAGTAGTTTTCTTCAAAACACTGAGCTGATGGCTACAGATTGGCTAATTATTTATTGTGAAATTTATGGACTATGTTTTGAAGGTTTTTCTAATTCTTTGGGGTTCAATGTCATCGGCCGTTCCCATAGGTGATAGAGGGAGTGCAGCGAAGGTTTACCGGACTGATTCCTGGGATCGCGGGACTGACGTATGAGGAGAGATTGAGTCAGTTAGGATTATATTCACTGGAGTTCAGAAGAGTGAGGGGGGATCTCATAGAAACCTATAAAATTCTAACAGGACTTGACAGGGTAGATGCAGGAAGGATGTTCCCGATGGTGGGGGAGTAGAACCAGGGGTCATAGTCTAAGGATACAGGGTAAACCTTTCAGGACTGAGATGAGGAGAAATTTCTTCACCCAGAGTGGTGAACCTGTGGAATTCGCTACCACAGAAAGCAGTTGAGGCCAAAACATTGTATGTTTTCAAGAAGGAGTTAGATATAGCTCTTGGGTTTAAAGAGATCAAAAGGTATGGGGCGAAAGCCTGAACAGGCTACTGAGTTGGATGATCAGCCATGATCATAATGAATGGCGGAGCAGGCTCAAAGGGCCGAATGACCTACTCCTGCTCCTATTTTCTATGTTTCTATGTGATCCTCTGCACCCTATATACTGTTACGACCGAGGTGGGAGGAGTACACTGTTAATTCAGTCCCACTTCTCCACAGGTCACAGCATATCAATAAATTTTCCCACTTACCGAAACAGCCAATCAATATTTGTCCCCAGAATAAAGCACACCAACCAGGTTTCTTTAATAAACAGCAAAATTATCTGTTTATTATGAAACCAAGTCTTAACCAATAATGAAGTAGATACATATATACAAATTAAGATATTAAATCTCCTTATTTTTTCCTCGCCATCATGCGTACACACATACATCCAAGAACTGGCTAACCGAGAAAAAAAAAAGGGGATTTTGGTTTACAGTTGTTTCATAGGAATAAAAGGAATTAAAAAAAACTTAGACTGCCATGATTTAGAAGGAAGTTCTTTGGTTTGGCTCGGTATCCCAAAGTTGAATAGTTGGATGCCACTCGAAGTCTTTCCAGGCGAGGTTGATGATCAGTCTGTGTTGGGTAGGCATTCAAAGAACTTCAACTGTAGAAGGCTTCACATATGTCTTCCATTGGGGGTGTGGCAACAGGTGTCAGTTCTCACATTTGATGCAAAAGTCCTTTTATAAAGATGTAAGATTTCTGCAAATTCAGGGTTTCTTCGAAAATGCAGGAGGCAACAGTACTCTTCATACAAGCTTTTGCTTTTCAAGAGCTTTTTATAGAGAGCTAATATTTTTCTGGTTCTTCTTCTGATCTCCAGGCAGGTCAAAATTAAATTCCAATTGCCTGCTTTAGTCCAAACCCACTGGCTTTTAAACAGTTCAAAAATGAAATCAAAACCTTCCAGAAACAAGTTACATGCCAAGTTATAAATTCTCTTTTGTCACACAAAGCATAGCTTTTAAGTCAGATCCCCTGCTGGTTTGCTTGAAATTACCTGGTTTCCTGTATTTGTTTACTGGTCAAAACCAGGAAACTCTTGTTGACCCTGCCTTCCTTCCAAAAGCATCCATAAAGTTCAACTATCTCCAGAATACCCAATGTCCACTGAAATCCTTTTCAGTTTTAAAAATATAGAATCCCAGGTTTTGATACAAAAAATGGAAACCTCATAACAATACCAGGGAGGGCCTTCACTATGCCAGATATCTAGGTAGGGTATTAATGCTGTTTATTTTTCATTTCTCACCATCAACAGAATTACCTTTATTATCTTTATCTCCATCAGCTTTAGACAGTCTCCATAGTTTTACCAATCAGGATGAGAAACACTTCCAGAAAATGACAGGAACAAGCAAATTTAAATAGCTGTCTATTAAATTTTTTTAAATGTTTCCATTTTTTTGTACCATCATGCTAAATCTCAGGGAAAAAAATACTTAACTTTTATCACTACCTCAGTTCACAAGATCTGGGGTGCCATTTCTCAGACTGCTGAAAAATAAGTCCTAGTTAGGATTTGTTTTGTTGGCGACTAGTCTGTTTGAAGTGAAAATATCCATATTTGATAAATTATTTTATATTACTAAATCATTAAAATTGCATAAATTGGCACAGGTATAATGGGGCAGTATCTAACCATAAAACTGTCTCTTGCAATACTTTAGTGGCCTGTGCTTTCCAATGTACTTTTATCACTAGTAGTTTATTGACTTGTTTTCATTGAGCCTTCCAAAGATGATTGACCTTTTCTAAACTGCTCTTATGAAAACTTTGAGGTTTATCTTTATGAATTATTTTGCTTTACGTACTTGTGTACTTCAGGAAGGTGCAAGTTAATTCATTAACGAGAATGTTCAAAGGTTCTGGATGTTTGTCGAGCGAATGCATACTGCTTGATGTCACAAGGTATCAAAGGATTATAAATTCATTTGACACAAATAAATGATGATGCTCAGAGAGATTCAAGGTAAAAATGTAACCTAGCGGAACCCACCCTAACTATAAAACTGGGTGAGATGAAAGACTACTACAGTGGTTTGTTTTGATTATTGCTGCTGATCATTCAAAACCCCATTCAAATAACACAGATTTGTACAGATCCTATTGTAGCTGTAGTAATAGCTTCATTAGCTATCAGCCTTGGCTTAGTGAGTCATTTCTGAGTCAGAAGGTTGGTCCGATACAGAAACTTGAGCATGTAGGACTTATATTCCAATGCAGTACAGAAGGGGTGCTGCATTTTCAGATGGGCTATCTTTGGGACATTAAACAAAGTCTGCCCTTTCAGGTGGATGTAAAAGATCCCAGAGTACTATTTGAAGAAGAACAGGGGAGCTCTACAAGTGTCCTGGACTACATTAATCCCTCAAAAAACACCATAAAAACAGTATGTGATCAGTTAACTCATTGCTGTTTCTGTGACCTTGCTGTACTCATATTGGCTGTCTTTTCCTACATTATAACAATAACTACACTTAAACAGTACTTCATTGGCTATGAAATTCTTCAGGACATTCCGAGGTCATGATGAGGTGGACTATAATCCTATCCCCTTTTTGGGGCTATCCCGGATCAGGTGTATGTCTCAGATGATCAATCTCGATCTAAGGATGAGAAAGACAGTTCCTAAAGACACTTGAATGGGTCTGATCTAACTCTCTCGAAAGGAAAGGAACCAGCTGAGAATATTAACATCCTCCAGATAGCTTGTTTTAACAAGTTTCAGCCAGATTATAATAACCTGGGTGTTATAAGGGTCCGGGAATCTCTCCTCAGAAATGTACCTCCCCACCAAAGATTGTATGGAGATGGGTTCATGAGTTAGTGATGCAGAAGACAATGTGAAACAATATAAATTCTAATTTATATAAAAATGTATTAAAGAACTGAACATGCAATTCACAAATGGTGAGACAGTCAATCACAACGCTAACAGTTCTGGAAAAAAGATAGAAAGTACAATCTTGTTTTAAGTAGAGAATCCAATTTTTAAATCCAAATATTGTTACAGTAAAATATTTAAGTAGGATATTAATCAATTATTAAAGTTAACGTTTACCTTAAATCCCTGAGGAGAAGGCTACAGAGTTAATGAGATTCCTCTGTCCTAGTTGAGGGGAGAATTATCATCACCTCACTCCAACAGTCGTACCTTTATCGTGAGAGACACTGGATCAAGTCCAAAGGATCTACAACTCTAATGTATGCTTCCAATATTTATACTGTTTTTCAAGTTGCATAACTAATTTCTTACATATGGGGGTGTTACCTCAACTGCAAATAAGTTTGTTCCTCTTTATTTCCCAAACAAGGCTGTATAACTGTTAATTTCTAGATAAGGTCCATCCTCTGTGGTTCCTAAGAAAGGTTGTATAACTATTAATTTCTAGATGAGGTCTGGGCCTTTTTGATTTCTAAGAAAGCCATGCCGTGAGCTGCGTGATGGTCAATTTTTCATTAGTCATCTAACTGTGTTTCAAGATTATAATTCAGGTTTTGTATTTGGTTAGCTTTGTCAAAAATCCAGTTGATTGCGGTTTAGGGCTATCAGCATCAAACCATCTTATCGACTTTTATACTGTGGTAGCTTTTGTGACAGTTTACAAAACTTTTTTATCAATGTTTTATCCTGTGGTGAGGTTTGTGACATTTAGGAATGAATCCCTCGTATCAGAAGTTGCCTTTATGGTTCTATGATGAGGTGAGCTTTTTTGTCAGAGTCCATTTAGTATTATAGAGATTAACTTTTATAACCCTTCAGGAAGATGAACCCTTTTTAAAATGTTTTAATCCCTCATTTATAGGAAAATAACTCTTTGAACCTTATAACCCCTCATTATGACCAGATTCCTTCATAATGAGAGGCACTATATAACTGTAAGTTCTTTTCCTTTAAATGCGATGATGTAACACCACACCCAACATTCTCTGGTGTGACAACTGTTAACATCAGCCATGTTGTATTTTTAAAAAAATACCGTGAACTTCATTTCATTATTAGTCTGTTAGCCTTTAAAATGAACTATTCTGAGAAGGAATACTATGTTTTCCAAATAGCAGATTAAAGTCCAGCTAACATTCAAGCTTATCTGTCTGGAGTTACAGTGTTTGCATTTTAAGGATGGTAACTAAAAACAATGAGGTACTTAGGAACGACATGACAAAGCAATCAGGATTTGGATTTTGAACAATATATCCACCACCAGTAACAGGGATGCCACAGCACTGTTATAAGTGGTTATAAAATTAAAGTGTTCAGGTTCACCCAACCAAGTCAGAGACTAGAGGTCTAGATGAGGTCCACAGTTTAATGGTACAGTAAAAGTCACAGCAACATCTATCATTGGATTCCTTAAGTGCACTGGAAAGGTCAGTCCAGCATTGGAATAAATTATTTGAGAGCATGGCATACCCTTTCACTAACCCTAAGGTTGTGTAAAAGAAATGATATGAAACTAATCTGATCAGAGGCTTGTGTACATCTGACCCTATTAAAGTTCACAAAAGAGTGGGAAATTGGGTTCAGTAGCTTTTTGGGTGCAGTGATGTCTCTTACGGTTCCAAAATGCTCTCCATGGTGTGCAGCATACTTCTGATGTGAAGTGTGCCGGATGCCCTATTGGTAAAGGGTTAATGTGTGGGCATGTAATATCCATGAAAGTATGCAGAAGAGGCAGATCATGGTTAAAGTTTCAGTAGTCTATAAGATGTGGTCTGGCAGGTGCTGCAGTATTTTTTTGGTGACGTAAAGGCATGTGCACAGACCATTTGCACCCAGACGTGGGTAGACCAGTAGATCTTCCTCATGGCATTGAGCATAACTGGGAGAACAAGCAGAGACTATACAGAGCAGGACCAGCTGCTAGAAGAGGGAGGAGGGGGAGGGAGAGAGGGGCTTTCATCAAGAGACTCTAGCTGCAGAGGGTCTTTAAGGAGCAGATCTGTTGGAGAACAGATTGCTAGAGAATCTATGTGTGGAGCCAGAGGAAATGGGCGAGGTACTAAATGAGTACTTTGCATCAGTATTCACCAAAGAGAAGGACTTGGTGGATGATGAGCCTAGGGAAGGGAGTGCAGATAGTCTCAGTCATCTCATTATCAAAAAGGAGGAGGTGTTGGGTGTCTTGCAAAGCATTAAGGTAAATAAGTCCCCAGGGCCTGATGGGATCTACCGTAGAATACTGAGGGAGGCAAGGAAAGAAATTGCTGGGGCCTTGACAGAAATATTTGCATCCTCATTGGCTACAGGTGAGGTCCCAGAGGACTGGAGAATAGCCAATGTTGTTCCTTTGTTTAAGAAGGGTGGCAAGGATAATCCAGGAAATTATAGGCCGGTGAGCCTTACGTCAGTGGTAGGGAAACTATTAGATAGGATTATTCGGGACAGGATTTACTCCCATTTGGAAACAAACAAACTTATTAGCGAGAGACAGCATGGTTTTGTAAAGGGGAGGTCGTGTCTTACTAATTTGATTGAGTTTTTTGAAGATGTGACGAAGATGATTGATGAAGGAAGGGAAGTGGATGTTATCTATATGGACTTCAGTAAAGCCTTTGACAAGGTCCCGCATGGCAGACTGGTACAAAAGGTGAAATCACACGGGATCAGAGGTGAGCTGGCAAGATGGATACAGAACTGGCTCGGTCATAGAAGACAGAGGGTATCAGTGGATGGGTGTTTTTCTGAATGGAGGGATGTGACTAGTGGTGTTCCACAGGGATCAGTGCTGGGACCTTTGCTGTTTGTAGTATATATAAATGATTTGGAGGAAAATGTAGCTGGTCTGACTGGTAAGTTTGCGGACGACACAAAGGTTGGTGAAGTTGCGGATAATGATGAGGACTGTCAAAGGATACAGCAGGATATAGATCGGTTGGAGACTTGGGCGGAGAAATGGCAGATGGAGTTTAATCCGGACAAATGTGAGGTAATGCATTTTGGAAGGTCTAATGCAGGTGGGAGGTATACAGTAAATGGCAGAACCCTTAGGAGTATTGACAGGCAGAGAGATCTGGGCGTACAGGTCCACAGGTCGCTGAAAGTGGCAACGCAGGTGGATAAGGTAGTCAAGAAGACACACGGCATGCTTTCCTTCATCGGTCAGGACATAGAGTATAAAAATTGGCAAGTCATGCTGCAGCTGTACAGAACTTTAGTTAGGCCACACTTAGAATATTGTGTGCAATTCTGGTCGCCACACTACCAGAAGGATGTGGAGGCTTTGGAGAGGGTACAGAAGAGGTTTACCAGGATGTTGCCTGTTCTGGAGGGTATTAGCTATGAGGAGAGGTTGGAAAAACTCGGATTGTTTTCACTGGAACGACGGAGGTGAAGGGGCGACATGATAGAGGTTTACAAAGTTATGAGCGGCATGGACAGAGTGGATAGTCAGAAGCTTTTTCCCAGGGTGGAAGAGTCAGTTACTAGGGGACATAGGTTTAAGGTGCGAGGGGCAAAGTTTAGAGGGGATGTGCGAGGCAAGTTTTTTTACACAGAGGGTGGTGAGTGCCTGGAACTTGCTGCCAGGGAAGGTGGTGGAAGCAGATACGATAGCGACGTTTAAGAGACATCTTGACAAATACATGAATAGGAAGGTAATAGAGGGATATGGGTCCCGGAAGTGCAGAAGGTTTTAGTTTAGGCAGGCATCAAGATCGGCGCAGGCTTGGAGGGCCGAATGGCCTGTTCCTGTGCTGTACTGTTCTTTGTTCTTTGCTGTAGTGCCCTGGAAGCTGTTTTGCACAATGATATTTGGATCCATGATGGCAGGAATCTGAGCTTCCATGTTATCAAGTCTCAGCTTCCACTGAAGCACTCAGACGTTGGGTCGATACTGCTTGTTCGACAATGGAAGGTGAGGCATTGGCCATCAGATGCTGCAATATGGTTAGCTCCACAATTGTGTTTATGGAATCCTTTCATTGGTAAAGGATGGTCTCCAGGTTCTACGCAAAGCCCTGTGCCAAGTTGGTGTTGGACTCCTCCATGCCCCTTGACATTGACTGCAGGCTTTGTGGCAGCATTCATAATACACCAGGCATTTGGGTGTGTACACTCATCAGCCTTGTTCTGTAGCCTGGCCGATCAGAGTCAGTGAGTCCTCTGCAGCAGAACTAGTCACCCTCCAGCAAGCTGGCACCTGTGAAATCCTTTCCCCTTGCCCTGGCTGAAGCACACTTGTACCCAGTTCTCACAGCACAGAATTTAATGGGCCCCAGGGAGATGGGCAAGGAAGTGGGTGGTCCAGTAGAATTGCAATGGAAGGCAGGAGGTGGGGAGGGGTGGGGGGGGGGGGGGGGGGGAAAGGCCCCGCCACCATCCCATCGCCATCCCGTCGCACCACAATTAAGTTGAGAGTGGATAGGCCGAAGACGGTCTTCCTGCCCAGAGGCCGATTGAGGCCCTTAAGTGGCCAATCAGTAGTCACTTAAGGGCCTCTTCACGCTGCCATTGGAATTAAACCAGCAGCGGGGGGAGGGGTCTCCGCAATGCGGGGAGGTCAGCCAGTAAAACAAGGTGGCCTCCACGCAGGCTTGTAAGGGGGCGGTGGCGGTGAAGGTAGGCCTCCTCCATAGACGAACTGTGGCCCATGGAGGACCCCAGGTAGCAAAGGCCACCCCTCCACGAATTCACCCGGTCCTCAATACCCACCCTCCCCTCCCCACCCCCCCCCCCCACCAATTGCCAGGGCCTGTCAGACTCACTCACTTACCATTGGTCCGGTGATTCAGCGCTGGGCCTCGTCCCAGGCCTCCTCTAGTATTGGCAGTGGCCACCGCTCTTAGTGGCACTGCCAGTACTACTGAGCTGCTGGCCCTCTGATTGGCCGGGAGCTCTTGGAGCCAGGATCCCTGTCCTTAATGTGATGGCGACCATGACACTGGGTAGCTAATTGCCCAAGTCCATTGAATCGTACTGGGGCGGCTCTGAAGGGCTAAGGCGGGTCTCCCCTCGCCTTTTCAGCCCGGCACAGGGACTCCCTCTGGCTCGACTAAATTCAGCTCACCATGTGCCAATCCTGCCTCTATGCTATCCTCTAACTTACACGCAGTTTCGTTATCTGAGCTGGTGACTGTGAAATCATGTTTCTTCATCTTCACTGTCTTCTTGCCCTTCCTCCACTCCCTTGCCAGGTTGCACCTGTTGCATATGAATAAAGAAAAAGGGAACAGGTTGGGTTATTGTGAGGAGAAAGTAAGAAGTGAATGATTACACTCTTAGCATTACTTTCTCTGTCAGAAGAGATTACAAGATGAGGGAAAGGTGGGATGAGAGCATGTGGACACCCTCTTCTTCAGTCGCTTCAGATCTGCCAGTGGTCAGTGCCTTAGCAATGACCCATCCCTTGATTGCCAACACCATCTCTTCCATGGAGGTTTGAACATGCAGGCATGACTCTCCCCCCTCCAGTTAATTCTTGGCACCTTTGCTTGGACACCACCTTCTCCTGTAAGAGAGAGGGAAATGTGTCGCTGAATGTGTGTGCAAGCTGTGAGATGAGGGTGTGAGCCTTGCAACAGTGCTAAGTATGAGGGTGAGGTGAAGCATATGGATGTTAGGTAAGAGTCCTGATTGATAGTGATTGTTGATAAGTGAATGATGAGGGTCTGGTGATTTGAGCATTAGCAGAGGCCAGTGGTGCAATTGGTGGGATATGACATTTGAAAATTCATTCAAGGACCTTTCCCATTTGTGTGAGATTGTTAAACATCCTCCTGCACTGTAACCATGTTCTTGGTGCTGCATTCCTGGCATTGACCTCGCAGCTATCTCTTGCTACTGCTTTTTGAGCACCTGCCTCAAAGGCCTCCAGCTCCACTGAGGGTACAGGACATCTTTCCTTTATTCCCTTTCTTCCACCAAGATCTACAGTGCAGCATCCAAAACTTTGGAGCACACTCTCTCCTGTGGTTAACCATCATTGATTATTGGACAGCATACAATTCCCAATGAATTTAGTACTTCCTTCAGCCACGATGCACCTTCCCTTTAAACTGTGCAGGCTAGCTTTAAGTAGTGTTAGGAGGTAACCATATAGGCCCCCAACTGAAGCATTCAGCCAGTGAACAGCATGGCTAGCACTGGCTGCATGCTGAAATGATTATAATGAGCAGACAACATGAAATTGGCATCCTGCCTGCATTTCACTGAACGGGCATGGGGTAATCATGCAATGTGATCCCTATGTCTGTTTTCGGAGGCTAACTAATTTAACCGCCTGACAATCCAAATTTAGACTCCATGTGAACTCCTACTATGCACAATCTACGATTATCCATCCCCCCTGATGAACATCCCCTCTTAGTAATGATACATGCTAAATAGTAGTTAAATCAACCAAAAATAATAACAGGAATTTAGTTGAAGTTAGGCTAATTATTGGAGCCTCCATTTTGAGTACCTTTTCATGCGTAAAAGAAGGATTGAAGTATTGCTATGTATGAACCAGTTTTGTGAGGTTTGAGTATTCAACCAGGATCTGAACTCCTTATGTTAAATCAAATGCATTGTTTAGTGTGAAGAGAGGTGGTTTGATCATAATTTAGTTATGCACAATACAGTTTCTGGACAAATAAAGGTGACTTTTTACAGGTTGTTTTGTATGCAGCTTTGAGTTGTGTTCAGGTCTGTATCTTTAATTCAACAAAATGCAGACTTCCATTTTGTTCATTCGCATGCTTAGCATTTTGATTTTGCATCTTTTTAACATGCCTTTTTGTTCCCTATTTGAATTGCCTTTGTGTTCAATTGATTGATCCAGGTACATCCTGGATCACCTGAGGTAATTTGCCTAATTCAGTTGGAAATTCAAAATAACATTATTGAACCGATCAGTGAGTCAGCATTTTTGATTGGATCCTCGGAATGAGACAATGATAGGATGATGGCCAAGATCATGATGTCATCATGTTGCAGTGTTCCAAAACTCTCAGCATTGTCATTTTGATGCACCTGATGATGCATGTGTTTTTAAAGGACTGTGGAGTAGGAGGTAGTGCTGGGAAATGATGCAGCACTCCCATTCCAATCAGTCTGCACAGTGAATAGTATGATCACAGATTACATGCCAACAGTGGTCTGCGTGAATCTTTTCCAGTTCATGGTAAACTGGACCGTGTGGGAAGTGTGGAGAGCTCCTGTTTCCAATTGACTGTACAAATTTGGTCTGTAGCCACCACTGACTATTTTATTTCTAGTAATTTGTGTCATACATTGGGTTCTCAATTGCTTAACTTGACATCAAGGACTTTATTGTCAAAACCAAATGCATTTAACGAAATGTATTCAAGAGCTTTTGACTTTATGAAATGAAAGCAAAAAATCTCTCTGTTTGCAAATGTAATGCAATAGTGTCATTGTTTGTGTGTGACATTAAGAAGATGAAAAATGGTGCACAATTCTTCTGGCTTTTCTCCCTCTCTAAACTATATATTAAAATAGTTGGCCAAACATTTGTTTTTCTTGAAGGCAGAGTTCCAGTTACTGTAAAGGCAGAAATATTTAACTTAACTAATTTGCACATCCTCAATTAATTAATTTGATAAATGTTTTAAACAGGTGTGGACTGGTATCACATGTGTTTACTGAAGTTCAGCATAGTGAAACAAATGGATTGAGTCCAGTGTGACAAGTATTTCATAAAAGCCAAGAGGGTCTAAATTAGACAGCCCTCAAAAACAGGCACGGTGATTGCAATGCATGATTAACCTGCACTCGTTCAATGTAATGCAGGCAGCACGCCAACTTCGTGCCCACTAACATTCGCTTTACTCTCAAACTCACAGCACTGCTGCAAGCTTCACACACATCTCAGATTGCACGCGCTGCCAGCTATTCAACCGTGATAGCCGCATCACCCATATATATTTCACGGCACTCAGTGACACACTTCCGCTATTCCACTCCTGCAGGAGAAGGTGACGCATATCCAGAGGCAGCAGATGCTACCCATAATGGGACAGGCATGCCTGCTTATCCTAACCCCCATGGAGGAAATGGTGCCCACCGTTATTGGAATGGCCATTGTTGAGCCTCTTACTTGCCCACACCTCCTTTCCCTGACCACAGCCTTACTCTTGTGCCTTTCTCTTTACAGATACCCAAGATGTGCCACTTGGCCAGGTAGTGGAGGAACAGCAAGAGGACAGTGATGACACACCATCATTTGATTTCACAGTTGGAGTTGCCAGCTCAGATACTGAGACTGCAAAAAATTTAGAGGATAGCACAGCGGTTGGGATCTGCATATGGGGAGACACAGGGCATGTGTGAGGGTCAGGGCACTGGTCAAGGATAGTGCAGGTGCCAGCTCTCTGGAAGGTGATGTCACCCACAAGTTCTGCTGCAGATGACCTAGATGAGCGCTTTGATGAAACAACCTACACAAAAACACTAATGGGTATACACAACTAAATCGGAAGCCTGCTTGAAAGCCTGTGGTCAATGTCAAGGAGCATGAAGGAGCCAGCACCAACTTTGCACAGGACTTTGTACAAAGTTTGGAGGCCATTGTTTCCAGCATGGAGGTGGTGGCCAACTTCACTCGCATGCTTGTGGATCCAACCATGTTTTAGCATCTGATGGCCGATGTTGCAGCTTCCATTGCAGCTGAAGCAGCAGCCACTCAACATTTGTGTGTTACAGTGGAAGCTCAGACTGCACTGGCAATGCAATGGCAGCTTGCTGTCAATCAAGCTCAGACTGAACATAACATGAACATAGAACATACAGCACAGAACAGGCCCTTCGGCCCACAATGTTGTGCCGATCCTTTGTCCTCTGTCAAGGACAATTTAATCTATACCCCATCATTCTCCTTTATCCATATACCTATCCAAAAGCCTTTTGAAAGTCCCTAAAGTTTCTGACTCAACAACTTCCCCGGGCAAGGCATTCCATGCCTCGACCACTCTCTGGGTAAAGAACCTTCCCCTGACATCCCCCTTATATCTCCCACCCTTCACCTTAAATTTATGACCCCTTGTAACGCTTTGCTCCACCCGGGGAAAAAGTTTCTGACTGTCTACCCTATCTATTCCCCTGATCATCTTATAAACCTCTATCATGTCACCCCTCATCCTTCTCCTTTCTAATGAGAAGAGGCCTAGAATGTTCAGCCTTTCCTCGTAAGACTTATTCTCCATTCCAGGCAACATCCTGGTAAATCTCCTCTGCACCCTCTCCAAGGCTTCCACATCCTTCCTAAAATGAGGCGACCAGAACTGCACACAGTACTCCAAATGAGGCCTTACCAAGGTCCTGTACAGCTGCATCATCACCTCACGGCTCTTAAATTCAATCCCTCTGCTAATGAACGCTAACACCCCATATGCCTTCTTCACAGCCCTATCCACTTGAGTTGCAACTTTCAATGATCTATGCACATAGACCCCAAGGTCTCTCTGCTCCTCCACATGCCCAAGAACCCTACCGTTAACCCAGTATTTTGCATTCATGTTTGTCCTTCCAAAATGGACGACCTCACACTTTTCAGGGTTAAACTCCATCTGCCACTTTTCAGCCCAGCACTGCAACCTATCCAAGTCCCTTTGCAGACGACAATAGCCCTCCTCGGTATCCACAACTCCACCAACCTTTGTATCATCTGCAAATTTACTGACCCACCCTTCGACTTCCTCATCCAAGTCGTTAATAAAAATCACAAACAGGAGAGGACCCAGAACTGATCCCTGCGGCACGCCACTGGTAACTGGGCTCCAGGCTGAGTATTTACCATCTAAGACCACTCTCTGCCTTCTATCAGTTAGCCAATTCTTAATCCAACTGGCCACATTCCCCACTATCCCATGCCTCCTGACTTTCTCCATAAGTCTACCATGGGGGACCTTATCAAATGCCTTACTAAAATCCATGTACACCACATCCACTGGTTTACCCTCATCCACTTGCTTGGTCACCTGCTCAAAGAATTCAATCAGGCTTGTGAGGCAAGACCTACCCCTCACAAAACCGTGCTGACTGTCCCGAATCAAGCAGTGTCTTTCCAGATGCTCAGAAATCCTATCCCTCAGCACCTTTTCCATCAACTTGCCTACCACCGAAGTAAGACTAACTGGCCTGTAATTCCCAGGGTTGTTCCTATTCCCTTTCTTGAACAGGGGCACAACATTTGCCACCCTCCAATCACCTGGTACCACCCCCGTCAGCAGAGAAGATGAAAAGATCATTGCCAGCGGCTCTGCAATTTCATCCCTTGCTTCCCATAACATCCTTGGATATACCCCGTCAGGCCCGGGAGACTTGTCTATCTTCAAGTTATTCAAAAACCCCAACACATCTTCCCTCCTAACGAGCACTTCCTCGAGCTTACCAGTCTGTTTCACACCGTCCTCTTCAGTAATACACCCCTTCTCATTCGTAAATACCGAAGAGAAGTACTCATTCAAAACCTCACTTATCTCTTCCGGCTCAACACACAGTCTCCCGCTATTGTCCTTGACCGGACCTATGGTCCCCCTAGTCATCCTCATATTTCTGACATACGCGTATTCTGACTGCTGCCATCATGACTGTGGGCTTGCAGGGCCTCACAGCAATCCAGCAATCAGTTCATCAACTAGAATTGCTCAGGCAATGCCTTGGGGAGTGGCAGCAGATCTAATCTGCTGCCCTCTCAGAAAGATAGCATTTGTCTTCCCAACTCTACCACTTTGCCAGTATCCTTGGTGTTGCCTGTCAGCCAGCTAGCCCAGGCTGCTGTTGCCCTTGATGAGATGGTGCAATTTAAAGCCGGGTGTTCTAAGCCTAGAACTGCTTGAGGTCATCTTCCAAGGCCATCTGCAGTCTCCCCCAGTGAAAGTCAGCAGCCTTCCACCAGCAATGCTGCAGCCACTGGGGTCGCACTCTGTAGGAGCACTAGGACAGGCAAAAGCACATGGAAGACAGGCATCAAGGTAACGCACGAGGATGATTTGTTGAATTTTGTATGCGATATGGCATTAATTCCTTTATAAATTTGGTATAGAATGTTTATTTTGTGGTGGCTTTTAATTTGCATTGTGGCCAAACAGGCACTGTGATTGTCAGTGACAAAGAAAAGATAAGGACTGGTGGTGAATACGAAACTGAGGTTGCAATTCCTGGTATTACAATTGGATAAGTTCCTCACAGACAGCCTGGGCAAAAATGGGCTATCTTACACAACAGTGGATAGCAAACTGAGAGTTTTTGTAAAACTCGGCACAGTGGTGCAGTGGTTAGCACTGCAGCCTCACAGCTCCAGGGACCCGGGTTCAATTCTGGGTACTGCCTGTGTGGAGTTTGCAAGTTCTCCCTGTGTCTGCGTGGGTTTTCTCCGGGTGCTCCGGTTTCCTCCCACAAGCCAAAAGACTTGCAGGTTGGTAGGTAAATTGGCCATTATAAATTGTTACTAGTATAGGTAGGTGGTAGGGAAATATAGGGACAGGTGGGGATGTTTGGTAGGAATATGGGATTAGTGTAGGATTAGTATAAATGGGTGGTTGATGGTCGGCACAGACTCGGTGGGCCGAAGGGCCTGTTTCAGTGCTGTATCTCTAATCTAATCTAATCTCCAGCATCATCCTGAAAGGAGCCAGATACATAAAGGTCTATTGTTACTGTCACTTTGACAGCCGCTGGCAATGCCCTTGCCCTGCTCTGAGGTTGTCGTTGTGGCTGCAGCAGGTCTTGAAGGCATTGAAGTGCAGACATCTCACACATTGTTCCACACTGAAGTTCAGGTAGGAGAATTGCTGCCTGAACACCCTCGGCAGATACGGCTTCCTGCTGAAAGTCTTACTCCTCCTCTTCCTCCTCTCTCTTCCAGCAGCTTGACCTGCTCTGCGTAGCCTCTGTTCATTCTCAAGGTCATGCTATATTCCAAGGTGAATGCCTACTAGTGCAGCCATGTATGGAAGCAACTAGTTTGTGCAAAAGCCTTGAAGTCAGAAAGTCCTACACCTAGCACACAACGCCATATAGACGTTTGCAACTTGAAAGATCTACTGAAAGCACCAAAGACTTTAGAATTGTGGCTAACAGCCAGGAGAAATCAACCATAACTAATCTGTAAGTAGTTGATGATCCCTTAACTAATGCTGGCGGGAGGTCCTTCCTGCTGCTGGACACGAATTCAGCTGTGCAAGATTAAGAGAGGATGTTAGCTGGAGAATTGAGCTTCAAGATGGCAGCATCAGCGTCAAATCAGCGTTGTACTCAAATTGACATCATGATCTGCCTACTCTGTATAGTCCCTGCTGACATTCAGTGCACTCGTGCTACTGCCCTCACCAATGTGGCATCCCGTGAGTCACCCGGCAAGTGTGTACATGCACTGCAGATGCCATTTTAGTCCCAAAATGCACCTGCAGCACCTATTCAACAGGTGCCACTGAGCCCATTTTCATGCCAAAGCTATTTTTCCACTGAGCAGGAAGTGAATGTAGATTGAGCATGGAATCATGAGAATTTTATTTGAAATTGAAAGTTCTATCCTTATTTGCCATTTAATACACTAAAAACATTTCATGTAATATACATTATTTCACTAATTGGGATGGGCAACAAATTCTGGACTTGCCAGTGATGCTTACATCCCAAGAACAAATAAAAGAAAACTAGCTCCACAGATTCTGAGAATGTGCTTTCTCTGTTTTCCAACTTTAACCTTCTCACACCCAGGTCATGATTATAGCTATTTGAGTAATGCAGCTTTATCAATTCCCAGGAATTTGCGAACTCAGTGTAGCACCACACAAACAAGCTGAAGTTGGTGACTCTTGCAATCTAAATCTGTCTTTTTAAGGATGATATATATGATCATTGCTTTTGCTGGGTTAATCTGCTCTTCTGTCACAGTTTGTTTGTGTAACTACTCCAGTTTTGGATTGTATACTGTACGTACATTCAGCAAACTTGTATGAGACACTAGTTTGGCCTGAGCTGGAGTATTGCATCCAGTTCTGGGTGCCGCATTTGAGGAAAGATATGAAGGAATTGGAGACAGTGCAGAAAAGATTCATGAGAAAGGTTCCCGGGATGTGGAACTTCAGGTATGAAGATAGATTGGAGAAGTTGGGACTGTTTTCCTTGGAGAAGAGAAGGTTGAGAGGTGATTTGATAGAGGTATTCAAAATCATGAGGCGTCTGGACAGAGTAGATAGAGAGATACAGTTCCCATTGGTGGAGGGATTGAGAACAAGAGGGCACAGATTTAAACTAATGGGTAAGAGAAGCAAAAGTGACATGAGGAAAAACTTCATTCAGCGAGTGATTAGGATCTGGAATGCACTGCCTGAGAGTGTGGTCGAGGCAGGTTCAATTGAGGCATTCAAAAGGTAATGAGACTGTTATCTGAAAAGGAAGAATGTGCAGGGGAGAAAGCAAGGGAATGGCATTCTGCGAGCCAGTACAGATACAATGGGCTGAATGGCCTTCTTCTGCACTGTAAAAATTCTGTGATTCTGTAAAATACACTATTCCAATGACTTACATAGCAACAAGCTGTTACAAGATGGTTGAAACTAAAGAAATGGGGCGTTGAACATTTGTCGATTGAAAGTAATCCATATCTTACGAATTGATTTAAATTCTCAGAAAGATGGATGTTGGAAAGAAATACTTCTTGGCTGCAGTGTATGGCCAGTAAACTCCCCTCCACCCACAATAATCATCAGACATCTGGTTGAAATTAGACCCATAAGATTTTATATACAGAAAAGAATGTGAACTGGTATTTGGTTATCTTTTAAAAATCAATGTGGGAGGAAAAAGTAAGACAAAGCAAAGTATAGCTTGTGGCTTTCCTGTCAAAAGCATGATAAGCTTTTTTGATTGGATTGGAACAAAACGTTGATTCATTTGCTCATCTAACAAATCGCAGTTTTGTTTCATACAGGGCATTTGATAGGTTTGAAGATATATTCCCCTTTCCCATTTCTACTTACACCACATTGTTGTCCTCCTGAGAGAGTTGTCAGTAACGTCTGCTCCCAGATACCAATGGATGCCACTCTTGAGCTGGACAGAAGAAACTTCAAGTTATCTTATATTTCCTTCCTCGCTTTCCCCCTCATAAAAGCATCACTTTAGCATTTTTCTTCAATTGCTATATAATTTTGCTTGACTTTAAATTTTGAGGAATGTGAAAGAAAATTGTATATCACTAGGATGTGCAATATTAAAATCCGTACGTCAAACTGTTAAGAGACTGTGAGTGCAGGCAGCCAAACGACTTGGTAGGAAAACAAGACTGTTCATTGTGTTGAAATGGGACTTGGACCCTGTACTGCACGTACCTCTGCTTTAGTGCGTTTTAAAGCACTGAATTGGGATTATTGAACATTCAGTTAGTGTACTTTGAATCTGTTGTGAAGTTAGGTTGTCTGGGATAAGATAACACACAAGAGCATTGAAATCTATGCTGATGCCATCATGTTTAGATCAGATGAAACGTTATTTTAAAATGGATGGGGTCTCCTTTCTTCCTCAACTCTAATTGTATTCACCACATGCAAAAATGTCGCATTTTCCTCACTCATCTTGTAACGATCATTCTAAAGTAATAATTTAAAACAAATTAGATTTTTATTACAAGATTACTATATTGTCCACGTACAAACCATATATTATATATATGTTACATTATCTAGCTTGCATTGTACAATGTTTACTATTTGCGAATAGTTCTGCTAAACCAGGCAAGCATATACAATACAATTGTACTGGTTTGATATGGTTGGATTCAGCAGTAAGGCTGAAAGGAACCATTGACTTTAATTTGGCATTATTGGTGGCAGAATCACGGTGGTATCATCACTTGCAATTAGTTAAATAAATATATTAATTAATTTTAAAAAACACATATTTCAGGCAGTGTGGCACACCTATACCACACCAGGGATATCCTTTTGCATGCTTGCTCCCTATCCCCATCAACTCTTCAGTTGCTCGGTACATTGACAGACATATCAGACTCATTAACACATCTGTCACTCCAGATGACCCAGAGATCGTGTGACAACACTGATTTGATTAGGAGATTCGTGTTCTAATTATTTAGCAATTCCTTTCCCTTTTGACAGATGAGATATACTGATTATTCCCTTCCATAACATGTACTGTCCCACAATAGCATGACAATCCAATCTGAGAACTGCTAAAAGTCACTCAAGTGAATGTGAGCTAAATGCAACCTGAGAGATAAGCCACATTTGCAGTGGATAGTAACTGGCGAGAATATAAATAACTTGTTTGTCATAGGTGACTAAATGTCCATCTAAAAGCAACTACAGTAATGGGACATTCTGAGCTGCCCCTGATACCTTTACGTGGACCATTGACCTACAGTCCTTGGCTCTCTGGGCCTTTCGTCTGTAATCCAGATCCTGGAAACTCTAACATTTTGTCTTCAGACCACACACTTTTGGAAAGGAAACTTGGGTGGGGACATTGGCTGAAATTAATTAAGTGAACACTATACTCCATTCAATTCACCAACATTCCTAAAATCTGCTTTCTGATTCTTGAAACTGCTTTCTCAACTTAAAACATAACAAAGAGTGACAGGAGGAAATCAACTTGTGAATGTGAAAATTCAGCATTTGCTGATTAATTTCCTTTTTTCCAACTGCACCAACAAAGCATATAAAAACTAACCACGGGTATCAGTGTAGTCCTAAAGTTTATCTGCTTTCACGTTGGTGTCTCCTATCTCTGTTTCTGCTGCTGAAACTTCCTCCATGCTTTTGTTACCTCTGTATTTGACAATTCTAATGCTCTCCTGCTGGTCTCCCATCTTCCACCCTCCATAAACTTAAGCTCTTTCAAACTCTGCCTGTTGTATCATAACTTGCATGAAATCACCTCTGTGCTTGCTAACTGACATTGGCTCCTGGTCCACCATGATTCAGATTTTAATTTCTCATCCTTGTGTTCAAATTCTTCTGTTACCTCCTCTAGCCCTACAACCCTTCCAAAACTCTGTGTTCTTGCATTTCTGGCTGCTTCTGTAGCCCGACTTCTTTTGCCCCACCATTGGTGGTTGCTCTTCAGCTGGCTAGGCGTAAGCTCTGGAATTCCCTTCCTTAACCACTATTCTTCTCCAACTCTCTCTCCTCCTTCAAAATGCTTCTTAAAACCCAACTCTTTGACTAAGCTTTCGATCACCTCTTCAAATGCCTCCTTTTTTGGCTCATTGTCAGTTTTTGTCAGGTTACGCTCCTGTGGAGCATCTTGGGATGTTTTGTGGCATTAAAGTTGCTATATAAATGCAAGTTGGTGCTGTTGCAAAGGGTGCATTTACTCTTCTCAAATTGCACTTGAGTGGGTTCCAAGTTTGGAGAGGCAATTTACAGTGGCCTTTTCAAACTTGCTTGGCCTTGGTTTTAAAATTATTTTGAAGCCTTTGACAGTCTGACACCAGTATGTCACAGTATTTTCGGGATCTTCCCCCAACCCCATCCGTAGTACCGTGCACTTTTGAACCAGAGTCGCAGAAGACCATGTTTACACTGTAGTCTAGGGTTTCACATCTAATTTTCCATTGTCATACATAGATGGCTACTGAGAATGCTGTTTGCACATTAACTTCAGTCAAAATTACTTTATTGTGATGTTCCAGTTGGTGTATAAATGAGGTAATTTTATGGCAATTTAAAGTTAGGTTCCTTGTATTTGCAGATGGCTCAATTGGATTTAAAAATAAAAACAGTTCAGCAATCAAAATGGTGCATAATTTGGACTGGAGCCCACAGAGACCTTACCAGAGTAACTCCAAAAATAGTGTGAGCATGGCATAATATAAATGATATTACCAGCCATACTCCAGTATTCTAGCATTTCGGTCTTGCAAAAATAAATCAGAAAAACACACTGCATTCATGTCTCTTTGTTGTAAAGTCTGAATGAGATTTGACTCTTGCATTATGACAGTAAGATATCTACACTCAGGAAATGTTGGAGTTTCCCAATTATTATATTCTAGTTTGCAGATCTAAATACAAGCATCTCATGTAATCTGAACCAAAACAAAAAGTGCAGGAAAAACTCAGCAGGTCTGGCAGCATCTGTGGAGAGAGAAGTAGAGTTAACGTTTCAGGTCAGTGACTCTTCATCAGATGATGATCAGCGGTAAGATCCACCTTTCATTCTAGTTCCAGCTGAAAGTATAACCGAGAGAAACACGTGAACAATGTAACAGAAACTGTTCAGTGTTTGAAAAGCAGATATATATTCCGAACAATTACAGTCACTTGGCATTATTGATGAGTTACTTTCCTAAGCAAAACAAAAGTAACTTTGATTCCAGTGGGGAATGCAGAAAGCCTACACATATTGACTTTTGAAAGAAAAACAGAAAATATATCCTATTTTGTTACGGATGTAATTTGACCAATAGTTCGTCAGACAGATCAGTCCTTATGTATTGTAACCAAGTTAGCAATAACATATTCTGCCAAGTCTAAGTGTTCATTCTGCAAAGAAATGTGAAACTTCAGAAGAGTCTGGCAGAGTGATGGATGTTCTTCCTGTTCTTACCTTGCATGTCATTGCTTGCTGTTTCTGGGAGTTTGCAATGTATTTATTGTCTTTTAAACTTGTATCAGTCCTGCCCTGTTTCAAGTGATTTTGTATTTATAGATTCAGCAACTGGATAATTTTATTACTTTAGCCCTGTGGCTTAAGTGTGCCATTTATTATAAGTCCTATGTCAAACATGTTTTAGATGAATGTTTCCAAACAAAAAGATCATCTCTTCACATTATTTAAAGGGACAATAAGCTTTCAGAAAATGAAGCATCACTTTTAGTAGACCAAGAGATGAACAAACACAATTCTTGAGGTGTCAGCTTAGTTCAGTTGGTAGCACTTTGCTTTTGAGTTGTGGCTTCAGGCCTCACTTCAAAACTGGAATACATGATTTAAGTTCACATTCCAGTAGAGCACTGAGGGGGTACCTACATTGTCTGAATTGTTGTCCTTTTGATGAGACCTGTTTCTATTCCGGTGGTTCAGGTGGATGCAAATGATCCCATTGCACTATTCAGAGACAAGCAAGTATTTTGTTTCAGTTGATGTTACTCTTTCAACCAACAATGCCAACAGAATAATTGTTCATTCTTCTTATCTGTGGGATATTGGTTTGTGTAAGTTGGTTACTGCATTTACCCACAGAACAATGGTGACAGCATTTCATAAAATAAATTTACAAAAAATGTGATAAGGCACTGTTTAGAACAACATTTGCTCAATGTACCTGAAACATTGCACAATTTACCTGCTAGCGCAACAGTGCATTCATGCCACAGATAGCTAGATTGTAAATTACAAGGTTATGTATGCACTAATTCTGGAACAAAATCCTATGTACCTAACAAAAACAAACATTAAAGCAAAAATCATCATGGTGTATAATTTGTATATGGTTCATTCACGATATACAAGTTAACTTTGAGTTTTTATTTAAAAAGCTGCTGGCCTGCTTTGACTGTTAGCGTACGTTCATTTGTGAAACATTTTGCTGTTAAATTAACTGGAGCTAGACTGCTGTCTTATTTGTCAGATGGCTGAGTTTATTTGGCAAGCAGGTGGGGGTTATTAAGCTTATGTGCACTTGTACTTTTTTTTTTCTAAAGTACTCTTTGGGCTCTAAAGGCTTTACTTCTAGATTAAACTATGAAGCACAAAAGCCTCAGCTACAGTAGATAACTTTCCATGGGTTTGACTATCTGCCAAGCAGATGTTGTCTTTGGAAGTAGCCCAGACGAGATTGGGCAGGACAGACGCTGATTTGGGGAGAGGTTACACACAATTACACAGCTTTCTCGGCATTCTCGGCAGGAGGATGCTGGGGTTTCCTCCCGTAAACTAACTTGTGGTTAGGTTGTTCAGTGCTCATTCTTTTAGACCCAGCCTTCTAAGTGTCACTGAACAGAGAAACTCAAGCTGGCCACTTTGAATCTGGTTGCACATAGTCTCTCTGCCTGGATCATATTAAGGTTTCAGCTTCACTTGGGTTATGTTCCATGACTGTCTAAACTTGAACAGCTTCTTTTGAAAGATTTCAGACTTTCACTCAATGTATTGTTAATGCTTTAAATTCATTTTTGAGAAGTCAGAAGTGGGAAAAAAAATCCCACATGCAGTATTAAACTGTGCAATCCTCTTAGGGAAATATGATTTAAAAAGGGAAAAAAATTGAGACTACTCACCGAGGGGGCAATAGAAGGGGACGTGATATGTTTTTAATTACTTTTTGTTTTATAATATAGTCAAAACAAAAGTGAAAACTGAAAATTCAGTCAAAACAGTGAAAGGTTGTGTATATCTTCTGCTATTCTGTAAGGAAATTGAGTTACTTTTTAAAATTTGCACTTCGTTGTTTTTTTTTTACTTGACAGTATCAAGGCTGGTAGGCAACATTCATTGTAAACAAGATAACCAATATACATGTCAGTTATACTCGAGGCTTCAGTATCATACTGGCACCAATTTTGGAACCTTGTCTGAGTAGAGAGATCTTGAACCGAGAAGCAGAGCTCCACATACATTTACTTAACATTGTGCCTGAAGCCCTGCTGACTGGCTTCCAACTACCTTTGCTGTTTTTAACATTAAAAAAAAAAGAGCTGATGGCATAGTCTATTCCTACTTGTTAAAAATGTTAAGGCCTGCGTGAAACCATTTTTAATTTTAAATGAAAGTTTGAAAGTTCAGTGTTGTGCAGTTGTAGATACAGTGCACCAGTTGCATAGCTGAAGTGCTGGGAGACTTCTCCATTGGCTTTGCACCACCAGAGAAGCATTTATTGAAACTACTGTTTGCAGCAATAACTTAGGAACACTTAAGACATATATTTCTCAGTACACTGTTAATATTCTTAGATAAATATTTAACATTTCTGTACAAATAGTAGAGTGTCATGCTAATATTGCAAGCATTGTTTCCTGTGCTGTTGAATAAATGTGAGTTCAGCAGGGTTATGCTGCAATGATGCATTGTTGGTGCAGTGTATAAATCACTTTACACTTGTGAACAATACTCAGTTCAGCTGCAGCATTAGCGTGCTAAGAAGCAGTAGCATCGTGAAGTGATTCAGGTGACACTGTAAATACAAGAGCAAAGCCTACTGGGCTGACATCCCCTGCACTCCAGGCTGTGTGGCAGCCTTCTATGTACACGCTTCTGTGTACATAAAAAATCCTCCACACAATCAAACCATTTTGCTGAGATGGTTGCTGCAGTGCAAATCTGATTGAGGAGTTCAACACCAAGTGAGAACTGGCAGGAAAAACAAGTCATTGATAATGTGACCAGCAGAGTGTGGGAGTGGATTGATTGCTGCTGTGCTCTGATGGTCTAAGTGTAATGCTCTGATATCCCATGGCCTGTGATTCTTTCCAGAATGCTGCACTGTTTAATTTTGAAATTTGATACTGACGCATGCAATTTATTTTATATTATAAAAAGTATGGCTTGATTAAATGCCTGTGGAAATAGTTGTCAGTATAATTAAAACATGCTTGATGTATTTTATTCAGCTTCATGGTGCTGCACATTATCTAAACAATTAAGCTGCTTGAACCAATTTTGTCAACCAAGTTGCATTACGGAGTTTATCTGAAGTAAAGAGATGTTTTTAAACCATGCCAAATTTAGGTTGCATTTATACCGCAGTTGCAGATTTGAGCTCTGGTGTGCAGTCAGCAGATCCTTGTTATAGCAGACGTACTTCAATTCAACTGGCACAGAGATGCAGACATAAGAGAACTCTGCTCATATGTGTTTCACGGATGGCTAATTGTTAATATTAGGAGAGGGTGAGTGTAAGTGCTTGCATGATACTAATGTTTACAAGTTATCAGTCGGTTCAATACATTGCATAGGCACTTTTAACATGTGGTTGGAGAGGTGGGAGACTGCCTTTTAGAAGGAGTCTCACAGTGCTTGGCATTAGAGTGATGAAATATTAGATGCAGATCTGGCATTTGCGTTAGATTACCAGCATGTGGGCATCTATGAAACACTCAGGGCAATCATCAGCAGCAGAATTTTATTCCACCACAATTGATAAACACATGGCCTGGCATAACACTCACTCAACCATTACCATCATGCCAGGGAGCCAACCCGAGTTCAATGAAGAGTGCAGATGAGGAGCAGCACCAGGCATACCTAAAAATAAGGTGCCTGCCTGTTGAAGCTACAACACAGGATTACATGCGGCTTAAACAGCAGAAGCAGCATGCTGTATATAGAGTGAAGTGATCCCACAACCAATGGATCAGATCAAAGCACTGCAGTCCTGCCACATCCAATTGTGAAAGGTGGTAGGCAGTTAAAGAACTAACAGAGGGAGGAAGCTCCATAAACGTTCCCATCCTCAATGATGGGGGAGCCCAGCTCATCGGTGCAAAAGACATTGCTAAAGCACTTGCAACCATCTTCCAAGAGAAGTGCCAAGTGGATGATCCATCTCTGCCTCCTCCCAAGGTTCCTTCCATACAGAAGCCAATCTTCAGCCAATTTGATTTACTCCACATGGTATCGAGAAACGGTTGAGTGCGCGGGATACAGGTAAGAAGATGGGCCCCAACAGCATCCCGGCTACAGTGCTAAAGACTTACACTCCAGAACTAGCCATGCCTCTAGCCCAGCTATTCCAGTACAGCTACAACACTAGCATCTACCCAATAAAGTGGAAAATTGTGAGAAAAGCCCTGTCCACAAAAAACAGAACAAATGCCATCCGGCCAATTACCATCCCATCAGCCTACACTCAAAGATCAGCAAAGTGTTGGAAAGGGTCATCGCCAAGGCTTCTTCGACAGCACCTCCCAAACCTACACTCTCTACTGCCTAAAAGGACAAGAGCAGCAGGCACAGGGGAACACTTCCACCTCCAAATTCCTCTCCAAGTCCCACACCGTCCTGACTGGGAAATATATCACCATTCCTTCATCATTGCTGGGTCCAAATCATTGGACTCCCTCCCCAACAGTACTCGAGGAATTCCTTCACCTTGTGGACTGCAACACTTTAAGAAGGCAACTCACCACCACCTTCTCAAGGGCAATTAGGGATGGGTAATAAATGTTGGTCTTGCCAGTGATGCCCAAATCCCATGATCGAATAGAAAAAAAAACAAACATCAGTGACTTTACACTTTACTGGAACTTTAATCCAATTACTGAACAACTGGGGCAATACAGCTACTACATGAAGCATGCATGGACTCAGGCAATAGAAAATTGATGAAATAATATCCAATTAGAAAAACACTGGCACTGAGCCAAAGGGAATTTGAAGTAATTGTGTACATGAATTTCATGTGATACCATACTCAGCTCTACCTT
The DNA here is from genome assembly GCF_036365525.1 of Heterodontus francisci. NCBI lineage: Eukaryota > Metazoa > Chordata > Chondrichthyes > Heterodontiformes > Heterodontidae > Heterodontus > Heterodontus francisci. Next base: position 201,464,594 of record NC_090374.1, on the reverse strand, counting down.
ACCACAACCTCTCTCGACTCCTCCACTGTTGCTAAATTACTTGACTGCTTATCCGATATCCAGTACTCATTGTGCAGAAATTTCTTCCATCTAAATATTGGGAAGACCGAAGCCGTTGTCGTCAGTCTCCACTAGAAACTCTGTTCCCTAGCTACCAGCTCTATCCCTCTTCTTGACAACTGTCTGACGCGAACCAGACTATTTGCAACCTTGGTGTCATATCTGACCTAAAATGAGCTACTGACCACATATCCACACCATCACTGAGACCGTTTATTTCCACCTCTGTAATATCGCATGACTCCAGCCCTGCCTCAGCTCATCTGCTTATGAAACCCTCATTCATACCTTTTTCTAGATTTGATTATTTCATTGCCTCCCATATTCTACCCTCCATAAACTTGAGGTCAAATCTCTGCTGCCCATGTCCTTACTCGCACCAGTCCTGTTCACCCATCACCCCTGTGTTCATTGACCTACATTGGCTCCTGGATAAGCAATGCCTCAGTTCTAAAATTCTCTTCCTTGTTTTCAAATCCTTCCATGGCCTCCCCCCTCCCTATTTCTGTAATGTCTTCCAGCCAAACAACCCTCCAGATATCTATGCTCATCCAGTTCTGGCTTGTTGAGCATTCTTCATTTTAATTGGTTCACCACTGGTGACCATACCTTCAGCTGCCAGAGCCCTAAGCTCTACAATTCCCTCACTAAATCTCTGCACCTCTCTACCCCTCTTTCCTCCTTTAAGAGGCTCCTTAAAACCTTACCAAAGTTTGACCAAAGTTTTGGCCATCTGCTCTAATATGGCTCCATGTCAAATTTTGCTTTATGACGCACGGTCCTGCGAAGCACCTTGGGATGTTTTATTATCTTCAATGCACTGAATAAATACAAGTTGTTACAGCATCATAGGACACAATGCTTGTTTCGGGTCAGTTTTCTGTCACCAAAAAAAGGAATCATCTTGTCGAGAAGATTCTTTTTCCCCCCCAGATATGACACAAGTGATTTCTGAATAGCTGCATCTGGTGCAAAATGATCCCTTGGATGAATCATTAGCTCTGTTTACTGTACACTGATTCCGCTGCTGGACTTGAAGCAGCTGTCTAACCATTCATACAGGTTTCATTAAAGTGAGCTTTTAACAGCACTTCTCCAAAACAGGAATTAAGTTTGCAATTAAGGTGGACTGAAGGGTTACTACTTAAAATCCAATAGTCACGTTTCCCATCTCTACAAAAAGAAACTTTGTGCAGTACAAAAACACATACTTGTGGTTTTCTGTAAAAATTTGCCAAGCAAAGGAGCTATTTTCAGCATACTTTTGGAAAAACTGGAACTGCTACAGCTCTGGGGAAATTATTTTAATCAGATGCAAATGATGCGATGCCACACTCTTGTGGGATTTGAAGATCATGGGAGGGGGACATCTGGAACTTACTACATGTCTCCAGCCAGCTCGATGCATCTCCAATGAGATTCTATGGTGTAATTCAAATAATTTAAAGAAATTGCTGCAATGTAAAGTAAAATATTCCAAATCTGAAGGCAGTAGATCTAAAAGTGTCTAGCAAAATAGCAAGTATTTCCTAATGCAACACCAATTGTGTGAAACTTAAAATTATCCTAGCTTCTGAACTAAAACACTTTGTCCTTCAAAAATTGGAAAACTTCAGTTTTCAAGCAATTTGATTCCAGCTATTATACATTAAAAGTATTTTTGCTTTGCAACACTTTTTCTGTCATTCTTGTGCCATCATACGTTGTTGAATGCTTCAAACTAAAAGAGCAGCAAGTCACAATTGATGAGATAAGAAAATAGCTAGAAAATTGCCAGTGAGAAACAATTAAGGACCTGTTAAAATAATCAGCACCAAATGGCCAGACCCCTACCAATAAAAGCAGAGATGGTGAACCAATTGATTTCAGCATTTATCTCTCAGAAATTGAACTTCCTATGTCCAAAACAAGGTTTTAAACAAAATTTTAAAAATCAATTTTATAAAAAAAAGTTTAAATTTATTCAGTAAATTGTTTATATGTCTTTTAATATGTTAATGAAAGTTCTTAATTCAAGGCTACAACCCATTCCAAAGGGCTGGGTGTCAACTCAGTACTATTCGCCAGAATTACCAACAATTTCTATACATTTTGAGCTTGTCCAGTTTGCAGAATTGCACAGCAGAAAAAAAGTCATTAGTGACAATTTCATAATGAATCCGTCAGGTTTTGAAAGTATTCAAAGCAGATCATTACATGTCCATCCATATGATCTTTATTCACACTGTTCCTGTGTCTGTACTTACATTAATGAATTTCTCGATTTGAGTAATTTTCCCTTGTACAGTCACGAGGTTTTCTAGAAGGATAAGCCTTCTTCCTTGGCTCCTGATGTGACTGACAAAAAAAGTTAATTCAAAAAGACAAACATACACTAAGGCTGGGATTTTACTGAGCTCCATGGCAGGGCTACTGGAAGATCATTCCGGCAGTGGCCCACCACAGAGTCTAACACTTGGAGTACCGGGCCCAATCTTCCCAGCAGTGGTGGACCCCGCCCCGCCGCCGCTGTGCATCGGGATTCGGATTAACATATTTAAATTAGGTAAATGAATACATTTTGATACAATACACTCTGATCTTACCTTTGGGCCATGACCTTCTGAGCTGCCCCCGGCACTCATGCGCTTTCACCTTCCTGTCTAGGGAAAGCAGGCGTCACCATGGTGGGGAAGGGGGGAGCTTATGATTTTTTTAGTCCGGTTGTTGGGGGGTGGGGTGCGGGTGGAAACAGGGTCAGATTTACATTATTACTGTATAGGATGCAGGGAAGGGGTGACCTCCTCACTTTGCTCAGTTTGGGGGCGGGGGGGGGAAGGTCAAGTGTTGAAGGTAAGTATTTTTTGGGGGGAATTTAATTGTTATTGGGGGTGGGGATGGGACAATAGATTTTTAATTGGTACATGGGGCATATTACTTTAAAAATGTCAGTGAGCCAGCAGGGCGGCGGCCCTTTAAAAATGGTGCCAGTGCCTGCACACAGGCAGCTGATGCCATTGCCAGCGTCAGAGAGCCCACCCCCTCCACGTGATTGGGGGAGATTGGGGGGGGGGGGGTTGGTGGCTGCCCGACTGGCTCATTATCATGGGCCACTGCGAGGAAGATCATGGTGGCGGGGCCGTTCCCGATGGCGGGAGAAGAAAATCCAGCCCAATAGGTGTAGTTATATTGTTTAAAAAGGGTGTGAGGGACAGGCCAAATAATTATTGGCCGGTCAGTCTGACCTCGGTGGTGGGTAAATTGTTAGAATCAATTCTGAGGGACAGGATAAACTGCCACTTAGAAAGGTCCGGATTAATCAGGGATAGTCAGCATGGATTTGTTAAGGGAAGGTCATATCTTACTAACTTAATTGAGTTGTTTGAGGAAGTAACAAGAAGGATTGATGGGGGTAGTGGAGTGGATGTGGTCTACATGGACTTTAGTAAGGCATTTGACAAGGTCCCACATGGCAGGCTGGTCAGTAAAATGAAAGTCCATGGGATAAAGGGGAATGTGGCAAGTTGGATCCAGAAATAGCTCAGGGCCAGGAAACAAAGGGTTGTAGTCGATTAATGTTTTTGTGAATGGAAAGCTGTTTCCAGTGGTGTTCCACAGGGCTCAGTGTTGGGTCCCTTGCTGTTTGTGGTATATATTAATGATTTGGACTTAAATGTGGAAGACATGTTTGGGAAATTTGCTGATGACATAAAAATTGGCCATGTAGTTGATAGTGAAGAGGATAGCTGTAGACTCCAGAATGATATCAATGGCTTAGTTGAGTGGGCGGAAAAGTGGCAAATGGAATTCAATCCAGAGAAGTGCGAGGTAATGCATTTGGAGAGGGCAACTAAAGCGAGGGGATACTTAATAAACGGGAGGATATTGAGAGGGGTAGAAGAAGTGCAAGCATGTCCACAGGTCCATGAAGGTGGCAGGACAGGTAGCTAAATGGAATACTTTCCTTTATTGGCCGAGGTATAGAATAAAAAAGCGGGGATGTTATGCTGGAACTGTATAAAATGCTGGTTAGGCCACAGTCGGAGTATTGCGTACAGTTCTGGTCACCACATTACAGAAAGGACATAATTGCTCTGTAGAGAGAACAGAGGAGATTTACAAGAATGTTGCCAGGGCTTGAACGTTGCAGCTATTAAGAAAGATTGGATAGGCTAGGGTTGTTTTCCTTGGAACGGAGGAGGCTGAGGGGTGACTTAATTGAGGTGTACAAAATTATGAGGGGTCTAGATAGAGTAGACAGGAAGGACCTGTTTTCCCTGGTAGAGAGGTCAATTATCAGGGGGCACAGATTTAAGGTGATTGGTAGAAGGATTAGAGGGGTCATGAGGAAAACTTTTTCACCCAGAGGGTGGTGGGTGTCTGGAATTCACTGCCAGGATCGGTGGTGGAGGCAGAAACCCTCAGTTCTTTTAAAAGATACCTGGACATGCACCTGAAGTGCTGTAATGGGCAAGGCTAAGGACCAGGTGCTGGAAGGTGGGATTAGACTGGGCGGCTAGTTTATTCATCTGGTACAGACACAACGGGCTGAATTGCCTCCTTCTGTGCTATAATTTTTCTGTGGTTCTTATATGGTCACTTCTTTATTGATGTGAAATAGTTTTGAGTGCAAAATGACAAGAAGTTATTTTTTATTCATTCACAGATGTGAGCCTTGCTGGCATGGCCAACATTTATTGCCCATCCCTAGTTACCCTTGAGATGGTGACAGTGAGCCACCTCCTTGAACTGCTGCAATCCATATGGTGAAGGATTCCTACAATACTGTTAGGGGGAGGTGTTCCAGGTTTCTCATCCAGCAATGATGAAGGAAAGGCAATATATTTCCAAGTCAGGATAGTGTGTATCTTGGAGGGGAAATTACATGTGGTGGCGTTTCCATGCGTCTGCTGCCCTTCTTCTAGTTGTGCGAGGTCCTGGGTTTGGGAGGTGCTGTTGAAGAAAACTTGGTGCATTGCTGCATTGTAGCTGGTACACACTGCTGCCAATGTGCATCGGTGGTGGAGGGAGTGAATGTTTAAGGTAGTGGATGGGGTGCCAATCAAGTGGACTGTTTTGTCCTACATGGTATCAGGCTTCTTGAGTGTTATTAGAGCTTCACTCATCACACTCCTGGTCTGTGCCTTGTAGATGATGGAAAAGCTTTGGGAGTCAGGAGGTGAGTCACTTGCTGCAGAATTCCCAGCCTCTGACCTGCTCTTGTAGCCACACTATTTATGTGGCTGGTTTTGTTAAGTTTCTGGTTAAAGTTGACCCCCATGTTGTTGATGGTGGGGGTGGGGGAATACTGTGATGGTAATACCATTGAATGTCAAGGGGGAGGATTTTGCCTGGCATTCTTGTGGCACGAATACTATTTGCCACTTACCAGCCCAAGCCTGAATGTTATCCAGTTCTTGCTGCATGCGAGCACAGACTGCTTCATTGTCTGAGTCGTGAATGTGTTTAGGGAACTCTTCTTGAAATGCATCTGTGGTTCTGTTCTTGTAATTGGTAGGGGAGCATTTCAGCAGTGCTCACTCTGTGTAGTCATAATGCTGCCATCCTGCTGTTTGTTCTTCAGTTATCTTTTACCTGGAGCAAAGGTTGGAAGAAGGTGACACATGTAAACCATGTGTTTCTGAAGTTGACTTCTGTGAAAATTAGAAGATCTTTAGATTGGTGCTAGAAGAATGATTTTCTTTGATTTGTACCCTTAGATTCAAAGGAGAAAGATGGAGAAGCACATTATTGTGCGATGTAACTTTCAGTGGCAAATGCATGTTGCAATATGGTGCATGAAAGATGTTGCAATTTTCCTAGGTATGGATTCCTTTCTGCTGAATTTTAAACTCCAGTTTTTACCTAACCCTCCTGGTGGGAATGGAGTGGGTGTGGATTGGACGCCTGTTTTACACCCCACCCAATTTCAATGGAGAGTAAAATCAGATTGGGTATCGGAAGCTGACCTGAACCGATCCTCTTCCTGCTGAGTGGAATTGAGGCTTTAGTTTCTGGTCAGTGTGTTAACTGCTCTGTATAATATAAGGGTTGTAGATAGGCCCATTGATCTCCTTGTTGGGATATGATACCACATAGTCAGCACTTGTAGTCAAGAGTTGTGTTCTCCAACTTCTAAAAAGGCAAAACCTAGCAGAGTTTATGACCTATAAAACGTCCATTGCATTATTGTGGAGAAGTGGTGACTGGATGCTGCAGGGAATTTGGGCCTAATACACAATTTACAACAACTTTCCCTCCTCCATTTAAAAGAAGATGTTTATGCCAGCAGTGTTGATTAAATTACTAGAATATTGGGATCTGAGCCCAGTCTGGAATGCCTTGGTCTTTTTCAAAGTCTGTGAACCTTTTGTTAAATGGCATTGGTTTATGTGAGGAATAGCCTATCTTTTGTTTATGTTGTGGAACATTGAAAGTTTGTTGTGCAGGATCCTAATCTTGCTACACAAGATATGAGAATGAAATTGGTTAACACCAGTAGTGCCAAATGGGTGGATAGCGAATTAGTTGCCCATTTTTCTCAGCCCATTTTCCTCACTGTCCAATGTTCTTCTTCATTGATTTCAAATGAAAATCGAGCAACGTGTAAAATGAGCTGCTGATTTTCTATCAATGACCTTGACCAATTTCTTTCCCTATGTGAAATAAATGAATACATATTGGGATGGTGGTTGGGGGGGGGAGAGGGGGGGATGGTTGGTTGGTAGACCTTCACAAGTCAACTAATTGACAAATTTATGTTGCTCTCTGGGATTTTTTTAGTTCTACATTCATACATTAACAAAAATAATTTATTGATGTATTGACAGTTGGGAGACACAAAGGGCCAGATTTTTTAAAGCCTGCTGAATGCGGGTGCAGAGGCGAGTGCGATTTGAGGATCGCTTCCTTGGAGGTTGTCACTGGCCCATTCCAAAAACAATGAGTTGTTCTGCAACAAAGTCTGTTGCTAACCTGAATGCCAATCAGTAGCACAGCTGTGTTCGCTATGTTTTTCTGTCCTGTCCGAGATTGTTAAAGTCACTGATCTCCTTTGTGACTATGACTTCAGTGCATTTCCCATTGCTGCCCTCCTTGACTATGGTGTTCAGTACAGTTGTTCACTCTATTCTGTTATGCTATTTCTCATCTTTGGTCTACCTCTGTGGTAGTGCCTGAGTTTGCTGAAATCTTAACTTGTTCCAACTATGCCAGCATATCTCCAGTAATGGCTTCTATTGCCATCCCTGGATGGTCAATTGTGTTACAAGATTCCATCGTCAGTACCCTTTTTGTTGAATAAATACTGTGCCTCAATGAAATCAGTCATAATTTGTGATCAAATTTCAGATATATGCTCATCCAGCTCCATCTCTTTACTGCCATCCTTGATTCCTTGACAACACCATTGTGCTGTCCAGCTGCTTAGCTGACACTATGTCTTGAATGAGCAAGACCTTGCTTCAATCCATCTTCAGTAGGACTGAAACCATACAAATTGTTCTGGACAAAAGTACTATTCATCCATCTGGCTTGTTGTGCCCTGGCTGCTGACTCAGGTTGTTCACAGTGATGCATGCCATCGGTGTCCTATTTGATCTTGAGTTGAGCTTCAAACCCCATACGCTAGCCATTAAATATCAAGAGTATTCCCTTATCTGTATCTTGATACCTCAAAGTTGGATTTCTCCAGTGTTCTTGTTGCCAACCTCTGGAGTTCTGACCCTAACAGATTAAATTTCATAGAAAATTCCTGTGCCCACATCCTATTGTGCACTAAGACCTGATTTATGATTGCCACTGTTTTGGACGATTTTCTTTGACTCCTTATACCTAAAAGTATTGATTTCAAAATCTTCGTCTTCATCTGTTAGTCAGTTCTTGGCCTCAGCCTTTTCTATATTCATAGCTTCCTTCAGCCCTCCGTTCCAGCAGCTATCCTCCATTCTCTGACTCCAAGCTCCTTTGTAACTAGGCAGCATTCACTTGACAATGGAAACTGACCTTTTCATATGGCAATAAGTAAAGAGTATTGGAAGAAGCTTGAATTGTTACAGAATATACAATATGAACTGAACACGTGTGGTGTTTCACTGCCAGTGAACATCATAGTTCAAACATTGGTGTGAGCCTATGTATAAAAAAGGCTGTCTGTTTGGTCCTCATTGAAGTCAGTACCAACAGTATAAATGCGGCATTAAATGGGCTCAATACTTCCAGGCCTTCAACTCAAACAATACTTTATTCAGGATAAATGATTTAAAAGATAATTATGAACCATTAGGTATAGATCCTATTTAACTTTACTTTTGAAAAAAATCCTGCCAAAAAGTCGTTCTTGTAGGAACTTAAATTAAGAGTAAAACATTGGGCGTCTAAAATTGTTTTTTTTAAGAGTTGTAAGTAATCGGGAATGAGATGGAATCACTGAGTCTGTTGAGTTTGCCTTATTCCTGTGCAGAAACTCCACTCACAAACTTTCATATTTCTTACATCTTGGCAACACGCTCACATTCCCGTTCATCTTATCGAATCATAAAGCTGTTTTTTCCCCTTGAATGCTTCAACCAAGTCATTATTCATTAAACAAAGTGACACAGTTCCATAAATTAAACAGTGTGCTCTGAAATATTCCTTTAAGCAGTAACTACTTATTCCTAGAATGGTCTTATTTACAGATATGTCAAGAGATTCACAACATAAACATCACTGAGTTAGGGTACAGGGAGATTTTTTTCCAGTCCGTACAATCTTGATGGGCATGTAGGCTGACTCAACTGATCGCTCTGCTTTATTTTCTTAAAAGAATTGTGACCTTTATGTCAGTTAATACAGGAATTTTACTGTATTGTAAAATTCTAATTGTAAACTCTTTCTGTTACTGTGAATTACAACATTGCAAAACTGCTAGAAGCTGTGCAGCATTTACAGAAATCTTCACTCACAGTTAATTCATTAACAGCCGTGGATATAATGGATGTAAGTAGGGAAAAGGTTTGTATTTTCCATTTCTGTTCACTTCTTAGAAGTATTCACTTACTGGGTATCCAGTTGTAAACTTCATATACATAAAGAAAGAAATAATTTTGTACTTAGATAACACCCTTCACATCCTGTGGGTGTCCAAAAGCATTTACCATGTAATTAATTAATTTTGAATTTCAGTCGCTTTTGTTACATAGGCATTCTAGGATTCTGTAAGAGCAGGAGAAGTGGGACTAATTAGGTAGCTCTTCCAAAGAGCTGGCACAAGCATGAAGGGCCAAATGGCCTCCTTCTATGCTGTAAAATTCATTCTAAATGTTATGTTTCTTATTAAATATTCTTCATACTGTATTGGCCTCCTAACAGGAATTGATAAGGAGGAGGTATTGGATAGACTAGCTATACTTAAAGTTAATAAGGCACCAGGACCGGATGAGATGCATCCAGGGATCAAGTGCGAGTGGAAATTGCAGAGGTACTGGCCATAATTTTTCAGTCTTCCTTAGACTCGGGTGTTGCCAGAGAACTGGAGAATTGCAAATGTTATACCCTTGTTCAAAAAGGGGTGTCAAGGTAAGCCCAGCAACTACAGGCCAGTCAGTTTAACTTCGGTGGTGAGGAAGCTTCGAGAAATGATAATTCGGGACAAAATTAATCGTCACATGGACAAATGCGAGTTAATTAAATAAAGCCAGCATGGAGTTCTTAAGGGAAAATCATGTTTAACTAACTTGCTGGAGTTTTTTGAGGAGGTAACAGAGCGGCTAGATGAGAGCAATGCTGTCGTTGTGGTGTACATGAAATTTCAAAAGGCATTTGATACAGTGCCACACAACAGACTTGTGAACAAGGTTATAGCTCAGTAACAACATTGATACGAAATTGGCTGAGTGAAAGGAAACAAAGAGTAATGGTTAATGGATGTTTTTTGGGCTGGACAAAGATTTATAGTGGAGTTCCCCAGGGGTCAGTGTTGGGACCCTTGCATTTTCTGACTTCCTGATATATGATAATAACTTAGACATTGGTGTACAGGGCACAATTTCAAAGTTTGCAGATGATATGAAGCTTGGAAATATTGTAACCTGTGGGGACGATATTGTAGAACTTCAAAAGGACATAGACAGGTTGGTGAAATGGGCGAACAAGTGGCAGATGAAAGTTAATGCAGAGAAGTGTGAAATGATTCATTTTGATAGGCAGAATGTAGATAGACAATATAAAATGAAGGGTACAATTCTAAAGGGGGTGCAGGAGCTGAGGGACCTGGGTGTTGTTGTGCATAAATCATTAAAGGTGGCAGAACAGATTTAGAGCACAGTTAATAAAGCATAAAGCATCCCAGACGTTATTAATAGGGGTATACAGTACATAAGCAAGGACGGTAAGTAACACTTGTATAGAACACTAGTTCGACCTCAGCTGGAGTATTGTGGCCAGTTCTGGGGGCCATACTTTAGGAAAGATGTGAAAGCATTGGAGTGCAGAAAATATTCACGAGAATGGTTCCAGGGATAAGGAGCTTCAGTTATGTAGATAGATTGGAGAAGTTGGGACTGTTTTCCTTGGAGAAGAAAAGGTTGAGAGGAGATTTGATAGAAGTATACAAAATCATGAGGAGTCTGGACAGAGTGGACAGTGAGAAAAAACAGGGATTGGGAACAAGAGCACACAGATTTAAGGTAATTGGCAAACGAAGCAATGGCAACATGAGGAAAAACATTTTCATGCAGCGAGTGGATAGGATCTGGAATGCACTGCCTGAGAATGTGGTGTAGGCAGGTTCAGTTGAGGCATTCAAGAGGGAATTGGATTGTTATCTAAAAAGGAAGAATGTGCAGGGCTATGGGGAGTAGGGTGAGGGAGTGGCATTAGGTAAATTGCTCCTTCGGAGAGCCAGCACGGACACGACAAGCCGAATGGCCTCCTTCTGTGCTGTAACAATTCTGTGATTCTGAGTTACCGCTTTCCATGTCATTCTCCCATTCTAGGCTGAGAAAAGTGCCCTCTACCCCTGTCCTCTACTTCAGTTATGCTCCCTGTACTCTAATTAGAGAATTCTCTCAGTGAGAAAACATACAGACCAGTCCAATTTTAAGCAGTTTTATGTGTTCAAGACATCACTGTGTCAGGATCCTGTGTGTATGATTTTTCTCCACTGAAAATAGACCATACTTTACTGATAGGTTATTAGATTATTTAGTGATCCAGTGAATTTTTCAGTACATTTAGCATGCGTTGAATCACTAACTCTAGTTAGGACAGTAAAAATTTCTTACACAGTCTCTTGTTAACAGTAAACATTTATGTACTGCAGTGCAATTTGAGGACTCCTCACGACAGTATCTTGTATACAGAAATTTTGAAAATCAGTCATGTCTGATTAGTAAGTTTGCGGACGACACAAAGGTTGGTGGCGTTGCGGATAGTGATGAGGATTGTCAGAGGATACAGCAGGATATAGATCGGTTGGAGACTTGGGCGGAGAAATGGCAGATGGAGTTTAATCCGGACAAATGTGAGGTAATGCATTTTGGAAGGTCTAATGCAGGTGGGAAGTATACAGTAAATGGCAGAACCCTTAGGAGTATTGACAGGCAGAGAGATCTGTGCGTACAGGTCCAGAGGTGGAGGGGCGACATGATAGAGGTTTACAAAGTTATGAGTGGCATGGACAGAGTGGATAGTCAGAAGCTTTTTCCCAGGGTGGAAGAGTCAGTTACTAGGGAACATAGGTTTAAGGTGCGAGGGGCAAAGTTTAGAGGGGATATGCGAGGCAAGTTTTTTACACAGAGGGTGGTGAGTTCCTGGAACTTGCTGCCAGGGGAGGTGGTGGAAGCAGGTACGATAGCAACGTTTAAGAGACATCTTGACAAATACATGAATAGGATGGGACTAGGGGGATACGGACCCCGGAAGTGCAGAAGGTTTTAGTTTAGACAGGCATCATGATTGGCGCAGGCTTGGAGGGCCGAATGGCTTGTTCCTGTGCTGTACTTTGTTCTTTGTTTAAAAGTGAGATTCAAGTGTGTAGTAGTTGCAGATGTCATTCTGGCGGTATAAATTGTCATTACTTTAATGACGGTACTAGCTTTTTCTGTTAAGTTGTGCATTTGTAACATTTACATATGAAGGTATAGATTTGTCTTTTTCTAGAGATGTTTTTAAAAGACCACTGGATTCAGAGTTCACTTGTATAGGGCATATTTTCCTTCCGCTCCCACCAATCTCACGCCCGGGCACAAATCAGGCAAAGTGCACTCCTGCCTTGTGTGACTGAAACCTGCTTGAATTGTTGGATTAACTTCATTAGCCTAGGCCAGATGCTTTCTTGGTGCAGGCCTCATATCCAGAAATGGGGGCGTAAATCCAACTACTGTGGGACTGAGCAAAGCAGAGGGAAAATGTTCTTTTATAATTTTTTCCTGGTGAATGTTTTGAGAATATTGTATGAATTACTGACTGTAGCATTTCCTACATTCAGGTTGGATAAAACAGTGAGGACAACGGTTCTTGGAGCAATCGGTATTTGAGAGATAGAAATGGCCTCTAGCATGAGGAATTCCTATATCTGGATTTGACTGTTTTTATATTCCTCAGGATGTGTCGAAGACAAGCAGCTTTTATTTATCATCTTGTGGTCTGTTGACGGTAGAGATATTAGTCATCTCTGCACTCCTGTGATCTTACAATAAGATTTATTTCAATATTCTAAATGTGTGGTATAAATTGGATTTGTTCTGGCCAGCAGGATGTGATAAATATCTCCACACTTGAGACCGCACATAACTCAATCATGACTGTACTTTGTGACTTATCTGGTCAACCTCACTTGTGGAGATATTTATCTAAGATCACTGTTGGCTGTGAGACTTATTCTGCCCCATCATTTTGATTCCCAGGTGACAAAACACTTGCTTTTTTTCTTGTGCTATGCAGTTTTCATTCACAAAGTAGCTTTGTACAAGTTTTCAGAAAATGCTAATCTGATCTGTTATTTTCATAAGCCACCAGAACAGAAAACAAAATATTTCAAAAACACATTAAATAATGATTTACAGACAGCATCTGTTTGTTTCTGTTCACTTTCCCATGAGAAAACTACCTTTAGAAGTATTTTGACTCCTGAAGGGTTAATATGGCAGGTTTGCAGATGGCTTCTTCTCACCATAGCTCTATTTCTTCAATGTATAATTAACCAACCACAGTCTTCTTATAATATTTTTGCATTGAAACATGGGTGTGGGACAAGAGGAGTATTTCCTTTGTACAGTGTGGGTAATATAACCACAGTGGGTTGTATGTGACCCACAGTGAACATTTCCCTGTAGAGTGATAATTGTGCGATGAATATCAGTCTACATTTATGGCATCTTAAAGGCATAGTAAATAATTCTGAGGGCAAAGGAAGCTGCAAGGAGATATTGGCATGATGGTGAGATTGGAAAAAAACGCAGCAGATTGGATTCATTGTCATTAAATACATTTTAAAAACAGGGTAATGCTTGACAGGGTGAAGGATTGATGATGTGGAATGGCAGAGGGAATTGGGGGTTCAGATTCACAAGACATTAAAAGCAGAACCTCAAGGGGATAAGGCCATAAAGAAATTAATGGAGTCCTGAGTTTATGGTAAGAGCTTTAAGTAAAGGTTAAGCTGTAATGGCAAATCAATATAAAACCTTCGTAAAATCATATTGGAATCATGTGTCCATTTTGGGGCTCCACACTATAGGAAGCATGTTGAGACAATAGAAAAGGTGCAGAGAAGATTCCCAAGGATAGTGCCCTCTATAACAAAACATATATTCACAGAAAAAGACTTGAAACATTGGTGCTGTTTTTGTTAGAACAGAGATTAAGAGGTGATTTGATAGATATGTTTAAAACAATGGGGGAAACAAACTGTTTCCAGTTATTGCACGATCTAGAATGAGCAGACATAGATGTGAGAGATTTATGACAGAGAACAAGAAAAACTTTTACATACAGTTGTAAGACCATCTGTGCAGGTTGGAGCTCCATACAATAGTGGCTGAAGCAGAGACCATATCACCTTTCAAAATAGGTTAGATCGGTAGCTAAAGGAAAGGGAGGATAAAGGGTTGTCATTTATGTTTGGATATATATATATTTTTTAAGGACTAGTTCTCGCATGAAGGATACAAACCTGCATGGCTGGTTGGCTTGTTGCCAAGTTGAATTTCTGTCTAATTCTGTGTACGATTGCTGCTGTAGCCCATTTAAAGATATTAGCTGGAATTTTCCAGGCCCTTTAGCGACAGGGTGGGAGGTGGGAAGGCTGGCAAAATGGTGCGGGCATGCTTCGGAAGGTGACCAATGTCTTTCTACTGCTGTGCAATTTTGCTACCAACAGGAAGTTGGCAGATGGACCTGGCAGCCTCCCAGTTGTCTCCAGGAGGGTGGGGAAGCCTCCTTTTTGGCTACTCCATGGCCCATGGAAGGGCCCCCCTCCCCCCGTGGTAATGGCCGCCCCTGCACCTCCAGTACTTATTGACCACCCCCCTCACCACCCACCCACCACTGCCCCAATTGCTGGGGCCTACCTGCCTGGCCCCAGTGTTTCCCAGCCCACTTATCTCTCTTCCATTGCACCTGGCCAGTGAGGTGCCCTCTCCCTGGAGATGCAGCCTCAGCAATGGCCACAGCTAGCAGTGGCGCTGCTGAGTTGATAGTCCTTTGATTGTGCTGGCAGCTCTTGCGGGTTGGGGGGGTGTTGGTGGTGGTGGGGTTGGCATCCTTAATTGGATCATGGCTGGCAATATTCCTCCTCAGGACCTGCTGCCAGCCGAAGCTGGGTCACCTCCCTCTTTCGGCCCTGTTATCGGGACTTCTGCCATCCCAGTAAAATACAGTCCATTGTGTCGTTTTTTCTGCATGTGTAGCTTGCCAGCTGTGAAGGCTAATTGCTTAAAGCTGTGTTGTGATGGCATCTCTGGGGCTAAGGGTTCACTAAGTGGGTGTGAGCTAATAGGTATGACTTCAGCCAGGTTGCCATTGATTGCATCTGTGATAGTGACTTGGGAGATGTCAGAACCAAAGAAGCAGGTCTCATAACAGGCGAGAAACCCAAAAAACGTGAACATCATGTGACATCATTGGGGCGGCACAGTGGCGCAGTGGTTGGCACCGCAGCCTCATAGCTCCAGCGACCCGGGTTCAGTTCTGGGTACTGTCTGTGTGGAGTTTGCAAGTTCTCCATGTGACCGCGTGGGTTTCCGACGGGTGCTCCGGTTTCCTCCCACCACCAAAGACTTGCAGGTTGATAGGTAAATTGGCCATTGTAAATTGCCCCTAGTATAGGTAGGAGAATGGTAGGGAATATGGGATTAATGTAGGATTAGTATAAATGGGTGCTTGATGGTCGGCACAGACTTGGTGGGCCGAGTTTCAGTGCTGTATCTCTCTATGACTATGACTCTATGACATGTTTCTTCCTCAATATGTTCTGTTTTTACTTTCACTTCGAGGTCTCAAAGAAATAGAGAGACACCAGATGCTTTGTTCAAGGTTGTAAAACTTTGAGGGACTAAAAGAATTGAAGGACTTTAAAAGTTCTAAATAGAAAACTGTTGCTAAGCCTGATTGTATGAGGGAGCTGAAATACTATCAAGAGATAATCTCCATTTTACTGCCACTGTTAGGCTTAGGAATTCTTTTAAATCCCTAAGTGATGCCATCAATGCTGCCTATTTAAACAAAATATGTACTTTTTAAATTAACAGAATTGTTAAGGGTTTAAAGGAACAAGAGAATATATAAGTCCCAAGCATGGCTGTCTCTTCATATATTTGATGAATACATTCCAAAGCTTAATTTTAAAACAGTGATTTTGTAACAAAAAACTCATCATGTTTTTTACCACCCAACTAGTGGTTTTTCTTCAATGTGTTACTTAGACTAGAGGCTGGAAAATTATATTTTTATTCCTTCAAACTTGGCTTCCTGCACTGTCCACTGCTCATTGTTCAGTGCAACTGACTGCTAAGGAAAGGAGAAGAAATGGGATGTTGCAACACCCAGTTTCAGAAAACACAACAAAATAGCCATCATATGGGAACTATTTTAAAGGCTTTTCTACTTTACAGAGTGTAGATGACTGTATCGGTGTAGACCTCTCGCTGTCGGCAGAAGCCCTAATTTTACATGGGACCCGCAGGGATCCAAAGGCAGCGGAACGAAAATGGGAATCTATAAATCTGTCATTCGAATAAGTCTTCCAGCCATGAACACATGGGGAGGCAGGCCCTGTGTTTGCAGTCTGCATCTCTGTATTGCACAGTAGAGCCAAGCCTTGCACGCAATGCAGTATGTTGAAGAGGGAAAAATGGGCACCCTCCTTAAACAGGGACATAAAACAGGAGTAGAAGAAGAACCGACGTGTAAATGCTTGTGTGTGTATCTAAGAGTTTAATCTTGTAAATTTGATCACGCTTAAAAGCTGAATATTCATGACGTTATGTGAATCTCTGTTAATTTATAGCTTTATTACCCTAGGTATCCATTTTTGTAATGACAAGTGATAAAGTATTGACTGGAACATATCCCTTACAATTCATAGAAAACTGAAAGTGTTGACCTTGTTTTGAAGGTGAGGAGAAACTGTACTAACAAGGGGGACATTAATGCTAATTTCTCTAAATAAAGTCATGCTTTAATCCAAAGAGCAATTTGTCAATATAAAGGCCTGACATCAACTTTGAGCAGTTCAATCCTGGAGGTGGTATATTTTCATTTGTATAAGATTAGTAATTCTGATTAGATTGAAACTTCTTATTTTCCCATGTGAGTTGTTTCTTGTCTTCACGCTTTTGGGTAAGCTTTCTTGATAATTTGCATGCCTGACTGTCTTGTTGGTATATTTGATTGTGTTTATTTTTTGAACATACCACTTCACCTGATCAACTAGTGTTGGTGAGTTGGAGGCCTATGTTATGTTCTATAACACGACAGACAGTACCTACAAATACTTGATATCATGCCAAATAAAATGTGTTTTTTTTAATGTACGATTTGTATTTCAACTTGCACAACTGTGAAAAAGTCATTGTTTGTAAATAGGACTTGCTTGCTTCACAGAAACCCAATATGACATCAGTTCATACAAGTGCAGCTCAAATTTTAATAGCATTTTCTTTTGTGGTGAGGGAGGTGGGAGTTAAAGAATTGTGAGGATGTCGCTTTTATGGGGAATGCTTTTCTCTGAATAGACAGTTGTTTATATCCAAGAATTTCTGCCTTTCAGCTCAGGGAAATTTAGAAAGGTTGTTATGAAATTATCTCCTTTTTTAGTCAACTGTTCAATGATAAACTTAGAAATCATTTTATTTATTAACATTTTCTTCTGCAGAAGAGCAGCGTGCAACTCAGTAGCCATAATATTTTCATATTGACTGGAATATGACAAGGCAACTGGTTTTACTTAATTATTTTTAAGAGAGAGTTGAGGGTGAATGACACACATCGGCCAGATCTTTAGAGTGGTTTGCCTTTCGTTATACGACTCAGTTGACTTCCAGCAATGGAATGAAAGTCAGGCAAGTTCTGGAAAGTAGGGACAATCTGCTCTGTCAGGCTATTCCCTAGTGAAGACAAAAAGTCCATCCCATACAGTCAACTGATAGCTCACAGTCCTTTCTTTGTGCGTGAACAATTTAATTTATTCAATAATGTGAATTAAGCAAAGTAAATAAAATAGTAATGTGAGAACTTAATGTAATGACATTGAATTATCGGATAATTTGAATTAAGCAACTTTAAGTGAAGAGAAGTAGACTGTATATACAGCCCAGAAGTCTTGAGCTAGAATGTGCAGCAGTAATGGTTAAAGCCAATAAAGGACTTACACCGTTCTGCCAACAAAGGCCCTACACTATCCTGCTAACGCTGCCAACAAAGGCTGCCTTACTCTGTCCTGCCAACAAAGGCCCCTACCATCTGCCACTTTGTATACATTTTACAAGATACTTTCTCTCATTGTTTAATTCCCATGCTTCTGCTTGTGGAGATGGCTGATGATGTCTGATGGTGAGTAGGCCACATCGGAGAAGAGCTCGTTGGTGGTAGAGGTGCGTAAAATGGCAGCTACCAGCGAACAACTGCCAGTGCCAGCGATGCAGAATTACAGGAAAATCATCACGTTCTGATACTTAAATGTGCAATTTTACAAAAGCATCGTTTTCAGTAAGTACATTGCCTTGTATTTATTAGATTAAAGCAGTGGTTGCTAAACTTTTTTTGGTTGAAGGACACCTTTTTTTGGATTAGTAATCATGGACCCCCCCCGCCCCATCAAAATTATAATACTATATAACACTAATAATACTGCAAGTAATGAATGTTTTAAGGAAACAGATATTTACTTACAGATATCTGTGAGGGCGATACGCTTGCTTCTCACTGCAAGTTCTGTCTATCCTTGGCAGGAGTACAGAGAGGATAGGAACCCAGAGACAGCAAGTCCAGGAGAGAGCAGGAGCCCCAGGAAAGCACAAGGGAAGCAGAAGGAGGGGGAAGCACAGCACAGACAGAGCAGAGTGTGAAGCAAGCAGGAGCCCAGAAAGAGCAGGAGCCCGGAGAGAGCAGGAGCCCGGAGAGAGCAGGAGCCCAGAGACAACAGGAGCCCCAAGAGAACAGGGGCCCAGTGAGAGCAGGAGCCCGGAGAGAGCAGGAGCCTGGAGAGAACAGGAGCCCCAAGAGAACAGGGGCCCAGTGAGAATAGGAGCCCGGAGAGAAGAGGAGCCCAGTGAGAATAGGAGCCTGGAGAGAGGAGGAGCACCAAGAGAACAGGGGCCCAGTGAGAATAGGAGCCCGGAGAGAGCAGAAGCCCGGAGAGAGCAGGAGCCCGGAGAGAAGAGGAGCCCGGAGAGAAGAGGAGCCCGGAGAGAGCAGGTGCCCAGAGAGAATAGGAACCTGGAGAGAGCAGGAGCACAGACAGAGAAGGAGCACAGGGGGAGGAGAACACACAGAGAGCACTAGAGGAGTATGGGGAGAGCAGGAGCATGCCTCCAGCCACCGCTCACTCGCTTACTCTTGACAATGGCGCTCTAGGCACATCATCCGCCCCTAAAGCCAGCCCCGCATCTTAGACCACCTGGAAGGTGTCTCCGCTTCCCCAGGGGTCCACTAGTATGAGAACCACTACACTAGAATGTAGATCACAAGTGTAAAGACTTCTCAATAATCAATACTTGGCTACTACAAATACTCATCACTCTACAAACTGGAGCATTTCAATATGTAAGATGAACAAACATGTTCCTGTCTTTCTGTGTGATGTCCGCGGTTGTGTTATAACAAGCATTGCATTAAAATGCCATTAATTGAAAGGGAGTAAAGGATGCACACTCCATTTTGGAGACTGGGACGTGAAATAGTACATCCTTACTTTTCAAAACAGGTTAAACATAAATAATATACTTTAGTGGAAATTCATCTGTAAATGTGGATTTTAATGAACAACAATTCATCACTTAACATAATTAAATCAGTTCTACTGACAGTAAATTGAACCATGGTGCATTTTATGCCATGGTGATGCATTTGCCAATGGAGACAGTCAATCCCCTTACAATAGAGCAGATGCTGAACAAAATGTACACGAACTAAAATGAGATGGAGTATGTGGACTGCTCTGGATCCTGGCAGTGCATGGCCTTTACAAAGCCGGTAGGCTGGGAGCAATCTCAATGGTTGGCTTCGAGCCCCAATGAGTGAAGTTGCAATTAACTGCTGCTGGGAGGAGAATGAGCTGCTTGAGATTTGTGAAGGGTCCAACCTTTAAGCATGATGGGCAACTTGCCATTAGTTTGTCTGATGCAAAGAGCCCAACAGTCTGTCAGTGATGCCAACATTTCCAATTTAGACGACATCTCTCTGATTTTTCTTGCTAAATTGCTTCATTTTACCTGAAAGCTGTTATATTACTTTTCGCTGGAAATATCTTATTTTTGCTTTTTGTTTCACAAGTAATGCTTTGTGGACAATAAAATGTTGCAGTTTTATAAACACATTTTACTTCCCCCCCCCCCCCCCCCGTATTGGTTCCTTCCTTTGTTTTAACTGGTAATTGCAATTTGCAATCAAGCCACCTCAGTGGAACCAGTGCGTGTGTCAGAGGTCAGTGCTTCAGATAGGAAATTGAACAACAAAAGGAAAAGGCTGACCAGGAACACAATGGCAGATCCCAAGCAGTAAAGTCCAAGTCTTATTCGCATAAACACAAAGTAGCATTTAGTCAGCAGAACACTTATAAATTTATTGTATTTTTGAACAAGAGAGAAGAAAATAAAGACTTTGTTGCAGAATTTCTGAATTACAATTTAATCATTTGACAAGAAATAATCCATTAAACTCCTAATTTTGTGAATTCTGCGATTTGATTTTAAATATTTCTGCTATGTAATATGTTGTGTGTGGTAGTGGGCTGGATGGTGGGATTGGTTCTGTTCTCCCACTACTAATGTGTTGGGAGAAACTAAAGCAAGAAAGCCTATTAAGTTACCTGAGTCATGACATTTCTTTTTTTGAATAGACGATGCTTTATTTCTGGCACTTCTTCATTGCCAGTATCTATAGAATAATCATTTTTTTCTCTTAGTGTTTTTAGCTCCACAGTACTGTTTTTTTACATCTCATCCTCAAATATGAGGGGTCCTTAATCTCAATGTTTTGTTACCACAGAATAAATGCTTTATCATGTACACATAGATAAGAGATGATTGATAGTAAATTTGGCACATAAACATAAATAATACTTAGCTTAAGGCAGATGTCTGTCATCTGTATGCACAGACAGTGTTTTCTTTAAATTCAGTCTGACATCAATCTGAAAGATTTATCCTACAGCTTTGTTTGCACTTTATGATGTTTAAATCAATTTTGATTAGATATTAAATGAAAACTTGGCTTTAGGCATGGAACTTTTTCAGTCTTATTAAACTTCAATACATGAGAGGCAGGAAGGCTGGTGGGATATGGGACTGAGGAGTTTTAAAAAATAGCATTGGAGCAAAGGGAGATAATTACACAAATGAACTCCCAGATCCAGTTTTCACAAAAGCTTGTTATCAGGTTCCAAAATCTGGACCAGTGCTGAAATTGTTCCAATCCCCATGTTCCACAATGAATTTGATGACTGATTTTTGTTTTAATAGCCTGCAGCAGTGACAATAACCTCTGACCAGACTATTTTTCCCTTTTTTGTGTGCCTCTTAAAATCTGTATGTGTACATCCCAACATTCACGCATTGCCATTTGTTCATAGTCCCGTGCTGCTTACACACGGACATATCGTTCATGCTTTCTCTTGCAGCAACATACCTGTTTACTGTTGACACGTCGGAGTGGGCTATCCATCTGCTGGATGCTTTTAAAAAAAAAATCAGCCTTGCAATCCAGTCACAGATGTAACAGTTACCCAACAAACATGTAATTGTTATAGTATATGTGTAAGTCCTACAAATAGGGTTGCAACACATTGCAGAGTGTGATGGAGCTGGATCATTAAACACAGCTGCAGCACTCCTACGAGTGTTTGTCAGATTACTGATTTTGAACAGAAAATAAAAATGGGCTGATGCTTCAAAGTGACAAGTGCTGATTTCAAAGCATAATGTTCCAATTAAATATCTGATCAACATTTTGCATCACTCCTCAGGAACGTTTTGACTAGAATCCAGTTGGTCAATGATACTGATTTAACTTAAAAACAAAAGCCTGGGAATACAGCAAAATAATTGTTCAACAGTAGAAGCCAGGTTAGATGAAGTATCCTTTACAATCCAGTGATGTCCATATTGTGAATACTTCATTCACTGTCATTAGAATAGGTTTTATACCAGAATGACTAGTATACATTTGATGACAAGAGTTTTGGTGATAGCAAAGGAGTTGAACTTTAACAGTCGAATTAAAAAAATGAAAAAATATTTGATTTTTATAGGTGAATAATATTATTGCAGGCAATCTTGCAGCCAGTTGGTTTGTCCATTACTGTTTCCCGTCATGCTGAGACACCAACTCAAGGGCACGAACTGTGAGTTTATTTAAAACTGCTTCGGTGTAGTACAGCTGGAAGTTCACTTTTTTTTAGAAGAGTGTGACATGATTCAGTGATATTTGTCAACTACAATTCAAGAATCACTTTATGGTGCACAGCACTGTCATAAGAAGAACATATACAGGAAGGAAATTCCACTGCATAGATCTCCTTCTCATTGAGTTGTGCTTAATCATTGGGTAGTAGTGGAAGATTGAAGGCTGTTTCTCATTTTCTGAGGAACAGGCCTGCTTTGTCCCACATAATTCTTACAAAATGTTTAGCATAGAGAATAATGGATACCCAGGAATGATTACAAGACAGTAATCTCCATGAGATTCAGACAACACCACAAACCACACTAGCAAAGCTTGAGCCGTTTATGAGTATCATGTGAACCTGAGATGAGATTGAAGTCATGAACTGATTGTCCGTTTGCATTCCGTATTATCCTTTGCTTCTCATAGATGTTATACCAAATATTGGCCAGGATATTCCATGCAGTTCAATTGTTTTGACAGTTACACTGTAGGGAGAAATTAACCCAAAAAACATTGAAAGGAGAACAAAGAATATATTCATGCTGTATATATTTTTGCCTGAAGTTGGATATGAAGGGGAAGGCTCATTGTATAGCTGGGTACACGGTTCAAATGTTTTCTTAATCGGTTAAGTGGTTGAATTTAGCACACTGTATGCACTTGTTGGATTTCCACTTATGACTGGTGCAGATAGCAATCCTAAATTCCAACAGCGTAAGATCATCAAAAATGAGTGATAGATTTGTGAGCTGAACATGGGTAATTAACTTAAATGGTAAACTTGTAAATGTTCAAGGAAACTATTACAGGAAAATTATAGGGGAAAAAAATTCAACACACTGTGAAATTGGGCTCCACAGTGCCACTGATGCTGACTGTTAATCTGTTAATTGTGTATCAATTGTTTAAGTATATGCAGGTGGAGGGTGTTAATTGGGGTCTTATTTGAGCACTTATAAGCAAACACTTACTGAGACTGGTAAAAGGGGTTGAGTGAGGAGTTACATGTTTGTAATCCTTTTACTCTGCACAATAAATGTGAAACTGAGTAAAGATAGGCTCCAGCATTATCCTTCCATAACCAGCTTTTTGAAGTTTAACATAGTAGCAGTGGATGGTTGCCCAAAGGTGAAGGTTGGAAATTAGGATTTTTTTTACATAGAAAAGTAAAATCTCAGGGGCTATTGTGGAAAATATGGCAGAAAGCAAGTGTAAGTTGTCAGGGTATGTTCAGATGTTCTCTGAGTCTGAACCATATGACCAGTGGAAGAAAGAAGTGGATATGCGGACACAGGTTACATCTGGACCAAAGAGGAAACAAGGTATGGCCTTGGTGTTGTCACTTCCTATCAAAAGTAAAATCAGAAGTAAAGTGTTTTGTGGTTTTGTGAACTGGATGTCAGTTGTTTACTGATGAAGGGTTGGATCTTCTATTAGAATTCTTGGATGAAATTTACAAGGAAGATAACCTGTTGAATGCGTATGAGTCATTCAAAGTCAAACTTTGATAGATTTTGGAAAAAAGATGGTTATTCAATGGAGGAATATATCATGGACTTTAACAGTAGATTGAGGAATTTCAATTTGGAGATCCCTGGTTCCGAGCTAGCATTTAAATTGCTAGATTGTGCTAGGGTGTCGCGTATGGACAAGCTCCTCTTTCTAACTGGGATTTGGTTCTTGAACAAAGACTCCCTGTTGGATCAAATGTCTGCTGCCTTAAAGAAATTCCTGGGGAAACTGTCATTTCCGGCAGCCCTGGTAGAAAAAGCAGGGCATTCTGCAGTGACACAACGAATGGAGGACTCAATGTTTACTAGATGTTGAAATGGTCCAGATACTGGAAGCAGGCATAAGTACAATGGAAGAGTTAAAGACAGGAGGAATGAGGATGAAAGCACCTTTAGCAGGTCTGACTATTACAGTGGAAGACAGAACTGGAATAGCAATCATATGTGAATAAATCCCAGGAATGCTCAAGGAACAGTTAATCAGTGCTTCAGATGTGACTCAAAGTATCATTATGCAACGAACTGCCCTTAGCGGAGGGGAAGAGTCCTCGAAATAACACGCGACACAGAGAATTCTGGGGCAGAAAAGGAAGATACTGATGAATCTGAACTAATTGTACTAGTCGCAAGGAGTTTTAGTCCTGTGATGAATGTGTTAGTTGCAGATTCGTTCAACTGTGCTGTATTGGATATTACTTGCACGTTGACACTATGTGGAACTGATTGATTACAGTGTTATCTGGATTCACTCAGTAGTGAGGATCAATGCAAGGTTAAGGAGTATAAAAGTACTACCAGCTTTAGGTTTGGTGATGACAACACATTGAAGTCACTGAAGAGAGTAGTAATTCCATATAAAAGAGCTGAAGTAATCCACTTTATCAGTACTGATGTAGTCTCCAGTGAGATACCTTTACTGTTGAGGAAACCTTCAATGAAATAGGCACAAATGAACCTTGATATGGAGCATGATAAGGTAATTGTTTTGAGAATTAGTGATTTTGCAGTTTACTCAGTCAGGGCATTATTGTATCCCCTTAACAAAACCTGATGTATCTAGTCAGAGTGTAAGAGAAGTCTTAATGGCATCAAGTGTTCAGAATCAAAGTGATTAAAAGCAAATTATGTTAAAGTTACACAGCCAATTTGCTCACCCTTCTTGTCAGAGATTAAAAACCCTGCTAAAGAATGAAGGTGTGATTGATGAAAAGTATACGATGGTAATAGAAGAGATTAGTGAAAAGTGTAAAATCTGTAAAAATTATGCAGACACCATCACGTCCTATTGCCAGCCTTCCATTGACACGTGACTTTATCGAGGTAGTTGCCATGGATTTAAAGGTGTGGGACAAAGACAAGAATATTTTCATTCTGCATTTTATAGACCTAGCAACTAGATTTAGTCTTTGTACAATAATAAATAGGAAGGACAAAAGGGTGATTATCGACAAAAGTATGGAGAAGTGGATAAGGACTGGACTTAGGACACCAGCTAAGTTTCTGACTGATAATGGAGGGGAATTTGCCAATGACGAGTGTGGAGACGTGTGAAAACATGAATATTATGGTTATGAATAATGCAGCTTTCAGCAATAGGCTCTGTGAAAGGAATCGCACAGTGGTTGAGAAAGTGCTGCATAAAATCTTAGCTGATCAGCAAGTTGACAACTACCCTGACATGGGCAGTTCATGTGAAGAATTCGCTTCAGATGGTTGGAGGATATAGTCTCTGTCACTTGGTCTCTGGGCAGAATCCCAAATTGCCTTCTGTCCTGTGACACAGTCCTCCTGCTCTAGAAGGTACTACAATTAGTTCCATTTTTTTTCTGCACATTTGCATGCTTTCCATGCAGGGAGATGGGCTTTCATCAAGGCTGAGGTCTCTCAGAAAATTTGGAGAGCTCTGAGGCGTCGAATAAGGCCATCTGAGGTGGAATTTAGTTCAGGAGATTTAGTGTATTATAAAAGAGAGGGTCATAGGGAATGGAAGGGCCCTGGTAAGTTCATGTTGGTAAGACAGTGGTTATCAAGCATGGAAATCAAACTGTTAAGGTTCATTCCTCATGATTGATCGGGGTTGATTATAAAATCTCAGCATCTTAGTAGTTCATAGGGGAAATGATGCACCTTGTACCTCAAATGTTCATGTGTTTTGTAATGAAGGTCCTGAGGAACAGAATGAGATAGATCAAGGGTCGGGTAGTAATGTGAGGGATCATGATGCTCAAGAATGAGCTATCGCATCCAAAGGACAATTGCCCGAGTAGGTACTCAGGTGACATATATTCCAGAAGGGACTAATAAAGGGAGGTATGCAGCAATTATTGGACGTGCAGGAAAATCTACGGGCAAGTTTAAATATTGGTTAAATGTTCAAGATGATGGCCAAGAAGCAAGGTCCATGGACTGGCAGAATGGGATGAAAGAGTGCAGGGTAAGAAAGCACAGTGTAAATTCTACTGGCAGTGCTGGAAGTGACTCTTACGTAAGGAAGCGATTGCATACTGGAGAAAGAGCCTCTGATAATGTGCGAGAGAGATCTTCTAGCAGTAGTTTTTTTATTCATTCGTGGGATGTGGGTGTCACTGGCAAGGCCAGCATTTATTGCCCATCCTTAACTGCCCTTGAACTGAGTAGCTTGCTAGTTGGTCTGGAGTCACATGCAGGCCAGACCAAGTAAGGATGGCAAATTTCCTTCCGTAAAGGACATTAGAGAGCCAGATGGGTTTTTATAAACAATTGACAACGGCTTCATGGTCATCACCATTAGACTAGCTTTTAATTCCAGATTTTTATTAATTAAATTCAAATTTCACCATTTGCCATGGTGGGATTTGAACCCATGTCCCCAGAGCATTGGCCTGGACCTCTGGATTACTCATCCAGTGACATTACCATTACACCACTGCCTCCCGCCGAAAGACACCAAACTGCTAATTGAGGCTGTAGTTTGAGCAGATTCCACAATGAAATGAAGGCTAGAGAGCAGTCTCGGAATAGAACTAGAAGCAGAGATCCTCATGACAGTCATGTTTTAGTGGCCACCAATAAACTTGAGGATAAACTAATAAGAGAAGCAAAACATAAGAAATTAGAGAGTTGGAAAGAGTTTGGAGTTCATTCTGAGGTATCAGATAGGGGACAGCCAGCCTTGTCACATAGATGGATTTATACTGAGAAGGTCCTTCCCAATGGAACTTATAAGGCTAAGGCGAGGCTAGTTGTATGAGTACAGCTCCCCTTTAAGAGGACCAGGTCAGCTGTGCATCGTGCTAGCTAGGAACGCAGCTGAACTCCCTGTTGAGCGTGCAGCTAGTTAGCAGCATGTTCTACACTGGGCTGAAGACTGAAGTCATTTAGATCAGGAGGCAGCGTGTAAATGTGCATTCTGCCTTGCCTCAGTGGAACCAGGCACAGGGTCTTTACACATCCCCATCCCTGAGAACAGGCCTTATCCAACTTCCCCCGCACACACCCCCCCCCACCCCCCCGCCCCCACCCCACAATGCTTTATTTAAGTTTGGTTGAACAATGTCCACACACTTACACTGATACATCTTTTAATTATTCATGAAGTCTGCCACATCGACTTCCCAAAAGGCCCGCACTATACTTTTATAACAGAATATAAAATATCACTGCTGTTGCTGTGGCATTTAGGAACATTCTTCTGTCAGCTGACTTAAGTGGAAGGAGAAATATTCATAAAAATTTCGGCACAGATTATTGCTGAATTTGAATTTGTGTCTCCCCTATGTAACAAGAGATTGCAGCTCAAATGTAATCAATTAATTGTAAAGAGCCTTTTTCTTCCTTTGTTTAGAATCCAAAGGTGTGCTCCAAAATAATGTAGGGCTGGATTTTACGAGCCCCCTGAGGTGAGGTCGGATACGGGAGGGCCCATAGAATCGTGACGAGCAGCGGGAGTGGGGGGAGGGGGGAGGGAAGGTGTAGGGCCTGTCACCAAGCGATCTTGGCGGGATAGGCCAATTGAGACCCTTAACTGGCCTATTAACGGCCACTTAAGAGCCTCTTCCCACCGCTGCTGGGATCTAACTAGTGGCTGGGCGGTGCCTCTGCCACGCAGGGAGGGCCCCTTGTAAAATGAGGCACCCTACCTGTGGGCTTTGGGGGGCCCTTCTCCGTGGGCAATCTGGGATCCCCACCTTCAAAAGGACAGCGGTCCTGGCGTGGGACACTTAATCTTCAAAACAATGGAAGATTGCTCAGGGTGGAGGGTTGGGGGGGGGGAGTGCTTGAGAAGATCGAGGCGGGATTTGCCCTGCCATTTCTGCCTGGCACTGGGAGCCCCATCTCCTCCACAAAATCCAGCCAGTGGTGTTTTTTTTGGGTTGGAAACACGGAAACACTGAGTGAAATGGCAAAATGAATTTGAGTTAGGACTAAGAGCCGCAGTTTGCCTCCATGACAAGATCCTTGTTCTGAATCTCTGGGACACTGAGTGAAGAGTGTTTTCCTCTGCCAAGCAAAAAAGCCAATCTGAGGGTGAATTTCCTTTCAGTATTATTGTGCACATCACATTGCCTGCATCAAGAGTGATTTTGGCACAGTCTTGGGAGCAAAGGATTGTGTGGAGAAGTCCCAACAGCAAAAAGAAATGCACTAAAAGTTTAGAGGAAAAGAAAATTGCCACTGGAACATCGGGCTGAATTTTCCTGGTCAATTGGCGACAAACTGGCAAAAAGTGAGGGGAGATGTTGGGAGGGGAGCCCGATGTCTTCTGGCTGCCATGCCACATTGCCAGCAGTGGGAAACCTGGCACCTCGGCCACCTGCCAGGCAGCCAGTTGAGCTATTTAAATGGCCAATTAAGGACCACTTCCCACCTCAGCAGGCATCGCCCAAAACGTGATCGCCTCGTACTTCCGGCCCTGGCAGCGGGACTTCCAGATCAGTGGCAAAATTCAGCAAAGCAGAAACAAAGGCTAAATATACTGACCTCACTATTTGAACTTTCTCGAAAGTTCACTTCTATCAATCCACTTTATGGCAATTTTCTGTGCATCAACCATCTGTCAATCTCCCTGCAATCTTATAAAAATAAACACATTACAATGTCACTGGAGCAATGCTTTTACATACACTTTTGGTGCTATTTGAATGGCATCAGTGCACTTAAAGTAATGCTTTCAGAAATATAACTGAACTTTTTTTGTTAGAAACAACTGTTTAATGTATCTCTGAAATCTCGTAAAGAACTTGCATTTATATAGTCTTATTAACATTATTGTCAGCACAGATTTTTAAAAAGTCTCAATTAAATAGAACCTTCAGTCACCATATTTTTTCTTCTTTTCTCCTTGTCCAAAAGCCATGGCTCAGTATGAATACATTGTATTTGCTCGCAATGAATAGAAACCCATAACCTTTGGTGGCCTTGTGTCAGGTCGTCGTACAAACTGTTGTGGTAGAGTATGTTACGACTGTCACCCGTTTCTTTAGGAGCTTGTGTGGTCTTATTGCACTATTCAATGTGCTAATAAGAAATGACAGATCAATATTTTCAGTATTAGGAGTGCAAACTGGTTAAATGAGCATTAGGAACTGGATAGGGTATGCAGTGGGTACACTGCATTTCTGTCACCCTTTCCACTTGTTTCCATGTTTCTATTCACTTTGTAAGTTTCTTATAGGGATGAACTTGGCATTTGGTAAAATCTTGATATGGCGAAGCTAAGACGCAGCATGTAAATTGGCAAAATATATTGGTTAAATTCATAAATTAAAGAAAATTGCTGACTGGCCAGACTTTTAATTTTATGTTTTTAGTGGAGATAAATGAGCCTCACAAAAACTGAAAAGAAATAGAAAGAATGTAAAAATACGGAGAGGAAACAACAATCCAGATTAGTACAATGAAAGGCAAGACTCCTTCCCAGTGTTGTTTTTGCAAACTAGACTTGGATTATTTCACCCAGCGTTGCTGCCAAACCAGTAATCGGGAAGAAACAATTTGGTTAGAAATTTTAACTTTCAGTAATTTGTGCATTAAACCGTCCCACAGAATCATTGAGAGTAATTATGTGGATTTATATTTTGCTGATTATTGCACTGCAAGCTGCATCGTATCATTAAACACGAGAGCCACTGATTTTAGCCATCTATCATTATCACATTCTGCACTGTATTATGCTAGGTGATCAGTAACTGCAGTTCCAGAGTTTATTCTAAGTTTAATTGTGCTCCATGCCAGTGAAAATAATCTCCACTGGCTGTGTTACATATTAAAAAATTGACAAGTCACCTATTTTTCTGCAGATACTTTTGAAGATACTTCTGAAATACTCCAATGAAATGAAAGGGTTTGGTCACAAGGCAATTTGTGCAGTATTGTTACTGGCCTAGCACCACTTCAGTTTATTTTTGATTCATATTCCACTTATTGGTGTTATGAGTCTCCTGTGAACATATGTGACAGTGGCTTTGGCTCGAGCACGTGACAGAACTGATTTCAAGGCAGCTCCGAAATAACCAGCTATTTTCTCCAGAGCACAGTTCCCCTTTGGGGCAGTTTTCCAATCTGAATGGGTTGGCATGCTATGCAGACTCTTGACATCTGCCTCAAACAGCTTTAGTTGACAAAAGTACCATCGACTGCATATCTGACTTTCCGAGGTGGGGTCATTTTGCCTGGGTTAGTTTCTGTTGTAGAAATTATTGAGGAGAGGTTTTTAAATGTGGAGATGAGGTCCATGGAGTGCCGTCGATGTCAGTTGACCAAGAGCTAAAATGCTGCTATCATTCAGCTTTCTGGAGCAAGACTAAAAAAAATGCATGCATTAGGTACCGGAATAGAGAGCCTTCTTTTTGGATTATGGATAGCAGCACTGTTTAATCAAAACAGCGAACATGAAAACTGAGCCCTTGTAAAAGTCTTTTGGTACAGAACTCTAAACTTTTGAACTTTGCTTCCAAAGCACCCAATTTTTCATCCGTTTAAGCTGAAATTTCAAGTCTTTTGTCTTATCTTTCAGAAACATTCCCCCTCACTTCACTCTCCTCATTATATAAACTGCAGAGAAAATGTCTGAAAGTCTGCCAAAAAATGGTATCAAATTTCATTAGTGGTTGTGCTGTACGAATAAATGCTAACAAAACTAGGTCAGCAACCAGGCAACCAGAGAACAAATCGAAGTGTTTGTTAAATGTGAACACTCTGCAGGAATGACAGAACTCTTGCATTCTTATGATGGTATTACAGTGCCAGTGAAAGTTTTATAAGACAATTTTTTTCCTTTACAAACCTAAAGAATGTGCAGCAGACTCCCAAGCTAGAAATGAATTACTGTCCGTTAGTAGTCCTGTGCCTGCATAAATAAGTTGTGGTCTGATGCGTGGAGTGAATTTAGAGTAGATGGACATGAATGTAGAAGTATTCAGAGTCTGTGCCAAATGAGGTGGTGATGATGGCTGAAGAGGCTCGGAGAAGGGAGTGTTTTGGCACAAAAGTAGCACAGATTGGTTGATGCACTTTGCAACAGAGTTTTCTGCCAAGTAGTTAAGGCAAGGTAATTAACTTGCTTTTTCCTATATCTTTGTTTATGAACAATTATTTTAGTTCCAATCTGTTTAGCTAAACCATACACAAGAATGCCTAATACATTTAGGTGTGTTTAACCTTTCTGGTGTGCAACGTGTGAATATCAAAAAGTTTGCTTAATTGTTGAGGTACTTTACTTTTGTTCTTATTTATTGCGTAACAGCAAAATGATTGATACATTAGACACAGCATTGTATTTTGCAATAACACAACAATAATTTGCGTTTATATAGTCTCTTTAACGTAGTAAAATGCCCCAAAAGCTCTTTTCATAAATCAGACAACGTAAAAGCTGGCCCTGAGCCAAAGAAGGGGAGGTGACCAAAAGTTTGATCAAAGAGGTAGGTTTTAAGGAGCATCTTAAAGGAGGTGAGGGAGTTGGAGAGATGGAGAGATATAGGGAGACAATTCCAGAGCTTGCCTTAATACCTCCTTCATCTTGATGTCAGTTGTCATCTGACTGCTGTTTGGGTGAGGAGGGGTCGAAGGGCTTCCCTCTCTTCCCTCTCCTTGTTTGACCACAACAGATTTATTTCTTTTTTAAGTGGATATACTTGCCAATTCAGTGAGTGTTTAGCAGTTCGCGTGCGTGATCATAAAAAGAGTCAATATGACAGATTTTCTTGAGTTTAACAAACAGAGGTTAACTTTATTGCACTTAAACCGATCTAAGTGAAAATAATAAAATGCGCTCCAACTTTCACACACACACACACAAATAGATTACAGAGTGGGGAAGTAAAAACAAGAAATGCTGGAATCACTCAGCAGGTCTGGCAGTATCTGTGGAAAGAGAAGCAAAGTTAACGTTGCGGGTCAGTGACCCTTCTTCGGAACTGACAAATATGAGAAATATCACAGGTTATAAGCAAGTGAGGTGGGGGTGGGGCAAGAGATAACAAAGGAGAAGGTGTAGATTGGACAAGGCCACATAGCTGGCCAAAAGGTCATGGAGCAAAGGCAAACAATATGTTAATGGTGTGTTGAAAGACAAAGCATTAGTACAGATATAGTGTTAACGGACTGAAGATTGAACAGCAGCAAGTACAAACATGAAAAAAACAGTGGGTAAGCAAACTGAACAAACTAGGATGAAATTAAATAAACATTAAAAATTGTAAAAAATATAAAAAAGAGAAAAAGAATAACTAAAAATAAAAGTAAAATGGGAAGCCCGTCATGCTCTGAAATTATTGAACTCCATGTTCAGTCCAGCAGGCTGTAGTGTGCCTAATTGGTAAATGAGATGCTGTTCCTCGAGCTTGTGTTGACGTTCACTGAAACACTGCAGCAATCCCAGGACAGAGATGTGAGCATGAGAGCAGGGGGGAGTGTTGAAATGGCAAGCAACCGGAAGCTCAGGGTCCTGCTTGTGGACTGAGCGGAGGTATTCCGCAAAGCGGTCACCCAGTCTGCGCTTGGTCTCCCCAATGTAGAGGAGACCACATTGTGAGCAGCGAATACAGTATACTACATTGAAAGAAGTACAAGTAAATCGCTGCTTCACCTGAAAGGAGTGTTTGGGGCCTGGGATAGTGAGGAGAGAGGAGGTAAATGCGCAGGTATTACACCTCCTGCGATTGCAGGGTAAGGTGCCATGGGACGGGGATGAGGTGGTGGGGGTAATGGAGGAGTGGACCAGGATGTCGCGGAGGGAACGATCCCTTCGGAATGCTGACAGGGGAAGGGAGGGGAAGATGTGTTTGGTCGTGGCATCACGCTCGAGGTGGCGGAAATGGCGGAGGATGATCCTTTGGATATGGAGGCTGATGGGGTGGAAAGTGAGGACAAGGGGAACTCTGTCATGGTTCTGGGAGGGAGGGGAAGGGGTGAGGGTAGAGGTGCGGGAAATGGGCCGGACACGGTTGAGGGCCCTGTCAACAATGGTGGGGGGGATTCCTTGGTTGAGGAAAGAGTGGGGAAGGATAGTTTGGTCGAATTAGAGTGCAGAGAAATAAAAGGGGTATACAGTCTGTGGAGGTTGGTGACTCGGCTGGCTTCAGGCTAAATTCGGTGGTCACGCGACTTTCCTTTGGTCCTGAGGCTTCTGGTTTGAAGATGTGGCCGCTGATTCGGTGGTTCTTAGGCTTCAGGTTTGAAGAGGTGGACAGCTGATTTAGTGGTTCTCCGGGAGACGGCAGTGTGGTTGGGTTCCTTCAAGAGGGGTCTCTGCCTGTTCTTTCCAGAAAGTTCTCTTCTCTCTATCTCCCCCATCGGACTTAAGTCATTAAGCACAGTCAGCATGGATCGGTGAACACACTAACACACTCAAACACAGATCAATTAAACCACTGAACACTACAGTCTGGAGCAGGGAATATGCCTCGGTACTACAGTCAGCAGACAGAGTTCGAAGCTTGCAAGGTTTGAATGGTTCATCTCCACCAGTTTAATATTCAGGTTTCCAGTCAGTGGATTAAAAAAATCATCATTCAACCTCGCACATTTTTGTGACACTGCCCTGCTGTGAAGTGCCTTGGGACATTTTGCTACATTAAAGGTATATACAAATGTAAGTTGTTCTACTGTTTTCCGTTTCTGGGTTCTGACCTACTTATTCTGATGCTATTTGGAGAGGAGGTTTTCAGTGGGTCTGACAACATTTTACTTCATTCCCAGGCAGAGGATTTGGGAGGAATGCTTGTCTCAGCCGTGATCCCTTGTTAACCATCTTGGGCAATACCAACATCTGAGGTTCAGGTGATTTAGCCTATCTTCATTCTCAGGGACTTGGAATTATTACAGGTGTAAGTTTGGCTGCCTCCTTACCCGTAGGTGCTGTGGAAGTATATTCATCACCGAACAGTGCGACAGGCATGCTGTTGTATCTAGGTCCATTTATATGTTGGAAAGCAGGGGGCTGGGGAAAGCTTCTTTTGTCACTGGGTTATGCCCAGCAATTTGAAGCTTGTCTCCATCCAGGTGTGTACCTATCTCATTGCTTGGATTTGTTGGAGAATTGGCTGGGACAAGACCATGCTCTCTGTGTTAAAGTAATTAAGCTCATGGTCAGGGAGCTATCAAAGTCCATGATAGTTGGTAGCTCATGGACAGATAAGTGATGAGTTTGGTTAAATATAGCACAATGTTAAATTCTTTACCAGTGGCCCAGCACTATGTAGTGGCAAACAGGTTATGTGCTAGCTTGCACCATTGTAATTGAGTAAAATGCTATACAAATCTGTTGAAATCAAATACTTCTTCAGGTCACCCACTCATCTGGCAAATCTAAATTAAATCCTAAAATGGCTCCTCTGTAGTTTTGGGTACAGTACTAGTAATTATTGAACAATAACCCAATTTAGACTCTTCTCTTTAGACTCCTGGGATCAAAACCACCCCCATATTTCACATGCTAACAGAAATGTTGGTGTTCATATTTTAGATTGTAGAGTGGGTGTAGCTGTAACCATGTGACTTACTTTACTTGCCAGAGCTAGTTAATAAATAGCTGCCACAAAACACTATGGAAAATACACCAAGCAGAAAATACTTGTGTGGATTAACTGTAGAGTACAACTAACACTTGGATTTGGTTTTGGGACATGATATTACAGAGCTGCCTATAAATATAGAGGCCAGCAAATGTTAAGATTGCTTCTTGAATATTAAATGCAATATTCCAGATACTCCTTATCTTGCTTTGAAGTTTGGGAGGGAATTATTCTTGCAGGAATCCACATGAGGTTGCTAAATACCAGGACACAAGGTTAAATCAGAGCAGCATAGAAGAGACTTGTCAGATTAATTCTGAACAACAACTTATATTTATATAGCGCCTTTAATGTAATAAAATGTCCCAAGCTGCTTCACAGGAGCATGATAAAACGAAATATGACACCGAGCCACATCAGGAGATATTCAGTCAGTGAAGGGTGAAGCTTTGGAGGGTTTGGAAAACAAGGATGAGAAAATTAAAATCAAGATCTTGCTTGACTGGGAATCACTGTAGGTCAGCGAGCACAGGAGTGAAAGGGAAATGGGCTTGGTGTGAGCTAAGACACGGACAGCAGAGTTTTCAATGATGTCAAGTTTAGGGAAGGTTGAATGTGGGAGACCATCCATGGGTTCGTTGGAATAGTCAAGTTGAGAGGTAACAAAGGCATGAATGAGGGTTTCAGCAGCAGGTGAGCTGAGACAGAGGTGAAGTCGGGCAATGTTACGGATGCACAAATATGACACCAAGGTTGTGAACAGTCTGGTTTAGCTTCAGATGGTTGCCAGGTTGAGGGATGGAGTCAGTAGCTAGGGAACGGAATTTGGAGCGGGGTCCAAAAACAGTGGCTTCAGTCTTCCCAGTATTTAATTGGAGGAAATTTCTGCTCATTCAGTACTCGATGTCGGACAAGCAGTCTGAGAATTGAGCAATTCAAATCAATGGAAAATGAATAGGAAATTGAGGAAATGACGACCATGATCAGTGCATTGTAGGCTCACTTGCAATTAGAGTCCACGAGAATGATACTATTAATTTACAATTGTGCACAAAATTAATGTAATCTGCTGTGGGTCTTCGATTGTCTGAACTTCAGTCAGCAACTCTGGTGGAGAGGAGAAATGGTCTTGAAAACAAATTAATTCTATTAACATTAATCTCTGATCAAATAGAATTGGAAAGACTGTGTTATGTCTGATGGACATGATCTAACATTGTTAGCCATAGTTTGTGGAGCAAATCTTTAGTTGCTCCGAAAAGTTCATTGCATGAAATAGTTAAGATATTTCAAAAACATAAGATGTTATATTAATGCAGTAGTTATTTTATGCTGATGGTAGTTTGGGCCGTGCTCACCGAAGCTGATGTTTTATAAAAAGATTTTGTCACCATTATTGGAAGGTTAAGCATCTTGCTTATGAACTACCTGTGCACCTGGCAGTGTCCAAATCTGCTTTCTATTGCCACAAATCAAGAAATATGGACTCTACAATTAATAACTTTTATTGACAAGAACGGTATATTTAGCAAACAACCAAGCAGAAGTGTCAATATATGTAGCTTTTACTTGTCTCTCCCCGCCCCCTCCGCCCCATCCACCTTGGCCTTGGCTACTTTCTGGGGAATGGTTCCATTAGGGCCCGGGTGCTCCAAGTATCTCACCTCAGTGGCCATTTCAATTAATAATAGCTGGCTATTCAACCACAGGAATCATCATATCCAAGCTCAGCCCTGTCTTCACCCAACATTGATGTACTTTGTTACGGACAGGTGAGAGATGACAGAGATGGCTCGCCCTTTTTCACCTCTCAACTGATCATCGACAGCAAGCTTTTTTAAAAATGTTTTAACCCCTGAGCGCTTTATATGTTAAGAACACACAAATGGCAGGTTTTCTCATACGTATTAAAAAATGTTTATTGTTCAACTATGTGCAAGTACACCCACTCTCACACTCATACAGATACAGTCATATTCAAGAAAAGATAGAGATTGTAAAGTAACATGCATTTAGGTCTTATGAATTTTTAAGAGTTCTCTGTTGCACTTGCTTTTCCCTGGGCTGAAGACTTGAAACAGTGCAGGCATGTAATCTTTTTCCTTGTGCATTGAAGAAAAAACTTGGGAGGTTTAGGAGGACAAGTGCACTGTTACAAGTTTCTCTTGTAATATTCCAATCAAAGTTTAATAGTGAAGCCCTGGTATGATTTCTCAGGTGGAGAGTTCAACGCCGACTACAATATATCATTATTAAAACTCCTTATCAGAAACCTAGTTTCTGTCATGTGGTCAAAGTTTCTTTTCCATTAAATTCATGAATAGTTTCTGATGGTTAGGCCATTGTCAGACAATGGAATCAAGTTGCATACCATCTTGATAAAGTACAGCTTTTCAGATCCATTCTCTGGAGTTTGCATTTGGAGTCAGAAAGTCTGCCACAGTATTGTTAACCCAATTAGTTGGAGAGATGCAGCCATTACTATAGAAAGGGCCATTTGCATCTTAATGATTTCCCGAAGAAATGTCCAGAAAGATCATTTGTATTTTAATGACTTCACCAAGACTTGACCAGACATGGAAATTAGCTCCAGGTTCTTGAAGTTTCATGTGTATTGGCAGGAAAGGAAAGGTCAACTCCTTTTTGTTTAACAGGAAAAGTGTCCATTTCAGGTTTATTTCATAAGTTCATTTTTATAGTTCTTGACAATGTGCATTTCCAGCTGGCATTAGTGGATAATGATCAAAAGTGGAAACCTTAGCAAATGGCCCTCTTTCTAGCCTAGGGACACTGAGACCAATTGTAGCATGCCAATCACAGCCCAAGGGTCAGGTTGGGGGTTTTCCTGCTCTTTATGGCTCAGGTACTCACTGAATACATCACACTGTACTCATCAGGGGAATCAGTAATGAGCGGTGTATAGTAGAGCCTCATGAGACTGAAGGCTGTGTGTTACTTTGACATGGTTGTGGCCCTGAAGTGTGCTGAATTATCTAATGCAGAGATGGTATTGCTCCTTTGAATCATTTCCAGGCCACAGTTACTGTAACCAAAAGCTTTATATTGCAAATGTTTTAAGAACTAGTTACAATAGAATTTTTTTAATCAGATGTGATTTAATTCTTTCATGTAGCACAGTAATACTGTAATTGTTATTTTAATAGCTGCCAGTAGAGATCCTTTAGCAATTGCCACCTTACACTTTCCAGTTGAATTATTGAATTGTTCTCATTATTCACTTCAGAACACATTTGTGATAACTGGCTACAGGATAGCAACCACCCCACAGACAACCACAGCACCACTTCTGTTAAGGTTCAATTCATCATATAATTGCAAATTACAAATCTGAACATCCTGTTGCACTTTAATGTCCAAACTGATTTAGTGTGAGGACTAAACAGTACCCTTTGTTAACTCAGATTGTCTAATGTCCCTTGCACTGTGCTTTTTTTTTTGTAATGTGTTATTACAACATTCAATTGTTGCATGAAACATAAATATTTCGATTTACACAAGGTTACATCATCACAAGGAAGTGTCTCTAACAGCAAGGGCTGTAACAAAGTTTTGCCTCTTAGTTTTTAACATTTGGATTCTTCTGCCTTATTGGCCTCTCCAGTCCAGATGTGGTTTGAATCACAGCTAATTGAAAACCTGATCACTTGGTTTTTCAGAGGCGATGAACCCAATTTCCCCACATCAAAAATTCATTATTTCCAGCTCTATGCATTGAAATATTGAGCTAACCTGAAATACTTTCCTTTTCTGTTTTGCTTCGCTGCAAGCACTTATACTTGTATTAACGGTACATTAAATATTACAAATCTAAACTCATTTTAGAAAAACCTGAAGAAACACTTGATCCAACCTCACCTGTGTGATAACATCATTAGACCTGCTACTAGGCAGGGAGAGGCTATGGGCTTCATTTTCAATGCGGGGACAGGACAGTTAGACAGGCATCAAGATTGGAGCAAGCTTGGAGGGCAGAATGGCCTGTTCCTGTGCTGTACTGTTCTTTGTTCTTTGAACCCAATGCCTGGATAATGTTCAGGTTCTGACTCTGTGCTGCATCTGTGTTGCTCACGTGAAACTACCTTCAAATATAGATGCTTTAATTGGGTCGGAGGTGAGCTTTGTGCCTAATTAGTGGCGCCGAGCTCTGCCAGGAGGCGGGAGCTGCCTGTTGAGCACCATAGTCAAAGGCAGGCGGCAGCCATGATAGGGCCTACTGCTGTCTTTCAGAATGGAGGAGACAGGACATCGAAGGGCCAACAGCCGCACCACGCAGAGAAGTACTGAAAGGTACTGAACCCGATCTCAAACAAAAACCCCAAATGTTTTCTGATTTTAAAAAAAATTACTTAACTGCTTCCTGCATCGAACCCGACAGCTGTGCACTAATGTGCACCAGACTGTTTGGTTTTGGCGATTTGTGAATTGAAAAGTTGCCTTCTGGCCCTCCTTGGTCCGTTAACAAGCTCTTCAAGGAGCTTAACATGTCGTTAATTGGAGGTGAGTGGGCGTCCGACTCCCTCCCCACCACCTTTGCTTTGAAAACACCAGTGCATTCCGGCGGTAGGAAGGCCATCTTCGGCCTTTCCTGCCCCCAATTTAATTTCAATGCGATGGGAAGGCAACATTACATTCTGAGTCAGCTGAATAGGATGGATTGAAGGACTTGGCTAAAGTGGGAACTGGGGGAAAAGTGTTGTAAAACACTTTTTATGCTTAACAAAATATGACAATTTCCATCAATTAGCAGTTATAACAATCAGGAAAGGGGACGCTGGTTTATTTTCCCTTCTCTCGTCAGAATACAGAGACAATTGAAATAGCTGCATCTCTCCGCCAGCTCCATTCATCTAACTGAAGGCAGGCTAGGGACTGAACCAGAGGCTTTCCTGACTTAGTAGTGCATGTTGTCGAAATATAATCAGAACTGTACTGTAATTAACAGAAGCAGCACCTCTCCAGTCAGCTGCTGCACTGTTGTAACAATCTGGTTGAGAGCTAGCACGTACAGTCTATTCTTCTTCTTTGGCCTCCTTGTCTCGAGAGACAATGGGTAAGCGCCTAGAGGTGGTCAGTGGTTTGTGGAGCAGTGCCTGGAGTGGCTATAAAGGCCAATTCTAGAGTGACAGACTCTTCCACAGGTGCTGCAGATAAAATTGGTTGTCGGGGCTGTACACAATTGGCTCTCTCCTTGCGCTTCTGTTTTTTTTCCTGCCAACAGCTAAGTCTCTTCGACTTGCCACTCCTTAGCCCCGTCTTTATGGCTGCCCGCCAGCTCTGGCGATCGCTGGCAACTGACTCCCACGACTTGTGGTCAATGTCACAGGACTTCATGTCGCGTTTGCAGACGTCTTTAAAGCAGAGACATGGACGGCCGGTGGGTCTGATACCAGTGACAAGCCCGCTGTACAATGCGTCCTTGGGGATCCTGCCATCTTCCATGCGGCTCACATGGCCAAGCCATCTCAAGCGCTGCTGGCTCAGTAGGGTATATATGCTGGGGATGTTAGCAGCCTCGAGGACTTCTGCATTGGAGATACAGTCCTGCCACCTGATGCCAAGGATTCTCCGGAGGCAGCGAAGATGGAATGAATTGAGACGTCGCTCTTGGCTGACATACATAGTCCAGGCCTCGCTGCCATAGAGCAAGGTACTGAGGACACAGGCTTGATACACTCGGACTTTTGTGTTCTGTGTCAGTGCGCCATTTTCCCACACTCTCTTGGCCAGTCTGGACATAGCGGCGGACGCCTTTCCCATGCGCTTGTTGATTTCTGCATCGAGAGACAGGTTACTGGTGATAGTTGAGCCCAGGTAGGTGAACTCTTGAACCACTTCCAGAATGTGGTTGCCGATATTGGTGGATAGAGCATTTCTGACGTCCTGTCCCATGATGTTCGTTTTCTTGAGGCTCATGGTTAGGCCAAGTTCATTGCAGGCAGCCGCAAACCTGTCGATGAGTCTCTGCAGACACTCTTCTATGTGGGATGTTAATGCAGCATCATCAGCAAAGAGGAGTTCCCTGATGAGGACCTTCCGTACTTTGGACTTCGCTCTTAGACGGGCAAGGTTGAACAACCTGCCACCTGATCTTGTGTGGAGGAAAATTCCTTCTTCTGAAGACTTGAACACATGTGAGAGCAGCAGGGAGAAGAAAATCCCAAACAGTGTGGGTGTGAGAACACAGCCCTGTTTCACGCCACTCAGGATAGGAAAGGGGTCTGATGAGGCACTGCTATGCTGAATTGTGCCTTTCGTAACAAGTATAGTCAATAAGACTGTATCAAGCATAAAGGACAGTTGAAATTGCAATTTAAATTCTGTGTCCCTGAATCAAATTGCAGGCTCTACTACTACAGTTGTTGTACTTGTAGTATTATTTCTGCATCAAAGTGGGACTTAAGTGAAAGAAATGTTTGTGTTTCCAGCTTCCTTGTGTGGTGTGGACGTGAAGAATGATAGGTAAAACAGTTTCTGATTTATTTGCGTACTGACAATACTACATTAAAAGTCAGCCGTTTCCTACTTTTGTGTGGGAACAAACTTGTAAACTCAGGCGGAACATATCTTGCGGATGTTGGCCATGAGCTGCAGAGCTGCTGAGCAGGAAGCAGAGTGCCGTGGGATTACATTTTCCATTGAACTGTGCTTAACAACCATCAATCATTACAGTCATTGCTTTTAATTTTTTTTTTTGTTTTAAAATGTAATTTCTGTTGTCAGCACTTACACAATTAAGTTTTGATCAGTATTCAGCAATAGGTTCCTCGATTAGTGTGCTTAGTCAAACAGTTTCTATATATTCAGTGACAATTTATTGATATTCTTCATAGATGTCTATTATAATTATGGGTTATTGACGATTTGTATATAGCATATATTTTCACTGTAATTGGATTTCTTCAAATTCATTTGTTTCTTTTCTGAAACTATTCTTTTGCTTACTTTAATTTTCAAATTCAGTTCACTGTGTTTTCTGAAATCAGAAACATTGCTTGACTCAGTTTGAATGTGAAAGTTCGATGTGGTTTTGCTGAAAATATGTGATATTATGTTAGTGGGAAGAGGACCCAATGTAAAATCAGAGTGTTACCTCTGTCTTAATTAGCCATTGGCAATGTCCATAGATATATGCCAGGAATTGATCATACTTTCCATTCTGTTTGCTGACAACACATTGGAGGTATTTGATAGTAGAAAGCAGAGGTATGTATACCTGCTTAGAGATCTGTTGGACAAATTGATAACATATGCCCTGGATTATGTTAAAAATGACAACACTTCAATTTGATTGGAAGATAAAGACATATTAGTTATTTTGATAAGCTAGAACAAGCTCACAGCCCCTGAACTGTGAATTTGAACTAACTGCTGCTTGTCTTTTGACATCTTTAGCTACTGTTCACGCAAATCCGCAAATCACAAATATTCTAAACAAAATGGGCATTAATTGGTGCAGCCTTTTTTGACCTTGGGTAAATGATCAAAGGGTATTTTAATACTCTCATCTAATAAAATATTGACTTCTGTAGTAGTTTCAACTCAGTCATCCCTTGGTACTGTGTGTATTAATCGGAATTTTAGCTTTACACCAAGTATGAATTTCTATTCTTTCTGCACTTAGCCCAGGTTCTCAAAGGTGCCAGCCATTCACTAGTCACATGTTTGTGGTGATTGGAATTGGTACTCTGTACATTTTTAAGATGCGTTACACATCTACTAGCACGTTCATGCCTCATTTATATTTCCACCTGCTGTCAGTCTCTCTCATGTGCTGGCCAGAAGCAATGATACTGCCATTGTGACAAGGTATGTGGGGCAGTTTATATCAACTACAGCTGATGGTGGGAGAACCATACATTTAACATCAGCTGTATCTTTATAATGTAAAAGTACCTTCAGAATCAGCATACATAGTCCGTAAAGTAACTAACTGTGTCGGAGTCTGAGAGGTTCTGTGAATTGCCTGACCTGTGAATATAGACATTCTGCAGCTGTGCTCAGTGTTGGTTTAATTCATTACCGATATCTTGTAGATATGGAAATGGTAACAAACATTATGTATCATCAATCTGGCTGGTTCCAGTTTTGCAAACACATTTCCAATACAATCTGTGTAATTTCTAAAGGGGCCATACCACACAGAGGGCTGGATTTTGTAGTCCAGCCGCCGCGAGCGGAAAATGGCGCCCGTCCCCCATGAGGCCCACGTCGCTTTGCCGCTGCAATTCTGCAGTGGCCGGCTTCTTTACATATTCATAGTGGCTGGCACCCCCCCCCCACCCCAGTCGCGTGGCAGAGCGGCATTGGTGACACTGTTCATGGCGTCACCTGAGACGGAAGCAGGTGCTGGCGCCATTTTTAAAAGGCTGCCAGCCCTGCAGACAGTTCAACAAAGTGCTAATACCACCCCTTCCACCTCACCCATCAGAGTGCAAAGTTCACCCCTTCCCCCTCCCCCTCACCGATCAGAGTGCAAAGTTCACCCCTTCACCCCCTCACCCATCAGAGTGCAAAGTTCACCCCTTCCCCCTCCCCCACTCATC
Organism: Heterodontus francisci; assembly: GCF_036365525.1. Taxonomy (NCBI): domain Eukaryota; kingdom Metazoa; phylum Chordata; class Chondrichthyes; order Heterodontiformes; family Heterodontidae; genus Heterodontus; species Heterodontus francisci. The sequence continues at coordinate 201,421,400 of NC_090374.1, read as the reverse complement.
AGAGTGAAAAGTTCCCCCTCCCCCACCCATCAGAGGGCAAAGTTCACCCCTTCACCCACTCACCCATCAGAGTGCAGAGTTCACCCCTTCCCCCTCCCCCACCCATCAGAGGGCAAAGTTCCCCCTCCCCCACCCATCAGAGTGCAAGGTTCACCCCCCACCCATCAGAGGGCAAAGTTCACCCCTTCACCCCCTCACCCATCAGAGTGCAGAGTTCACCCCTTCCCCTCACCCATCAGAGTACAGTGTTCACCCCTTCCCCCTCCCTCACCCATCAGAGTGCAAAGTTCACCCCTTCACCCCCCCACCCATCAGAGGGCAAAGTTCACCCCCTCACCCATCAGAGTGCAGAGTTCACCCCTTCCCCCTCCCCCACCCATCAGAGGGCAAGGTTCCCCCTCCCCCACCCATCAGAGGGCAAAGTTCCCCGTCCCCCACCCATCAGAGTGCAAAGTTCACCCCCCCACCCATCAGAGGGCAAAGTTCACCCCTTCACCCCCTCACCCATCAGAGTGCAAAGTTCACCCCTTCACCCCCCCCACCCATCAGAGGGCAAAGTTCACCCCCGCACCCATCAGAGTGCAGAGTTCACCCCTTCCCCCTCCCCCACCCATCAGAGTGCAGAGTTCACCCCTTCCCCCTCCCCCACCCAACAGAGTGCAGACTTCACCCCTTCCCCCTCCCCCACCCATCAGAGTGCAGAGTTCACTCCGTCCCCCTCCCCCACCCATCAGAGTGCAGAGTTCACCCCTTCCCAACCCACCCATCAGAGTTACATACGAAGAATGGAATTAGGAGGAGTCAGCCACTTGCCCTTTTGAGCCGGCTCCGCCATTCAATAAGATCATGGCTGATCTGATTGTATCCTTGACTTCACATCCAGCCTACCTCCGATAACCTTTCACCCCCTTGCTGATCAAGAATCTATCTATCTCTGCCTTAAAATATTTAAAGATTCTACTTCCACCGCCTTTTGAGGAAGAGAATTCCAAAGACAAACGACCCTCTATGAGAAAATTTCTCCTCATCTCTGTCTTAAATGGGCAACCCCTTATTTTTAAACAGTGACCCCTGGTTCTAGATTCTCCCACAAGAGGAAACATCCTTTCCACATCCACCCCTCCAGATCTTATATGTTTCAATCAAGTTGCCTCTTACTCTTCTAAACTCCAGCCCTTGGGTGAGTGGTGGGGTGGGCGAGGGGTTCATGGTGGTGGTGATGGTGGGGTGCAGCACTGCCTAAAACTGAACACAGTACTCCAGATGGGGTCTGGGCAGTGTTCTTCAGATAAAGGTCAGCATTCCATTAGTCTTTTTGATTATATTTGTACTTGGACAATGGCTTTTCGTGATTTGTTTACCTGGACATCCAGACCCCTTCACTCCTCCATAGTTTCTAGTCTCTCACCAGTAAGAAAATATTCTGAAGTGTCTTTCTTGGATCCAAAGTTGATAACCACACACGTCCCATGTTGAACTCCTCGCAATCTGCTACGCTCCCATCTACACTACTTACTGCGGCTCCTAACTTAGTGGATTTAAACAATTCTTTATTCCTTTATGCAAGTCTTTGATACATGGTGAAAAGCTGGGGAACACCACTTGCTGCATTCTGCCAGTTACGGTACATTCTTAGTACCTCCACTCTCTACCTCCAAACTCCTAACCAATTAACAACACATATCACAAGGGTACCTCCAATTCCTGTGCTTTTATTTTTGCCAATAATGTCTTGTTTGGAATCTTAAATGCTTTCTGGAAGTCCATATAGACAACATCCATAGACAGTCCCCTATCCACCATGCAAGCGACTTCCTCAAAAAATGTAACTAGATTTGTCAGCCTGGGCCTGTGCTCCACAGATCCATGCTGACTGTCTTTAATCAGCTCATCAGTAGTGAAGTCTTGCTTGAATTGTATAGAACCTTTGTTAGACCACACCTGGAGTACTGTGTGCAGTTTTGGTCCCCTTACCTTCGGAAGGATATTATTGCCATAGAGGGAGTGCAACGAAGGTTCATCAGACTTGTTCCCAGGATGGTGGGACTGTCCTATGAAGAGAGATTGGGGAAACTGGGCCTGTATTCTCTAGAGTTTCGAAGAATGAGAAGTGATCTCATTGAAACCTACAAAATACTTAAAGGGATAGTAGATGCAGCTAAGATGTTTCCCCTGGTTGGGGAGTCTAGAACCAGGGAACACAATTTCAAAATAAGGGGGAAGCCACTCAGGACAGAGATGAGGAGAAATTTCTTTACTCAGAGGGTTGTGAATCTTTGGAATTCTGTACTCCAGAGGGCTGTGGAAGCTCAGTCATTGAGTATGTTTAAAGCAGAGATTGACAGATTTCTAAATACAAATGACATAAAGGGATATGAGGATAGTGTCGTAAAAAGGCATTGAATTGGATGATCAGCCATGATCATATTGAATGGCAGAGCAGGCTCGATGGGCTGAATGGCCTACTCCTCCTCTTACGTTCCTAAACTTGTCCATATGGTAATGTGGCAGCTCCAAGCCAGACAGAGCAAAGAAAGCTGTTTCAGGGACCATCTTTTCCATGACCCTCCCCCTTCCAAAAGGCAGCTGCATCCCCTTAATGGAAATGTGATTTGTTTTATGCTGATGTGGAACGGGTGATGTTTTGTCTACTCTAAGCAGTTGCAGAAGTGCAAAATGTACAATATGGCAAATTGGGAAGTTGGTTAACACCCTCAGGCATCTTAGGCTGTGTTATCTTTTATAGGAATCATGTGGATTGCTAAACAACACAGATTTTTTTGTCAAGCACTGTATGCCATTTAAGTTAACAGGTGAGGTGACAAAGGAATGTGAATGAACATTAAATACACAGCTGCTGTTCAAATATGAAGAGCAACTTATTGTAATTTGGGAAAAATTCCTTTATTGTTATCTTTTTCATTGATGAACCTGTTTCCAACTATTGCAATAAAACTACAGTGAACAACTGCTAAGTAAATAAAATGCAAAAATTCAAACTTGTTTTTCACCTATTCCCACTGCCTCTACTCCTAATGAAGGAGCATTGACTTGGACACTAGTTAGAGATGGTTGCTGTAATGGCCACATCACAGTACTACTGAGATTCCGTGGTGTGATTTGCTTCATTTTGTCAAGACTTTGCTGCTGGTGTGGAGAAAGATTCCTCGAGTGCATGTTTCCATGATGGAAAACTGTTCTTCTTTGAGCATAACTTTGGTTCTAAATGCTTGTAGGTGATTTTTTTCTTTGTTCAGAGTAGGTTACTTGAATTACAATTCAAATTGTACACGTTAACTTTCAAAATAAACTGCACAAATTGTATTGCCTTCTGAAGTGCAGCAAATTTCCAAAATGATTTGAATTTTGAAAAAATAAAAGTTTACAATTAAAGGAGGTATGAAAGATGAGACTGGCATGCTGCAGTCTCACTGACATTGCTGTCCAAGAGGGACCAGGTGTCTCTTCACAGATCTGAAGAAACTGTCTGCACCCTACCTCCAAATGGTTAAATCAAAGCAACATTAGCAATATTTAGGCAAAGTAAATGGATATGGAACCCCCAACCATCAAAGTTGTCACACACGTACGCACAAGAAATGTGTAAGAAAGTGTGTGTGTTATTATAGGGTAGAATATTTATTTGGCTGTGAGAGATAGCTGTAACTAACAGAGAAATCCAACTGTAGTGCAGTCCTTTGTGATGCTTGAAAATCACAATAATTATAGTAATAGTGTCAGATTAGTAGAAATAGCTGGGAACAATCACAATGAACTGTGCTACTTATAACTCGCAAAATGCTGCTAGATCTTCTCTTCTGCCTCACTCATTGAGTTCTGATTAGTTACGCCACTTTTGCCAGTAAACAAGTGTGGCTCGAATCTGATCATCTTACCCTTCAGTTTTTATTTTATCAACTTGCCTCCAGCTAGATTCTATTACTTATTATTCTTCAAAATCTGTTTCCCAATCTGAAGGAAAACCTAACTGCCGTTGGGAAACAAAGAGTTATATCACTTTACTTGAGCATTACTTTTATTTTAGGACAGGAAAAATGTTTTTTTCTGTATTAGCTGACTAGTGTTTGTGTCATAGCATTGTCCTGGGGACAGATCTCCTTCTGGTGAATGAATGAATGACCATTAATAGCGCATTCTTCCAGTGCTCGCTGGGGATTCAGTGAATAGATCTGCTGAAAGTCAAGGCAGTCAAACGGAACTTGGCCGAAATGGTAAAAATTAATGTTAGTGAATAGGTGTTCTTCAGTAACTTGATACTAGAGAACCTCAAAGAAGGTGTCTGTGTAGTTTTGGTAGAGGCGAGGCTTGAGGCTCATGTACAACAACGACATATAAGATAATCAGAGGGTTAGATAGGGTGGATAGTGAGAGTCTTTTTCCTCGGATGGTGATGGCAAACACGAGGGGACATAGCTTTAAGTTGAGGGGTGATAGATATAGGACAGATGTTAGAGGTAGTTTCTTTACTCAGAGAGTAGTAGGGGCGTGGAACGCCCTGCCTGCAACAGTAGTAGACTCGCCAACTTTAAGGGCATTTAAGTGGTCATTGGATAGACATATGGATGAAAATGGAATAGTGTAGGTCAGATGGTTTCACAGGTCGGCGCAACATCGAGGGCCGAAGGGCCTGTACTGCGCTGTAATGTTCTAATTCTAACTTGTCATTTAAAAAGCACCATCAGTCTAATAAATGAAATAACAGACAATATCAAGCTAAAACAAATGGCTTACAAAAATTAAATGAAAAGTGGAAATCCAGCAGACCATGACAGCTACAAAAAGCACAAAGGGATACAAAGAAAATAAGAGGTACGGCAGGGGACTAAGAAATAGAAGCTGCAAGGCAGATCAAGGCCAACAGCAATATTTTCTACAACTATATTACAAGAAAGAAAGTAGTGAAGGGGATTGAGGGCTCATTAAGGACAGATGCAGGAGAGACTATATTGAGCAATAAGGACCTGTTAGTCATGTTGTATCTGTATTAATAATAGAAGAAGTCAAGGGGAGGAACTTAGTGGATTTAATATAAGTAACAAAAAACAAAAACAGTAAATATCATGAAATTTAAGGTAAATAACTTTACAAGGCCTGATGGTTTCAAATTCTAGGGTATTAAAATGGGCGGCACAGTGGCGCAGTGGTTAGCACCGCAGCCTCACAGCTCCAGGGACCCGGGTTCGATTCCGGGTACTGCCTGTGTGGAGTTTGCAAGTTCTCCCTGTGTCTGCGTGGGTTTTCTCTGGGTGCTCCGGTTTCCTCCCACAAGCCAAAAGACTTGCAGGTTGATAGGTAAATTGACCATTATAAATTGTCACTAGTATAGGTAGGTGGTAGGGAAATATAGGGACAGGTGGGGATGTTTGGTAGGAATATGGGATTAGTGTAGGATTAGTATAAATCGGTGGTTGATGTTCGGCACAGACTCGGTGGGCCGAAGGGCCTGTTTCAGTGCTGTATCTCTAATCTAATCTAATCTAAAAGGAATCGGCAATGTGATTGCAGATGCATTAGTCATAGTTTTCCAAAACTCTTTAGATTCCAGAATTGTGCTTTTGGACTGGAAAATTACAAATGTCACTCATTATTTATGAAGGAAGGGAGGGAAAATCTAGGTAACTACAGACTTGTTAGCGTGCTATCAATTATGGGAAAGTTAGTGGAATCTATCATTAGAGATAGAAGGACAGCGCAGTTGGAAAAGTATCAGCTAATCAAAGGAAGCCGGCATGAATTTGTAAAGGTTAAGTCAAGTTTGACTAATCTAATTGCATTTTTTAAAGACACCACTAACATGGTGAATAGGGGAGTGTCTATGGATGTTGTCTGTATGGACTTTCTGATGGTATTTGTTAGGGTCTCGCACAAGAGATTATTCATAAAAATGAAAGTGCATGAACTTGGAGGTAGCTTTGTAATATGGGTTGGTAATTGGTTGGTGATAGAAGACAGAGAGTAAGGATAAAATGGTCATTCATCATTTGGGGGATATGGTAAGTGGTTTTCCCCAGGGATCTATATTGGGGCCTTAGTTTTTTACCATGTAGCTTATGTTGAAGTTTGCAGATGACACCATGTTAACAGATGCAACAGGTTGTGTGGATAGGACAAAGGTAAATGGACAGAATAAATGAGTAAGCAAAACTATGGCAGATGGAATCTGAATAAGTGTGAGGTTATCCAATTTCAATCTGAGAAGGATAAATCAGAATTTTTTTTTAACAGTGAGAGACTGAGAGCTGTGTAAGAGCAAAGGGATTTAGGTGTCAGTATATACAAATCACTAAAAGCTAGTGTGCAGGCACAAAAAGCAATCAAAAATGACAATGGGATGTTGCCCTTTATAGAACATAGAACAGTACAGCACAGTACAGGCCCTTCGGCCCATGATGTTGTGCCGACCCTTTAATCTACTTTAAGATCAAACTACCTACATACCCTTCATTCTACTATCATCCATGTACCTATCCAAGAGTCGCTTAAATGTCCCTAATGTATCTGCTTCTACTACCACCGCTGGCAGCACATTCCATGCACCCACCACTCTCTATGTAAAGAACCTACTTCTGACATCTCCCCGAAACCTTCCTCCAATCACCTTAAAATTATGCCCCCTGGTGATAGCCCTTTCCGCCCTGGGAAAAAGTCTCTGGCTATCCACTCTATCTATGCCTCTCATCATCTTGTACACCTCTATCAAGTCACCTCTCATCCTTCTTCACTCCAATGAGAAAAGCCCTAGCTCCCTCAACCTTTCTTCATAAGACATGCCCTCCAGTCCAGGCAGCATCCTGGTAAATCTCCTCTGCACCCTCTCTAAAGCTTCCACATCCTTCCTATAATGAGGCGACCAGAACTGAACACAATATTCCAAGTGTGGTCGAACCAGGGCTTTATAGAGCTGCAGCATAACCTCGTGACTTTTAAACTCAATCCCCCTGTTCATGAAAGCCAACACACCATACGCCTTCTTAACAACCCGATCAACTTGGGTGGCAACTTTGAGGGATCTATGGACGTGGACCCCAAGATCCGTCTGTTCCTCCACACTGCCAAGAATCCTGTCTTTAAGCCTGTATTCTGCATTCAAATTCGACCTTCCAAAATGAATCACTTCACACTTTTCCAGGTTGAACTCCATCTGCCACTTCTCAGCCCAGCTCTGCATCCTGTCAATGTCCCGTTGCAACCTACAACAGCCCTCCACACTATCCACAACTCCAGCAATCTTCGTGTCATCGGCAAACTTACTAACCCAGCCTTCCACTTCCTCATCCAAGTCATTTATAAAATTCACAAAGAGCAGAGGTCCCAGAACAGATCCCTGCGGAACACCACTGGTCACCGAGCTCCAGGCTGAATACTTTCCATCTACTACCACCTTCTGTCTTCTATGGGCCAGCCAATTCTGTATCCAGACAGCCAAATTTCCCTGTATCCCATGCCTCCTCACTTTCTGAATGAGCCTACCATGGGGAACCTTATCAAACGCCTTGCTAAAATCCATATACACCACATCCACTGCTCTTCCTTCTCTCAAGGCATTTGGAATTCAAAAGTGAGGAAGTGATGCTTCATTTGATACTTAGTCACACTTCATCTGGAGCCTTGCATTCAATTTTGGGCATCAAACCTCAGGAAAGATATACAGAACTTGGTGGGGTTACAGAGCGTATGAACTTGGCTTGTATTCCATTGAGTTTAGAAGGTTGAGGGGTAATCTTATTGAGGTGTTTAAAATGAGAATGGAATTTGATAGTTTCTCTTGTGTCGGTCCTATTTCCTCTGGTGAGGGAGTCCAGAACAAGGATGCATAATGTTAACATTAGAGCTAGACCATTTAGGAGTGAAATCAGATTGCAGTTTTTTCACACATAAGATAGTAGAAATCTGAAACGCTCTCCCCCAAAAGGCTGTGAATGCTAGGTCAATTCAAATGTTCAGCACTGAGGTTTGGTTGAGTTTGGTTAGTTAATGGTATCAGGAGATATGGAGTTGAGGTACAGATCAGCCATGAACGAACTGAATGACAGATTAGGCTCGAGGGGGCTGAATGGCCTACTCCTATTCCTGTGTTCCGTATAGAATATCACAGTGTGCTTAACATAGGATTGAGTGGACACTGAGCCGGAATGGAAGAGTCAGGAGAGCTGACTATATTAAAATTGGGGAGAGAAGTAGCAAAGTCAAGAGACTTCAGTGGACGGAGTTTGGGAAGAAAGGGTTAAGATGGCTAGAAGGTCCACTATCAAAAATGGAGCTGTGTTTAAGGGGGGAGCAGAGAGGCCAGGGTCAAAGGACAGTACGGCATGATCTCTGGCCTCCTGTACATCTATTGTGGGGAGTCAAGATTTGAACTTTGTTTCAGGGTGGGTCTATGTCTTATTTGGGGTAAAGGAGAAATGGTACACTTGGTATCAAAACAGAAAGCACTGGAAATACTCAGCAGGTCTGGCAGCATCTGTGGAGAGAGAAACAGAGTTAACGTTTCAGGTCAGTGACCTTTCATCAGAAATGTGACACATTAACTCTGCTTCTCTCTCCACAGATGCTGCCTGACCTGCTGAGCATTTCCAGCATTTCTGTTTTTATTTCAGATTTCCAACATCTGCAGTATTTTTCTGTTATTTATGGTACATTTGGTTCTCTTTTTGGGGGAGTGGGAAAAAAGAATTAATGCAATTAAGAAATCACTTCATTCACGTTGATGAGCTTGGACTTATTCATATCCAGGATAGCAGCTGAAAGTGTCAGGTTTCTGTAAGCTTTACATGAGTTTTGAAGAGCTGTTACTAAAGCAGTTCAATTTTCACTATGTGAAGTAATTCACAGGTTCAACCTGGATCATTCAATCTCAAGGACTGATGGAAAAAGTGGGTTTTGCAACTAAGATGATTTTTAGCAGTTTCCAAGAGTGAAATTGTCATGTGATGATTTGTTTTAAGAAAATGACACTTAGGTCAGGATTTTTCCCGAGGCAAATGGGAGCAGTACACTGACTGAAAAGTCGGTGGTGAACCTGCCTCCACCGAGCCTGGGGATCCGATCCGTATTTTGAGGTTCCCGAGCCTTTAATTGGTCTGAGGCGGGACTTCCACCCGCTTGAGGCACGAAGTCCCGCCGAATGGAACTGCCGGCCAATCAGCGGGCCAGCAGCTCTTAGTCCCAGCAGCGCCACAGGGAGCAGTGGCCACTGCTGGGAATGCAGCCCAGTCATTGGGAAGAAGACGGCGGGGAGCCCAAAGAAGGAAGGTGTGTTTGTGGGGCCTTGCTGGGGGTGATCGGTCGGGCCCCGGCGGGGCAAGGGTGGTCAAATGGGTAGTCAGGGGACGTTGTTGGGGGTGGTTGGGGCAGCGGGGGCGGCCCTTCATCGGGCACAGGATGCCTGATGATGAGGGTCCCCCCTCCCAGGCTGTCAGAGAGCCATCTGCTTTTGTCAGGCAGCTTCTCTTGTGCCTGGGCCGCGTGACTGGCCACGCGTAAAATCCCCATGGCGGCGGGCACAGGCCCGTAAGTGGCCGTTAACTTTTTTGCTACCGCTGCCCTCTGTAAAGTGGCAGCGGAGGCAGGAGCGGGTCAGGAACGGCCCCCCGAGCCTCACGCTCCATTTTACGCTACCCCCCCCCCCCCCCACCACTTTCCCGCTCTTCGGGGAGCGCACAAAATTCCGGCCTTAGACTATCTTGCAAAGCACATATTGACAGATATTTTCTGCTTCCAGCATTAATATTGCCAACTTCAGTAATCTCCCTCAATGGCCTTGAAGATCACCTCAGCAGTGTCAGAACATTTGAATCTGCTTTCGACATGGGAATATGCAAACGGGAGTAAGCCATTCAGTCCTTTGAGCCTGTTCCGCCATTCAATTAGATCATGGCACATCTGCACTCGAAATCCATTCGTCTGCCTTTGATCCATAGCCGTTAATACTCTGATCTAGATCTGTCCATCGATTGAAAAACTAATTAATACCAGTCTTGAAGATTTGAAATGATTCAGTATCCACTGCCTTTTGGGAGAGAACTTTGCAGATATCTCTAACCCTTTGGGTGAAAATGAGCCTCGGGACCTAGCTCTAATTTCCTGTTTATACCCTCTTATAACAGATATTTTATATTCGTTTCATGGGATCTGGGCCGCTGGCAGGCTAGCATTTGTTGCCCATCTCTAATTACCCTTGAGAAGGTGGTGGTGAGCTGCCTTCTTGAATCGCTGCAGTCCATTTGGGGTAGGTACACCCACAGTGCTGTTAGGAAGAAGTTCCAGGATTTTGACCCAGCGACAGTGAAGGAACGGCGATATAGTTTCTAGTCAGGATGGTGTGTGGCTTGGAGAGGAACATGCAGGTCATGGTGCTCCCATGTAACTGCTGCCCTTGTCCTTCTAGGTGGTAGAGGTTGCGGGTTTGGAAGGTGCTGTCCAAGGAGCCTTGGTGCATTGCTGCAGTGGATCTTGTTAATGATCCACACTGTTGCCACTGTGCGTCGGTGGTAGAGGGATGAATATTTGCGGATGGGGTGCCAATCAAATGGACTACTTTGTCCTGGATGGCGTTGAGCTTTTGGAGTGTTGTTGGAGCTGCCTCCATCTGGATAATTGGAGAGTATTCCATCACATGCCTGGTTTGTGCCTTGTAGATGGTGGACAGGCTTTGGGGAGTCAGGAGGTGAGTTACTCACCACAGGATTCAAAGAGCAAAGAACAAAGAAAATTACAGCACAGGAACAGGCCCTTCGGTCCTCCAAGCCTGCACCGATCCAGATCCTCTATCTAAACATGTCGCATATTTTCTAAGGGTCTGTATCTCTTTGCTTCCTGCCCATTCATGTATCTGTCTCGATACATCTTAAAAGACGCTATCGTGCCCGCGTCTACCACCTCCGCTGGCAACGCGTTCCAGGCACCCACCACCCTCTGCGTAAAGAACTTTCCACGCATATCCCCCCTAAACTTTTCCCCTCTCACTTTGAACTCGTGACCCCAAGTAATTGAATCCCCCACTCTGGGAAAAAGCTTCTTGCTATCCACCCTGTCTATACCTCTCATGATTTTGTACACCTCAATCAGGTCCCCCCTCAACCTCCGTCTTTCTAATGAAAATAATCCTAATCTACTCAACCTCTCTTCATAGCTAGCACCCTCCATACCAGGCAACACCCTGGTGAACCTCCTCTGCACCCTCTCCAAAGCATCTACATCCTTTTGGTAATGTGGCGACCAGAACTGCACGCAGTATTCCAAATGTGGCCGAACCAAAGTCTTATACAACTGTAACATGACCTGCCAACCCTTGTACTCAATACCCCGTCCGATGAAGGAAAGCATGCCGTATGCCTTCTTGACCACTCTATTGACCTGCGTTGCCACCTTCAGGGAACAATGGACCTGAACACCCAAATCTCTCTGTACATCAATTTTACCCAGGACTTTTCCATTTACTGTATAGTTCACCATTATATTGGATCTTCCAAAATGCATCACCTTGCATTTTCCCTGATTGAACTCCATCTGCCATTTCTCTGCCCAACTCTCCAATCTATCTATATTCTGCTGTATTCTCTGACAGTCCCCTTCACTATCTGCTACTCCACCAATCTTAGTGTCGTCTGCAAACTTGCGAATCAGACCACCTATACTTTCCTCCAAATCATTTATGTATATCACAAACAACAGTGGTCCCAGCACGGATCCCTGTGGAACACCACTGGTCACACGTCTCCATTTTGAGAAACTCCCTTCCACTGCTACTCTCTGTCTCCTGTTGCCCAGCCAGTTCTTTATCCATCTAGCTAGTACACCCTGGACCCCATGCGACTTCACTTTCTCCATCAGCCTACCATGGGGGACCTTATCAAACGCCTTACTGAAGTCCATGTATATGACATCTACAGCCCTTCCCTCATCAATCAACTTTGTCACTTCCTCAAAGAATTCTATTAAGTTGGTAAGACATGACCTTCCCTGCACAAAACCATGTTGCCTATCACTGATAAGTCCATTTTCTTCCAAATGGGAATAGATCCTATCCCTCAGTATCTTCTCCAGCAGCTTCCCTACCACTGACGTCAGGCTCACCGGTCTATAATTACCTGGATTATCCCTGCTACCCTTCTTAAACAAGGGGACAACATTAGCAATTCTCCAGTCCTCCGGGACCTCACCCGTGTTTAAGGATGCTGCAAAGATATCTGTTAAGGCCCCAGCTATTTCCTCTCTCGTTTCCCTCAGTAACCTGGGATAGATCCCATCTGGACCTGGGGACTTGTCCAGCTTAATGCCTTTTAGAATACCCAACACTTCCTCCCTCCTTATGCCGACTTGACCTAGAGTAATCAAACATCTGTCCCTAACCTCAACATCCATCATGTCCCTCTCTTCGATGAATACCGATGCAAAGTACTCATTTAGAATCTCACCCATTTTCTCTGACTCCACGCATAACTTTCCTCCTTTGTCCTTGAGTGGGCCAATCCTTTCTCTAGTTACCCTCTTGCTCCTTATATATGAATAAAAGGCTTTGGGATTTTCCTTAACCCTGTTTGCTAAAGATATTTCATGACCCCTTTTAGCCCTCTTAATTCCTCATTTCAGATTGGTCCTACATTCCCGATATTCTTCCAAAGCTTCGTCTTTCTTCAGCCGCCTAGACCTTATGTATGCTTCCTTTTTCCTCTTAGCTAGTCTCACAATTTCACCTGTCATCCATGGTTCCTTAATCTTGCCATTTCTATCCCTCATTTTCACAGGAACATGTCTCTCCTGCACGCTAATCAACCTCTCTTTAAAAGCCTCCCACATATCAAATGTGGATTTACCTTCAAACAGCTGCTCCCAATCTACATTCCCCAGCTCCTGCTGAATTTTGGTATAGTTGGCCTTCCCCCAATTTAGCACTCTTCCTTTAGGACCACTCTCGTCTTTGTCCATGAGTATTCTAAAACTTACAGAATTGTGATCACTATTCCCAAAGTAGTCCCCTACTGAAACTTCAACCACCTGGCCGGGCTCATTCCCCAACACCAGGTCTAGTATGGCCCCTTCCCGAGTTGGACTATTTACATACTGCTCTAGAAAACCCTCCTGGATGCTCCTTACAAATTCTGCTCCATCTAGACCTCTAACACTAAGTGAATCCCAGTCAATGTTGGGAAAATTAAAATCTCCTATCACCACCACCCTGTTGCTCCTACATCTTTCCATAATCTGTTTACATATTTGTACCTCTATCTCATGCTCGCTGTTGGGGGGCCTGTAGTACAGCCCCAACATTGTTACCGCACCCTTCCTATTTCTGAGTTCTGCCCATATTGCCTCACTGCTTGAGTCCTCCATAGTGCCCTCCTTCAGCACCTCCCTCTCTATCCCGCATGAAGCATCGATATCCTGGGATATTTAGTTGCCAATAATGCCCTTCCCTCAACCAAGTCTCAGTAATAGCAATAACATCATACTCCCAGGTACTAATCCAAGCCCTAAGTTCATCTGCCTTACCTACTACACTTCTTGCATTAAAACAAATGCACCTCAGACCACCAGTCCCTTTGCTTTCATTATCTGCTCCCTGTCTACTCTTTCCCTTAGTCACGCTGGCTTCATTATCTAGTTCCTTACAGGCTTTCGTTACTACCTCCTTACTGTCCACTGACCTCCTCATTTGGTTCCCATCCCCCTGCCACATTAGTTTAAACCCTCCCCAACAGCGTTAGCAAAAGCACCCCCAAGGACATTGGTTCCAGTCCGGCCCAGGTGTAGACCATCCAATTTGTAATAGTCCCACCTCCCCCAGAACTGGTCCCAGTGTCCCAAAAATCTGAACCCCTCCCTCCTGCACCATCTCTCAAGCCACGCATTCATCCTGACTATTCTTTCATTTCTACTCTGACTATCACGTGGCACTGGTAGCAATCCTGAGATTACTACTTCTGAGGTCCTACTTTTTAACTTGGCTCCTAACTCCCTAAATTCTGCTTGTAGGACCTCATCCCGTTTTTTACCTATATCATTGGTGCACAACGACAACTGGCTGTTCACCCTCCCCTTTCAGAATGTTCTGCAGCCGATCTGAGACATCCCTGACCCATGCACCTGGGAGGCAACATACCATTCGGGAGTCTCGTTTTTGACCCCAGAACCGCCTATCTACTCCCCTTACAATCGAATCCCCGATGACTATAGCCCTTCCACTCTTTTTCCCGCCCTTCCGAACAGCAGAGCCAGCCACGGTGCCATGAACCTGGCTACTGCTGCCTTCCCCTGGTGAGCCATCACCCTCAACAGGGAGATGACCGCAGGGGACACCTGCGCTGCCTTCCTGCTCTTTCTCTGCCTTTTGGTCACCCATTCCCTTTCTCCCTCAGCAATCCTAATCTGCGGTGTGACCAATTCGCTAAACGTGCTATCCACGACCTCCTCAGCATCGCGGATGCTCCAAAGTGAGTCCATCCACAGCTCCAGAGCCGTCATGCGGTCTAACAAGAGCTGCAGCTGGACACACTTCCAGCACGTGAAGGAGTCAGGGATTCCTAGCCTCTGATCTGCTCTTGTAGCCTCAGTATTTATATGGCTTCTCCAGTTCAATTTCTGGTCAATGGTAATCCCGAGGATGTTGATAGTGGGGAATTCAGCAATTGTAATGTCAAGGGGGGATGGTTAGATTCTCTCATGTTTGAGATAGTCATTGCCTGTCACTTGTGTGCTGCAAATGTTACTTGCCACTTATCAGCCCAAGCCTGGATATTGTCCAGGTCTTGCTGCATTTCTATTTGGATTGCTTCAGTATCTGAGGAGTTGCGAATGGTGCTGAACATTGTGCAATCATCAGCGAACCTCCCCACTTCTGACCTTATGATGGAGGGAAGGTCATTGAAGAACTAGCTGAAGATGGTTGGGCCTAGGTCACTACCCTGAGGAACCCCTGCAGTGATGTCCTGGAACTGAGATGATTGACCTCCAACAACCACATCCATCTTCCTTTGCGCTCGGCATGACTCTAACCAGTGGACAGTTTTCCTGCTAATTCCCATTGACTCCAGTTTTGCTTGGGCTCCTTGATGCCATACTCGGTCAAATGCTGCCTTGCTGTCAAGGGCAGTTACTCTCACCTCACCTCTGGAGTTTAGCTCTTTTGTCCACTTTTGAACCAAGGCTGTAATGAGGTCAGGCACTGAGTGGCCTTGGTGGAACCCAAACTGAGAGTCAGTGAGCAAGTTATTGCTAAGCAAGTGCCGCTTGATAGCACTGTCGACAACACCTTCCATCACTTTACTGACGATAGAGAGTAGACCGATGCGGCACTAATTGGCCATGTTGGATTTGTCCTGCTTTTTGTGGACAGGACATATGTGGGCAATTTTCCACATAGTCAGGTAGATGCCAGCGTTGTAACTGTACTAGAACAGCTTGGCTAGGGGCATGGGAAGTTCTGGAGCACAAGTCTTCAGTACTATTGCCGGAATGTTGTCAGGGCCTATAGCCTTTGCAGTATCCAGTGCCTTCAGTCGTTTCTTGATATCACGTGGAGTGAATCGAATTGATTGAAAACTGGCATTTGTGATGCTGGGGACTTCAGGAGGAGGCTGAGATGGATCATCAACTCAGCACTTCTGACTGAAGATTGTTGCAAATGCTTCAGCTTTATCTGGATGGTGTCAAGTATCCAGGCAAGTGGAGAGTATTCCATCACACTCCTGACTTGTGCTTTGTAGATGATGGACAGGCTTTGGGGAGTCAGGAGGTGAGTTACTCGCTGCAGAATCCCCAGCCTTTGACGTGCTCTTGTAGCCACAATATTAATGCGGCTGCTCCAGTGCAGTTTCTGATCAATGGATGTTGATAGTGGGGGATTCAGTGATGGTAATGAATTTGAATGTCAAGGGAAGATGTTTAGATTGTCTGTCTTTTGTTGGAAATCGTCATTGCCTGGCAGTTGCGTGGCATGACTATTACTACCAGAGGATATTGTTTCTTAGTATTTAGATCATCACTTAACCTAACATAAGTTATGCAAATTCTTCTTGCCCATCCCATTTATGAAAATCAGTTACCTGCTGTCTGCTGTATTTCATAAGGGGTTATTTCAGATTTCATGGATTACAAACTAGACAAACATGTTCTGCATCAAACACTATGCAGTCAATTCTAATAGCTACATTGCTGTTGCCATTTTCAGTCACTGTTTTGTGGCAAAGCTTTGTTCTACTATATAAAGCTGGTGAATGCAACATGGACGTTGAAGTACTCGTCAGTCAGCTTCAAAATTGAAAAATCCAGAAGTCAGAGGGTAGCATTTCATTGGTGTATAAAACCTCACTTTAATTTTAATCAGTGGTGTATTTTAAAGTGTCAGTAATCTGCCTC
This sequence comes from Heterodontus francisci, assembly GCF_036365525.1. Taxonomy (NCBI): domain Eukaryota; kingdom Metazoa; phylum Chordata; class Chondrichthyes; order Heterodontiformes; family Heterodontidae; genus Heterodontus; species Heterodontus francisci. The sequence goes on along the minus strand of NC_090374.1, from coordinate 201,405,023 downwards.
TCTCAGCCTACTGAACATTGACGTTTCAAGCTGGGTACAGCAACAGTTGATCTCACAGCCAGTAAGTGCTCAGGTTATTGGCACAATTTAAAACAATAGTTTGAATTAAAGTTCCAGCAAGCAGAGGGAGAGGGTGCATGGCAGATACCTGATTTGCTGCTCAAGTAACTTCCTTCATTGCTTGGGGGTGGGAGGGGGTTGGGGGGGAGGGTAGGGGGTGCGTGTTGCTGAGGCAGTGCCCAACACTATAAAACAATCTACTGATTAAAATTGAAGTGCAGGGAAACTGACAGAAAGTTGTGTGCAAATCAGACTGTTGGTCTTGATAAAGCACTTGCTCTATTTGTTTGTGTGTCTGATTGCAGGTCAGTGTTCACATCACAGCATGAAAAGGCAGGATATGTAGCACAAAGAAAGGACAAGCGGATGTAATAATAGAGAGAAGTCCTTAGAAATTAAGTAACAGAAAGAGACATAGAGGTCAAGTGAGCATCTGGAACAGGTCAATCTGTGTGTAAAAACATAAATATAAGCTGAGAGAGAGATAGCAAGGAGGAAGGGGAAACCAGAGAAGGATGGCAGCTACACAGGCAAACTAAGTTAACTGTGGGATAAAAGGACAGACAAAAACTAATTGTTATTGAAAATGGAGACAGGAAAGAGGAACCTCACACACAGACATAAGAAATATTAGTAGGAGTAGGCCATATGACCCTTCAAGCCTGCACCACCAATCAGTAAGATCATGTGTAATTTTTTACCTCCACTCCACCTTCCTGCCCTATCCCATATCCCTTAGTGTCCAAAATCTATCGAAATCTGCCTGGAATATATTGAATGACTGAGTGTCCACAGCCCTCTAGGGTATAGAATTCCAAAGATTAACAACCTTCCGAATCAAGAAATTTCTCCTCATCTCAGCGCTAGTGGCCAACACCTTTTCCTGTAACTATGATCCCTAGTTCTAGACTCCCCAGCCAGGGGAAACAGCTTCCCAGCATCTATCCTGTCAAGCCCTCTAAGAATTATCAATGTTTCGATGAGATCACATCTCATTCTTCTCAACTCCAGAAATATGGGCCCGTTCTACTCCTCTCTTCTCATAGGACAACCCTCTCATCCCAGGAATCAATTTAGTGAAGCTTCGTTGCACCCCTTCTAAGATAAGAACATCCCTTCAAAGGAAAGGAGACCAAAACGGTACACAGTACTCCAGGTGTGTTCTTCCCAAAGCTCCTTTCCTCTTATACTCCAAACCCTTGCAATAAACGCTAACAGAACATTTGCCTTCCCAATTGCTTGATATTTTAAAGTAGTTTGAACTTTTGCACGTAATATCCATAAACCACAAAGCTTAAATCCAACAAAATAGCATTTTAATTCACAATACTTCTGCATAAACTACAAACTCTATGGTTTGCATTGCTACTGCACTGCTGGAAGTGTTAATAGCTGCAATACTGCAGAAATTATCTGCAGTGACGATTTTAGGATAATCCTTACCAAAGGCCCTACACTAAGACACTGGTCAGGATGAATCCTTTGAGAAATTCCAGAGGTGCGGGGAGAGGAAGCAATGCTGTGGCTGTGATTGGAATAACAACTCACATTTGTATAGTTCCTTTAACATTGGCCTTGGGTGTCAGCCTTGGCTTAGTGCCTGAAATTCGGAAAGATGTGGGCTCAAGTCCCAATCCAGAGACTTGAGCACAGAACCCAGGCTGACAATTCAGTGCAGTACTGAGAAAGTCATCTTTCGGATGAAACGCTAAACCAAGGCCACATCTGCTCTCTCAGGTGGATGTAAAAGACCCCATGGCACTATTTTGAAGAAGAACCAATCACCATCACTAAAACAAGATTATCTGGTCATTATCTCATTGCTGATTGTGGGACCTTGCTGTGCTCAAATTGGTTACCGTGTTTTCTGCTGGTCCTGCAATTTATCCGGGTAATACTAATTTCAGGAATTTTGGAGGCTTGATTTACTGCTAGAGTGTGTTGCCCAATATTTAGCTGAAGGTTGCAGAACATCACCTGAAATATAAGGTGTGGCAGCCATCAAGTTTATGCAATAAACATAAATCTAATGTAATAAAATGCAGCATGCAGACTTGATGATTGACCCATATAATTAAAGAATACTAAGGAGGAAGAGAAAGAAAAGCAAACACTATTTCCTTCTCCCATTACTCCGAAAACCACTCAATATATGGCACAGTCTTGAGCTGTATTCATTTGTTTACTGTAGCAGTGACTTGGGAAGAGGAACATGTGATCATCTTCAAATGAAAGACAATGGTATTCCTATGTTTGGAAGCCTGGTCCAAAAGCACATTATCAAGGTGATGCAGCATTTTCTTATTCATTCGAACAAATTGCCATGAGACTTCAAGTGTCATATTAGTTTAGTGTCTGTTTTTCATGAATTCCTGTCTCGAGCAGTCGCTTACAAATGTAATATGTGCTAAATGGGTAAGGACGTTACAATGCAGTCAATTGAACTAAAATCACATTCTACATGAAAAATTACCATTATGACAAGTTTAATGGAATTCCACACAAAGTGCAAAAGAAGGAGTTAGCACTTACATAACAGCAGATCACATCCTCAGGATGTCCTACAGTGCTTTATAATCAATGGCTTCAATTTTTAAGTGAATTTATGATTGCAATGTATGCCATCCTGGCAGCTAATTTATGCACAATGGGGTTCCAAACACAGAAATTGAATGATGAGGTAATCTGTGTGATAGTGTTGGTTGAGGGGGAACTCCCTGCTCTATTTTGAATAGAGCCATGGACTCTTTCTTGACCTTCCAGATGGGGCCTTGGTTTAATGTCTCGTATGAAAGGCAGCATCTCCCTTAGTGCTGCACTGAAGTGTCAGGCAATGCAGCACTCTTTCCATACTGCACTGAACTGTTAGCCTTGGTGCAGTGGTAGTACCCTCGCCTATCAAACGATAGGGGTGGAAGCCTCAGTCCAGAGATTTTTGAATTAGAATTAGAACATTACAGCGCAGTACAGGCCCTTCGGCCCTCGATGTTGCACCGACCTGTGAAACCATCTGACCTACACTATTCCATTTTCATCCATATGTCTATCCAATGACCACTTAAATGCCCTTAAAGTTGGCGAGTCTACTACTGTTGCAGGCAGGGCGTTCCACGCCCCTAAGACTCTCTGAGTAAAGAAACTACCTCTGACATCTGTCCTATATCTATCACCCCTCAACTTAAAGCTATGTCCCCTCGTGTTTGCCATCACCATCCGAGGAAAAGGACTCTCACTATCCACCCTATCCAACCCTCTGATTATCTTATATGTCTCTATTAAGTCACCTCTCCTCCTCCTTTTCTCCAACGAAAACAACCTCAAGTCCCTCAGCCTTTCCTCGTAAGACCTTCCCTCCATACCAGGCAACATCCTAGTAAATCTCCTCTGCACCCTTTCCAAAGCTTCCACATCCTTCCTATAATGCGGTGACCAGAACTGCACGCAATACTCCAGGTGCGGCTGCACCAGAGTTTTGTACAGCTGCAACATGACCTCGTGGCTCCGAAACTCGATCCCCCTACTAATAAAAGCTAACACACCATATGCCTTCTTAACAGCCCTATTAACCTGGGTGGCAACTTTCAGGGATTTATGTACCTGGACACCAAGATCTCTCTGCTCATCTACACTACCAAGAATCTTCCCATTAGCCCAGTACTCTGCATTCCTGTTACTCCTTCCAAAGTGAATCACCTCACACTTTTCCGCATTAAACTCCATTTGCCATCTCTCAGCCCAGCTCTGCAGCCTATCTATGTCCCTCTGTACCCTACAACATCCTTCGGCACTATCCACAACTCCACCGACCTTAGTGTCATCCGCAAATTTACTAACCCACCCTTCTACACCCTCATCCAGGTCATTTATAAAAATGACAAACAGCAGTGGCCCCAAAACAGATCCTTGCGGTACACCACTAGTAACTAAACTCCAGGATGAACATTTGCCATCAACCACCACCCTCTGTCTTCTTTCAGCTAGCCAATTCCTGATCCAAAGCTCTAAATCACCTTCAATCCCATACTTCGTATTTTCTGCAATAGCCTACCGTGGGGAACCTTATCAAACGCCTTACTGAAATCCATATACACCACATCCACGGCTTTACCCTCATCCACCTGTTTGGTCACCTTCTTGAAAAACTCAATAAGGTTTGTGAGGCACGACCTACCCTTCACAAAACCGTGCTGACTATCGCTAATGAACTTATTCTTTTCAAGATGATTATAAATCTCTTATAACCTTTTCCAACATTTTACCCACAACCGAAGTAAGGCTCACAGGTCTATAATTACCAGGGCTGTCTCTACTCCCCTTCTTGAGCATGTAATCTAGACTGATGCTTTACTGCAGCCCCCAAGGGAGATGACATCTTTTGGATTAGACATTCGTCTGAGGCCCTGTTTGATCTCAAAAGGATGCCAAAGATTCAGTGATCCTATTCAGAGAACAGCAGGAAAGTACCCTGTCCAATATTTGCCCTGCAACCAACATGACTGGTCCAGATTGTCTGTTCAAAATCTCATCAGTGTTTGTGGAACCTTCCTGTGCACATATTGTTTGCTACATTTCTTGATATGACAACAGTGGCCAACCTTTAAAAGTACTTCATTGGCTGTGAAGCACTTAGAAATGTCCTCAGGTTCTGAACATTGCAATGTAACTGCGTGATCTTTGTTTGCTAATCATGTTTTGTTGTGTCATAAATATCATGGGGTTTGTTAGCAAGCTTCCTAGTTAAGTCAATGCCAAATTTGCCCAGATTCTGCTGGAGCAGGGCATTGGGTGGCTCTGTTAGTTAGATTTATTCCCTTAACCATCAGTTTGAAAGCTTTATGGCCTGCAAGTTGCTGGAAGTGCAAGTTCATAACGGAGCACCTGGGACATTGGTAAATGAGGGGACCCACAGTCTGTCTCCTTAAGCATTGGTATTTAGGGTTTGAGAAAGAAACAGAAGATAATGGAGAAGCAAGCTGGGTGAATTAGAGTCAGATCAGATACAAAAAGAGAAATAAAGAGCGGCACAGTGGCGCAGTGGTTAGCACCGCAGCCTCACAACTCCAGCGACCCGGGTTCAATTCTGGGTACTGCCTGTGTGGAGTTTGCAAGTTCTCCCTGTGTCTGCGTGGGTTTTCGCCGGGTACTCCGGTTTCCTCCCACATGCCAAAGACTTGCAGGTTGATAGGTAAATTGACCTTTATAAATTGCCCCTAGTATAGGTAGGTGGTAGGGAAATATAGGGACAGGTGGGGATGTAGTAGGAATATGGAATTAGTGTAGGATTAGGAGAAATGGGTGGTTGATGGTCGGCACAGACTTGGTGGGCCGAAGGGCCTGTTTCAGTGCTGTATCTCTAAACTAAACTAAAACTAAATGTCTTCATGCAGACAGGGTTGGAGGAACTTTCCCAGGAGTGGGCTGGGACCAGGGTTGGCTGCCGTCCCTCCATGGAGGGAGCCAGACAAGTTGGGCAATTAAGGCCTTCTTAGGGGCCATTTTGTGACGGCATTGGTATTTTCCCACAGTCGGAGAGGACGCCACCAAATGCAGAGGCCTCCAGCTCATTGAAGACAGCTTCCCGGTGGCAGACTGGGTGGCAATTGGTGCCAGAGGCTCCATGCCTCAATGACGGGCCACAGGGATAAAAGGTTCCAACCACATCTGTCACTACTCCTGTGAAGGAGTTTCATCTCCACCCCAATGACTGTACCAGAATCGAGCCTCTTTATTTGATGACTTCTTTAAAGGCAACCAAGGGTGCCTCCATGGCCTCTCCTGGTGAGGCTGCTGGTCTGGCATTGCTGCAGGCCCTCTGATTGGGTCTCCAGCCCTGGGAACCAGCCCTGATGGCAAGCACGGAGGTGGTCAATTCGGAGGCCGACTCTCGGAAGGTTGCGCCAGTCGGCACACTGACAATATGGGTGGGCTCAGGACCCTCATATGGGCCCAACATCAGGATCCCAACACTGCCTGAAAATTCAGCCCAAAGACAGGGAAGGAAAGATTGAATTAAGAGAGGGAGAAGAGACAGAAAGGAAAAGTTAAAAAAAAAATTAAAAACTAAAATTTAAAATCTGTAACAACAATTTAATACATGTGGAAATGAGACTTCACAGTTTCAGTTGTTCCCTTTCTGGGCCAGAGAGGTTGAGTGGCATCATAGGAACACAAATATCTATTATAAGGGTCCTTAGGCTTTTAAGAACTGGCCGTAACTTTTTGTGGTGATTTTAATTGACAATTAATGTGAAACTGCAGCAATTTCATGAAACGCATGGAGAGTTTGAGGGCAAGCTACTATTTTCAGGAAACCAACAGTTAAGTGATGTAAATCATTCAGAAACTTGTGGTGATTCACAATTCTTGAAGTATTTTCCTCATCACAAATTGCTGGGGGATTTATGCATGAATAACAGCAAGCGCCATTAAACCTGCTGTTAGTTTGGTAGCACAATATGGGTCATTGTACTTTAGAACTAATGTAAACCTTTCCCACCATCACCGATGCTATCTAGAAATACAAGCTATTGCCACAAGACCATCAAGATTCCTTCAAAATTTAGAGGCATATAAACATGTACAATGATCTCATCAAATCAACATTTCTATGCATTAACATGTGCCCCTGGAAGTACTGTAGGAACAAGTGACTTAACCACATATGCAAATATATCTGAGTCTTTCATAGTTCAATAAATCTTTCAAAATAAATGTACATATTTTAATTCAAGAGCCCACCTACTAGTTGGGTAACATACATAGTTTCACAGTGAGACTTGAAATAATTGTCTGTTGTAATTTTCTGATATTAAAGCGCACAATGGCTCCCCCTCAACACACACAGGCTTTAGTTCTGAGCCGCAACTCCTCCCATTACTTCCAAACATTGCTTGCTTTAAGCTGTTTTGACTTGCATTACCTACCATCATTTTGTTCAGACCATGGGAAAAAGCCAGAGGGGTTATCCTTCTTGTGTATTAGCATGCCATACAATAGAAAGGATTCCATTATTTCATTTTGCATTTGCTGCATATTGTGAAGTTCCTTTTAACCCTTGGTGTACCTCTGTTTACCATTATCAGGGAACTAAAGATCCTCTTTGCTTCATGGTCCATTTTACTTTGATGAACAGAAGTCATAACATCAAAATATCAGAGAATATTCAAGACATAGGGGCTGGCTTTAAGCTTTGTAACCAGCTCGTCCAGCAATGTCAAAGAGACCAGTCTCCCAACCTAATAAAACACCCTACTCTCATGGTCAGTCAAGGAAGTCAGCACAAAAAGATGATTACTAAGTCACTGTAGTACTCAAATAAAAGCAAAATACTGCAGGATGCTGGAAATCTGAAATAAAAACAAAAAATGTTGGAAATACTCAGCAGGTCTGGCTGCATCTGTGGAGAGAGAAGCAGAGTTAAGGGTCACTGACCTGAACTACTGGGAAAATGAATGCCTCCTCAGCAATGTTGCCAGCAAAAAGCCAGATCCAATCACCCCATCTCCTACAGGTGGAGAGGACTGTACTTTCTCCAGGCCTGTACAACACAAGCTTCCTCACCTAACGGGAAGCCTCAAGATCCAATCTCTTAACTAGTGCACCAAAGAATACATCCTCCTTTTCCCAGAATATGCCCCTCACCCGATCCTTACCAGAGTCACACTGTCAAAGGCAGATTTACAAGTCCATACCACGGCAGCCCACTGTAAGATACCATTCCATATATTCAGAAGTTAAGATCCTTTGAAGAACAAAGACCCGTAAAGTTGGCACTAATCCTCCACCATTTCTGCCACCTCCAGCATGATGCCACCACCAAACACATCTTCCTTTCCCCTCCCCTGCCAACTTTCTGTTTTTATTTCTGATTTCCAGCATCGGCAGTATTTTGCTTTTCTTTTAGTGTCCTGAGCAGAGTCAGATGTTATAAGGCTAAGGGACGAGTGGGTATGGGCGAGGGCGACGGCAAGGGTGAGGTGGGGAAGAATAAACCTAGTGATATCCCCCTTCTCGTCTCCATCCTTGCCATAGGTTTTCTGGCAACATGCATCAACATCCACAGAATGTGGACTCGGTGGACAAAGCATAAATACCAATATATGCTTCCAGTACATTACTGCACATATCCAGTCCCAAGCTTACTCCCCACTATCATTCATCTAAGGAGGGATTTTGGACAATTCTCAGGCTACAAACAAAATGGAGGGTCTCTGTGCATGAGTAGGACTTCTTGAACTGACTTTAAATACTTGAAATACAAGTTACACTAAAACTGATCACTCTACAAAAACAAAAGTCACATGTTCACATTCTTAACGAGCATGTATACTGATCTGAACAAATAGTATAGTGAGCTCATCTCACTTCTGGCCTGGGGGAGAATGAAGGTAAATGTTCTCCCTAGCTCCTTTACAGCCATCTTTCCAAGTTGAATAGGCTAGCAGCTACCATTAACCTCAAGTGCTTTCAACTCTCACAACAAGCAGAGACACATAGCTTTATAAATGTCAGGCACGACTACTGATTGGTCCAGATCTCAAGGATTTTAGCCCATTCCAAGGCTTCCCAGCAAAATTAACATAGCTAAGATCAGAAACTGGGATGTCTTTGACAATTCCTTTGAACAATCAGCATTTTACAAGACCCTAGAAAAGGCCAACAGTTGTCCAGGAGCTGCCACATTAATTTTTTTCAATCTGATAGACATTTATTTGATGACGCTGCAAATTTGTCAGCGCTCTCCAACTAGCACAATGAAAACTCCACCATGACTCCAATGTGAGTCAATCTCCTGGAACGCTTCCTCTGCTGCACAACAGATATCACAGAAATATGTTCCTCCCACAAAAAAGGCAACAGAGAAAACATGATGAACAAGGACTAGGCCACCAATTAAAAGAGGAATAGTGAAATGCATGGGACAGCTCTTTAGCACCACCATCTGCAGCAAGTTCTGCGAGTGTCAACTCAAGATCATACACACAAATTTCAATGACTTGATCCCACCATGAAGGGCGATTCCTGCAGAAATTGGAAGCTGCAACACCTCACTGTACATAGTCATGTAACACACCCTTCTGTGCATTAGGGTGCATCTTCAACATAAGTATGGCTTTGGTTCAATGTGATTTGCTCATAACGCCTCATTCCATTGTCCAGTTGGGCCCTGACTTTAGATTTAGATTGCAATTACATTATAACTACAGCACTGGTGAATTCCCTGAAAATTAATGGAATTCAGGAGCAAACTTGAAGAATATCTAAACAGCAGTAACCTTGTAGGATGGGCTGAATGGCCTTCCCCACTTATCTTGTATGACTCTACAGCTGTATATCCAAGGTCATCGTGTAGCAAAGAAATGTTTCTAGAGAAGCTTCAGTGCCTACACTGGAGGTGATAATCTTACTTTGAGTTGATTTTACTTAATAAACCAACTTAACAGAGTTACATATTATTTGTAACACCTGCCCAAGTAGATAATAAGTAGGAAATGATTGTGAACTGCTCAGGAGAAAAATAAAAGTGATAGAAGCTTTGAAACAAAGATGCAAAGTTTGATACAAAGTTTTTCCTCATTTGCTAGAATTTGTTCTCTTTCTAAAAATGACGTGGTACAGAAAGACCAACCAGCATCTGACATGCCAATTGATTTTCTTTTAACTGTATGGCGGCACAGTGGCACAGTGGTTAGCATCGCAGCCTCACAGCTCCAGCAACCCGGGTTCAATTCCGGGTACTGCCTGTGTGGAGTTTGCAAGTTCTCCCTGTGTCTGCGTGGGTTTCCTCCGGGTGCTTCGGTTTCCTCCCACATGCCAAAGACTTTGCAGGTTGATAGGTAAATTGTCCATTAGCAATTGCCCCTAGTATAGGTAGGTGGTAGGGAAATATAGGGATAGGTGGGGATGTGGTAGGAATATGGAATTAGTGTAGGAATAGTATAAATGGGTGGTTGATGGTCGGCACAGACTCGGTGGACCGAAGGGCCTGTTTCAGTGCTGTATCTCTAAAACTAAAAACTAAAACATGACTCATTGTGAAGTTCAACACAGCCTTGTTTACTTTATCACCACACCCAATTCATTCAGCCTTATCTAAACTCACTGTTGCTTCTAAAGTGATTGTGATGTACGCAATGATGCTTACTGATGACTAATTCTAAACTCTTGGAATTGTTCATAAAGACGTTTTCTCAGTAACCCTATTTATTTGAAGTAGTATTGGCAGAGTTTGGCAAAGCTGAACTGAAATTTTAAGGATTCCGGCCGTTGCCTGGAAAGAACTGAGCTGTCAGCAATGTGTGGGCTGAGTTGTGAGATGGGCTCACACTCCATGAGCCTCCAGTAGTCTTGCACCCAAGTCACTACTTCAGAACTGAACTTATTTCACCTTAAGTAGAGGCCTTTTGGTCAATTTTGACCAAATTGTTCTTCTCGAGCAAAGTACAATGTCTCCAAGTCTCAGTCTGCTTGGCATGACTACTAAAGGTGTGCAATGTCTCCAATTGTTACAGCTGCTCTCAGTTGCACCTGGTTACACCACACCTTAATAATATACAGAACTGCAAAGAGTTGTTCCAGCAAATAACAATGTATCACCCTGAAGAACAGTATCGCAACATTCCGAGTTATGCTATCCAACTTAGAACTTGACTGCAAATTGTAAGCGATAAGAATATTTGGCTAATGTCCACAGCTCCTCGATTGCTTGCCAAATACTGTATAGGTCTGTCTAACATCTGATTGATTGGGGTTGGGCGTGAATGTGACTTTCCGCACTGCCATGGTTTCAGTCATTCCAGACATTTTATGCAGACATTGGATAAAATAATTGCATTGTACATTCGTGTAATCTGTGGCTGTTCTTTTCAATCAAATTCCTTTTGAAGCCTGCTTTATGAATGATAGTGTTTGTCCATACTGCTGAGTGATCTTAAAAATGTGGGAAAGCCTGAAGCTGAATGTGAATCATGAATTGTTATGATGTTCATCACTGGACAGATACCCAGAAAGTAACAATCCAAAATTGATGGGTAGAGAAAGACCAGCTGGCCAATACTGCCAGCCCCACACCATAATGGCTGGAGCATCATGACTAAATGTTCATGTTTTAAAACATTCCCAAATCCTGGCACAGCAAACTGTAAGATTCCTGGAGCCTGCACTGTTTTCACAGAATTTTCAAACGCAGGACCTGTAGCAGGTTGAGAACTCAATTGCTGCAGGAGTGGTCTTTAACTGTACTTTAACTGAGTCACAGCATTAGCATCCAGCTTCCAGGATTCCCAACCAATCAGAGAGGGCGGGCAGGATGGCATGTCGAATCTGTCAAAGGAAGGATTTCTAATTAAAGGGGCCCCGGCATGGGTCAGAAAGGCTGAACTGGACATGGATTCCTGAGGCTGCAGCAACCTAGGAATGGAGAGAAGTCCTGGGAAGGCTGCCCCCCAGGTCTCTCTCACTTACCTGGAGGTCCTGCTACAGGATCTGAGGGACTGCAGTAGAGAAAGACCAGTTGGCCAATACTGCCAGCCCCACACCTTCCTCTAGGACAGGAGGAAGAAGCCAGCCTCTCAAACCAAGCAGTCATGCTGGAAGATGCCAAGGAAGTCAGCAGCAAGAGTGTGGTCCCTCCAACCTGGAGACAGTGCACTGAGAGATCCAGGACCTCAGGAGGGCAGGAAAGGTGATTGATGTAACACTTTCAGGTGCCAAGCCCCACACACTGAAACCTGCAGCATTCTCCTGCACAACATTCCTCAGACCAGCACCTTACAGCTGCACGCATTCCTCTGTCTCCAAGCACCTCATATCCCCATGTGGACAACCAACATTCAATAATCACCCTCAGCGTATTACTCTCTCACACCCATGCCTCAGAGTCATCCTCCACAAATATTGTCCTTTCCTTCTCAACACACAAGCCATTCTAACACTCGTAACTCTCTGCTTTCTCTCCTTGCAGAAGAGAGCACACGACTTTGGGGAGAGGCAGAGAACTGATGGGGGGGGTGGGGTGGGTGGTGGCGGGGTGCGGGGTGGAGACCAGAACAGCCACCGTGATTGCCACTGACAATGCATAGTCACCTCATCCACTGGAAAGGAGGTCTTGTTCCAGGAGGCTGCGCATGTCAGCAATGACCTGCCACAAAAGCCTGAACTTCCTGAGACATTGGTGCTCACACATTTTGAGGGAACTGCTCCTTCTCTGTAAACTCTGTGTTGCAGGTTTTGCCTCCTTTGAACTGGATCTCAGTGTCCATCCCTTTACCCTGTGGAGTAGTGTGTGGCTGAGGAGATGACAGCTGGTGCTGCTGCTGCTTTTGTTCCCCATCAGAGGTGCAAGGTAGAGCTGCATGAGTTGTTTCTATGCCGCAGTGAAGGCTGACAACAGGGAAGTGCAGATCAAGGTTAGTGGAGTCCAAGACAGCTGAACTGACATTCAAGAAGTGCTGTGAGTATTGGGCATGGCTGTAGCTCTTCAGTTTCCCTGCTTGAATGCTTCCCAGCTTGTCAGTTTCACTGAAGAAGCACTCGCCATTACGTTCTCGTCCACTTGACCCTGGTGCATTGCTGACAGCTTCGGGAATAGGTGCACTGGCTGTTAAAGCCAGAATGGTCAGATAAAACAGCAGTTAGTAACCTATCTGCAGATGAGAATTATTTACCCAACAGCTCCAAGGGCGGTTCTCTGTTTGCCTACAAACTCATGCGGGTGAAACTTGGAGGTGGGTGGAATGATAGGGGGTGGACTTTTAATAAGCAAGGGGAGGTAGTTTTGGGATTAAATCCCCTAAAAGTGATGTTGGGTCGAGATCCCGGCATCATTCCACCCCCCAATCAATATTGTCAGCTACGTTGGTAGCCCTCTCACCTCTGACTCAGAAGGTTGCAGGTTCAAGTCCTACACCAAACACTTGAGCACAAGTGCACACTTGAGCACTTGATGCTCTAGTTGAGTCCTGAGGGAGGTGATGTCTTTCAGATGAGATGTTAAAACGATGCACTTTCTGCCCTCTCAGTTGGACGTAAAAGATCCATGGGAGAAAAGCAGGGCAGTTATCCCTGCTGTCCTGGCCAGTACTTATCCCTCAACCAACACCACTAAACAGATTATCGCATTGCTGTTTGTGGGACCTTGCTGTGTGCAAATTAGCTGCTGGATTTCCTACAGTACAACACTTCAAAAAAATCCACAGATGCTGCCAGACCTGCTGAGTAGTTCCAGTATTTCCTGTTTTTATTTCAAAAAAGTACTTAATTGGTTGTAAAGTGCTTGGGACAACCTGAGGTGCTATATAAATAGAAGTCTTTCTTGTATTTTTAGCTTAGAAAAACCTAAAACATTGTGAATTTTACCAGCCATCTGGAGATGGGCTGGAAGGTGGGAGGCCTCATAGAATGATGGCGGAAGGCGTCAGGAGGGGCTCCCAATGTCTTCCCGCTGCTACGACATATTCCCAGCAGCGGGAATCTCGGCATTGCAGCTATTTGCTGGGCAACCAATGATGCCAATTAAGTGCCCAATGAAGGGCCACTTACTGCCCCTGACAGCATTTTACTGGCAGCGGGAGGTGCTGCTGTTATGTGGGGAGATGAAAACCCTGGCAGACTCCCAGCAGGTTCCGGGGCCAGCGTCCCTCCTTTATGGCTGCTCCATGGCCCACGGGGGGTCCCCCTCCACCGACGGCAATGGCCGCCCCCACGGCTACGGCACCGCCACCACCCCCGATTACGGAGGCCTGCCTGGCCCTAGAACTGTACATAAACAAGCTTACCTTGTCTTTGATGCACCCTGTCCTTTTTCCTGCAGCCTCAGCAGCAGTCACCTCTATGGGTCTACCTCTTCATTGGCTGCCGCAGGTGAAATGCCGCCGGGGGTTCTTCTGTTGGCCAGTGCGGGGTCGGGTTCTGCTTTCAGTCTTGGAGGTGGGACTACTTACATTTTGACAAAATCCAGCCTGTTTTTCATGGTATATGATAAAGAGCAAGGGTAATAAGGAGGACAGCAACTAGACTGCTGTTTCCTCATTTCCTGCAATTTTCTCATCTTGTGAACAGGGCGATTGTATAGGGAAAATGGCAGGTCATTATTTGCTGCACTGTTCCTGCTGCCAATCTGCCCACTGCACTGCCAGTTTAAGATAATGGTTTGCAAATTAGGGTCCTATGATATGCTTGAAAATGTTATTTTCACTCAGCATAACTTGTGACTGCTGCAGATCGCTCAAAGATTGGTCAGCTTTTAAAATGATATTCATGGGGTCAGGAAGAGCAAAAAAATCTTCCCTCCACATCCAGTGCCTCCCAGGATTTCCTGGTCCGGTCAGCACGCGAACTGTCATTGCTCACTGAGAAGATTGAAATGAACCCTGACTATGAAAGTGGACTTGACACTAAATCGAGTGGGCAGGGGTTTAAAGACGTGGAAGTTCACCCCCTTGTCACTTCACATTTTCAGTTTTAACAAGAATAGTATACTCAGTTCTGGGATTCAAATACACAGTAAAATAAGTCATGAATAATTTAGTGGTGGCAAATAATGCAAATGTTAGGGATACAGAATAATTCGGTGAATCTAGGGATGGAGGATTGCTGCTCTGGTACAGTTCTGCATCTCAGCGTTGCACCTTTCAGGAATATGAATTAAAGGTTAATCTCCCGGCCACTGATATGAGCAACTCAGGCAAAAATCTCTTAGGGCCATTAAAAAAATGTATGTTTCTTTATTTTCTTTGAACATTTCTGTTTATTAGATAGAAAAATATTGGAGATGTGAGTGGGTGGGCAGATTGGAGACAGAAGATATGTAATGGAACCTCCAGGAATACGTCCAGAGTTGGCAACTATGTGCATCTTGTTTGTTTTATGGGCAAAAAGAGGGAGAAGATTAAGATCGAGCACCCTTTGCCTCATGGCGGGCCCCGCAGAAGCTTGGGCCACACCTGCGAAAGTAACCCCTCTGTCGTACACTCTGATGCCCCCTGCTCCTCACCAGGGTCTAGCCAGTTGTCCCTGGTGGGGCCCTCCCTGCCTCAACTTACCTTTTCTGGAGGCCGGCGTCCGTGCTGCATACCACAGCAGCAGTAACGGTTGGCTACAACTGTGGGTGTTTCTGTAAGCAGCTATTCAAGTATATAATCCCTCTGCATGAATCACTGGAGTTGTGTCCTCATAATGGGGCATGATTCTTGTCAGATGAATGCAGAGCAAGTAGGATAAAAGAACACAAGAAATAAGAGCAGAAGTAGGCCATATGGCCCATTGAGCCTGCTCCGCCATTCAATACGATCATGACTGATCTTGGGTTTCAATTCCACTTTCCAATTCCACTCCCCATATCCTTTGATTCCTTGTGAAACCAAATATCTGTCTATCCCAGCCTTAAATGTATTCAATGATGGAGCATCCACAACTCTCTGGGGTAGAGAATTCCAAAGATTTACAACCCTTTGAGTGAAGTAATTTCTCCTCATCTCAGTCCTGAATGATTGACCCCTTATCCTGAGACTGTGTCCCAGTGTTCTAGATTCCCTGACCAGTGGGAACAATCTCTCAACTTCTACCCTATCAAGCCCTTTCAGAATCTTGTATGTCTCAATTAGATCACCTCTCATTCTTCTAAACTCCAGAGAATATAGACCCAATTTACTCAGGATGGCTAAAGTAAACATTAAAGATGTTTTTCAATGCAGTCTATATTTTTTTGCTGCGCCCCAACTGAAGCCAATGAATGGTCTGAGCCATGCAAAATAGCAGCATAGCTTTCAGGCCCAGTGGAGGGGGGCTTGCCTCCCGCTTTCCAGCTGCTGGATGCGGCCACCGCTTCACCGTTAAATTCCAACCATCGTCTCTCAGTTTCTTTCTTCCTGTCATTCTGCTTGTCTTCCACTCTTTCTGTCTTTCTTCTCTGTTCTGAGGCAGCACAACTCTTTAGACTAAAAATCAATTTCAAGAAAACTGAAGTCCTGCTTCAGCCTGCACCCCAAGAAGAATATAGACCACCAAGCATTGTCATCAAGGGAACCGAGCTGAATGCCGTCAAGCAGTTTATTTATTTGGGGAGCATCATCTCGTTTGATGCCACCATAGACAAGGAAGTGGACACTGGGCTTTCAAATGCAAACAGAACATTCGGCAGACTCTATAAACTTCTGTAAACTCCCCACCCTTCTGTATGGCACTGAGTCATGGGTCCTATACTGCCATCATATACGCCTTCTAGAGCGCTGCCATCAGCACTACCTCCGCAGCATCCTCAAGATCCACTACCAGGACCGCATCTCAAACATTGAAGTCCTGGAAACAGCCAACATCACCAGCATCGAGGCCATCCTCCTGCAAAGGCAACTGTGTGGGGCGGGTCACATTGCCCAGATGAACTACAGTCACCTGCCCAAGATCATGTTGTATGGAGAGCTGACCATGGGTAAAAGGAATAGAGGGGCCCCATGCAAACATTTCAAGGACTCCCTGAAGAAGTCCCTCTCTATGTGCCACATCGATCATCGCCAGTGGGAAGCACAGGCCATAGATGGTGATGCCTGGAGATGCTACATCAGGAGGGCTACAGACACCTTTGAGACTGAGCGAAGAACCAGCATGAAAGAGAAAAGGAGGAGAACGATAGTTCCAATTGCCCCCAGCAGCGACTACACCTTCACTTGTATCCGCTTTGGGAGAATCTGCCGGTCATGGATAGGCCTGACTAGCCACCAGTGGGCCTGCAACAGATGACGACAACCTTCCCAAAATCTTTGTCTGTGAAGACATGCCAGAAGGCTCTCTCTATGGGTCTGAGGCACACACTCTTGCTGTCATCTCTGTGATTGGCTATGTCTGAGTTTTTTTCACTATGTCTTTCTTTGTCTCCTCTCCTTGCATATCTCCCACTCTCTGTGTACATCTGTTATGCAGTTTGGCCTTGAAATTACACTTGCAGAGATTAGCATAAGAACACTTCATATGTTTGTATTAACTTCCTTTGTCCATTAATGCTTTGGTTAAATAGTGCACGAAGGAATTTAACATGAACCTGTTAAAAATTCCTACACTAATCTTTGCACAGCATAATTTCAAGACCTTTGTGTCTTTTTCTCTCGCTCTATCTTCCTGCTGTATGTCTGCCAATATGTATTCTTGTCATGTGTTTCTTTCCTGTTCTTCTCTCTGTGCTTTCTTTACCATTTGAATTTTTTTTCTGATCTTCTTTTGCTTCTTTGACTCTCATTCTATATTTTGTTGTAAATCCACTTCCTTATCTTGCTACTAAAATTCATTAATTGTTTAATTTCCGTTCACCTTTGCCTGGAAGGGAGACATGGGTGCATTTGAGAGTAGAGAGGCTGAGTAAACCCTCAGTCTTGCTCAGCCAGGGAACGGATGAATCAGGTTGGGTGGTGCAGAGAGACTGAGGGGTTCCGGACTTGGCTGCATGTGAAAAAAAATAAAACTAGCAACGAATAATATAAACAATTCAAAATTTGAAAGCAACAAGTAAAGCGGAAGTAATGCAGTGGCAGTCGGTGACCTTTTTGATAGTTGACACATATACCGTGCAAGCAGAACCAATCCTATTTTTCACACATAAAAACAGAAAGTGCTGGAAATACTCGGCAGGTCAGGCAGCATCTATGGAGAGAGAAACACAGAGTTAACGTTTCAGGTCTGTGACCTTTTACCAGAACTCTGATGAAATGTCATCGACCTGAAACGTTAACTCTATTTCTCTCTCCATGGGTGCTGCCTGACCTGCTGAGTATATCCAGCAATTTCTGCTTTTATTTCAGATTTCCAGCATCTACAGGTATTTCACTTTTGTACTACTCTTGGCACATGTGCTTATGTCCTATGCCACAGTCCAGGACACAGGTCAGTAATCTTCCTGCCATTTCCCTGTAGTTTTCATTATGAAATATTGGAAAAACAAGAAGCAACTGCACTGGGAGCAACCTGACCTTTGAAAGGGAGAACTGTCATGTGTTGCAAGTCTGAAACACAACCACAACTTCTGCACTGAAAGTGCAAGTGAGGCAGTGCCTCACCTGCCTCACCTTATGAGCCGCCTCTGAAATAATGTTAAAAATAACAGTGTGGTGATAGTAAAAAGTATTGGGAACTACAAATAGAGAGTTAGAAATTATTCTAAAATGAGTGCCTTCTATGTTCTTGTGGAATTAATTGTGCTGTGATTGGTTTGTAGTGACTGTGGTCACCATACTCTGATTAGTGAAATTGGAGTTATTGTAAAATTATGCAATGATATTGAAGGTAAATTTTTCCGACAGTATGCAGCCAATACATATTGGAAAAACATTGGGTGCTGCTTTTGTTTTATTTCCATTAAAATCGTGATTATTTTTGGCACGTAGCGACTCAGTAGCAGCTAGGGACCTCACAAATTTGACACTGCAGTGATGAATTTATAATGACACAATTTTTAATACTATCAAGTCGATAGGCAGATGTTTTTAAAAAAATGCATCTTTGCCTTAGCCAACATGAATCCCATTGTCAATTGAAGGTAAAAACATAAAAACATAAAAACCTTTGCATAGATCACAATGCTCAGCAACATTGTGAAATCATTATCTGAATCGGTCCCCATGGCATCCTTCCTGAAGTTGTATAAAAACATCATAACAGTATTGAGCGATAACCTTCACAGTACTTCTAGAGACTCTCACCTGCAAGTGAAAACACTTATTGTGGGAATTGTGGGAAAAAATCTCTCTAAATGCCATTCGAAAATTATGATAATGTTAGCACTTTAGAGCATGGAAACATACTAAGCAGTATTAACTTTGATCAGATGAGAAGTTATGCAGTTCAGCATAACATTTTTGTTCTTGTACTCTGTGGCCCTATTAATAAAGCCCAGGATACTGTATGCTTTATTAACTGTTCTCTCAACCTGCCCTCCCACCTTCAATGACTTATGCACATATACACCTAGGTCCCTCTGCTCCTGCACCCCCTTTAGAATTGTGCCATTTATTCTATCTTGTCTCATCATGTTCTTCCTAACAAAAGGAATCACCTCACATTTCTCTGCATTGAACTTCATCTGCCACCTGTCTGCCCATTCCGCCAACTTGTCTTTGTCCTTTTAAAGTTCCACACTATCCTCCTCACAGTTCACAATGCTTCCAAGTTTCGTATCATCTGCAAACTTTGAAATTGCGCCCTGTACACCAAGATCTAGGTCATTAATGTATATCAGGAAAAGCAAGGGTCCCAACACTGATCCCTGGGGAACTCCACTACAAACCATCCTCCAGTCTGAAAAACATCCATTAACCACTACTCTTTGTTTCCTGAGAAGGTGGTGGTGAGCTGCCTTCTGAACCGCTGCAGTCCATGTGGTGTAGGTACACCCACAATGCTGTTAGGAAGGGAGCTCCAGGATTTTGACCCAGTGACAGTGAAGGAATGGAGATATAGTTCCAAGTCAGGATGGTATGTGACTTGGATGGGAACTTGTAAGCGGTGGTGTTCCCATGCATCTGCTGCCCTTGTCCTTCTAGGTGGTAGAGGTCGCGGGTTTGGAAGGTGCTGTCAAAGGAGCCTTGGTGCATTGCTGCAGTGGATCTTGTAGATGGTACACACTGCTGCCACTGTACATCAGTGGTGGAGGGCATGAATGTTTGTGGATGGGGTGCCCATCAAGCGGGCTGCTTTGTCCAGGATGATGTTGAGCTTCTTGAGTGTTGTTGGAGCTGCACCCATCCAGGCAAGTGGAGACCATTCCATCACACTGCTGATTTGTGCCTTGTAGATGGTGGACAGGCTTTGGGGAGTCAGGAGGTGAGTTACTCGCTGCAGAATTCCCAGCCTCTGATCTGCTCTTGTAACCTCAGTATTTATCTGGCTGGTCCATTTCAGTTTCTGGTCAATGGTAACCCCCATTCAAGCTTCACGAAAGTGCTAACGTATAAACTGTGTGACTGTATATAATAGAATAAAACAAAGCTATTGAACAGTTCATGTGGCATATTGTGTTTGATGCTGTAAGAAAAATGTGCTTCACTCATTAACTGAAAATCATGGGTGCTGGTAAATATATTGCTGTACCATTTTACTCTCTGGTACTAAATGTGTGCATGTTTGTGCATGTTGGATAGCTACCGTATCTATGTCTTCAGCGGCTTTTATTATTTTATTTCAGCTATAATGCAGCAAATGCATTATCCTTGCAAATGGGTGGGCTGTAACCCTACAAATTACAATAAGGAAAGAAACTAATGATTTGTTTTAATTTTATGCTTGGCACGAACAGCAGAATTTCCATTAACAAGCATTTCAAATGACCCAGCAGAAAGAACAAGTTAATAAGCATGAGAGTGTTAGTGCACAACGTAATGCTTCTCAGTTGATAAGTGAGGAGGCAGTTTTTCTTTTTCCTGCCCATTGTAAAGCTCATATGAAGTTATATGGTCATTGAGGGTAGATGCTCACAGCCAGCCTGGATAAAGCCTGGCTACCCGACCCAAATCCGACGAGACCCGACTACATGTGTCGGGTTCGGGTCAGCTCTATATTCCGAGTCTGGCATTCTGGCTCGGATCGAGTCGGGCTGGGCGGTGCTGCTTCCGGGATCAGGCTTACCCATGATTCCCCACAACTCCATCTGCAGGAATAGCCTGCCGCCGGAACGGATGAACGACATTTGTGTCAGGTCGGGTCGGGCACGAAAAAAAATTAAAGGACTTGGGCCCAGGCCGGGTTCGGGTTGGCTGTGGTCGGGTTGGGCCTAGGTCGGGTTTTAATTTTATACCTGAGGCAGGCTTTAAGCTTGGATACAGGGACTCCAAGGGTTAAAATATGAGGTGAGATTGCACAAGCAGGACTACCCTGGTAGACCCATTCTTTCAGCCTGTTGCTGTCCCACTGAACTGATTTCTTCCTATCTCAAATCTACTTTTTCTCCCCGTGCAATTTCTTCCCACCTACATCTGTAACTCTTCCGATACCCTCTGTCACTTTGACAGTTTCCAATTTCCTGGCGCTAACTGTCTCCTCTTCACTATGGACGTCCAATCTCTCTACACCTCTATCCCCCACCAGGATGGTTTGAGGGCTCTCCGCTTCTTCCCTGAATGGTGGCTCAACCAGTCCCCATCCACCACAACCCTCCTCTGTCTGGCTGAACTTGTTCTTACATTGAACAACTTCTCCTTCAACTGCACTCACTTCCTCCAAATAAAAGGTACTGCTATGGGTACCCACATGGGTCCTAGCTATGTCTGCCTTTTTGTAGGACATGTGGAACATTCCTTGTTCCAGCCCTACTTGGGCCCACTCCCTCAACTTTGTTTCCGGTACATTGCCGTTTCCTGCTTTCACCCTCTACTGGAAAACTTCTTCAACTTTGCTTCCAATTTCCACCCTTCTCTCACCTTTACATGGTCCATCTACAACACTTCCCTTCCTCGACCTCTCTGTCTCCATTTCTGGGAATAGGATATCAATAGATATTCATTATAAGCCACTGACTCCCATAGCTACCTCGACTGCACCTCCTCACACCCTGCCTCCTGTAAGGACTCTATTTCTCCCAGTTTCTCCCTCTCAGTTGCAACTATTCTGATGGTGCAACTTTCCATACCAGCATTTATGAAATGTATTCCTTTATCCTCAACCGAGGATTCTCCCATTTGTGGTTGACAGGGCCCAAAACTATGTCCAACCCATTTCCCACCCTTATGCCCTCATCCATTCCCCTCCCTCTCAGATCCATGGTAGGGTTCCCCTTGTCCTTACCTTCCACCCACCAGTCTCCGTACTCACTGGATCATTCTCCGCCATTTCAGCCAACTCCAGCATGATGCCATTACCAAACACATCTTCCCCTCTCCTCCCCTTTCAGCATTCTGAAGAGATTGTTCCCTCCGTGATACTCTGGTCCACTCCTCAACCCCTACACCCCTTCCTTTCCCAAGGTACCTTTCCATGCAAATGAAGATGTAATACCTGCCCTTTTACTTACTCTCTGCTCACCATCCAAGGCCCCAAACACTCCTTCCAGGTGAAACAGCGATTTATTTGGTACTTCTTTGGTATACTGTATTCGCTCCTCGCAATGCAATTTGCCCTACATTGGGGGGACCAAAAGCAGATTGTGTGACCACTTTGTCGAACACCTCTGTTCAGTCTGCAAGCCTGAGCTTCCAGTCGCCTGTTATTTAATTCTCCACCTCGCTCTCATGTTGACATCTCTGTCCGCGGCCTCCTACAGTGTTCCGATGAAGCTCAGTGCAAGCTCGAGGAACAGCGCCTCATCTTACGATGAGGCATTGTACAGCCTTTTGGACTCAATACTGAGTTAACAATTTCAGACCGTAATATCTGCTCTCATTTTGTTTTCTTTCCCTTTGCAGGTTTTGGTTTTACTCTTGTTTTTCCTTTTTCTTTTGATTTCGGGCAGCAGCTGTTCATCATTCTGCCATTCACACCTCCTCTAGACTTGTCTTTTGTTTCCTTACTTGTCCCATTAACAATCCCTTCGGCCCTGCACCACCGACCCGTTTGTCATTTAATCTCTCCTGTCTTCCACCCTATCACAACCTTTCCCTTTTGTTTCTTTTCCACCCTCCACCATTTGACTTTATAAACCCTATTACATTTCTAACTTTTCCTGGTCCTGATGAAAGGTTATCAACCTGAAATGCCAGTTGTTTCTCTCTCCACAGATATTGCCTGACCTGCTGAGTATTTCCAGCATTTTCTGTTATAATTATGCAAACCAAGATTGTATTCAAAAGAAATTAGAAGATTAAGGGTTGATTTGACTGAGGTTTTCAAGATATTCAGGGGAACTAATAGAGAGAAACTATTTCTGCTGGTTGGGGCGTTGAGGAATTAGGGTCATAGTCTAAAAATTAGAACCAAACCTTGCAGGAATGAAGATAGGAAAGACTTGTACACACAAAAGGTGGTAGAAGTTTGGACCTCTCTTCTACATATGGCTGTTAATACTGGGTCATTGCTGATTTTAAATCAGAGATTGAAAGATCTCTGTTAATCAAAGGTATTGAGGGTTATGGGGCAAAGGTTACAGAGTTAGGTCATAGATCAGCCATGATCGCATTGAATGATGGAACAGACTCAAGGGACTAAATGGCCTCTTCCTCTTCCTATGTTCCTACATGTTGCAATAGGACCAGATTGTTGAATTGGCTTTAACGTATGTACCTCTTTTAATTTTTCCACGATGATATTATGTCATGTGTAATGCTCAGTAAAACGTAACTCTGTAAAACAAACTTCTGTAAATGTATTATTGAAGTGGAGTTTTGTATCAGCTAAGTTTGGATGGGGGTGAGGGGAATGTGTCTCAAAACAATGAAAAAGCATGAAAGAATGAAGACATATCATTAAAACATACATTGCACAATTAAACTGGAGTACTTGGTGATCCTATTTCCAAGGTAATGCTTATGTCATCATGACTTCCTTGAAGCCAGATCAAGAGAAATTCAATGTTTGTTTCTTCTAACTAACAGAATGCCGTCCATGACTGCAAACATCTAAAGTTCTCTGGCGACTAAGTATGCGGTGTAATAGGGAGGGTCCCAGGAGAATCATGGATCCTGGGTCTATTTTTATATTGACCAGGGAGAGCTGCACGTGCTGTTCCGAAGGACTCATCATTTATTAGGGCAAGTCATTGAGCTAAATTGGGTGCCAAGGTATTGTCTGGCTCCAGAATAACACTACTCTTGGCATCGGCATACACAGCATGGCCAAGTTATTCATAACTGCTTTTTATAACAACAGTTCTACACAATTAGCTTGGATCTTAGTTCATTGTTTGACAAGCAAGTGCCAAGTTATGATCTGTCTGTTAAAGCCAAAACCAAACGTTGAACAGAACATATCACTGAACATTTTACCCTTTACCAAGTTGGACAAAAGCCACTGCCAAACTGTGTGACTGTAGTTTGCTGGCAGGTTACTTCTGTTTTCCAACATACAAAGATGCAGTTACTGGACACACGTTTGATTAGCACGTTGAAGCATATAATGAGTAATGGTTTCCTGTACGCAATGCCTTTACCTGGAATCGAACTATAATGTAAAACTGTAGACTTACTGTCGAGTTGCAGGTAATTTATAATAGGTTGCCAAACTTGAGTACTACATTCACTGATGCCAAAAGAAAGAAGAACATGCCCTTTGTTTGTGGCTGTAGCAGCTTTTTCACACTAAGACTAAAAATAGTAAGACAGAAATTCTTTATTGTTCAATGTAACTTGCTTCACAAGTAGGTTGCACAATGCACTGACTTTGTTTTTGTGGCCCAGCTTGAGTTTGGGAACTCTTGACTAATGGGAAGATGTAAATTTTGTATGAAAATCCCAAATGCTAGCCTTTACTGATTCTTTATGGAAGTATTGTAAGTGCATGAATTGCATGTAATCTATTAATCTGATGGGCATGACCTGCAGGCCAAGTGCAGATCAGTATAATTTATAATTCTACAGTTTTTGAAAGCAATGCAGGACAGGATTGTGGAGTTCATGACTGACTAAAAGCAGAACTTTTCCAATATTCACTAAGATACCTTGGCTCTTCACATACCGTATCATAGAATTATAGAGTGGTTATATTATACAGCTCAGAAAGGGGCCATTCAGTCCATCATGTCTATGCCAGCTTTCTGCAAGAGCAACTCTGCTAGTTTCACTCCCCCCGTCCTTTCCTCATAACCCTGCAAATGTTTTCTCTTCAGGTGCTTATCCAATTCCCTTTTGAAACTCACCATTGAATCTATTCCACCACACTCTCAGGCATGCATTCCAGATGCTAACCATTCCCTGTGTAAAAAAGTTTTTTGACAAGTCGTCATTGGTTCTTTTTCCAGTGGGTGTCCTCTGGTTCTTAACATCAGCTAAATTCACTTAGTTCTCAAGTAGTAGTGCTTGAATAAACCAAAGCTGTGTAAGCCGTGTGTAGGTAAGCACTTCACACTAACTATAGTATTCTTTCTCTTTAAGAATCACATAGGTAACCAATCTGAATACATGCCAGAACTGACACTATGAAGTTACAAAGGACAAGGCGTCTTCAAGCAGTAGTGTGCGCATTGTAATCTCTCTTCACATCGGGGTTGCCTTACTTGTGTATTTGTGAAATTAATGTTTCCACTTGGTAGTGAATTGGACTGGACTGACAACAGCAAATGTTCTTTCTGTCACAGAGCAATACAGAATTGATTGTATTTCTTTTAAAAACAAATATATTCCTTCTAGGGCTGAACTTGAAATGTAAAATGCTGGTGGAAAACTGTAAATATTAGGTGCATTTTATGGCTGTAAAGTATGCAGTCTTGTACTGCTGACTGGCTAATGTATGGTGCAGTAGTCTCTTTCCTGCTGTGATCTGGCAGCCCTTCACACTCTCTTAATTTGGGTCAGCTCCAAGAACCTACTGTAATGCCACATTACTATAAACATGACTGGATTCAACTTCAAAGGAAGTTATGAAGAATGCAAAAGATGTGTATTACCAATCAGAAGTCGTAAAACAGGTCTTTCGTCAAACAAAACTTTTTTTGTTGATAGATTGCTTATTTAAAGAACCCTCATGCAAATGTTTAAACTAGGTCTTCTATAATTAGCCACTATTCTACAGCTTCTTTTTGTTCCTAATCCTTTCTGCTAAAACTTTCAGAGTTCATACTTGTCAAAAACTCATCCTTACACTCGTGACTTTCACAACCAGAGTCCCCACTTTCAGCTGGCCAGACACGGCATCTCTCAAAATTGGTCAGAAGCAGAGGTAACGTAGATATTGAAAACTGAATTGGTGAGGCTAGATATTTATTTTCTGTTCTAAAATTGAATTAAAATTTGTTTACATCATGTAAACAAAAGTATAAATCTTGAGTTGGTGCTCCAGGTAAGGCACTCGCCTGCTGCCAAATCAGAGGATCCTACTCTTGTGCACCCCATAGTTACAGAACAGAACTGTTTACTAGAGCAGGATACAGAGAAATGACAGGTTATAGAGCAGTGACTGATTACAAAACAGGTTACAGAGCCGTAACTGGTTACAAAGCAGTGACGAGTTACAGAACAGATTACAGAGCAACGAATGGTTATAGAGCAGTGACTGGTTACAAAACAGATTACAGAGCAGCGACTGGCTATAGAGCAGTGACTGCCTGTAGAGCAGTGACTGGTTACAGAGCAGTGACTGATTACGGAGCAGTGGCAGGTCACAGAGGACTGACTTGTTACGGAGCAGATTACAGAACAGTGACTGGTTACAGTACGCATGGCAGATACCTGGATGCAGATTACCCACCCATACTATGAGGAGTCAGAGCCTTAGCAATGACCTTGCTTGTCATGTGGAGGTGAGGCTGCATCACATTCACATGACATCCTCTTATCACTCATTGCCCACAACTCGGTTTCTGCTCTTGCAATAAATCTTTCAGGTATGGTTTTTCTACTTTGAATCATGATAAACAGTAAACATTTTCATAAAACTCTACTTTCAAATGTTACATCTCAATATTCTCAATACGTCAAAGAACAATACAGCACAGAAGTAGGTCATTTGGCCCATCCTGCCTGTGCTGGCTCTTTGAAAGAACTATCTAATTTGTTCCACTCCCCTGCTCTTTCCCCTTAGCCCTGCAAAGTTTTCCTGTTCAAGCATTAATCTAATTCCCTTATGAAAATTATTATTGAATCTGTTTCTACCATATGTTCAGACTGTGCATTCCAGATCCTAACAAAAATACCAAAGTAAAAAAAAAGTAATGCTAATTTTGTGAGGTCCACTGGTCAGGTGTCACATGCAGGACATGACACATCAAATAATCATGATTGTTCAATACTCTCTGGCTATGTGTGATGGCGTCACGCCAAATTTACCCTGCAGTACCCAATTAGAAGGCAGGCAATCCTTCATCTTGCACTCATGCACTCCAAACACAAATGGTAAAAGTCTAGTATAACTAAAAGGTATACAACAAAGGGAGAGACACAATCGACTGTTTGGGATACTTTCAGAAACCAATCAAGCTCATTTCTACAGTTTAGGGGGTCACTTGGGCCACTCCTGTTGACCATACAGAATATTGCTCCTTATCCAAATACATTTTGTGCACTAAAAGTTTGAATCAGCCAATAATTTCAATTAATCAGCATAAATAACATAGTTAATTGGGAATGTTGTGCAAAAAATGGGAATATCAGGTACTTTGAATGAAGCAACTTGGAATTAAGAGACTGTTTGAGCTTGCAGATCTGACTATATATCTTGTTCTTGATTTATTGAATGTAACAATATTTTTGAGAGCTGCAAAGGGAAGTAGGGACTTACAGGATTAAATGTTGGGTCAGTATTGAATTAGTGTGGGCGGCACAGTGGCGCAGTGGTTAGCACCGCAGCCTCACAGCTCCAGGGACCGGGTTCGATTCTGGGTACTGCCTGTGCAGAGTTTGCAAGTTCTCCCTTGACCATGTGGGTTTTCGCCGGGTGCTCTGGTTTCCTCCCACAGCCAAAGACTTGCAGGTGATAGGTAAATTGGATTTTGTAAATTGTCCCTAGTGTAGGTAGGTGGTAGGGAATATGGGATTACTGTAGGGTTAGTATAAATGGGTGGTTGTTGGTCGGCACAGACTCGGTGGGCCGAAAGGCCTGTTTCAGTGCTGTATCTCTAAATAAATAAATTATGTGTTCACCTTGTGTAAATAGATGCAGTTTACAGGGAACTTCTGGATTTCCAGGAACCTATGGCTGTAGCACAGATAATAAAGTTAATGATTTCTATGTTACTTTACCTTTGCCTGGTCTATGTACTTGAGGAATAAGAGATAATCAGCAGATTTATAGCATGCTGGGGCTTTGCTCACATTTACTTGTAGTGAGAGCTCTTTACTTTAATAACTTTGGAAAATTTGGCCCTTTGTATACAGTCATCTTCCCTCCTTGGGCTTATTTAAAATATTTGGGACTATGATAGCAAAGTAATGTTAAATTTGGGTGCCATTGATATTGTGGTTATTTAAAAAACCTTTCAGACACATCAAAGCCACAATGCACACCATTCCATGCAGTGGTGTTGCTGGTACAACTGACTTAGATCAGAAAAAACCTTGCAGTTATATGGAAGCTTGCCTGTGTGAGGACATACCAAAGTTCTTAACAGTAGGATTTTTTGTTCATAAATTATATTATTTTCCTCCCTCACAATTGAGTTTACCACACATTGTAACTTTCATTGTTTGAAAACCCCTATTCCACCATTGAACCAAAGCACAAGACTGTGTAAAGCAGACCATCTCTTATATCTGGTACTGCTTGGATTATATTTGAATTCTGTAAACCAAGTATGAACTTGCATGGTGGAGGAGGTGATAATTAGAGAGCTGGGCAGACAGTCTGAATGATGCAGAGATGCCACAGCAAAACTGGAGAATTTCTTTTCCCATCATATTTAGCTGATTCCAAGATGGCAGCCTTGAGAGTTCCAGAATCTAAAATGGCAGGTCGTATGGAGTACTTGGATGATGGCTAAACAAGTATATGGGATATGTTGATCAGACTGCATTTCTATGCATTTTAGTTCAACTTTGTAACAATTTAATTATTGCTGTGCTTTTCTTATTTTTGACATATGGTTGTATTGAAGAAGGCCAGCAAGAATAGTAGAGCGTCGAACTGCATATTGTACAAAAAAAGTCAGTTTGTAATGAAAAAGCAATGGTCTGAAGTCGATGTAAGTTTAAAAGAGCACGATACATGTGTAAACAGAAAATAGGTGTCTCCCACACCAATAATAAACATTTGCTGGAAAATGACATATAGCTGCAGGAGAAGTTGTTTTAGGTTTTCCGTGGAGTGAAAAAAAAGAAAAAAAAAAAAGAAAAAAAAAAAAGAATGTATGTGCAGGAAAATGCAGGCTCTTTCCACAGGTTTTGTGAAAATAGAGACTGGCGACACCTGGTTGGAGTACAAAATGTTGTTAAATGAGAGTCTGCTTGTAAAATAAAAAGCCAGCAAACAGCAGAGCACAAGAGGAACAATAGCCTTACGTCTACGTATTTTTGAAAATACTGAATTAATAAATTGAGGTATATGCATTTTGTATTTACTGGTAATAAATTTGTTGTTGAAAAAATGCACCAGGGTTCGGATAAAAATTACTAATGAATATATGATCTGTTTTAATTTTTATCTTCAGATAACTTATTGTGTTCCCTCATAAAATGATCACTGCAGTTCAAACAGGAAAAGAAAAGGTGGAATTAAAGCAGAAAATGTTGGAAATATATAGCAGATCCATCAGCATCTACAAAGAGAAAATATGTTAGTTTGCCATTTCTCTTTTCAGCCACTGGTGGACTGTGTGTATTTCCTGTTTCTTTATTTTAGGCTTTTTCTCTCTGTCTCCAGAAGAGAAGGTAGGCCTTTTCTGATCCCTTCAGGATTTGGCAGAAATGCTGTTTTTACAGTTTAACGGGAATATTCTTTTAAGCTATGTTTAATATCCTGTACAAAAAGGTTAGCTGCTGTGAAATGCATCTAACTTTACTATACAATTCATTTCTTTCATTATATACGTGGGCTTTTGAAGGTTCTGTTGTGTACACTCAATTTTTGTTTTGCTACAGGTTAGATCGAATGTGTGTGCTGTTTGTTTAAACACACATGTTGCTCATTTATTATCTGCTAGAAATGATTTTTAATGGGTCTGTGTTATAAGTGTATACCTTTTTTGGTTCATTTGTCTACAAATGCTTGATTCAGTGCTCTAACTAGTAACACAGTGGGTGGCACAGTGGCGCAGTGGTTAGCACCGCAGCCTCACAGCTCCAGGGACCCGCGTTCAATTCTGGGTACTGCCTGTGCGGAGTTTGCAAGTTCTCCCTGTGACCGCGTGGGTTTCCGCCGGGTGCTCCGGTTTCCTCCCACAGCCAAAGACTTGCAGGTTGATAGGTAAATTGGCCATTGTAAATTGCTCCTAGTGTAGGTAAGTGGTAGGGAATATGGGATTACTGTAGGGTTAGTATAAATGGGTGGTTGTTGGTCGGCACAGACTCGGTGGGCCGAAGGGCCTGTTTCAGTGCTGTATCTCTAAATAAATAAACACATCTTCGTATTGTTGTACATGATGTCATTATGATCAACATGAAACATTACTCCTCTTTTCAACCCCCCCCCTTTAGGTCCTCTGTCCTCTTCCAGCTGTTTTTAGAGACACTTGCTGCAATGTTTGTTGTCAAAACCATCGCAAGGCATTCTACTTAATTTATTTTATAAAGTTAAACACTGAGTTGTTGTGTTCCCTTCGATCCTTCAAACACAAATTCATGAATCACTCAGGTTGGACTGGTAAACTAAACGGTGAGTTCTTTATTCGAAGGTTACAATATACACATTAATGGAGAGCTCTTACGAGTACATCTTACTTGGTCAACTAACACATTCCAACAATTGTGTCGTGTGATAGATGACATCATATCCTGTCTGATGATGTGTACAGAGTATGGGCATACCCACTTAAAGACATATAACAACACTGCCTGAACGGAAACAAATCAGATTTGAAAGACAATATGTCATCAAACACCAGAAACTTGCATTTTGTGTGTCCCGTGGAACTTTTTCATTAATTCCATGTTTATGATTTTCCAGTTTGAATGGGAAATTTATTCAAATCCCCATGGAATGTGTTTTGGTATTTAGAAAACAATCAAAAAATTGTAAAACCTTCAAATCCCATCATAGGAAAAGAAGAGTGCTGATAAACCTTCATTCCTCAATTACTTTTTCAACAAAAATGTGTGGTGAGGCTGGCAAGATAAGGAATTGACTGTGTTGGGAATGGAATATTTTCAGTCTTTTTGTGTATTCGAGTAAAAATATTCAGGTCTCTGCAAAACAATTACAGTGATACCCTTTAACCTTGAATGCCAACCAAAGAAAAGCACCTCGTTGATGCAATGGCACAACATTAGTGTGCATGTTTTAGGCAGGCGTTCCATGCCTTTTGCACTCAACCTTCCGCGCTTTGCTCAGCTGTATATGTTCGGGTGTTCAGGACAGTGCATGGAGTACGTTGTGATGGGAATGGAAGCTTTAAAAAGAAAAGAACAATCAAAGGGCAGAGTCAGAATAGGAGGGTGAAAATTCTGAGAGCCTTAGAAAAGGTTCAGAAGTGATTGCAACCCATAAGCCACAAGTACCACAGTTGAGGGGAAAGTGGGGAGTTAATAAGTGAAAGATGAAAGGAAAACCAAAATGCGAGTATGCAGGTTAGTGGTGGAGCACCTGTTTGATGCCTTCTGCAGTGGGGCGAGTGCTGTATCAGGTGCTTGTAAGGAGGGTGATCCTCTAAACTGGCAAGTTTCAGCTGACTGTTACTCTCACTGGCTGTTCTAAGCCTTGTGCTACTGGTTAACTGCAAGTGTCCTCATGTACAATCTGACAATCTCACATCTGCAGTTCCTGCTTCTCTCCTAAGCATCTCAGATGGGAAGATTCCCAAAAGAAACCCACATGAGCCATATATGAAGCTGGTGACAAAATTAAAATTGAACAGTCCGACACAAAAGCTCCAGAGAATTAAAGTGCTAGCAGAAAAAAACACATGCGCAAAAAAATGACAGAATTGTGGCTGGTTTCTGAATAACGCTGACATTGATCTTATGTTAACTATTTCATAAGTGTCTCAGGGAAACAATGTCCTGCAAGCCTGAACACCAGGAAAGTGTGTGCAAGATGTCCCTGCTCCATTTAAATAAACAGCACACTTGTTTGAAGTGAGTTCTTCCTACATCAGTTGTCCCCATGGTTCTGGAAACTACACAGGTGGGGAGAGTTTCAGTGGGACAGACTGCTAGCTCATTTTACACCACTGAGTCTCCACAATGGACAGTCAGCAATGGTAAACCCAGGCTACGTACTCAGAGATGGATGCTTTGGGGGAGTTTGCAGTTGAACTGGTAGAAGTTGAATAATTTAATGTCAAGCCCGAAATTAAATTTTAAACATGGAATGAATGAAAGCACAAGCTTATTGAAAGGTTTGCAATTGAGTAAAATCTTTTTGTAACCTAACTTATTAGAGTGATTCTGAGCTGCCTGAGGTGTTCTCCTTAAATACTATTGGCGCCTTACAGAACCCATGTCAACATTCTGAAATTTTGCTCTGGGACAGTTAAAGAAAGCTTGAGAAAATAGTCTTTTTTTATTGTTTGGTTTGAGGGAAGAGCTGGTCCGAGACTGATCATGCTCACAAATAGCAGTCCCAACAGCTTGGCATCTTTGGGTTGAGTTCCAGCAAGGCCCTAACTCACAAATCAACCATATTCCAACCATATATTTTTTGTACAATCTTCTCAAGTGTATGTTTAACTAAAATTATATATTTTAATAAGTGTAGCCTTGGAAACCATAATGATAATGCCTCGTATGCAGCATTTACAAACTTGAGACCATTATTTAGGAACATAGCGACATGAATAGGGTATTTAGCCCCTTGAGCCTGTTCATTCATTCAATGAGATCACAGCTGATCTGTGATCTGATTCCATATACCCATCTTTGCCCCCTTTCCCTTAACATCTTTAGTGAACAGAATTTTTTCAATCTCAGATTTAAAATTAACACTTGACCCTGCATCAACTGCTGTTTGCAGAAGAGAGTTCCAAACTTCTACCATCCTTTGCGCATAGAAATGTTTCCCAACTTTACTCCTGAAAAGCTTGGCTCCAATTTTTAGGCCACGTCCCAGAGTCTTAAATTCTCTAACCAGTGGAAATAGCTTCCCTCTATCTACCCCTTAATCCCTTGAAAACTTCAATCAAATCACCCTTAATCTTCTAAATTCCAGGGAATACAAGCCTAGTTTGCGTAACCTCTACTCATAATTTAACCCTTGGAGTCCAGGTATCATTCTGGAAAACCTACATTTTCGTCCTCCAAAGTCAGTATATGCTTCCTGAGGTGTGATGCCCAGAACTGAACACAATACTCCTGGAGTGGTCTAACCAGGGCTTGATATATCTGCAGCCTGACTTTTAACCCCTTGAACTCTAGATATAAAGGTCAGCATTCCATTAATCTTTCAATTACTTTGTATCTGGCATAATATTTTAATCTATTTTTAAAAATTCTTTCATGGGATGTGGGTATCACTGGCAAGGTCAGCATTTGTTGCCCATCCCTAATTGCTCCTGGCAACTGAATGGCTTGGTAGGCTATATCAGAGGGCAGTTAAGAGTCAACCACATTGCTGTGGGTGTGGAGTCACATGTAGGCCAGACCAGTTAAGGATGGCAGATTCCCTCCCCTAAAGGACATTATGTTCATTGCCCCCCCCACCCCAAGTCTTTTAGCTTTTCAGCATTTGAAGAGTACTGGGATCTGT
Source organism: Heterodontus francisci (assembly GCF_036365525.1). Lineage (NCBI taxonomy): Eukaryota > Metazoa > Chordata > Chondrichthyes > Heterodontiformes > Heterodontidae > Heterodontus > Heterodontus francisci. The sequence continues at coordinate 201,371,573 of NC_090374.1, read as the reverse complement.
CCTTCTTAAACCCAAAGTGGATGACTTCACACTTGCCAAGATCAAAATCCATTTGCCACAATTTTGCCCATTCATTTAATCTATTAATATCTCTTTGTAATTTTGTGCTTCCGTCTACAATGCTGCCGATACTTGTGTCATTGGCAAACTTTGATATGTAGCTTTCTATCCCACATCAAATTTGTTAATGACAGGGAATAGTTGAAGCCCCAACATTGATTCCTGTGGGATGCCACGAATCACATCCTACCAATTAGACTACCTGCCTATTATTTCTACTCTTTGTCTCCTGCTGTTCAGCCAGTCCCCTAACCAGGTCAATAATTTATCCTCAATTCCATGAGCTTCAACTTTTGCTGACACATAAGGGGCTTTATTGAATATCTTCTGGAAGTCCATATAAATAACCTCCATCAACATTCCCTAGTTCACTGCTTCAAAACATTCAAGCAGGTTTGTCAGGTATGACCTACCCTCTATAACTCCATGCTGCCTCCTTCTGATCAGCTGAAGTTTTCAAGGTGTTTTCTATCCTTAAGTATAGACTCGAGTAAATTTTCGACAACAGATGTTAGACTAACCGGTCTATAATTCGCTGGTTTCCCTCTCTCACCTTTCTTAAATAGTGGAATGACATGTATAATTTTCTAATCTAAAGGAACAGTTCCCAAATTGAGAGAACTTTGGAAGATTTTATCTCGGGCATCTGCAATGTTCTCACCTACTTCCTTTAAAACCCTCGGATGAAATGATCTGGTCACAGGAATTTGTCATTCTTTAGTGCCATTATTTTCTTCACTACATTAAATTTGTTGAGTCCCTGCCCCTGATTCAATATTAGTTTCCTTGGGATGTCCAGCATGCTGACCTCTTCCTCCACTGTAAATACTGATGCAATGTAATTACTTAAATGTCTTATTTTCATTTATAACATCAGTATTGTCAGTTTTTAAGGGGCCCATTTTGCTCTTAATCACTCTTTTCCCCCAAATACAATGGTAAATGTTTTTGTGTTGATTTTGATATGCTTTGCAAGTTTCTTTTCATACACTCTTTTTGTAGCTCTTACTAGCCATTTTGTCACCCTTTGATATTCTCTGTCTCGCTCCTATTCACCAGGATTTTTTTTATATTCTAGTATGCTTTCTCCTTTAGTTTTATTTTGTCCCTTACCTCTTTAGTCATCCATCATTTTTTTTTTGGCAAATGGAGCTCTTGCCTCTTAGGGATGTAAACTGGTTCTATAATGTATTAAGCTATTTTTGAACTCCTCCCACTGATCTTCTGTTGTTTTACCCATTGACACATTTACCCAGTTAACTACGAACTATGAGTCTCTGTCTCAACCTGTTGAAGTCAGTCATACCGAAGTCCGGAGTCTTAATAGCTGTTGTGTGTCTCTCGGTTTCAAACACAGCATTGAACACAATCCGATTATGATCACTATTAGCTTAATTAAATCTGTCTAATTGCTCATTATTAAATCTAATATGGCATGCCCCCTCACTGGTTCTAGGACATATTGTTTCAGAAAACTATCCTCAGACACTCATTCATCACCTCTGTGACATGAGCTTGTCTGCTTATCCCAATGTACATGGAAGCTAAAATCCCACATTAAAACCACTCTGCCTTTACTACATGTTTGTCTAACCTCTGCATTAATACAGTCTGCAACTTCACAGCTGCTACCGGGGACCAATGCACAACTCCCATACAGTCTTAAATCCTTTTCTGTTTCTTAATCCTACCCATTAAGTCTCCATTGCCTGCTTATCTGCCGTTTTATCATCTGTTATCATAGAAGTAATTTCGTCTTTAACTACTTAAGACTACTGCTCCCCCTCTGCCAGATTCCCTATCATTCCGGTAGACCTTATAAACTGGTATATAGCACAGATGAGGGAGTGTGGCTCAAATAAGTGTTTGTTATAAAAAAATATGGATTATAAGGGACAAAGTGAATGAAATGCAGGTGCAAATGCAGACACAAATTCAATCTGCGCCTGCAGTCCATTGACTTTGTTCCTTATAATCCATATATTTTCCATATATTCATCTGTGCTTCCAACATTACCTTTTCACAGGATGATTATGATACTTTTGACAGTTCATTCCTGGTTTAAAATTTCGAAAAAGGAAAATTAATTATTCTGTCATACCAGGTCAGCAACAACATTGTAAACTTCTGCTTTTTGTTTGTCTTCTGTTTCTCCTCTTCCCCCCTTCCTGCCCTCGCTCCCTGTTTCTTACACTTGGAAGCTGCTGCTGAGAGTTTCTTTTGTTCTTTTGGGCCTCCTTATCTCGAGAGACAATGGATACGCGCCTGGAGGTGGTCAGTGGTGTTTTAGTCGCTGTGAGGCAACTATGGAGTGACCTCTCCATGGCGCATGCCTGGGCAAATTTATGGAGGTTGAGAGTTGCCCAGTCGTCAAAACCCCCCTCTCGGCCTTTCTGGTGGGGTCCAAAGGAGTGCAGGACACGACGTTTGGCACCAGTATGGCTGCAGGAACTGCCGGAAACATGCCAAAGGTGACACATGACCGCCTACGGGGTTCCGCTCCGGATTTTCTGTTAGGGTTTACTCCCTTAGCCTTGGTCTCTCCCGAGACGCCCACAAGGCAGTGGGGTTGTTGGGGCCCCTACACAGGTGTAGGATGGTGCCGGTGGGAGGAGGGGATGCAAGGGGGAGGGGTAGGGGGAGGGGTAGAGGGAGGGGGTGGGGGGGGGGGTGCAGGGGAAGGGGGTGCGGGGTGAAGATGGTGCGAGGGGGGGGTGGGCTGGGACGGGGTTGTGAGGGGGTGAGCTGAGAGGGTGGAGCGGGGAAGTGGGGGGGGTGGAAGGGGGGTAAAGGGGGGGGAGGGGGGGTGGAATCTGGTGCAGGTAATAAGCCATTTCCTCAGTGCCCACCATCGACGTCCGGAAAGCTCATCCACGTCCTTCGGGAGGCGCCGCAACTTCAAAGCGCCCGCGGGAGATGGCTCGGAGAGCATCTGCAGCGCACTGTCGGCAATGCTGCATGCCTTTATTTAAACCACTGCAGAAAAAAAACCCTTAGCAAATGCTGAGAGTTAGGAGAAGATATACATGTCAGGATTAGAAGGGGATGCCAGTTTGTCTACCCTCCTGCTAGGACAAAAGAAGTCTTCATATCAACAACAACAAGAGCATTATAAAACAATGTATGACACTGAGCCATGAAAGGAGATATTAGGATAGATGACCAAAATCTTGGTCAAAGAGGTAGGCCTGAAAGAATGTCTTAAAGGGGGAAAGTGAGGTGGAAAGATGGAGAGGTGTAGGGAGGGAATTCCAGAGCTTAGGGCCTAGGCAACTGAAGGTACAGCCACCAACGATGAAGCGATTAAAATGGGGCATGCTCAAGAGACCAGAATTAGAGGAGCACAGATACCTTGGAGGGTTGTAGGGCTGGAGGAGATAACAGAGATATGGAGGGGTGAGGTCATGGAGGGATTTGAAAACCAGGATGAGAATCAAGGCATTGCTTGCCCGGGAGCCATTGTAGGTCTGTGAGCACAGCGGTGATAGGTGAACGGGACTTGGTGTGAGTTAAGACATGGGCAGCGGGGTCTTGGATGACCTCAAGTTTACGGAGAGTAGAATGTGGGGGATCAGACATGTGTAAGTTGGAGTCGTCAAGTCTGGAGGTAACAAAGGCATGAAGAAGCGTTTCAGCAGCAGATGAGCCAAGACAGAGCAAAGTCAGGCGATATTACGAAGGTGAAATTAGGCATTCTTATGATGGCATGGTTATGTGGCTGGAAGTTCATGTCAGGGTTAAATATGACACAAAAGTTGCAAACAAGCTGGTTTCATTGCAGACTGTTGCCAGGGAAAGGGATGGCGTTGGTAGTTAGGGAGAGGCAGAGGACATGGCTGAAGTTTTAAATGAGTACTATGCATCTGTCTTCACAAAGGAAGGATGATGTGAAGGTTACATTAAAAGAGAGAGAAGTTATGGGTAGAATAGGAAAAGATAGAGAAGATGTACTAAAAAGATTACCATTGCTTTAAGTTGGTAAGTCATATGGTTCAGGTGGAATGTCTCCTAGGTAGCTGAAAGATGCAGAGGTAGAAACTGCAGAAGCATTGGTCACAAACTTTCAATCATCATTGGATACAGGAGAAGTGCTGAAGGTCTGAGGGGTTGCTTATGTTATATCTTATTCAAGAAAGGGGAGAGAGATAAACCAAGAAACTACAGGCAAGCCAACATAACATCAGAGATGGGGAAGTTATTGGAACCCATTATAAAGGACAAAATAAACTTTCATTTAGAAAGGCATGGCTTAGAGCCAGCATTGATTTGTTCCAGGCAAATTGTTTCTGATTCACTTGGTTTAATTCCTTGATGAGGTAACAGAGAAGGTAGTGCAGTCAATGTATAGATGGACTTTTGGAAGGCATTCAACTAAGTTCCACACAAGAGACTTATTGAGAATGTGGAAGCCATGGACTTAAGGGGAAGATTGTGGTATGAGTACAAAATTGGCTCAGTGACAGGAAGCAAAGAGTGGTAGGGGATGGATGTTTTTCAGACGGGAAGTGGTTTGCAGTGTTCACCATAGATCAGTTTTGCGTCCATAACTCTCTTCAATTTTGATAAACAACCTAGGTTCAGGTGTAGGGAGCGGAATTATAAAGTTTGAAGCTGATAAAACACTTGGCAAAGCAGTAGATAGTGATCAGGATAGCTATAGGCTTCAAGATGACATAGACAGGATGATGAAATGGGCAGAAGCATGTTAGATGGAATTCAAGTGTGAAGTGATGCACTTTGTGAGCAATATGGAAATGCAATATACTATAATGGCATGATTTTGATAAGTATAGATGAGCAGACAGACTTGGGGCTGCATTTTCAGGGCCCGCCAAAGGTGGGAATGGAGGCCAGAAAACACCGAAGCCAGGTGACGTGCCAGTTGCGGGACACCGTTCCCGGTTGCAGACATTTTGGAGAAGACGAGGTCGGGGACACGGACGGCCTCCCACCCCCATGAGACGGGCAGGCAATTCGGCTTATGAAGAGCCTCCTTGTTAAAGATAAGTTTAAAAGGATGACTGGGATTTGCAGTCAGCCTCCAGTTTCCTGACAGGATGTGGCTGGCTGGTGTGCCAGCGCTTCAGGCAGACCTACAGGCATCACCCGCCCGTCCCCCGCCCCCCTCCTCACACCCCTGCCTGCCTGGTAGGGATACAGCCAAAGCCCATCCTGTAGAATGATTCTCTCCCCCTCCCCCCACCCCAGAGGTTTCCTGGCTGCTTTTTCTTTTTTTATTGAAGTTTTTTATAAAGTGGCTGAGCGGGCACCATCTTGGTGAGGTGCCCTCCCAGTTACTCACCTTGTACTGCAGCCAGGTGCATCTCTGAAGCTGGAAGGCCTCTGATTGGCCCTCCAGCTTCGAGAGCCTGCCTGCCACCCTTAATTGGACAGGAAACCCATCTCCTTGCCAATTAAGGGCTTACCCAAGCAAAAATCTTAACATTAATCAGGTTCTCCCCCAAAGGCAGTTTTCTGACCCGAAAACAAACCTGGCTCTGATTTCCTGCCTCCATGGTGAAAATTCAGCCTTTGGTGTCCATAAACACAAATCCTTAAAGTGGCAGGGCACGATGATAAGGTGGTTAAAATAGAATATGGATTATTTGGTTTTTATAAATATAGGAATAGAATATAAAAACAAAGAGATCTTGCTTGAACTTTATAAACGACTGGTTAGACCTTAGCTGGAGTATTGTGAATAATTCTTGGCACCACACTTCACAAAAGATGTAAAGGCCTTAGAAATGTTACAAAGGAGGATGATGCCAGGCTTGGGGGGGCTTCAGTTAAGAGGTGAGAGTGGAAGAGTTGGTAATGTTCTCCTTGGGATAGAGAAGGTTAAGAGGTGACCTAATCGAGATTTTCAAGGTGATGAGCAGTTTTGGTAGAGTCGATTGAGAAAAAAAAAATCCTTCTGGTGAGTGGGTCAATAAATCATGAATGGCTATAATCCATCCTCTTTTCCACTAAAGCTTTTTAATATCACAATTTTATACCAGATGGCTCTTCCAAAGGAAAGGTTGTCCTGTATTATATGGTATGATTAGATATCCCATACTGGCATAGGGTATAGATTTAAAATCATTGGCAAAAGATCTAGAGGGGCGAAGAGGAGAAATGTTTTCACTCAGAGAGTTGTCAGGATCTCGAACACTCTACCTGAAAAGATGGTGGTAGCTGATTTCATAAATAGTTTTAAAATGGAGTTTGAGAATGGGGAACCCACAGGGTTAGGGTCAAAAAGCAGAAATGTGGGACTCAGCATGACTGCACTTTCAAAGGGCTAACATGGGCACAGTGGGCCAAATGACCTTTTTCTGAGCTGTAAGTTTCAGTGTTTCTATGATCCATTGTAAGCTGATTTTTATCTGAAAAGAATGGAAGTTTAACCAATGTTTGAGGAGTAAGTAATGTCTGTCAGTGTTTGTTTTACTCACAGTGCCCGCATTTTGAGCATTTGCATTAATGTCTAATGTGGGAACTTCTGCTTAGTCACAAAGCTAATTTTTCTGTTGAGCAATGACTAGAGTTTCTTCAGGGCTGTAGCAGTTCACAACTTACTACTCCAAAGAGAGATGAAAGCTCCCTCAGGCGACTCAGGGAGTGTATTAATTCTAGTAGATGTGCAATACTCAGTAGGTAACTAAGGAATGTTTAATTATATTCCACTCCTGGGAGCAAGCTCCTTAACTCAAGCATGACTTCATCACCTTTGAGATTTTCAGTATATTCTATTCATAGGAATAAATCACTCGATCCATTGATTCTATTCTATTGATTTTAACCAGATCACAAATGTATCTAGCAATATTTAAAGCACATAATTTATTTTAGTGAGATGGGCTGATGCCAAATTTCACTCAAAAATCTAGTCATTACATGTGCACCCATCCCCTCCAGCCTGGACATTAGATTTCACATGCAGCAACACCATTATTGGTACAGTATGAGCACGTGTCTTTGGGGTTATATTACAGTCCCTTTTCTTTTCTGCTTGCTGGCCCTATCAATGGAAAAGTGATATGATCCCCTGTAAGTTGGCTGCTAATCTTGTTGCTCAAGTCCATATACCGTAGCTCCCACAAAGCTTGGACCTCTGCATCTGAAAGTTGCTTCTTGTGATGTTTCCTCATCATTAACTCAGATGTCGAGAGCAATACTGAGAACTGTACTTCCTTATTTGCTTTATTCATTTTGTTTCCCATTGTTTTGTTATTTCTCCTCATTTAGGTCATACACAATTTTCTGTCCATGAGGGTGGGCAGACCAGATACACAGCAGTGGCTATGTCACTGACTGCTGGGAGATATGTGGCAGTGACTGAGGGTTATGTATTTTATGATTTTTTTTTTCATCCCTTCATATGTCTTCACTTGACAATTCCCATCGGTGGCCCAGCCGTGATATGGAACTCACCATTTGGGAAAAGCACAAGTCCCTTTGTGTGAGCTGTTTCTTTGAAGTACATGTGAAGTACAGTGTAAAACTAATCGAACCTGCAGGTTTGCTACCACTTGTGTACAGATAGCTCAGAAAGAAAACTTGACAATTAACGCTCATTAGCATGAAGTACAAATGTCTACATTGGACACTGTGTCTGATTGCAAGTCCTGGGAATGTGAAACAAGGGCTACTGTGTACAGACAAGCATGCTTCTTTGTATATGGTAATCTGCCTTTCCTCCTTTCTTTTGAAAGATGAGTGCAACTAAAAAACAGCGAGTCAATTATGTGCGGCTTAAAAGCATCAAAATGCATTCGGTGTAATGTTTGAATAGGTTTTATTTGGGGTGGGTTCATCAGTTTTCTGATGAGGTTTTTCACAAAAGGGAAGATTCGTTTCAAACCTTCTCCTCCCATCTCTTCCGCACCTAGCCAAAACATTTATGAAATTAAATAAAGAAGGAATACGAAATCTTCCAAACTTTAATTATTTGGTTTTGCAACAGCTTTAAAATAAATCACTGCTAGTTTCTACTTCCCTCCACTGAAAGTGAACAAGCCCTGTGCATGTTCTCCTGTTGGCATTGAAGAACATCAAATAGCAACTGTTACCTGTTTGTTAAATTTGAAAGTCGCCATTTTCAATAAAAATCGTGTGTAGCAAAGCTTGGCCTTGGGTAAAGAGCTACCCACAATTTCTGTTAACATTACATAAAAATGTGTTTTTATCCGATTTAGGTCCATTTGTTTGGGAACAAACAAAAGATTTATTTGCTAAACACTTTTTCATGACAATAAGACCCTTTCAGTAATAATGCACTTCCCCAGCATTTGATAACAGGCATTTAGATTTGAAGGACAGCACTTGGTACACATCCTTCCTTTAACCTGCTCTTCTGCACTCCCTGTAATAATAACCATAACAATAATTCCTTATAAAGCACCTTTACTGTCGCAAAACATTCCAAAGCACTTTACAAAGAGGAGCAGGACACTGAGCAGGAGTTGGGGAGCTCAGTTTGAGTTTTTGAGGAGGTTGTTTGGAGGGGGAGCTGCAGGGTTAGGGTGAGCACAGAAGGCTAGAGTTGGTAGACTGCAGATGGTCAATAGCAGTGTAGCCGGGACGGAGAAGATTGTAGAGCTAACCTGCAGAACAGCATGAAGGAATTTCTAGACAAGAGATCATTAAAATTAACTTCTACCAATTGAACTCCTAGATTTTTAATAGTTGCTGGATCAGTAAAAACTGATTTCCTCCAGCATTTGGGAAAAACCACCCACCAATGTTTCCGACTGCTTTCTAAACAAAAACCTGGCTCCATGCTCTAGGTGCCTTACTGACAGCATAAACATGACGTGCGTGGATCTGTGAACCCAGTTTTTAGCAGGAAAAGAAACACAGGCCATGGACATTTTTTATGGGGATGTGGATATTGTGAGGACCATGTTCTTTGTATTGTAGCAGACTTCAGTCTAGTTACTGTGGAGAGAGGACACCACTGCACTGATAGACTCTGCAACACTGAGGCTGACTTAATTCATACACCAAAGCGTTGTTCCCTAAAAGTAAGCTTATAATTGTTCCTCTGTGCAAAATCTCCAACTATTTTTATAACCCCACCATAAAGCATGGCTACCCGACCCAAACCCGACTACATGTGTCAGGTTCGGGTCGGTTTGGGTCTGTATTCTGCGTCCAGCATTCGGGCACGGGTCGGGAGGGGCTGGTCTGTACCGTTTTGTTTCGTATTGTTTTCGTTTTAATCTATATTTAATCTAATATGTTTGATATTTTCGGGTCGGGTCGGGCATTTAAAAAAATTAAAGGACTCGAGCCCAGGTCGGACTCGGGCCAGGGTTGGGTTCGAGTTGGCTGTTGTCGGGTGGGGCCCAGGTCGGGTTTTAATTTTATACCCGAACCAGGTTTTACCACTAAATTGGCAGGTAAATGGCTGGAGCCACAGCAATAAACATAGATTCTTCAATTTAGCTTTTAATTTTTAAAAAAGATTATCGTGGGTTAAATGAATGTTCGATGCTGAGCCTCAAAAAAATGTTCATGAACTGTATTGTGAGTTGGCATTTAACTTACATGTACCATATTATGCCCCTTGTTAATTTTATTGAATTTCTTCAACATTCAAAATAAAGATGTAAAGTTACCTGGGTATTTTCGGGGTCCAATTTTGTCCCCATTTTTGCACTAATACTAAAGCTAGAAAAAAAACCCAGAGAAAATCCAGGCTTTTAAAATGGAAATAAAATCTACTTTTAGCACACCTAATTCATAGCTCAGCTGAGAATTTCGAAATAATTGCGGAATTGGAGAGATGGCGGCACCTTCTATCCAGTCAGTTTCTGCTATTGTTATGCTGTTTCCTTTGCTCTTTGACAGCTTTCATAAATGTGAGTGATACCCAGCACAATGTCTCAGCATCTCTTGCTGAGATGCTGGAAGTGGGGCAACTTTGAGCACGTTTGAACTTGAACTTTTATCAGATAGAGCACTGTAATCAAAATCTGGTTGGACAACGCAGTCTTGAATATTATTTGCTCCTCCACATTTTCTCATCACAGTCATGTGAGAAACAACGTGGATTCAGAATTCATGCATACCTTGAGGAGCTTGGGTACAAATGTGCGATCTGAAATCAAATTTGTAGACATATTTTGGTCACAGCTGCTTTTGGTGTTACTCATTTCGGGGCGCACAGCTGTGTTTTCAGTAATGGAGACACCGCAGTATGGCTGCTGAAGTGGCCAAATATTTGCTTGAAAGATGTCCTCTTCAGAACAATGAGTGGTCAGACATTTGTCGTCTGATATTGGTTTTGAGCCAGTATGCTTGTACATAGTGCCAAAATGAGTGATGTTACATGTGCATCCTCTAATAGTCTCTCTCCAGCCATCTGTTAGTTTATGCGGTGTACATAGAACAGTTCGCTTGCATAGCACATTTGAACTTTCTTTAACTGGCTGTTATTATATACAGTAGGGAATGTTAACACTGCAACTAAATAGATCTGCAATTAACAAAAGCGGATGTATGTTGGGAGGAGTGTCAAACCTGAGCAATATACAAAACACAAGTTGCTTTTTCCTTGTTTCCCCCAGAAAGTGTCAAGGGAAATTAACACTGTGTATTAGTAAAATAAGGAAGGTATTATTCTTCACAAGAAAGGAATGAAATGTACAGTAATAGCAACATCCGTTCTGTTACTTTGAGATTAAAGCTCAGTTGAATTAGATGAACAGCCAGTCATTTAGCCAAAAGGCTTTGTTTGTTATTTATTTATTCATTTGTGTATTTTACAAATGATTGAGAAACATAAACTGTAAATTGTATTTGTATGCAAATTCGAAAAAAAAATATAGAGCGCAGTGTTTAAATACAAAACTGCTTTCAGTAAATTCTAACCTTATATCAGATTGAATATTTAAAAATGTTTTACATATTTAAAGTCCTAGACAAAAATACTGTACAGAAAAGTGGTCATTTAATTGAATGGAATCTATGGGAGGTTTTTAAACCTTAAAAATGGGTGGTCTTGGGTCGGGTGGAATGTTAAAATGTAAAAGATTGAATCCCAACCCCAACCTACTTCCGGTTTTACTGGAGATGGGACCGGGGATGGGTGGGGAGTGACTGGGTGAGCAGCCAGTCCTCCCAGGAGGTGGGTTGGCGATATAAATATTATAATGAGGCTATGTGTCTCACAATTAACGCCCATTTTAAATTTAACCTTGGTCTTCTGGGTGTCCAGAGCTTAGGAAAGCTGCCAGCTAAAGGGAGGTGAGGATTGGTAGATCCAGGAGATAAACACCTTTCCCAGTTTACCTGCTTCACCTACCTCTGTGATCTGGCACGCGACCCCCCCCCCCCCTTCCATTCTCCCCATGGTCCTTCTGAGCTGCTTCTGATTCCCCCCACAGGGCCTCTACACATTTTCAGGCAGTGAGTTCCAAACCCCCATCACCCTCTGGGTGAAGACATTTCTCAACTTACCTCCAATCCTTTTGCCAGTTGCTTTAAATCTATGCCCTCTGGTGATTGACCTCTCTGCTAAGGGCGGCACAGTGGCGCAGTGGTTAGCGTGCAGCCTCACAGCTCCAGCGACCCGGGTTCAGTTCTGGGTACTGCCTGTGCGGCATTTGCAAGTTCTCCCTGTGTCTGTGTGGATTTCTGCCAGGTGCTCCGGTTTCCTCCCACAGCCAAAGACTTGCAGGTTGATAGGTAAATTGGCCATTATAAATTGCCCCTAGTGTAGGTAGGTGATAGGAGAATGGTGGGGATGTGGTAGAGAATATGGGGTTAATGTAGGATTAGTATAAATGGGTGGTTGTTGGTCGGCACAGACTCAGTGGGCCGAAGGGCCTGTTTCAGTGCTGTATCTCTAAATAAAAATAAAATAAATAAGGAAAACAGGTCCTTCCTATCCACTCTGTCTCGACCCCTCATAATCTTGTACGCCTCCCCAAATACATTACCTCACTCTTCTCCGGGTTAAACTCCATTTGCCACTCTTCTACTCGCCTGACCAGTCCATTTATATCTTCTTGCAGTCTACAGCTTTCTTCCTCACTATCAACCACACAGCTAATTTTTGTATCTGCAAACTTTTTAATCATGCCCCCAACATTTAAGCTTAAGTCATTGATATATATCATAAAGAGCAAGGGACCTAGTGCTGAGCCCTGCGGAACCCCACTGGAAACAGCCTTCCTGTCAAAAAAAGCACCCATCGACCATTACACTTTTGTTTCCTGCTACAGAGCCAATTTTGGATCCAACTTGCCACTTGCTCTTGAATTCCATGGGCTCTTAGTATTCCGAACTGTCTGCCATGTGGGACCTTATCAAAAGCTTTGCAAAACTCCATGTAGACCACATCAAACCACTACCCTCATGGCCCTCTTTGTTACTTCCTTAAAAAATTCAATCAAGTTAGTCAGACAAGACCTTCCCATAACAAATCCCATTCGATGCTGACTGTCCTTGATTGATCCATGTCCCTCGAAATGACGATTTTTACTATCCTACAGAGTTTTTTCCAATTGTTTGCCCACCCCTGAGGTTAGGCTGACCAGCCTGTAATTATTCGCTCTATCCCTTCCTCCCTTTTTAAACAATGGCACAATGTTATTGATCCTCGAGTTCTCTGGCACCACGTCTGTCGTCAGAGAGGTTGGAAGATGATGGTTACAGCTTCCACTATTTCCTCTTGTTTCTGTTAGCAGCCTGGGATACATTCCATCTGAGCCTGGTAATTTGTCCACTTTCAAAGATGCTAAATCCCTTAATATTTCCTCTCTCACTATGTTTATACCATCCAATGTTTCACACTCCTTAACTACAATGTCTGCATCGTCCCCCTCTTTTATGAAGACAGACACAAAGGGCTGAATTTTACTAGCCTTCCGACAGTAGGGGTTGTGGAGGGGGGGCCCAGAAAATTCTTCCGGGAGAGGCCTCGCCATGACTCCCAATGCCTGGACGGCTCCTCCACATTTTACTGGCGGTGGCAAGGCCTTGCTGCAGCCCCTCCACACCACTTAGCAGTAGAGCCTTCATCTGAACATGCAAATGATACTTCAATTAAAGAATAATGACTTGCCTGGTGGCGACGGCTGTCCCACGCCGATATTCCGGCCGCTGGCCGGGACTCCCGCGCCTTCGGAATTCTGTTCAGGGTTTCGAGGCTTGACACTGGTGGGGAAGGGGGAGGAGTGAAATTCTCAGGGTGGGGGGGGGGGTTGGTGCAGGGAAAACTGTTTCCATTGGCTGATGGGATGGTGGGAAGGGGTTGAAGGGCAAAGAATATAAAGTTTGGGGGTGAAAAGTTGGTACCGACAAAAATGGTTTATTGGTGGGGAGAGGGAAATAAATAGATTTCTTGATCATTGTGGGGACGGGGGTGGAAGAGGGGCTTTGGCGTTTAATAGAGTGTTTTTATTTAAATTAAAGGTGCTGTTCTCTTTAAAAATTTAAATTGCTGGTAAGGGCTTAAAGCCCTTTGAAAATGGCACCGGCGCCTACGCAGTGGCGCCAGCCGCCATTGCCGGGGACAGAGCGGCCGCCCCCTTTCTGTCATCGAGGGTGGCTGCTCCGCCCCCTTCATTTAAATATCATGGGGGCTCAGCGATTGGCGATCCATGTGGGCAGACTGCTAACTTTAAAGCGCATCGCCGCGATTTGCAGCTTGCTCATAAAATTGAAGCTGAAGTATTCATTAAGAACCATACCATTTCTTTGGCTTCCACAGACAAGTTACCTTTTTGGTGTCTAATTGGCTTTACTCTTTCCTTAGTTATCCTCTTGCTCTTTATGTACTTGGTTTTGCTTGCCAATATTTTTCATGTCCTCTCTTTGCTTCCCTAATTCCCTTTTTAATTTCACCCCTGCATTTTCTATATCCCTGAAGGCTTTCAACAATATTGAGCTCTCGGGATCTGACATAAGCTTCCCTTTTTTGCCTTAACCTATTCGGCATGCTCTTTGACCTCCAGGTGGGGTCTAGATTTTGGAGTCCCACCCTTTTTCTTACTGGGAACATATTTGTTCTGAATGCTGTCTGTCTGCTTGAATGCCACCCACTGCTCTGACACTGATTTACCTTCAAGTAGCTGTTTCCAGTCCACTTTTGCCAAATTGTATTTCAACTTAGTAAAGTTGGCTTTTTCGCAATTTAAAACATTTATTCTTGGTCTATCTTTATCCTTTTCCATAACTATGAAAGAAAGATTACTGGAACTGACGACAGTGACAAAATAAATGAGGGTGCAGTTTAATGTATTTTGGGATCATGGAAAGTACAATTAATTGTACAGTGGATTATCTACAAATTATTATTGCTCATTTAAATGGGAATGAACACTTGAGTAGGATATGTAAACAATACTATGGGTGCTCTCTACCCAGAACATCCAGTGCTATAAAGAGTCATAAAAAAGAGAAGCCATTTACACTGATTGGTCCTCAGTGCACTTTTTAACTTGAGCCAGTTCAACAGAATATCAAACGGACAAGCACTTGGAAAGATAAGGGTGGGAACCATTGACCCTCAAGGGGGAATCTCTTCATGGCAACCTCTACCCTTTTGAAAATTCAATTACAAAAAGTTATGATTAGTTTTAACAGTATCTCGTTCCAGCTAGTTCTATCTATTTTTCACTTAATGAATGAGAGTTGATGACACCAACACATTAGAAAAACTTTGTGAGGTTAAGAGTGCAAGGAAACTGAATTAGCAGTAACAGAAAACTGTAGCTCCAGCATCAACTGAGAATGTTAGTTCAGATCTCTAACTCCTTCAAACTAATAACCTCAAATGTATAAACTGTGATTCATTTTTCAGCTTACTGATGTGCTTCACAGAATACATTCTTGGATATCTTTGCTGTTCGGAGATGTGATTCCAGAATGGCTGTCTTGGCAGTATTAGGGAAGAGAAAACACATTCTTTAAATGGTCAATTTTAATCTCATCCTCATATTTAGATACCTCCCTGGCTTTGCCCCTCTCTATCTCTGTAACCTCCTGCAACCCTACAATCATCTGAGATCTCTGTCCTCCTCCAAATCTGGCTTCTTGTGCATTCTGCATTTTCTTCACCCCACCTTTGCTGACTGTACCTTCAGTTGCCTCGGACCCAAGGTCTGGAATTCCTTCCCTAAAGCTCAACATCTCCCTAACCCTCTCTCCTCCTTTAGGGCGCTACTTAAAACTTACTCTTTAACCAAATGTTTCGCCATTTTTCCCAATATCTGCTTCTTTGACCCTGGTATCAATTTTTGTCTATTAACACTGCTTTGAATTGTTCTACATTAAAGGTGCTATATAAATGCAAATAGAGGTTGACATCTGACCATTTTCCATTGGGAATTGCTGCAAAGTGAACAGGAGCAGAAACACTGGCCAATTTAATCACCCCTAACTGAGGGGCATTTGTAACTCCTGATTGCTGCTATGGATGAATTCAACTAAGACCAGAGTTTGAACATGGGACTTGTCTGTCTGTGTGTTTCAGTTACTTACTGGATAAACTTGCTGAACCGTGGAGTGCTAGGCAACAAGAACATTCTGTACTTGTCTTCTTTGGCCTCCTTGTCTCGAGAGACAATGGGTAAGCGCCTAGAGGTGGTCAGTGGTTTGTGGAGCAGCGCCTGGAATGGCTATAAAGGCCAATTCTACAGTGACAGACTCTTCCACAGGTGCTGCAGATAAAATTGGTTGACAGGGCTGTTACACAGTTGGCTCTCCCCTTGCGCTTCTGCCTTTTTTCCTGCCAACTGCTAAGTCTCTTCGACTCGCCACACTTTAGCCCCGCCTTTATGACTGTCCACCAGCTGTGGCGATCACTGGCAACTGACTCCCACGACTTGTGGAAGACGACTGAAGCAGGTGGACTGTGGCGGGACAGAACCTTTCTGACCGGGGGCTGCCCGGTTTGAGGCAAGCGGTAGCTGTCCAGTGAGATGCGATGACCTCTCCCACCGACAAAGTCAACCTGTGGCGCCCAATCTCTATGCCAATTGTGCTGGACTTATAATCCTTAACTGCTGCCTTCCGTGTTGTTTTGGTTGCTGTGAAGCGACTATGGAGTGGCCTCTCCATGGCGCATGCTTGGGCGGATGTATGGAGGTTGTGAGTTGCCCAAGTGTCAAAACCCCCCTCTCGGCCTTCCTCGTGGGGTCCAAAGGAGTGCAGAGCACAACGTTTGGCACCGGTATGGCTGCAGGAACTGCCGGAAACATGCCAAAGGTGACATATGACCGTCTTAGGGGTTCCGCTCCGGATTTTCTGTTAAGGTTTACTCCCTTAGCCTTGGTCTCTCCTGAGATGCCCACAAGGCAGTGGGGTTGTTAGCTCCTATCCCTGAGCAGGGGCCCTAACAAGTAAACTGTTCGATTTCATGGAGGGAGAGGGAAGGGGGGAGGAGGTGCAAGGAGGGAGGGGGTGCGAGGGGGGAGGGGGGAAAGGGGTGCAAGTGGGGGTGGAGGGAAGACTACACTGTACTTGTTAGAAAATGCACACACCCATGCTAAACTGTCAAAGTGAAGTAGATTGTAGACTAGAAAGGTTTGTTATCATAAGATTTACTTAAAGGTGCCACTTTATTGGGATAATGTTTACCAAGTACCTGGGGTTTCACGTGATCTTCACTGATCAGGTAAGCTGATTCTCTGATTTACTCTGCTAAATGATTGGGATGACATATTAAAAAAACACAAACATGCATTTTCATATAATAGATGTTGAACTTTGTTCTCCTATAACATTGAATAGAGATGAGACTATACGGGCTGGATTTTATTCACCTCCTGCGACGGGCTCCGTGGCTGAGGAGGTGGGGGGGGTGGGGGGCAGAAGATCGGCGTGGCAGTGGCCTGCCACTGAACCCGATGCCAGGATTGCCAGGCCCGATACTCCCGGTGGCGGGGAAGCTCCGTGGTGGCCCCTCCATCGCTCTGCGACAGGACTCTGGTTTAAATATTTAAATTAACATTATGCATTCATATAAATGGAATTCTCCACGATCGTACCTTTGGTTCCTGATCTTCAGCACAACGGGCAGCACTCACCTGCCCTCACTTTCCCATCCAGGGAAAGCTGACACCACCGAGGTGAGGAAGAGGGGAACTCAGTATTTGTAGTGTAGTGGGGAGTGGGCACGATGGGGTGAACGCTATACTTTATGCAGTTGACGGGGTGGTGGGGGGGAGGCGTCAATTCTGCAGTCTCTAAGCAGGGTTGGCAGCCCTTTAACAGTGGCACCAGCGGCTGCGCAGAGACAGCTGAAATTGTTCATGGCACCTCTGAGGCCGCCCCAGCTACGTGACTGGGGGGCAGGAGGTGGCAGTGTGGCAGTGCGCAGCTCGTGCATGCTGGCCGCTATTTTTTACGCCAAAATCCAGCCCTACATTTCCTATTCTGTGAAGTGAAATGCCTCACTGGCATGACATAATCTTTTTTTTTTATTAATTCATGGGATGTGGGTGTCGCTGGCCAGGCCAGCATTTATTGCCCATCCCTAATTGCCCTTGAGAAGGTGGTGGTGAGCTGCCTTCTTGAACCACTGCAGTCCATGTGAGCTAGGTATACCCACAGTGCTGTTAGGAAGGGAGTTCCAGGATTTTAACCCGGCGATAGTGAAGGAACGGCGATATAGTTCCAAGTCAGGATGGTGTGTGGCTTGGAGGGGAACTTGCAGGCGGTGGTGTTCCCATGCATTTGCTGCCCTTGTCCTTCTAGTTGGTAGAGGTCACGGGTTTGGAAGGTGCTGTCTAAGGAGCCTTGGTGCGTTGCTGCAGTGCATCTTGTAGATGGTACACACTGCTGCCACTGTGCGTCGGTGGTGGAGGGAGTGAATGTTTGTAGATGGGATGCCAATCAAGCGGGCTGCTTTGTCCTGGATGGTGTTGAGTTTCTTGAGTGTTGTTGGAGCTGCACCCATCCAGGCAAGTGGAGAGTATTCTATCACACTCCTGACTTGTGCCTTGTAGATGGTGGACAGGCTTTGAGGAGTCAGGAGGTGAGTTCCTTGCCGCAGGATTCCTAGCCTCTGACCTGCTCTTGTAGCCACGGTATTTATATGGCTACTCCAGTTCAGTTTCTGGTCAATGGTAGCCCCTAGGATTTTGATAGTGATAATCTACTTAAACTTCAGTTATGGGTTAACAAAACTTGATCAATGAGGAGAATTGACTTCAAAATAGTTTGTTTTTTAAAATCTTGTAGATAGTGATAGAAAGGAAGGTTTTAGTGACAAATACAGTTAGAATAGCTGGTTGCCTTTGGCCCATGTTATGAACAGAACTATTGAAAGCTCAATCACAACAAGTTGTATTTAATGAATGTATTTATGTTGCTCCCCTCACATAAAATGTTTCAGAGCATGTTTTGAGATGGAATAGTCGCGACCAAGCAGAAAAAGAAAGAGAGGTGGTGGAGGGAAGGGTTGCGGGATGCGGATGGAGGAAGAGATCAAGCTTTAGAGAACATTATGAAGGGAGGGTGGTGACAAAGCAACCAAGATTTTGCAGGCATGTTCCAGAAAGCTGGTACAGTGTGGCTGAGAAAACAGCCTTCAATGGTAACGGGTAGGAAATAGGGAAGTTAGTAATCTGGAGTCAGACAGTGAGGACAGACCCATGGAAGAATATTTTGGGAAAAATTGTCAGTACATTCTGAGGATTTACTGAGATTTCTTTATTTCAAAGGAAACTAGACTCCATGTTATGAAAAGATGCAAGCTCATTAAAAGAACAACAAAAAGAAACATACCAACATCACTGATAGCAACATTGAACTCTGCAGTCTTCAGTCACATAGCAGGAGACACCATTCTAGCAGAGTCAGTCAGATCTTGTTGCCTTTGATATAATCTTTTGAGGTGAGATACTGCCCGTTTGTATGGCATTCTACCGAGTGGCTCATTTCAGTCAAGATGCGAGGTTCCTCAGGCTACAGCTCCTAACTTTCTCATTGTCAGTCAGTCACTTAAATAATTAGTCTCTTATGTAGGAACGAAATATCAGGGAAATTTACCTCTCCTTCCTCTGATGGTTCAATTGGTAAAGTAAGAATGTAACTGAAACATAAAGACCAGAAGGTCCAAGCTTGACCTCTGCCCCAGACTAGGAAGGAGCAAATCAGGCAGAGTTCCTTGTCCTGTTTGCTATCTAGTGACCCCTGCTGAAAAATGTTTATACATGGATGCTAGATGTGCTCGGCCAGACTATTCAATCACAGAGGATGTCATAAACAGCCTTGGTTTTCATGTCTCCATGGTTGTAAATACTGTCTTGACTCGCATGTGAAGATTGGCCATTTGATCAAGATACCACAGGGTGCTTGAGACCTATGCAGAGTGGTAGGAAGGGAGAAAGGGGGCAAGCATACCTAAAGCAAGTAAATACGAAGTTAAGGTTCAATCAGTATTTCATGTATGCACTTTCTTACTTTCATTATGAGAGACAATTGTGTTAACCTAATCAATTCTGCAAAGACGTATGGAATAGGAATAGGCCAGTTGAGGGTTGTTTTTTCCAATTGATCAATTGTGGTGTCCTCAACTCTATCCTGATTGATTTAAGCCCCTGTAGGAGAAGGCTAACCATCTGTAAAAAGTCCAAGAAGAAAAATCTCAGTGGAATTTTTCTCTGACCCAAAAAGATAATCAAATGTCACAGCAAGGTATCGTTCTGTATTACTGTCTTACCTGATTGCATTTCCATGGTCTCAACAGCACTTGAGTTTATAAGGGACATCCCACAAGGAGCACAGAGTAAAAACTGGGCCTATATCTCAGCACACTGCTTCATGTATCCTTGGTTTTATGGTAATTTATTGGAAAATTGGGAGCACTGCGGGTTGGCTGTAATGACCTCCACACCCGGTTCTCCAATTCATACTCTTGTTGATTGAGGCTGCGTGCGAAGAACGCAACTTCACTGAATTTACCCCTTGGAGCTCCGTAGAGTTCTTCATCATCTGTGTCTATCCTTTGGGGCGGCACAGTGGCGCATTGGTTAGCACCGCAGCCTCACAGCTCCAGGGACCCGGGTTCGATTCTGGGTACTGCCTGTGTGGAGTTTGCAAGTTCTCCCTGTGTCTGCGTGGGTTTTCTCCGGGTGCTCCGGTTTCCTCCCACAAGCCAAAAGACTTGCAGGTTGGTAGGTAAATTGGCCATTATAAATTGTCACTAGAATAGGTAGGTGGTAGGGAAATACAGGGGCAGGTGGGGATGTTTGGTAGGAATATGGGATTAGTGTAGGATTAGCATAAAATGGGTGGTTGATGGTCGGCACAGACTCGGTGGGCCGAAGGGCCTGTTTCAGTGCTGTATCTCTAATCTAATCAAATCTAATCTAATCTTATACTTATAGCCATCAATCCCATTCTTAGCCACACATTCGCCCAGACCATTTTAGTAACAGTCAATCAATATAGCAATTTACTTTTTACAGAATTCTGTTCAACATATTTGTCACTCCAGGAAAGAACTATTTTCCTAATCTCTTGATTCACTGTCGGCTGGCTAGTTTTGTACTGCTGTCTACTCGTTCTGCTGTCACAGGCGATGTTAAATAACAAGTCCATATCCAAGTTGTTCATGCCTTCAAACATTTTAAAGTGGTTAATGAATTGGTTTGTACCCTCCTTTTAATTATTTTTCACTTTGTTGTGTCAATTCACAAGATGGTCTTTCTTTATATTATGAATAAATCCATCCACTTTTCTCCTTACAAATCAGCAAGTGACTCTAGGTATCTTGAATGGCCTACAACTTAATACTGTACATCTACTAATAATGTTCACATGTCAAACAGATCAAATACTGCAACTATTTCAGTGGGACAGTCAGACTGCGAGTTCAAATATAGATGTCCCATTTTAACTTGCCATATTGGCTTTTTGGAGACTAGTGTAGTAAACACCAACATATTTATTTATCCCACTTTCTAACCGGTATTGAGTCCTGATTACCGATGGGAGAGAGGGTTCCTCTGGAGAGTGCAGTGAGAGTCATGACCAGAGCACCATGGGTGGCTCAGCTGTGCAGGGAGGGAGGAGAAAGGACAAGAGGGCAATAGTGGTAGGGGATTCTATAGTTAGAGGAACAGACAGGCGTTTCTTTGGTCGCAGACATGATTCCAGGATGGTATGTTGCCTCCCTGGTGCAAAGGTCATGGATATCACCGAGCAGCTACAGGGCATTCTGGAGGGCGAGGGTGCACAGCCAGAGGTCGTGGTTCACATTGGTACCAATGATATAGGAAGAAAGAGGGATGAGGTCCTGCAGGCTGACTTTAGGGAGTTAGGAACGAGATTAGCAAGCTGGACATCAAAGCAAGTAATCTCTGGATTACTCCCAAGGCCACGTGCTAGTGAGTATAGAAATAGGAAAATACACCAGATGAATGTGTGGCTGGAGAGATGGTGCAGGAGGGAGGGCTTCAGATTTCTGGGGCATTGGGACCAGTTCTGGGGAAGGTGGGACCTGTACAAGCCGGATGGTCTACACCTGAACAGGACTGGGACAAATATCCTTGCAGGAAGGTTTGCGAGTGCTGTTGGGGATAGTTTAAACTAGCTTGGCAGGGGAATGGGAACCTGAGCGTAGTCTTAGATAAGACAATTTCAGGGCAGGGAACGGGAGGCAGAAAATTAGCGAGTGACTCTGAAAGACAGAAAAAGCAAAGATTAAAAAGTGTGCAGCACAGGAATTTGGCAGTGGTAAAGAGTATTTATTTAAATGCAAGGAGTATAGTAAACAAAGCTGATGAGCTGAGGGCATAGATAGACACATGGCAACATGCTATAGTTGCTATAACAGAAACTTGGCTTAAGGAGGGGCCAGAATGGCAGCTCAACATCCCTGGATATAGAGTTTACAGGCGGGATAGAGAGGGAGATAAAAAAGGAGGGGGTGTAGCATTATTAGTTAAGGATTCACTAACAGCTTTGAGGAGGGATGATATGCTAAATGAATCATCAAACGAAGCCATGTGGGTGGAGCTCAGAAATAAAAAAGGGTCAGCCACACTACTAGGAGTGTACTATAGACCCCCAAATAGTGAGAGGGAGGTAGAAGAACAAATATGTAGGGAAATTTCTGAGAGCAAAAATTATAGGGCAATAATAGTTGGGGATTTCAACAACCCCAATATCAACTGGGATACAAACAGTGTGAAGGGAACAGAGGGGACAAAATTCTTGAACTACATGCAAGAGAACTTTTTAGCCAGCACGTAACAAGCCCAACGAGAGGGTATGCAATTCTAGATTTAGTCTTCAGTAATGAAGCTGGGCAGGTGGAGGATGTAACAGTGGAGATAATGACCATAATACAGTAAGTTTTAGCATAACCATGGAAAAGGACAAAGATAAAACAGGAGTAAAAGTTCTAAATTGGGGGAAGGCAAATTTTACGAAACTGAAAGGTGACCTGGCAAAAGTGGACTGGATACAGCTACTTGAAAGAAAATTAGTGCAAGCCAGTGGGAAGTATTCAAAAGCGAGATACTACAGGCACAGTGTAGGCATGTGCCAACAAAGATAAAGGGTGGTAAGGCCAAATCTAGAGCCCCCTTGTTATCTAGAAGCTTACAGGGCAAGTTAAAGCAGTAAATGAAATCTTCTGACGTTCATAAAAATCTTAATACTTTAGAAAGCCTAGAGGAGTATAGAAAGTGCAGGGGTGAAGTAAAAAAGAAAATTAGAAAAGCAAAGAGAGGACATGAAAAATTATTGGTAGGTAAAATCAAGGAAAACCCAAAGATGTTTTATCAGTGCATTAAGAGCTGGAGGATAACTAAGGAAAGGATAGGGCCTATCAGAGATGTACGGAGGAACTTGTGCGTGGATGCAGAACATGTGGGCAGGGTTCTTAATGAGTTTTTTGTCTCTGTCTTCACAAAGGAATGGGTTGATCAAGATGTTGTAGTTAATGAGGAGGAGTGTGAAATATTAGATACGATAAGCATAATGAGAGAGGAAGTACGAGAGGGTCTGACATCCTTGAAAGTGGTTAAATTACCAGGGCTGGATGGATTGCATCCCAGGTTGTTAAAGGAAGCCAGGGAGGAAATAGCGGATGCGCTGAGGATCATCTTCAAATCCTCACTGGATACAGGAGAGGTACCAGACGATTGGAGGTCTGCGAATGTTGTACCATTGTTTAAAAAGAGTGCGAGGGATAGACCAAATAATTATAGGCCGGTCAGTCTGACCTCGGTGGTGGGTAAATTGTTAGAATCTATTCTGAGGGACAGGATAAACTGCCACTTAGAAAGGCACAGATTAATCAGGGACAGTCAGCATGAATTTGTTAAGGGAAGGTCATGTCTTACCAACTTAATTGAGTTGTTTGAGGAAGTAACAAGAAGGATTGATGAGGATAGTGCAGTAGATGTGGTCTACCTGGACTTTAGTAAGGCATTTGACAAGGTTCCACATGGCAGACTGGTCAGTAAATTGAAAGTCCATGGGATATAGGGGAATGTGGCAGGTTGGATCCAGAATTGGCTCAGGGCCAGGAAACAAAGGGTTGTAGTCGACGGATGTTTTTGTGAATGGAAAGCTGTTTTCAGTGGCGTTCCACAGGGCTCAGTGTTGGGTCCTTTGCTGTTTGTGGTATATATTAATGATTTGGAGTTAAATGTGGGAGGCATGATTGGGAAATTTGCTGATGACACAAAAATTGGCCGTATAGTTGATAATGAAGAGGATAGCGGTAGACTCCAGAAAGATATCAATGATTTGGTTGAGTGGGCGGAAAAGTGGCAAATGTAATTCAATCCAGAGAAGTGTGAGGTAATGCATTTGGAGAGGGCAAATAAAGCGAGGAAATACACAATAAATGGGAGGATATTTAGAGGGGTAGAGGAAGTGTGAGACCTTGGAGTGCATGTCCACAGGTCCCTGAAGGTGGCAAGACAGGTTGATAGAGTGATGAAGAAGGCAAACGGAATGCTTTCCTTTATTGGCTGAGGTATAGAATTCAAAAGCAGGGATGTAATGCTGGAACTGTATAAAATGATGGTTAGGCCACAGTTGGAGTATTGCGTGCAGTTCTGATCACCACATTACAGGAAGGACATAATTGTTCTGGAGAGAGTGCAGAGGAGATTTACAAGAATGTTGCCAGGGCTTGAAAGTTGCATCTATGAGGAAAGATTGGATAGGCTAGGGTTGTTTTCCTTAGAACAGAGGAGGCTGAGGGGTGACTTAATTGACATGTACAAAATTATGAGGGGCTTAGGATAGAGTAGGCAGGAAGGACCTGTTTCCCCTAGTGGAGAGGTCAATTACCAGGGGGCACAGATTTAAGGTGATTGGTGGAAGGATTAAAGGGTACATGAGGAAAAGCCTTTTCATCCAGAGGGTGGTGGGTGTCTGGAATTCACTGCCAGGAATGGTGGTGGAGGCAGAAACCCTCAATTCCTTTAAAAGGTACTTGGACATTCACCTGAAGTGCTGTAATCTGCAAGGCTGTGGACCAGGTGCAGGAAGGTGGGATTAGATTGGGAGGCTAGTTTTTTTTTTGTCCGGTACAGACATAATGGGCTGAATGGCCTCCTTCTGTGCTGTACCTTTTCTATGGTTCTATCTATATGTGACTTTTGTGTATGCATTATAATTTTTATGTATCTTTTGTTGTATATATTCATACACACACACATCTTTCACGACAGGCATATTTCAGTTCAAATAGTTGTGCATTGTGTTCAACAGAAATGAAAACTGAAACACGAGGTACTGCAGATATTCAGCCTTGGCTAACTTGGTGCTAGGTGGAGGAAATCTGCAAAATTAGATGTTTATATTGACACAGCTGTAATGTTCAACATCCTGGACTTAGTGTTTTGTAATTACGATATTTTTTGGCAAATTTATCTTTATAAAATTTGTTGCTAGTGCCAAGAGAGTTTTGGCACTCTCAGATCTTTTGGCAGGCACACTGTACGTGTGCTCAGCGTAGGTCATACCTAAAATGGCTGCCAAACCTTTCTCTTGAAATGTCGACAGCCTGCATACAGTGTGGAACAGCAGCCAAGATAGGTTTTAAACAGTTCATTGTTCTTAATGAGGCACAAAAAGGCTGGGACTTTACGCAATGCAGGACTTGGCAAGGCAGGATCATTTTCAACGTCCATGAAACTCTCAACAAAACTGATAGTGGGCAGAAAAGGACACCTCTTTGGGAATATACAGTAAAGAGTCTATGAAAGAAACTTCAATTTCACTTCATGACCTCATAATTGCTATCAGTGTTCAGATAAGAATATAAGTATTAGATAAATAAAGCTTATAATACATTGTCCCTTTTGAGTGATTGCTTTGAAAAGCACATGGATCCGTAAAACTGTTACAACAATATTAAGGACATGTGCATAAACCTGATAGCGATGTATGGAATTAGCTCCAACTTCTATTTTCATTGTGGAATGTTAGTATTGGCTAACAATGATTGTGTGGTATAAAATGTATCATCAGTGATCCCTGTGCTAACTCCCATTCACAAACAGTAAGAAATAGTCGAAAAATTCGACTGTCCCCTCAGTAGAATGACAATTACATATGTACATTACTTTCAAAGGCAGAATTTAACCATAACGATCAATTTCTGCGGCAGTAAATGTGACTCCAGGATGGTGTGTTGCCTGCCTGGTGCCAGGGTCAAGGATGTCACGGAGCTGCTGCAGGACATTCTTCTGGGGGAGGGTGAACAGCCCGAGGTCATGGTCCACATTGGTACCAATGACATAGGTAAGAAGGAGGATGAGGTCCTGAAAGCAGATTTTAGGGAGCTAGGAAGGACATTAAAAAGCAGGACCTCAAAAGCAGTAATCTCAGGATTACTCCCAGTCCCACGTGCAAGTGAGCATAGGAATAGGAGAATTGAGCAATTGAACACGTGGCTGGAGAACTGGTGTAGGAGGGAGGGCATCAGATTTCTGAGACATTGGGACCTGTTCTGGGGCAGGTGGATCCTGTACAGGATGGACGGGTTGCACCTTAGCAGGACTGGGATGAAAATCCTCGCAGGGAGATTTGCTAGTGCTGTTGGGGAGGGTTTAAACTAAATTGTCAGGGGGATGGGAACCTGAGAGGGAGCTCAGATTGGAGGGAAGCAAAACTGGTAACTAGTCAGGGGTGTGGCCAGTTCTGATGAAGGGTCACTGACCTGAAATGTTAACTCGGCTTTTCTCTCCATAGATGCTGCCAGACCTGCTGAGTATTTCTAGCAGTTCTTGATTAAGGAGAGCATTGTAGTCCTGGAGAAAAAGGATGTCCCAGAGGGGTCAAAAACAGAATCTATTTGCCTAGAGCTAAGGAAAAAAAAAGGTGCAGTTACATTGCTCGGTGTTGTCTATAGGCCACAACTAGTCAGAAGGACATAGAGGGACAAATCTGCAAGGAAATTACAGAGAGGTGCAAAAATTATAGGGTAGTTATAATGGGAGATTTTAATTATCAAAACAGACTGGGATAATAGTAGTGTAAAGGGCAGTGAAGGGCAAGAGTTCTTAGAGTGTGTTCAGGAAAATTTTCTCCATCAGTATGTTGCTAGTCCAATGAGAAAGTAGGCACTGCTAGACCTGGTTCTTGGGAATGAGGTGGGCCAAGTGGATCAAGTATCAGGAGAGCATTTAGGGGATAGTGATCATTGTATCCTAAAGTTTAGGCTGACTGTGGTAAAGGACAAAGAGCAATCCAGGATAAGAATAATGAACTGGGGGAAGGCCAACTTCAAAAAATAATTTGGGACAAAATCAATAGTCACATGGACAAATGCGAGTTAATTAAGGAAAGCCAGCATGGATTTCTTAAGGGAAAATCATGTTTAACTAACTTGCTGAAGTTTTCTGAGGAGGTAACAGAGAGGGTTGATGAGGGCAATGCTGTTAATGTGGTGTACATGGACTTTCAAAAGGCATTTGATACAGTGCCACACAACAGAGTTGTGAGCAAACCTGTAGCTCATGGAATAAAAGGGACTGTAGCAACATGGATACGAAAATGGCTGACTGACAGGAAACAAAGAGTAATGGTTCATGGATGTTTTTCGGGCTGGAGGAAGTTTGCAGATGATACGAAACTTGGAAGTATTGTGAACTGTGAGGAAGATAGTGTAGAACTTCAAAAGGACAAAGACAGGTTGGTGGAATGGGCAGACAGGTGGCAGATGAAGTTCAATACAGAGAAATGTGAAGTGATTCATTTTGGTAGGAAGAACATGGAGAGACAGTATAGAATAAAGGATACAATTCTAAAGGGATGCAGGAGCAGAGGGACCTGGGTGTATATGTGCATAAGTCATTGAAGGTGGCAGGACAGGATGAGAGAGCAGTTAATAAAGTATACAATATCCTGGGCTTTATTAATAGGGGCGTAGAGTACAAGAGCAAAGAAGTTATGTTGAACTTGTATAAGCCACTAGTTCAGCCTCAGCTGGAGTATTGCATCCAATTCTGGGCGCCACACTTGAGGAAAGACATGAGGGCATTGGAGAGAGTACAGAAGAGATTCACAAGAATGGTTCCAGGGATGAGGAATTTCGGTAATGAAGATAGATTGGAGAAGTTAGGACTGTTTTCCTTGGAGAAGAGAAGGCTGAGAGGTGATCTGATAGAGGTATTCAAAATCATGAGAGGTCTGGACAGAGTAGATAGAGAGAAACTGTTCCCACTCGTGAAAGGATTGAGAACGAGAGGGCACAGATTTAAAGTATTTAGTAACAGAAGCAAAAGTGACATGAGGAAAAACTTTTTCACGCAGCGAGTGGTTAAGGTCTGGAATGCGCTACCTGAGAACGTGGTGGAGGCAGGTTCAATTGAAGCATTCAAAAGGGAATTAGACAGTTATATGAAAAGGAAGAATGTGCAGGGTCATGGGGAGAAGGCAGGGGAATGAGAATGAGGGAATTGCTCTTTCAGAGAACCAGTGCAGACATAATGGGCCGAATGGCCTGCTTCTGCGCTGTGATGATTCTGTGATTCTGTGAATTTAATTCACATTTAATGTAGAAAAAATACCTGGGTCTTAAAGGGGGACAGGGATTTGTAGAGGCAGAGGGGAGTAGGCAGGGAACACTCGACTGTGACATTAAGCATGATCATTAACAGTGGGCGAAGGGAAGGAAAGCTGCACAAAAGGCCAGAGTTATATGGTTATTGGCTGGAGGTGGCTACAAAGATGGGGAAAGGCAAGGCTGTGATGAGAGTTGAGCATGAGGATGATAATTTTAAATTGGAGCCTTTGAGGGACTGGGAGCTAATGTAGGTCAGAAAGGACAGAGGTGATAGGTGAGCAATGGTTTGTAATGAGCATCTTACCATGGTTTATTAAGGGGGGCAGACAGCTGAAACACTTCAGTGCTCGGAGTCCTAAAGCTCCAAACTGCCCACACTTCCAGTGTAGTTAGCATGCTCATCATGTTTATCTTTTGCCCTCAACAATTAGGTATGCCCGTCATTTTTACGTTGAAAAAGTTGTTTTATTTAAACATAGCCTTCTTGTGCTTCATTTTAAGTAATGTTAATATGAAGAACAAGAAAGAAACAAACGAGTGAGTTGCTAACACAACTTTTCTTTTCTATGGATCCAGAGCCTGTGTTCATTAACATTCTACACGTGATCCCAATAAAATCCCAGTGGTATTCAAAGAAGTTATAAATAAAGTGCCTTCCATGAAAACCTGGATTTGTATTCATGAACACATCTGTAGCATTTGCAGTTAACAGCTGCAGCTATTACAGTCCTGTGTTCTAAGTTATTTAGTGCAACATTCAGCCAGAGTTGTACTGCTACTGTCGAGTTTCAAAGCATCTGACTAAGTTATGAATAGTGATTCGAGTCCATTTGGTGCCATTCTCGATCAGTTGAACTGCAGCTTCAGAATGTCCATGGTGCACAGCACATTGATTTTAACTTTAACATCATTCTCCACGATATATAGAGATGCTCTGGCACAATGTTCTTACATTTGAGACTGGCAAGTCCAAAAGATCACTTTATTAAAATCTCCAGCCACACTTCTCTGGAGTAGAATATTTAGTGTAGAAATGGCATGAAAGCCACATTGGTGTTCTCTCCCCATTGGCAGTACCTTCTCCCCGGCAGTAAGTTTACTCCAGCAACCTCAGGTCTTACTGCTTATACTGAATGCAGTATCGGGCTTGTGAGTATCCAAGGTTAACAAATTTACTCTACTCTCTCTGATTTAGTAACTTACTAACTGTGTGTTTATGTATGTGTATGAGCCTGTTGTACATGAATACCCAGCCAAACAATGCTATGCTTACATAATACAGGAATAGGGTTTTCCCACTGTTTCTGGTTTGGCAACAGAGTCAATTGACTCAGCCTGAAGGCCAAGTGCCAAGAAGAGACATGGTCAGCCGTGTACTGCCTGTCGTCTGCATTATTCTCTTTGTGCTCATCTTGTCCTAACAGTACTTGATAACTATCAGGTGCTCCTTTTCCAAAGAACTGTATGGGTGGAAGGATGATTCACCGAAAGACTTACAGTTCAACGGAAACTCTTTTGTGAGAGGCTATTCATACAATACGCAGAATTTTTCAGACATTTTAATCAGCTTTCCTTGAAAAAATTGTTGCCCTTGCCATTAAGTGCTGGGAATATTTGCACACTGACTGTTTTGTCAGCTGTATGACTGCCTGATACCAGCCTCCTCAACCTCTGTTATCATCCACTAAGAACTTGCTTTCGTCCACCCAATGACTAATTTTCAACTTTGCACTATATATACATATATATTTCACAGAATGAAAGTGGAAGTTTCTTGTGTTGCTCACTTTGCCAGACTAAGTTATCATAGTAAGTGGCCTACGACATGAAGCTCGATGAAAATTAATGGTTTCGGGGGTAGGGTGGGAGAGAAGGCTTAAAACAGATCCTAAAAAGATGAAACTGAACATGATGAGAATCAGCAGGCATACTGTGAAGCAAACTAAGAATGAAAGGTGCTAAGAGCAATGTTGCAATATAAGTTTGAAGGGATTAGAAGATGGGCCAGCCATATACTAACCACAGGTCTAAACTTGGAGCATTTCTCGACATTGTGAAACAAGAAAGGTGGAGGCACATTTGTGTGCTGAAGTTACGATACTGGACTTGTAGATAGTAAAAGTGCAACAATGTAGAAATTTATGAATGAGCTGTGATTATAATGGGATAAAATTTGTTGTGGTACAAAAGAAATGCAGTGGATGCTTTTAAATTTGATGGTCAAATGGTCAATGTTGAATATGCAAATTTTATTTTCAGTTGTGAGATAAAACTTCAGGAGACATTGAAATCCATTGCACAATGCATTGTAAGTTTGGGGTGGGAGAATAGTACACCTATTCAATTGTGCAGGAAAATGGTAGCAACTATATTGTCTGGAAGAAGTCAAAGGTTCAAAAAGGGAACAAATTGGGCAGACTGTTGGAAATAGGTTCAGAAGTAAGAAGAGTGGGAAAGTCCCGGAAATTGATGTCAGGTTGGGATTTCGACATGCCCTCTTCCAGCTTTCCCCAGGGCAACACTGAAGGCAAGCAGGGAATCCCTTTGGATCTGTGGGTAAGTCATTAAGAAGTTGTTGAGGTTGTGAAGAAGCCAATTGTGAGCTTCTTCAGCTCTCAACCCTGGATTTCCCAGTCATGGAACCTGTTTCCAGACCTGTCAGCAACTTGTCAGCGTCACGGCGGGAAGAGCTTCTTCAGTGAAACTGACAAGTTGGAAAGGCTTTGATCAGTTACGCTGACAAGCTCCAGGCATGGCCAGGTGAGAGACTGCTGTTCAAAGCACTTCTTCTCTCAGAGAGTGCTTTCACTGCTTGACAGGTGATAACCAACTTCTTGGAAAGCACTTCATCACCTTCAGCTGCACTACTCTGCTGCCAGCCTTCAGTATGGCATGGGAGCAGCTTATACACTATCCACCTATGTTGAAGATCAGGAGCAAAGGCCACACCATTGCCAACAGCACCAGCAGCAGCAGGAGTTACACCAGCAGCAGCACCAACTGCCTTCTCCTCAGCTGCATGCTGCTGCACAGGGCAGAGAGGATAGACACTGCAATCCAGCTGGAAAGTGGCGAGACCACCAAACACAGGGTCTACAAGCAGAGCTGGACGAATGCTTTGTCTTTCACCACAAGCATTAACACACTCTTTGCCTTTGTCCCAGGACATCTTTGTTATTTAATCTCTCCTGCCCCATCAAACACCTTCCCCTTTGTTCTCTCCCTCACCCCTCTCCCCTCTACCCTTCACTTGTTCAAAACCTAATTATTTTCTAACCTTTGCCAGTTCTGATGAAAGGTCACAGACCTGAAACGTTAACTTTGCTTCTCTTTCCACAGATGCTGCCTGACCTGCTGAGTATTTCCATCACTTATTGTTTCAGATTTCCAGCATCTGCAGTCTTTTGCTTTTATTTTAGTCTACAAGCAGAGGATCAGCTCTCTCGGCATGTCTGAGCACCAGTGCCTCATGAAGCTCAGACTCTCACAGCAGGTTACTGCTAACATCTGCAGCCTCCGGGAACAAGACCTCCTTCCCAGTGGAGCAGGTGGGCACACATTGGCAGTGGCCAACAGGGTGACTGTCACTGGAGCCCACCCCCCAGTCTCAGCCTCTCACCAAGTAGTGCGCTCCCTTCTCATACAAAGAGGGAAAGCAGAGAGATGTGAATGTTTGTAATGGTTTGTGTGGAGAGGAGGGAAGGACACCATTTGTGGAGGGTGTCTGTGAGGCATGGGTGCAAGAGGGCAATAGGCTGAGGGTGAGTGTGAATGTTGGTTGTCCAGATGGGGATGTGAGGTGCCTGGAGAGAGAGGAATGAGTGCAGCTGTAAGGTGCTGGTCTGAGGAATGCTGTGCAGGAGAATGCTGGGAAAGTCAGAGTGTGGTGCTTGGCACCTGAAACTGTTGTGCCACTCACCTTTCCCACCTTCCTGAGGTCCTGATCCTCTTGGTGCACTGTCTCCAAGCTGCTGACTTCCTCGGCCACTTCCATTTATACCTGCTTGGTTGAAATGGTTGTCCTCTTCTTCCTGTCCTTGGGAAAGATCACCTCACTGCAGCCCCTCAGGTCCCACAGCAGGACCTCCAGGTAGGAGTGAGAGATCCAGGGAGAAGCCTTTCCAGGCCTTCTCTTTATTCCTGTGGTTGCTGCAGCTTCAAAAATCCAAGTGCTGGTGAGTTTTTCTTACTCATCCCGGAATCCCTTAGAAATCCTTCCATGGACAGAATGGATGTGTCATCCCACCCTCGGTAATTGGTCGGGGAGTCCGGAGGTCACTGGGCATGCCATTCAGGGAGTTGGGTTCCGGCAGGAACTCAGTTTGGAAGATTCCGTCCATTGTGTTTGCAGGACTGTAGTTTGAGAACCGATTTAGGTGATGACTCCTGGGACAACAAAGATGATGGGCTGGATTTTACCAGCTCCTCGAGGGTCGTAGCGGGGAGGCTTGCGGGAGTGGCCCGCCATGACCCCAAATGCCGAGAAGGCTCTGCCGCATATTATCGGCGGTGGCGAGGCCTCGGTGTGGCCCCCCCACCAGCCGCCAAGTGGCAGGGCCTTCATTTCAATATTAAAATTAGCAGAATAAATATTGAAATGAACTTACCTGGTCCCGGGGGTGGTCCCATGGTGATTTTACAGCAACTTGCACGCCTTCGGAACTCTGTACGGAGTTATGAGGCAAGACACTGGTGGGAAGGGGGGAGGGCTGAAATAATCAGGATGGTGGAGGGGGAGCAGGGAAAACCTTTTCTATTGGTTGTGGGGATTTTGGGAAGGGGTTGAGGGTCAAATGTTCGGAAGGTGGGTTACAGTTCATTATTTTACAAATTGCTTTTTTGGTGGAAATTAGTTATTTTATTAATTGATAACTCAGTGGCGGGGGCGGGGGGGGGCGTAGGGGGGAAGGTGATTGGAAGTATTGCTAACATTTTATTTGTTACATCTGGGCACTGGCATCTTTAAAAATGTTAATGAACCTGAAGGGCTTGACGCCCTTTTTTAAATGGCGCTGGCACCTGTGCAGTGGCGCCGGACGCCGTTGCCGGGGAAGGAGCGGCCGCCCCCCTCTACGTCATCGGGGGTGGCTGCTCCGCCCCCATCCACTTAAATGAGCCCCCACGCGTAATATCACAGAGCCTCAGCAGCGGCACTTCCGTGTCGGCTGGTCACCGGCTTCAAAGCGCGCTGCCATGAAGTGCGGCGCTAATAAAATTCAGTCCCATGTTTCCAGTTGCAGGGCACAGATAGTCACATGACTTCAGAAAGTGATGTTTACAAGAAATGGGGTGATATGTGGCCAGGAGATAAAAGGATAAGACATGGAAGTTCGAGAAAGCTAACAGAGCAACAAGGTTAAGTAAGTACATTGGGCATCCCGTAGCTGAATTTCCATTTGTGTCTAAAATATTATAGCAGCCAGAATCTTTTGAGACTTTACTTCCTGTTTTACAAATGTCATATCCAGCATAGTCAGAAGGCCATGATAAAATAAATACAGATAAAGGAGGCCATTTAGCCTATCACTGCTCTGCCTCTGATGTTTTCATTGTGTCATCAACTGGATCTTGAGTTATTCAAAGGTTTCTGTTCTCTCCCCACCTACTGCTGTAAATGTTGACCACTCTTTACGTCAGGTTCCTACTGTTATCAGTTCAAAACTGCCTTCTGAACATTTAGAACCTATGTCCACTATCCTCTTTTGTGCCTTACCTTGAATTAGTGCTCCAGATTTACCTTTTCCATATCATTTGATATCTTAGATACCTCTACAATGTTGCCAATCAGTTACCTTTCTGTCAATGTGTAAACAGGCCCAGTAAAATAAAAGCAAAATACTGCAGATGCTGGAAATCTGAAATAAAAACAAAAAGTGTTGGAAATACTCAGCAGTTCTGGTAGCGTCAGTGGAGAGAGAAACAGTTGACGTTTCAAGTCGGATATGACTTTTCTTCGGAGAATTGTGTTGTGGGATCTTTCATGTCCATTTCAGTAGTTAGAAGGGGCCTCGGTTTGATGTCATGTGCCTGACAATGCAGCATTCCTTCAGAGTCAACCTAGATGAAACGCTTCAATCTCTGGAGCATGGCAAAGAGTAATCTGTAACTCATTTTCCTACCTTGATGTTATGCAGTACATTTTCTTGTCTATTTACACTTCACATATAGGTAAAGAGACATAATGGCTAGTAAATATCCCTCACTGTTCGGCATATTATGATTTCTCTGTCAGAATTGGCTGACTTAAAGATCCATCTTGCTTGGTGACACACTCTGCATGGTGCCCTGAGATAATGCTTATAAAAATGTTATATGATGGCATGCACTTTCACAATCGTCAGATTCTTGGTTTGGTTCTAACTAGAGAACGCTGGGGGCAGAGCAGAGAAAGCAGAGCCCAGTTTACACTACAAGGGTCAGGAAGACGAGAGGACTAAGATTTTCACTGATTTTTGGAATCTCCCACATTGCTCTCTCTCCTTCCCCTTCTCTTTCATCTTCAGTGTTCATGAGTGTCTCAGTGCATTGCAGTGTTTGTTTTCTGTCAGTTTAGAAGTAACAAAAAATTTTGAGGCTCTACATACAGTGAAAGAAAGGACGGCCTTACTTGGCATCAGTTGCCCTATTTTAGGTGTTAAACAGGTTGAGTGAGAGAAGTTGTTAATTCTTTTAGAATTTACTGTCCCTTGACTAAGGTAAGTACAATGGCCAGTTATGCTTGAGCTCAGATTTGGGGGTGGAGCAGGTCCTCAGCAATGTATGAATAAACAAGCATTTCCTGGATCATTGATTGAAGGCACAAGTTACAAATACCCTTCCGCAAAGGTGTAATGACAAGCTAGCGCATGATTAGACTTTTTTAAAAGCTAATTGAGTATCTTTTTGTGCTAGTGGTATTATGAATTGTAAAGCAACGTAATGCTACATTTGGAAATAAATAGCAGTTCTATTCGGCAGTTAGAATTGACCCTAACCACAGTTACATATTGCTTAATGTGTAGATATATATAGATGGAGATAGAAAGAAAGAATGAATCTCGTAAGGACTTTTCAATCTGCAAATGCCCCTCACTGAATTGCATTCAATTCTGATTGCCGTCAGACTGTTTAGTGACAGCAATTAGACTTTCTCGCCTTAAGTGGATAGACTAAATTAAAAGCAGTTTCACCTTAGCAGCAGACTAAGACATTGGTTGTCACATGGCTGAACCTTGTTATCATCCAACTTACCATCAGCAATGCTAGTACTGAAAGAAAAATAGCTGGTGCCAGAAATATATAACAGTTCTATCAGCATCTGAAGGAGAAAGGTAATTTAACATTTCTTACCGGGCACCCTTTTGTCTATTGTGATGAATGGTTTTGAAGAAATGTTTTATTGTTCATCACAGCTGACCACACTTGCTTCAGATTTCTAACAGTCAGTTTGTCCTTTTAATATGCTACCTGCACACTTTTTGTTTCGAAGACATACTTTTGTTAGAATGTAACAGTAAGATGTATTAATTTAGCTTTTATTCCTGGCTTTGTCTATAACTGATTGAATATTTTTCCACGCTATACGTGTGGTCCCTTTTTCTGCATTTTGCTTCCGCGCTGCAAGCCTTTTTTATTTACTTCATCTATTTTCCCCAACCATCCCTTTGTTTCTTTATATAATTTGTCATTTTTGTTTATCTTAGTGCATGTTCCTTAATTCTTTCTTTCTTCCTCTCTGCTTATACTACCACCCAAGTGGTGTCTGTCAGATGGAGTATATAGAATTATAAAGTGAAGTATTGCAGAATTATGCACATGCCAAGAAACTGTACATGATTTTGCGACTCCCACTTAGTTGTATCAAAAAAAAAGCGGGCAAATATTTAATCTCAGTTTTCAGTCTGAATGATCTCGACAAACATGACAGTCAACTGTTGAGGAGATAGTTTTTGGTTATTGTAATATTCCCCATTTGTTCTTGGCATTGTCCAATCCACAATGTGGTGCTGGCTGTTTAAGGTGTAATCAGTGAAGTTCTTGAGCATACCATATGAAGCCTTTACTTTCTCCCAGTAAAATAATGAAGGAAAATTTCCAGTTGAAATTGCAAGAAAAGCAAGATCACATTAATTTTATTTTTCAAATACTGCATATTCAGAAAATGTATATATTTGTAAGATTGGCCGGAATTTTACGCCGCCCCAATGAGCGGGATGGTGGCGGGGGATGACGTAAATGGAGCGGGAGGCTTTCCCGACCTGCTCCCGCCTCCGCTGCCCTTTATGTTGGGTGGGGTTGGGGGGGGTGGGGGGGCGCAAAAAATGGCCTGCCCGCCCCAGGCCAATCAAGGCCCTTAAGTGGCCACTTAACGCCCGCCTTCACACGGACTTTACGCATAGCAAGTGGGCGTCCTGGAGCCAAGAAAAGCTGCCTGGGAAAAGCAGGCAGCTGTGATCGTCCCGGGGGGAGCCCAGATCATCGGGCCCAGGGTGTCCGATGGTGGGCCGCCCCACTACCCCTGCCACGCCCAGCAACCAACACGCCCCCCTTCCTTCCAACTGACCACCCTTGACTCGCCAGGGCCTGACCAATTACCCCCAGCAAGGCAACCAAAACTTACTTTTCCTCCCAGCTACCAGGCATCTACTCTTCATGCTGGGCTGCAGTCCCAGCACTGGCCACCGCTCCCGGTGGCGCTGCTGGGACTAACAGCTGCCGGCCCGCTGATTGGTCGGCAGCTCAATGAGGCGGGACTTCCTCCATCAAGGGGTGGAAGTCCTGCCTCGGAACAACTAAAGCCTGGGGACCCATAAAATACGGAACGGATCCCCAGGCGAGGCAGAAGTGGGTTCGCCACCGACTTTTCAGTTGGTGGCCAGCTCCCGTCTGCCCAACATAAAATCCCGGCCGTTATTTCTTATTTTACTCAAGTTCATGATCATATCCTAGAGTACATTTCTAAATTGATAATTAATGTACAAAAATCAAGGCTGACACTCCAGTGCAGTACTGAGGGAATGTTGCACTGTCAATGGTCCTGAATTTCAGATGAGATATTAAATTGAGGCTCCATCTGCAAGCTCGGGTAGATGTAAAAGATCTCATGGCACTATTTTGAAGAAGAGTAGGGGAGTTATTCCCAGTGTCCTGGCCAATATTTATCCTTCAATCAACATCACAACAACAGATTATCTGGTCATTATCACATTGCTGTTAAGTGAGTTTGCTGTGCACAAATTGGCTGTCACATTTCCTACATCACAACAGTAGATGCATGTCAAAAGTAATTCATTGGCGGCAAAGCTATTTGAGACATCCAGTGGTTGTGAAAAACACTGTATAAATGCAAGTCTTTTTTAATTCAAAATAGGCCATGTTGCCAGAATCTGTAGACAATGTATTGAACTAGTTAGTAAGCTATTTAAATTGCTTTGGAATCTAGTTTCCCCATTTTAAAACTTTTTTTTTTACTTTCATTTCTTTTTGCCAGATTCAGGGCATGCAGACAGTCCAAGTCACAGCGAGTCCACAAAAACTGCTCCAGGTAAGTGAATCACTTAAAGCTGAAGGAACGTTTTAAATGTTCATCTTAAAAGGAAGAGCTAAACATAATATACTCCCAGACTGCAGTGTTTCCCTCCCCTTCGCTCGCCATATTGACCCAGTCTCAAAGTCCCAAAGTCTCAACTTGTGCTCTGCACCTTTGTTCAATCCCTCCTTTCCCTAGATTGACAGCTTTACCCCCTGAAGCCAGTGCTGTTGTGGATTGAAAAACACAGCCTCTAATTTTATGTCAGTGGAATGTATTTTTCCCTTTACAAAAATGTTAAATCAGTGTAACTTGGGTGCATGACACTGGAGCATATTGTGACCTGAAAACTGAAACCATTTTCAGTAGTGTTTTTCAGATCCACTCTGTGTAATGGAGCCTTCAGTACATCTCCAGCTAGGCTGAGTTCAAGCACAGAGTTATGCATGACCTGAAAGTATGTAAAGAACCAGCATAACAGGTTAGGTACAGCTACGAAGTAATTAGAACTTATTACCATTTATATTTTTATTTTCTGCTGACCTCTGCTCAGAGACACTTCATTCCAGAGGTTCAAGGTGCATGTGCTCCATGCAAATACCCTGTGCATTTACGCACAGCAGCATATGTGTGTGCCTGCATTGCCATGGCTATTCCCATTATTTGTGCAGGTCAAGGAGATTGAAACAAACATCCAGTGGACGGATATTGTAACCTGTGCTTGGCCAGTGTAACTTGGGTCTATACCACTGATGCAGTTGAAATAGGTCCTAGTCTCAGACTAGTACGTACATTACTGCAGCCAAGATATTACTGTTACAGACAGGCAAAGTAAAAGGAGCAGGCCACACACTTTTACTATTATGAAATGACAAATCTCCGTGAGCAATTAATGTTTTTCAATCAGTATCGTAATCCTAAACCTTTCTCATGGAAACTTTGTTTTCCCTTCTTGTTGCACTTACATGTTCCTTTCTACTTGAGCCCTGGGTGTCCCGCAGAAAGGTTTTTGAACTTTTGCAGAGTTGAAATTCAGAGTTTTGTTTGTAAAGATTTCCTCATCTCTGTATCTGTTACTGTTTAAGTCTAAAGTGCGGTTGCTGTACAAGCTGATTGCAGTCCATGTCTGCTGCATGGTTGAGCCCTGTTCCACTGAGGACTTTGGTTATCACAACCAGTTTGTTTCCTCCAGGGAAGTTCTGATAAGCACAAGTGTCCTATGTTCAGTCTGTGATATTTGTTTAAATATTTTCACTGTGGTCTTTTACCAGTCCCCTTGTAAAATTTGGCATTCATTTATTAAAAGGAAGAATGTTTCTTCTTTGACACAGTTGTGCTTACCAAGAAGTTCTAACTAGCATTGATTTGGTTACAAAGTTATGTTTGACTTTGGAAGAAAAAAGTATTTGAATAATGTTTCTTTTTATAAATTTGAATCCTGGTAATGCACATCATTAAGAAAGTGAAACAATCAGTACGGACTGATCTACCAAAACCATTTGCATCAGTGCAAACGTTGAATGTGACAGAAACAAAAATCACAGTTCCAGCATACGATTACATTTTATTCAGCTTTTCACTGGTACTTTCTGGGGATTTTTTAAGTACTACTTAATATCTAGTGGCCTCCCACTGAAACCGACATTCTCATGATGGGAGGGTGCTTTAATCAAAAAAATGTTTACATCTTTTTGAGGGCATTCTTGCAGGTGTGTGTGGTTTCTCTTCAGGAGAACAGCAGATGCATTTGTTGTCATGTTGTAACACATACAAGTTTGTAACCTGATCCTTGATTTTACTGATATTTTGGGTGGAGGAATACAAGAGAAACTTATAACATGGATTAAATTTTAATTAAATGTCAACCAGCTGTGATTTATTTAATGTACATTTTTCATCCAAGTTTACATGTCAATACACATTCAAAATATACAATTCAGATATTTAATCTTTCCTTCCAGCTTCAACATGCTGTGCATAGCAAGCAAATTTCAGCATTTTTTTGTGTTCTTGCTTCTTAAAAAATTCTTGATTGGCGATTTTGGAATGAACTATTCTAGCACACCTTCACTCTCCAATGTTTTGTATTCGGTCATTCACAAATAGCCATCTCTTTACTTCCTTATTTCCACTGTAGATAGGGTGGTGTACAGTTTGGACAGACATAAGTGAATAGTATGTTACTGACCATTTATAACCACTTTAGCTTATGTGATAGTGTTGCTAAACTTGCTAAGTGACTTCCTGCCATCTCTCAGATAACAAGCATTTCTGAAAACTGTCCATCTATTCACAGTGAATGGATGCCATGTCATCTAATTTCCAGGTGTTTTATCATTAGTTTTCTTCTCAAAATCAAAAGCTATACTGCTATAGGATCTGCCGTTTGGATGTTTAATGATTCAGATCTGGCACATTCTCTTTGTTAGCACTTCTGAAAAACTTCCATTTAGTAACATTTAGAATCTACATATGCTGTCTTTTTTTTTAAATTAGTATGTGATTCATGTCTTTATATTTGGTCCTCCTGTTATATACAATGATATATTTTCAACGTAAATAGAAAATGCTGGAAACACTAAGCAGGTCAGTGGAGGTGTAGGCCCCTTTTACTCTCTATAGATGCTGTCTGATCTGTGTGTTACCTGTATTTTCTATTTGTGATTTTGTTCCAAATTTTCAGCATCTGCAATTTTTTGATATTGGCTAATTATTTAAAATGATCATATTCCTTTCGTAAAGCTCTTGCTCCTTAGACTCAAGTTTTTGGATTTAAAAACAATTTATCTTTACTATTTTTAGTTAATGCATTTGTTATTAAATTGCTCTGTGCACGGTTAAAAAACCCATTAACATTTATTTTAAGCAGGTTAACAACTTACTAAAAATAGCACACACGGGAGTTTCAAACTCCATAGGTAGGATTTTTGGCCTGATATGGGGGCTGGAACAGAGGCGGGCAGTGTGTAAATTCACGCCATGACCGGTGTACCAGCTTGCCCACACCATCCTGCCCCCGAACCATTTGCCCAGAGGCTTGGTCGGGGGCCAAATGGCTAACTGCTCACAGGCAGCAGGTAGCTCATGGGGATATGGTTCAGAAGGGATGGGGTGTGCGCCAAAACCTGGAAGGAGCAAGTAGCCATGGTGCACCATAAGCTGAGCATGTGGGAGCAGCGATCTCTCTCCATTGTGGATAAGAACCTGGTCATCGGGTGTGCGGCACTCACGTTGTTGCTGCATGTGGCGCAGGTGTGGCCCATACCCCACTCCTGTGCCGTGGCGGTCACCCGAGCCAATTTCCGCTTTATTTGGAGATCCAAAATGGACCGGGTCCAGAGGGTTACGATGTTCAAACCTCTATTTAAGGGTGGGAAAAATGTACCCAACATAGCCCTCATCCTGATGACCACCTTCGTGTGCAGCTGCATCAAGCTGTGCGTAGACCCCCAGTACGCAAACACCAAGTGTCACTGCGTGCTAAGGTTCCATCTGTCCCCAGTGTTGCAAAGGATGGGTCTTGTCAGATTGCCGCGGAACGCTGCATCCGGTTGGACCGTTCCGTACCACCTATCCTTCGTGGGAACGTTTCTGTGGAAAAACACTCCATCAGGCAGTGGTCTGCACGGAATGTCCTCAAGGCCCCATGGGAAAAGGAGATCCTGTCGGATGGTTCCCCAACCAGACCGCCAAAATCATTTGGCAGAATGTCTCATCACCAGAACTTTCAAACAAGCACCAAGACGTAGCTTGGCTGGTGGTGAGAAGGGCCCTCCCCATCAGATCCTTCCTGCACGCCTGGAGTCTTGCCCCCTCCACATGCTGCCCTTGAGGTGGCTGTGGTAGGGAAGAGACTGTTGCCCACCTCCTTCTGGAATGTGTCTTTCTAAAGCAGGTGTGGAAAGAGATGCAGTAGTTTTTGTCGAGGTTCATCCCAAGCAGCTCTGTAACACAGGAGTCTGTGCTCTACGGGCTGTTCCCAGGGACGCACACCGAGATAAACATCAACTGCTGCTGGAGGACCATCAATTCCGTGAAAGACGCTCTTTGGTCTGCCCGACACTTGCTGGTCTTCCAGCGCAAAGAGTTGTCCACGACCGATTGTTGCAGACTGGCACATTCCAAGGTCCAGGACTACATGCTGAGGGACACATTATAGCTTGGGGCAGCCGCTGTGAAGGCTCAATGGGGAAAGACCACTGTATAAGTGAACTGAGGGCCTGGACCCATGGGAAACCCCTCAGGCTGTATACACCAAATATGGGTTTGCTGTAAAATGTACATGGCATGTAAAATGGAATGGAAGGGTTGTGAGGCAACTCACTCCTGTACTGGACAAAACTGATTTCCTTTGCACGCTTTGGAATGTCAACTGTTTTGAACTGTTTGGTAATGCATTTTTTTTACAGATTTTTATGAATAAAGTATATTTTGGGGAAAAAAAGCAGGTAACTCGTTAAGCAAATTAAAAGGCCAATGATTAGGGGCTGACTGGAATTTTCCAGTCATCCTGTCGGCCTCTGCGACGATGGGAGCACAGCAGCTAGCTGGAGGCGGTCTCCCAGCGGCAGACCTGATGGTGAGTGCTCCAGGCTGTTTTTGAGGTTCCCTGTCCACAATGGGGTCTGGCAGCTGTAGCTATTTTTTTGCTTCAAATGTTTTAAGTGCTCTCTCCCTTAGCTGCAACGGCAGGCCTCTGCTCCTTCTGTGCTGGAGGGCCTCTGATTGGCCCTCCAGCATTGAGAGCCTGTCTGCTGGCCTTAATTGGACGGTGAGCACACCCTGTGGCTGCTAATTGGCCAATCCAGGCAAAATCAGGTTGCTGCTTCCGCTGTAGTGCAGGGTCGGGGCCAGCATTTGATGCTCACATCAGAGTCCCAACCCAAAATTGAAAATCCTGCCCCATGTGTTTACATGTAGACAGCCTCTCATCTAATCGTAAGTCTCATCCCTATCATCTTTCTCAGAATCATAATTCTTCAAAAACACACACACAAACAAAAAGTAACGTTAGCAATTGAATGAAGAATGACGATTTAAATATTGGAAAAATGTCCAAAAAAATGAAGTGCACATTAAAATCCACGTGCAAATGTGAAGAATGGCTTCTAAGTAAACAACCAAATATATTGCCGGACTAGCCGGAATCCTGCGAGTTATGGGTCATCACTCAGCAGTATTAGTGAAATACAAGGCTCCTGTCCCGGATGTACCTAAAATATGTATCTACACTAGTAAATGAGTAACTTCTGATCGGGAATTTGTGTTCTTTGTATAACTTTCTACTATTGTATTTGGATTGTTTGTAGAAGAATTTCAAAGCCCTATAAATACTCTTTTTTTTACTGTGGGATTTTTATGGGTCTTGCTCACTTTTGTTTAATGGACTTCTGTGTAATTGGACTCCACAGTGTCAGGTTACTACCGATCACCGCTAGACAAAGGCAATTTCTAGGATTGTGGTTATCTGCTTTTTATTACATTTTTTTCCCTCCAATTTTCTCCTTTTCCTCCTCCTGAAGGCATTAACTCATTCTGGTTTACGGTTTTGTGGGTAATCTATTCAAATGGCCATTATTGAAAGGAATACAATAGGGAATGGAACAGAAAGCTTTTTGATTCATCAGGTCAATTTTAAACTTCTGAAAATATCACATTATTCAATTTCTTATAACTTAGCAGTGTGCTTGTAGGCTATTTGACTGTGAAGGGTATCACAGCTGAGCCATACTTCCTCACACTCATACAATCTCATTCTTCCTCTCGCGTTCTCTTTTAAGCAGAACTCTCTGAATATCAATCAGTTCTTGAAACCTGACTGATTTTTCTGCTCTGTAGCCCTGGTGAATAGAGATCAATTGAACTGCCCTCAGCTGCCAGCAGCTAACTCGACACAGCACAGAAATGGGTCCTAGGATCTTGTTGGTCTGTACAGCTCAGAACCAAGATAATTGCTGCATTTACCCACGAAACTATCAGAATATCCATCGTAGTTGTATGTTTTAAATAATATTAATCTGAGCTTTTTAACAATAACCGATTTTTCCCATTATCTTACACTTCCAGGATTGTTCAACCCACATAATCACACACATGCATGATGCAAGGACTTAATGTTGAGTTGAGCTGCATATTTTGCTTCTCCCACAAAGCCTTCAGATTTTGGCTACTCTTCGGAGCTGCTTCAAAAACTATTTCCAAATACTAGTGAACAAATTAGAACAAAAGAATGCCTTCTTCATTAACTGTCTGCCTGCAGATCAACCTACCCAAGAAGTCTGTAAACACTGTACTCTTTGTCTACAGAGGAAGTTGGGTTGAACAATGAAGAGTTAAGGCCTATAGCCCTCAGCTAGTAATTTTACAGTCTGCTTTTAATTATGTAGAGCTGCCAGCAACATGTGTCTGAGTGTTTCTGAGTAGCTGGAACTTTGCCTCGCTTCAGAAAGGCACCAATCCTGCACTTCTGTTTCGAAGTTCAAAGTATGTACATGACTGAGACTGGGAAAAGAGGCAATAGACAGTGTCCTATAAATTGCCATCCAGCAATTGACATTCTTTTGATGTCCTTTTCCTTTAAGACCTGGAAAAATGTTAACATTAGATAGGTGATAAGACTATGTCAGAGGGCAGTTGCTGGTATGTTTGTGTGTGTTTTGTGACCTGTATTATGTTTTAGTTCCATTGTTCTATGTAGCACCATGGAATACTGCACTAATGGTTATGATTCCATGAATAACTTTTTTGCCAAATTAATAGTCGTAAAATATTGGTCAGTTTGTCAAATTTGTATTATAATTTCAAGCTCCATGAGAAGTGCAAAGCCTATAGAATACTTCCTGCAAAATCGGTCTGGTGTTTTCATGCCTCAGTTAGAGAACAAGTTTTCTGTACCGTAAGCTAAAAATAAGACTGGACATTTAATGTAAAGTTTAAGCAATATTGCCTGCTGAGGACAGCAAATGATCTCTTGCATTTTAAGGGTTAAGACCTTTATACCCAATATTTCAACATAGGGTAACCAGTGCGATTGCTGCTTTTCACTGAAGCCCTACTCAAGAATTCTCTATATCTCGTTGTTTTGCCACCTCCTCTCCCAGCAACAGCTCCAACTCAGACACCGCACCGCCTTAGTGGCTCCCAAAGCTTAATGAATGAAGAAGAAAAAATTACAAACTTTGAAAGGTGAAGATTCATGGCCATTCATAACAGATACAATAAGAATAGACTGGAGTTATACTCCACTAGGTGCTAAGTGGATTAAAACTATGGAAGGGGCTTTACTCCATTCTAGAGA
Source organism: Heterodontus francisci (assembly GCF_036365525.1). Taxonomy (NCBI): domain Eukaryota; kingdom Metazoa; phylum Chordata; class Chondrichthyes; order Heterodontiformes; family Heterodontidae; genus Heterodontus; species Heterodontus francisci. Next base: position 201,326,722 of record NC_090374.1, on the reverse strand, counting down.
AAGATTGGTATCTGACACTGGAGTTATACTGCCACTTTCTTGTTAATTTGCACAAAGAATCACTTTCCACTGATGCTGAAGCAGCAGTACAAGTACAATTCAATGTTCACTGCTGTTGTGGTCCTTTAACAAGAAAAAAAACATACATTTATGTAATGGGGGCAAAATTTGATGCCCCCCCCAAAATGGGCAGGTGGATTGCAAATGTCATGCTGCCTGCTGCTTTAAATGATAGCAGCATGCAGCCCAGCACCAAATGCACTGTTGAGTAACGGCGTGCCTCAGCAGGAAGCCCATGCAAGGCTAGCACCACTTAGAATGAGCCTGTAGTACTTAAAGCTGGCCTGAACCTCTTAAAGGGGAAGTGCTTTCTGGCTGGAGCAGGTGCTGGAAGTGGCTGGGGAAGAGATTCTGACCTGCAGGAAGAGTGACTGTGGTGCAAAAGGGCAGAGGGCGCGCATCAAGGCTCTCTTGACTCAGCACTGGAGGCCTCTGTGGAGGAAACGGACAAGATAAGAGAGGTCCTCTATCCACAGGGGAGCCTCCAGACAGACACTACGACGGTAGTGGGAGCAGATAACTGTCATGATCAATGCCAGCATTGTAGGCCCAGGGACCTGGATCCAGTGCCACACTAAGTTCAATGTCCTCCCACAAGTGGTCAAGGTCAGTGAATGCATCTTCAAATACCAGATCCCGCCAACTGCACCACTAGCCTCACACACTGCTCAATGCACCACATGCCCATCACTCATCTACCAACCATCTCCATCAATCAGCACTCAGCTCAGATTCATAGCTTCACCTCACTCTCACATATTTAGCATTGGAGCAAGCCTCACACCCACATCTCACAGCTCGCACGCACTGGCAACCAAAACATAATATTCAACCAAGACAGCCACATTACCCAAACACATTGCACCACACTCACTGACACACTTTCCTCTCTCTTTCAGGACAAGTGGCACATAACCACAGGCAGAAGCTAATCATCTGGGGACAGGCATGGCTGCCTGTCTTTACCCTGATGGAGGAGACAGTATTCGCTATCATTGGATAGGCCACGACTGAGGCCGTGACCGGCGGCAGGGCTGAAAGGATTGAAGATGTCGGTGTGCTCATAGCAAATCCTCCTTCACACATCCCACTTCCTGCTCATTCCACCATCAACTTTACAAGATGAAGATGATCTAAGCATGCATCTCTTCATTTAACCTCTCCCCTCACCACCACCCTACACTTGTGCCTTTCTCCTTTCAGATACTCAAGAACTGCCACCTGCCCAGGCAGTGCGGGAAGAGAATTCAATTCTGGGTACTGCCTGTGTGGAGTTTGCAAGTTCTCCCTGTGTCTGCGTGGGTTTCCTCCGGGTGCTCCGGTTTCCTCCCACATGCCAAAGACTTGCAGGTTGATAGGTAAATTGGCCATTAGAAATTGCCCCTAGAATAGGTAGGTGGTAGGGAAATATAGGGACAGGTGGGGATGTGGTAGGAGTATGGAATTAGTGTAGGATTAGTATAAATGGGTGGTTGATGGTCGGCACAGACTCGGTGGGCCGCAGGGCCTGTTTCAGTGCTGTATCTCTAAACTAAACTAAACTAGAAAGAGAAGAGAAAGCTCAGACACAAACACATAGACTGCTGCCATCATGGCTGAGGATACCAGTGTTCCAAGGGGCTTGCAAGATCTCATTGCAGTCCAGCAATCTGTCCTCTAACACATTGCTAGGATTGTTGAGGTGCCATCCTGGGGGAGTGGCAGTGGTTACATGAAGCACAAATCTACTGTCCTCAGTCCAGTGCATGTCCTCTCACCACTGCCATTCCACCAGTACCCTTGCTGTTGTCTGTCAGTCAGCCAGCCTGCCAGCCCAGACTGCTGTCGCCTGTGTCGAGGTGGTGCAGTAAAATGCCAGGTCTTCTAAGGCCAGTTGGTTGAAGTCATCCTGCAAGGCCATCTGCAGTCTTACCCACTGAACATCAGCAACCTTCCAGCAGCAATGCTGACCACTGGGGTAACACTGTGTAGAAGCACTAGGACAGGCAAAGGCAGATGGAAGAGAGATGCCAAGGGAATGCACAAAGGTGAATAGTTGACTTTTGTATGGAATATCAGGATCTTCCTGGTGTTGGAGCAGACTCCTGCTGAGTGCTGAGCCCGGCAGCTCTGTGGAGGCAGCCTCCTGGTGGCAGGCCTGATGGCCATCGGAGCCAGAGGCTCAATGCCTCAGTGACAGGGCTGGGGGTGGGACACGCTGCACCTGCGACCCAAACGACTCCTCCGGAGGAGTTTCCTTTCCGCTCCAATGGGCCTACCCTCATCTCTCTTCATTGTTGAAATGTTATACATGCTTCCAAGGTTGCCTCCATTTTGAGGTGCCCTTGCGCTCTCCTTTCTGCCTGAGCAGTGCCCACCTCTACTAGTGATGCTGCCAGCCTTCCAAAGTTTCAGGCTCTCTGGGCCTGCAGCCTCATGAACCTGCCCACCATCTTAAATTGGATGGTGAATGTGAAGGCAGCCAGTTAGGAGACCACCTCCCAGCAGATCACTCTGAAGTGTGCACTGCAGACCCTGCTGGGTCGGGACCTGGAAAATGTCCTGACTCCTGAAAACAAACAATCACCAGAAGATTGTACCCAGTGGCAGCAATGTGTACCAGATGCACTTCAACTCACCAAGGTTCCTTCGACAGCACCTTCCAAACCCACAACCTCTACCACCTAGAAGGACAAGGACAGCAGATGCATGGGAACAACACCAGCTGCAAGTTCCCCTCCAAGTCACACACCATCCTGACTTGGAACTATATCACCGTTCCTTCACTGTCTCTGGGTCAAAATCCTGGAACTCCCTTCCTAACAGCACTGTGGGTATACCTACTCCAAATGGACTGCAGAGGTTCAAGAAGGCAGCTCACCACCACCTTCTCAAGGGCAATTAGGGATGGGCAATAAATGCTGGCCAAGCCAGCGACACCCACATCCTATGAACGAATTTTAAAAAATGGAATTTTGAGATCAATTGCAGCAATCTCTATCGTCACACCTGCCAAATTCAGTTATCTCCGCTGAGACCAGGGACTGGATTATATTACGCGCGGGGACTGATTTAAATAAAGGGGGTGGGGCAGCCGCCATGTCCCTGGCAACGGCGTCCTGCGTCATTTTTAAAGGGCTTTAAGCCCTTAGCAAAGATTAAAATTTTTAAAGGTCTATTGGTATTAATTTTTATTAATTAAATACTTATGTAATTGAGGCCCTTCCCCAAATCCCCCCTCAATGGTCTTTGTATTGCCCTATATTAACAGAACTTAGTTTATGTCCAACCCGAACTTCCACCCCCCACCCCCCCAACCTTCTGACATTTGCCCTTCAGCCGTTCCCACCATCCCCACAGTCAATAAAAAATGTTTTCCCCGTTCCCCTTCCCTTCCCACCCTAAAAATTTTACTCCTCCTCCCCTCGCCACCAGGTTCTCACCCCTCGGAACTTCATACGGAGTTCCGAAGGCGTGCGAGGTGTGATCGGCGGCTGTAAAATCGGCGTGAGACGGCCACTGCCAGGTGGTAAGTTCATTTACATCTATCTAGGGTTAATTTAAATATTTAGATGAAGGCACTGCACCGAGGTCGCCCTGCTGCCAGTAATATGCGGCGGGCGCTTCTCGACTTTGGGGGTTGAGGCGGACCTTTCCCCGTAGAATTGTACCGGGCTCCCCGCCGTGAACCATTCAGCCCCGGGTTTTAAGCTGGGAGCTTCGTGGCTCATATAATACAATCACTGATCCTACTGAATTGATCAGAATTGAGAACTCTCTGAATCAAAGCTGCAGTGTTCCAGAAGATAACCCTGAGTAAAAGCAGGGCTGTCAGCTGAACTCTGGACCTCCTTACAAACTTCTGGATAGCTGCTGCACTGTTCTCATTGAATGGATAAAAAATATTTAAAAATCTCGTTTTGCTAGAAATGATACTTTCATCATGGATCAGAGTCTGACGAAATATTACTGTCACATTAGGGCCTGAATTTTATTTGCGCACCGCGCTACACAGCAGCCTTCCGACACAGAAATGCCACCGAGGAGCCCCCACAATATTACACGTGGGGGCTCATTTAAATAGCGGGGGTGGAGTGGCCGCCCCCGATGACGTCGAGGGGGCGACCGCCACATCCCTAGCAACGGCATCTGGCGCCACTGCATAGGCGCCAGCGCTATTTTTAAAGGGCTTTAAGCCCTGAGCGGAAATTATAATTTTTAAAGGGACAAGGTATTTAATTTTTAATAAAAACAATAAATTTCACATAAGAGCGCCACTTCCACCCTCCAGTGATCACACAATAGATTTATTTCCCTCTCCCTGCCAAAAACCATTATTGACAGTCCGGAACTTTGAACCCCAAGCTTCAACCCCTTCCCACCAACCCCACAGCCAATAAAAAATGTTTTCCCCGCTCCTCCACCCCTCCCACCCTGAAAATTTTATTCCTCTCCGCTCTCCACCAGTGTCTCGCCTCGGAGTTCCGAAGGCGTGCGAGCTGCATTCGGAGTCGGTAAAATCGGCGTGGGACGTCCGCCCCCTGCAGGTAAGTTTATTAGCATCTCATTTATGGTCATTTGAATATGCAGATGAAGGGCCCCCTACCAGGCGGTGGGGAGGTCGCACCAAGGTCCCCCTGCCGCCGGTAGCATGCAGCGGGCTCTTCGCGACGTCATGAGTCGAGGTGGGCCTCTCCCCGCAAAATTGTACCGGCCCCCACACAGCGACCCACGGCGTTGAGGAGCGGGTAAAAATCAGCCCTGGAGTTAGATTGTATAATGAAAGGGATGATTCTTAAAATTCAGGACAAGGATCACAGTTTATTCAACTCAATTTTTCATGGATAGAAAATAAAATAATTCACTAAATGTATAAGTTGTTGAACTGGCTGGTGTGAATAAATTTGCTCCAATCATTTTGACACAGCATACATATATGAAAGATAGAGGAACAATATGTAAATAGAGATAGAAAGTGGTAGCAGACTTTTTCCATTTGTACATTTGTATACAAATCGTAACATTGCTCATGGAAATTGGTAAAAACAATGTTTTTCAAGTATTGTTAAGCCCTTGTTAAATGTGATTTAGTGAGACATTCATACAGAATTAAGTGAGCAGAATATAAATGAATGTGAGTTTTGAACTCAAACATAGAACTAGCTTCATAACTGTACAAGGTGTTTGATTTCAAACTATCGCTCCGAAGCTGACACAAATTAATAGTGAAGAGGAATCTTTAGCACCTTAGCTTTAGTGTAGTGGCCAATGTCATCAGTCTCTTAATGCAAGAGGAGAGATTAGTCAGGTATTCAAAGGACATTGGAAGCTGAACAAACAACCCATGCAACAAGCTTACTGCACCAGTCAGCTACTTAGGTTTGATAGAGGAGCAATGAGGATCAAATTCAGTAAGGAATGCTGTAGAAGATCAACTGGCCCGTGAATATAGGAACAGGGGTAGGTCATTCAAATCCAGAAGCCTGTTTCACCATTCAATGAGATCATAGCTGATCTATATCTTAATCCATTCAACTGCCTTGGCTCCATATCCTTTTATACCCTGGTCTAACATTATTAATCTAAATTAGTCTAAAATTATTAATTAATTAAAATAATACTTTTCTGATCCAAAGTGAATGACCACACAGTGTTGATCACACTACACAGGCAGTGTAGTGTCCAAAGCAGTGGAAGGTTACCAGTACCCCAAATATTATACTCCAGGTCCTTTTGGGAAACTAAAAGATATGCCCCAGAAATCAACCACTTTGTAATTCCATTAAAAGAAAAACTCTCAAGTTGTGTAGCACCTTCTCAGTGCGACGACTTGGAGGACTTGTGTATTTAAGAAAAATATTATTGTAGATAAACAGAGTAAAAGGGGTGATATTAAAATACTGCCCAAAACGGATGCTAAGTCAGTGGAGTGGCTGTTCCTCCTCCCTGTTTATGTCAGAATGAGGACTAAGTCATTTTGAAGTTCGTCCCTCTTTGGCATTCTGCTGGCGCCCCATCGCAGTTCACCTGGGAGGATAGAAAAATGGTCAACCAATATGTCCTTCCTTTATAATTAGCTATGGGTACTGTCTTGCACAGTGACTAGTTATATCAGTTTGAAGCATGCCTGACACAGTTCACAGAACATTTGTATGTACATATTAGGCACATACCGCTGTAAGTAGATGAAATGTAATCTTAAGGTGCTTAGGTTTAAAACATCATGTGGCAGCTGCCTAATTCATATTTGGTTTTATATACTGCAGATGATGGGAAAAGGGTAAAGCATCACGTTGAATGAAGTGGCTTATTTAAACTAAAAAGGAGCTTCCGATATGGACCAGGAATAAACGTTACTGTGAATTAAATGTAAAAATCAGGAGAGGAATAGAGTGTGCAGGTCAAATTTAGAGGGCCTGGAAATTCTGTTTTGAGAAAAATGGAATCCGTGAGGGAAACAAAAACTGAGTGATGGATTGTGTGGAAATAAAAAATATATAACCTGTAAAATAGAGAAAATATAAATAAAAATCATCCTGAAACATCAACAGAAGAACTGTACAGCGAGGCTAAAGTGCCTATATTAATCACATTGAGCTGAATTTTACTGGCCCCTCGATGTCACAGGTCGCTGTGTGGAAGTTGGTAAAATTTTGTGGGGAGAGGCTTCGACCCGCGACGTCGAGAAGGGCCTGCTGCATATTACCGGTGGCGGGGGGACCTCGGTGCGGCCCCCACCCCCACCCGCCGCCTAGTGGCAGGCCCTTCATCTCCATATTAAAATGAACACTAATGATATTTAAATCAACTTACCTGCAGGTAGCGGCTGTCCCACGCCGATTTTAAGGCCTCCGTTTGGCCTATGCGCGCCTTTGGAACTCGGTACGGAGTTTTCAGGTGATAACCTGGTGGGGAGGGGGGAGGGATGGAGGAGTGGGGAAAATAATTTTGATTGGGTGTGGGGAATGGTGGGCAGGGGTTGAAGGGCAAAGTATTGAAGGTTGGGAGGGAACGTTTGGGTATTTGAGAAAGCCAATTGTTGGTCATTTCGGGCAATGAAATGACCATGTGGGGTTTGGGGAAGGGCTTCCATCACAACATTTTTTAGTTAATAAAATTTTACAATGCTATATCTTTAAATATTAAAATGTTACTGACGGACTTAAAGCCCTTTAAAAATGGTGCCTGCACAGTGACGCCGGACGACATTGTTGGAGACACGTCGGCTGCTCCCTCTACATCATCGGGGGCAGCCACTCCGCCCCCCGCTATTTAAATGAGCCCCCGCATGTAATATCACGGGGGCTCAGGGATGGCGCATCTGCGTGGGATGCACGCCGCCATTAGAGTGCGCCGCCGCAAAGTGCAGCGCACTCGTAAAATTCCTCCCAGTGTGTTTTGGAATGGGGTATTAGCCGATTTACATAAATAATACAAATTCTGGCTTTGAACCGCAAGAAAGGAGGGCAAATGCAAATGCATTACATTACATGTACATTACATTACATGCATTACAGTGCTTTACATTACATGTACATTACATTACATGCATTACAGTGCTTTACATTACCTGCATTACAGTGCATTACATTACTTTCCTGCATACTTATTAAAGTCTCCTTTGCTTTTATTTTTTGTCTTTATTTAAAGTAATTGTAGTACAGGAAAAGAATTGCTGACAGTTACTGCAAAAAATCTAACAAGTTTATGACTTGAATACATTTTCAAGTTGTTATTTTGGATCAGTTTTAGTCTTGTCAAGGTGCAAAGGAAATATATTAGTAGGGACAACAGAAAACCAGTCCATTCATGAAGAATCTGCTGTCACAGCTCCTGAGTCCTTGCAGAGGTTGTCCTGAGCTCACACCATAACCCCACAGAAACTGCATAAGTCGTTCTTCAGATTCTGCCAAATGCATCATTTACCTGCTCTCCCACCATCATTTGTAGCTTCTGCTGGATTTTACACCTTGCAGCAACAGGTTTCCTTCACCGCTCCCACCCCATCCCATCCATTGAACTCAGGAGTTAGACTCACAGCTCACAATGAGTGAGTCGGCGCTGCAAATTCTGGTAAGGTCTTTAGTACCAGGAGTTCTGATGAAAGGTCACAGACCTGAAACGTTAACTTTGTTTCTCTTTCCATAGATACTGCCAGACCTGCTGAGTATTTCCAGCACTTTGTGTTTTTATTTCCACTTTCCAGCATCTGCAGTATTTTGCTTTTATTTCTTTAGTACATGCCACTGGATGGTGGAAGTCCTAATCCACACTTGTTCAGACTTCTTTGCAATTGCTGAGAATATTCAGGGCCAGTATCATTATGGCAGCCCAAATGGGCAATGAATAAGTATTGGGCAGTGCTACTTACAGCACTAATCCTATCAATACTATTTACTTTTACTTCAGGTCACAAGAGTGTAAACATAAAATAGCATACAAGAGTGTAAAGAAACCATTGTTGAAGAAATACAAATTACTATACCTTCACAATTAAGCTACCTTTTAACTTTTGTCACAGTCAAGTGAGGAGGGGTTGAAGGGCTTCCATCTTTTTCCTCTCCTTGTTTGACCACAACAGTTTAATTCTTTCTTAAAGCCAATTCCGAAGGAATCCTTGCCTCCGCGACACCCCGGTCCACTCCTCCATTACCCCCATCACCTCGTCCCCTTCCCATGGCACCTTCCCCTGTAATTGCAGGAGGTGTAATATCTGCCCATTTACCTCCTCTCTCCTCACTATCCCAGGCCCCAAACACTCCTTTCAGATGAAGCAGCAATTTACTTGTACTTCTTTCAATTTAGTATACTGTATTCGCTGCTCACAATGTGGTCTCCTCTGCACTGGGGAGACCAAATGCAGACTGGGTGACCGCATTGCGGAACACCTCCGCTCAGTTCGCAAGCAGGACCCCGAGCTTCCGGGTGCTTGTCATTTCAACACTCCCCCCTGCTCTCATGCTCACATCTCTGTCCTGGGATTGCTGCAGTGTTCCAGTGAACATCAACGCAAGCTCGAGGAACAGCATCTCATCTACCGATTAGGCACACTACAGCCTGCCGGACTGAACATGACAGGCCCCCCATTTTACTTTTATTTTTAGTTATTTTTTCTTTTTTACATTTTTAACATTTTTTTTGTATGTTTATTTCATTTCATCTTAGTTTGTTCAGTTTGCTTACCCACTGTTTTTTTTCATGTTTCTACTTGCTGCTGTTCAATCTTCAGTCTGTTAACACCCTATCTGTACTAATGCTTTGTCTTTCAACACACCATTAACATATTGTTTGCCTTTGCTCCATGACTTTCTGGTCAGCTATTCTGTGGCCTTGTCCAATCTGCTCCTTCTCCTTTGTTATCTCTTGCCCCACCCCCACTTTATTTGCTTATAACCTTTGACATTTCTAATATTTGCCAGTTCCAAAGAAGGGTCACTGACCCGAAACGTCAACTCTGTTTCTCTCTCCACAGATGCTGCCAAACCTGCTGAGTATTTCCAGCATTTCTTGTTTTCATTTCAGTAGGTGTTTGATTACTTACTTGCTATGATCCTAACCAGAACCAATCGGACAGGTTTTCTTGAGTTATTTTATGAAAGAGGTTAACTTTTTTATACCTAAACCGAACTCGTGAAAATAGTAAACTACATGCCAACTTTCACTCTCACGCACACTAGAGGTTTATACACAAAAATAGGTTACAGAGTGGGGAAAGGTAAATTGGTTGAGTTAGAGTCCATAAAAAAGGTATACAGTCTATGAAGTTTGGTCATTCAGCTGGATTCCAGCTGAATTCAGTGATATTGAGGCTTTTAGTTTGAAGAGGTTGATGACTGGTTCGGTGAGTCTCTTGGAGATAGTGATGCAGATGATTTCCCCCAGCAGGGTTTCTGATTGTAGCCTGAGTATGCAAAGGTAGTCAGTAAACAACAGGATTTGAAAGTTTTCAAGCTGGAATGTGGAGAGACAGAGAGAGGGACCCCCACTTTGGGTCTGCTCATGAGTCCAGTCGCTTCTCCTCTGCTCTAGAGAAAAACACCAGCTTAAAAAAAACCTTGGGGAGGGGCTTGTCACATGACAGTCAGTCATTCAAACATAGCAGTTAGTAGTATTTCCCCACTTGCTGAGAGAACAGGTAGTTCCTTTAAACTTTCTGGGTCTTGGTTCTTGCTGGGATATTAGCAGACATTTTGTCTCTTCTCACAAGCATTGCAGTGAAGGATACAGTGTTGCAAATTGGGTGATCATCTTAAGCTGAAAGGATGACTTTGCTGGCAGCTTGTCTTTTTAAAAATGTCTTAAAAAAAAAATACAAATTCAGATCTCCAGTCAGTGGATTAAAGAAAATTATCATTCAACAAACACATTGGTGTAACAATTTATTCTGTGTTTCCCAAAGCCTGTGCCGTGACAGGATCAGTTCACTTTGCACAAACACTACCTCAATGGAACTAAATGTAAAATAAACTGCTTCCAGAATCAAAAATGATATCCTTTCCTGAACGTACAGCTGCACAACATTGTTCTTCAGACCACCAGACTTCAAGCTAACTTCACTTTAACTGTTTAATCCTATTCGCTGTTTGCAGTCCATAGTTAACTGAATATGGCATCTTCGATGTAAAATTATTATCTCAATTATTAATTCATACTTTAAGTTTCCAGTCTGTTTAGGATATTGTTACCTTCGCATCTCTGTCCTATTCTGGTTTGGAATGGCCAAGAATCCCAGTTGTTGAATGTTTCACAAGCAATTAACTCACTTCCATTGCTTAGTTTACTAGCCTAATATGCGTACTGGAGATTTCATTGATGCAAGAACCCATCTCCCTGCTCTAGTCCAGTTGACTATAGCAAGCACACTCATCAGGAAAGCTGGAGATGGAATGTTTGAACTCCATTCTTCAGGTTGAGAGTCCAAAGCTGTAGAGCAGTGTCATTTCTTGGTCTTCTAATCTAAGTTAATAGTTTACAAAGCAACATTTTCTTGTCACTGTTTATTAAAATGAATGGATATCCTTCTCAAGACCATTCAAGTATTGAAATAGTTTGAGTGAATAATAAGGCTCTCAAAATAATATTTTTCCCTTCTCTTTTAGCATACCTAGAGGACAGCTTTATAAAATCAGGAGTCTTCAGCATTGGAGAGCTTATGCGAGTGTCACGAAGTAAGTATTGCCTCTAGTTAGGTTTCATCTCAGAGAACCAATTATAGTATGCTCAAACTCTCCTCTAGTAATTGCCAGGTACAGACTGATTCAAGTTATGCAGATTAATGTTTATGCCTTGTAATGTGCTCAACTGTAATTTATCACAACGTGTTTCAACCGAAGTTGAGATTGGAAACCTGTTAGCATGTAGAGATAGTAGATTTTGTGAAAAGACCATACAATTATTGTAATTTATCTTACAGTTTTGTCTACTTTGTAGTACTCCTCGTGCATGTTCTCTGCAAAAATCAGGTTTCATAGGCATGTCTACTATTTATGAACTGAAACTTATCCTGTATAACAGCAAAAGCACAAACAATATACCTTTTAAAGCATTGGAACACTGAATAATACAAGATGCACATTTCTTATATCTCTAAACCATTAGAAAAAATTATGTGGTGACACACCTTTTAGCACAAGCTACATTACAAATTCAGATGTGTTGTCAGCAGTAAAATTATAAAGAAGCAAGAATAAATCGGCAGATATAACTTCTGCAGGACTCAGTACTTTTTGTACTCCCTGCTTTTTGTGGTATATATTAATGATTTGGATGTAAATGTAGGGGGCATGATCAAGATGTTTGCAAACGACACAAAGATTAGCTGTGTGGTCGATAGCGAGGAGGATAGCTTTCGGCTGCAGGAAGATATTGATGGGCTGGTCAGATGGGTAGAAAAGTGGCAAATGGAATTCAACTTGGAGAAGTGTGAGGTGACGCATTTGGGGAGGTCAAACAAGGCAAAGGGATATGCGATAAATGGGAAAATGCTGAGAGGTGTCGAGGAGGTAAGGGACCTTGGAGTGAATGTCCACAGATCCCTGAAGGTAGCAGGACAGGTCGATAAGGTGGTTAAGAAGGCAAATGGAATCCTTTCCTTTATTAGCTGGGGTATAGAATACAAGAGCAGGGAGATTATGCTGGAACTGTATAATTCATTGGTTAGTTCACGACGTGAGTACTGTGTACAGTTCTGGTCACCTCATAACAGAAAGGATGTAATTGCACTAGAGAGGGTACAGAGGAATTTATGAGGATGTTGCCAGGACTAGAAAAATGCAGCTGTGAGGAAAGATTGGATAGGCTGGGGTTGTTCTCCTTGGAACAGAGAAGGCTGAGGGGAGATCTGATTGAAATGTACAAAATTTTGAGGGGCCTGGATAGAGTGGAGGTGAAGGGTCTATTCACCTTAGCAGGGAGGTCAGTGACGAGGGGGCATAGATTGAAAGTGATTCGTAGAAATATTAGAGGGGAGATGAGGAAAAACTTTTTCACCCAGAGGGTGGTGATGGTCTAGAACTCACTACCTGAAAGGGTAGTTGAGGCAGAGACCCTCAACTCGTTCAAACGGAGTCTGGATATGCACCTCAAGTGCTGTAATCTGCAGGGCTACGGACCAAATGCTGGTAGGTGGGTTTAGAATAGGTGGATCGTTTTTCGGCCGGCACAGACACAATGGGCCAAGTGGCCTCATTCTGTGTCTTAAACTTTCTGTGATTCTATGATTCTGTACTGCAATACATGATACTACTTGTTTCAGTGCATTAGGAGTTTCAAAATGCAGTTCCCTTCAGTAAGTTTTAACCATGAGGCTATTGTATGAGAAATAATCTTAATGAAGTTCCCATTAGTCTGCGACATATTTTATCTTGTATGGTGAATCGCCCATCCTTTATGCAATCCATCAGATTATCATCTACACGGTGAGGACAGAAATCTAGCCCACAGTATTGCAGTAAAATAGGGAATTTGAAGAACAGGGGACATCAGCCTACTATAGGTTGCTTATCTTTGTAAGTATCTAAGTAGCACAAAGCAAGATAAAAAGACGCCCTTCAAAATTAATTAAAGCTGTAACACTACCAATTATTTCATGTATTGGCATACCAGAAACAAAAGGAACTTGCAATTGCAAATACTTCAATAAACAAAGCCTAGCTCAATAAGATTTGACTTAATTCGATTCAGATCTCTAACAAGGTTGTATACAATGATCCCTTTAAGGTGCGTGTGTGCAGCTACACAGCAATCTGGGATGTAGCATTGTCATAAACAGACTGTTCACAATAGTGACCCCGAGTAGGGGGAGGGGCTGAGCATCAAACCCCAATGGCAAAAGCATGAGTGACTGTGCTGTAATTTTCTTTGTTCTTGAGAAAATAGGCGACAGGTTTAGATAGAGGATTTGGAGGGCCGAAGGGCCTGTTCCTGTGCTGTAATTTTCTTTGTTCTTTGTTCTTTGACTGGAAAGAGAGCAGAAAAAAATGCAGCTGTAATTAGAGGAACAACAAGCGTGGGAGAGAAAGAATCTGTGATTGGAGGAGCAACGAATTCAAGCAATGGGGTGAAGGGGAGTTTTTTCCCATTCCTGGAATGTGGGTGATGCTGGCAAGGCAGCATTTGTTGCCCATCTCTAATTACCCTTGAGAAGGTGGTGGTGAGCTGCCGCCTTGAAACACTGCAGTCCATGTGGGGTAGGTACACCCACAGTGCTATTAGGAGGGATTTCCAGGTTTTTGACCCAGCGACAGTGAAGGAACGGTGACATAGTTCCAAGTCAGGATGGTATGTGACATGGTGGGGAACTTGCAGGTGGCGGTAATCCCATGTGTCTGCTGCCCTTGTCCTTCTAGATGTGGAAGTCATGGGTTTGGAAGGTTTTGTCAAAAGATACTTAGCAAGTTGTTGTAGATGGTACACACTGCTGTCACTGTGTGCCGGTGCTGCAGAAAGTGAATGTTGAAGGTGGTCAATGGGGTGCCGATCAAATGGACTACTTTGTCCTGGATGGTGTTGAGCTTTTTGAGTGTTGCTGGAGCTGCACCCATCCAGACAAGTGGAGAGTATTCCATCACACTCCTGACTTGTGCCTTGTAGATGGTGGACAGGCTTTGGGGAGTCAGGAAGTGAGTTACCACAGAATTTCCAGCCTCTGATCTGCTGTTGTAGCCATGGTATTTATATGGCTGGTCCAGTTCATTTTCTGGTCAATGGTAAACCCCAGGATGATGATGGTGGGGGATTCAGCAATGGTAATGTCGTTGAGTGTCAACGGGAGATGGTTAGGTTCTCTGTTGTTGGAGATTGACACTTTTGTAGCATGAATGTTACTTGCCACTTATCAGCCCAAGACTGAATATTGTCCAGGTCTTGCTGCATGTGCGTATGGAGGAGTCACAAATGGTATTGTTTGGACCAAGGCTGAATGAGATCAGGAGCTGAGTGGCCCTGGCAGAACCAAACTGAGCGTCACTGAGCAGGTTATTGCTGAGTAAGCGGCGCTTGATAGCACTGTCGATGACACCTTCCATCACTTTGCTGATAATCGAGAGTAGACTGATAGGGCAGTAATTGGCTGGGTTGGATTTATCCTGCTTTTTGAGGACAGGACATACCTGGGCTTTGCAGTGTTGACAATGCAGGATGTGCCGTTGTCATTGTGCCTCGGTCGATGCCAGCTGGTCCGTAGAGTAGAGTCATAGAGTTATACAGCACAGAAACAGACCCTTTGGCCCATTGTGTCTGTGCCAGCAATCAAGTACCTAACTATTCTAATCCCATTTTCCAGCACTTGGCCCGTAGCCTTGAATGCTACGGCATTTCAAGTGCTCATCTAAATACTTCTTAAATGTTGTGAGGGTTCCTGCCTCTACCACCTCTTCAGATTCCAACCACCCTCTGATTGAAATAATTTTTCCTCAAATCCCCTCTAAACCTCCTGCCCCTTACCTTAAATCTATGCCCCCTGGTTATTGACCCCTCCGTTAAGGGAAAACGTTTCTTCCTATCTAACCTATCAATGTCCCTCATAATTTTGTATATCTCAATCAGGTCCCCCACCCCCCCCCCCCCTGCCCTCAGCCTTCTCTGCTCTAAGGAAAACAACTCCAGCCTTTTCAGTCTCTCTTCATAGCTGAAATGCTCCAGCCCAGGCAACATCCTGGTGAATCTCCTCTGCACCCTCTCCAGTGCAATCACATCCTTCCTATAGTGTGGTGCCCAGAACTGTACACAGTACTCCAGCTGTGGCCTAACTAGCGTTTTATACAGCTCCATCATAACCTCCCTGCTCTTATATTCTGTGCCTCAGCTAATCAAGGCAAGTATCCCATATGCCTTCCTGACCACCTTATCTACCTGTCCTGCTACCTTTAGTAATCTATGGACAAGTACACCAAGGTCCCTCAGACCCTCTGTACTTCCTAGGATCCTACCATCTATTGTATATTCCCTTACCTTGTTAGTCCTCCCAAAATGCATCACCACACGCTTCTCAGGATTAAATTCCATTTGCCACTGCTCCGCCCATCTTACCAGCCCATCTATATCGTCCTGTAATCGAAGGTTTTCTGTGCAGTTTTATTCTTTTTTGACTTTTTTTGCTGTGGTACAACTGAGGGCCATTTCAGAGGGCAGTTAAGAGTCAACCACATTGCTGTGGGTCACATGTAGGCCAGACCAGGTAAGGTCGGAAGCTTTCGTTCCCTATTGAAGTTAGTGAACCGGACATTACCATTTTGGTTTTTTTTGACAGATATGGTAGTTTCATGGTCACCACTATAGAGATTAATTTTATAATTCCAAACTTTTATTAATTAGTTGAAATTAAATTCCACCAGCTGCCATGGTGGGATTTGAACTCATATGCCCAAAGCATTAGACTGGGCCTCTGGATGTCTTGTCTAGTAACATTACCACTATGCTGCCACCAACCCCTCACCACCCCCACCATCCATGTCCGGAAGTGCGACAAGAAGACGGAGAGCTGTACAAGGCCTCAGAGCCTTGGGAGAGACTGAGCTGCAGAAGGTGAGAGTGCTCTGGATTCAATGGTCAAGTTCTGTGGGAGGGGGAGGGACTTGGGAAAATGCCCAGGAGCTGGTCGGCCTGTGGGCAAAGGGGCTGAGCCAGATGAAAGTGATGTGTCCCTTGGAGTATCTCATTGCCAGCCCTGGATTAGAAGACATCCCGGGAGTATATCCATTCAACAGCTCTCAAAGGGCCAGGACACAACCTGGAGCCAAATGATCCAGAAAGACCCACTGCAACTAAAGGTCACAAACCCATCATGGCCAGATAAACGCACAGTCTAGAGGGAAGTTGATCAATGAATTTCGTCAATATGAACACCTAATGCTTTCTGATGGGTTAGCTTGCGATTGAGTTACCCATCATATATATGGAGTACGGCCAATGAACACCTACCTATAGGATTGACTGAGCCACATATAACAGGCTGGAAACCACAGGTTAATTGAGGCTGAATCGGTTAATGAATAGTGGATGAGAAACCAGAATTTGTAAGTTTCATTTCACTGCTTGGCGGGATGAATGGATTTTTAAGGTTGTTTATGATCTGAGCTCAGACGTTTCAAACTGTGTGTGTCCTCCTTGCTCCTTTTGCATTTCATCGACTCTCCTGAAAGTGCAGTTCTTGTGCCGGGAAAGAGGAGCTAATGCTCCGGGTGTGAGATGAGTGAGAAGAGGGCGAATGGAACATGTCAGAGGAAAGAGGGAGAATGGGACGTGTGAGAAGAGGGAGAATGGGACATGTATGTGAGGAGAGATGGAGAATGGAACGTGTCAGAGGAAAGAGCGAGAATGGGATGTGTGAGAAGAGGGAAAATGGGACATGTCAGAGGAAAGAGGGAGAATGGGACGTGTGTGAGGAGAGAGGGAGAATGGATCATGTGTGAGGAGAGAGGGAGAATGGGACATGTGTGAGGAGAGAGGGAGAATGGATCGTGTGTGAGAAGAGAGAGAGAATGGGACATGTGTGAGGAGAGAGGGAGAATGGGACGTGTGTGGGGGGAGAGGGAGAATGGAACATGTCAGAGGAAAGAGGGAGAATGGGACGTGTGAGAAGAGGGAGAATGGGACATGTATGTGAGGAGAGATGGAGAATGGAACGTGTCAGAGGAAAGAGGGAGAATGGGATGTGTGAGAAGAGGGAAAATGGGACATGTCAGAGGAAAGAGGGAGAATGGGATGTGTTTGAGGAGAGAGGGAGAATGGGGCGTGTGAAGAGAGGGAGAATGGGACGTGTGTGAGGAGAGAGGGAGAATGGGACGTGTGTGAGGAGAGAGGGAGAATGGAACGTGTCAGAGGAAAGAGGGAGAATGGGATGTGTGAGAAGAGGGAAAATGGGACATGTCAGAGGAAAGAGGGAGAATGGGATGTGTTTGAGGAGAGAGGGAGAATGGGGCGTGTGAAGAGAGGGAGAATGGGATGTGTGTGAGGGCAGAGGGAGAATGGGACGTGTGTGTGAGGGGAGAGGGAGAATGGGACGTGTGTGAGGGGAGAGTGAGAATGGGACGTGTGTGAGGGGAGAGGGAGAATGGGACGTGTGTGACGTTAGAGGGAAAATGGGATGTGTGTGAGGGCAGAGGGAGAATGGGACGTGTGTGTGAGGGGAGAGGGAGAATGGGACGTGTGTGTGAGGGGAGAGGGAGAATGGGACGTGTGTGACGTTAGAGGGAAAATGGGATGTGTGTGATGGGAGAGGGAGAATGGGACGTGTGTGACGTTAGAGGGAAAATGGGATGAGTGTGAGGGCAGAGGGAGAATGGGACGTGTGTGTGAGGGGAGAGGGAGAATGGGACGTGTGTGAGGGGAGAGGGAGAATGGGACGTGTGTGACGTTAGAGGGAAAATGGGACGTGTGTGTGAGGGCAGAGGGAGAATGGGACGTGTGTGTGAGGGGAGAGGGAGAATGGGACGTGTGTGTGAGGGGAGAGGGAGAATGGGACGTGTGTGTGAGGGGAGAGGGAGAATGGGACGTGTGTGTGAGGGGAGAGGGAGAATGGGACGTGTGTGAGGGGAGAGGGAGAATGGGACGTGTGTGTGAGGGGAGAGGGAGAATGGGACGTGTGTGTGAGGGGAGAGGGAGAATGGGACGTGTGTGTGAGGGGAGAGGGAGAATGGGACGTGTGTGACGTTAGAGGGAAAATGGGACGTGTGTGTGAGGGGAGAGGGAGAATGGGACGTGTGTGTGAGGGGAGAGGGAGAATGGGACGTGTGTGTGAGGGGAGAGGGAGAATGGGACGTGTGTGTGAGGGGAGAGGGAGAATGGGACGTGTGTGAGGGGAGAGGGAGAATGGGACGTGTGTGTGAGGGGAGAGGGAGAATGGGACGTGTGTGTGAGGGGAGAGGGAGAATGGGACGTGTGTGAGGGGAGAGGGAGAATGGGACGTGTGTGTGAGGGGAGAGGGAGAATGGGACGTGTGTGACGTTTGGGGGGAGAATGGGATGTGTGTGAGGGAGAGGGAGAATGGGACGTGTGTGTGAGGGGAGAGGGAGAATGGGACGTGTGTGAGGGGAGAGGGAGAATGGGACGTGTGTGTGAGGGGAGAGGGAGAATGGGATGTGTGTGAGGGAGAGGGAGAATGGGACGTGTGTGAGTGGAGAGTGAGAATGGGACGTGTGTGTGAGGGGAGAGGGAGAATGTGACGTGTGTGACGTTTGGGGGGAGAATGGGATGTGTGTGTGAGGGAGAGGGAGAATGGGACGTGTGTGAGTGGAGAGGGAGAATGGGATGTGTGTGAGGGAGAGGGAGAATGGGACGTGTGTGA
Source organism: Heterodontus francisci (assembly GCF_036365525.1). Classification (NCBI taxonomy): domain Eukaryota; kingdom Metazoa; phylum Chordata; class Chondrichthyes; order Heterodontiformes; family Heterodontidae; genus Heterodontus; species Heterodontus francisci. Next base: position 201,307,899 of record NC_090374.1, on the reverse strand, counting down.
CGTTTGGGGGGAGAATGGGATGTGTGTGAGGGAGAGGGAGAATGGGACGTGTGTGAGGGGAGAGGGAGAATGGGACATGTGTGTGAGGGGAGAGGGAAAATGGGACGTGTGTGAGGGGAGAGGGAGAATGGGACGTGTGTGAGGGAGAGGGAGAATGGGACGTGTGTGAGGGAGAGGGAGAATGGGACGTGTGTGAGGGGAGAGGGAGAATGGGACATGTGTGTGAGGGGAGAGGGAGAATGGGACATGTGTGTGAGGGAGAGGGAGAATGGGACGTGTGTGAGGGGAGAGGGAGAATGGGACATGTGTGTGAGGGGAGAGGGAAAATGGGACGTGTGTGAGGGGAGAGGGAGAATGGGACGTGTGTGACGTTAGAGGGAAAATGAGATGTGTGTGAGGGAGAGGGAGAATGGGACGTGTGTGTGAGGGGAGAGGGAGAATGGGACGTGTGTGTGAGGGGAGAGGGAGAATGGGACGTGTGTGAGGGGAGAGGGAGAATGGGACGTGTGTGTGAGGGGAGAGGGAGAATGGGACGTGTGTGAGGGGAGAGGGAGAATGGGATGTGTGTGAGGGGAGAGGGAGAATGGGACGTGTGTGTGAGGGGAGAGGGAGAATGGGACGTGTGTGAGGGAGAGGGAGAATGGGACGTGTGTGACGTTTGGGGGGAGAATGGGATGTGTGTGAGGGGAGAGGGAGAATGGGACGTGTGTGAGGGGAGAGGGAGAATGGGACGTGTGTGTGAGGGGAGAGGGAGAATGGGACGTGTGTGAGGGGAGAGGGAGAATGGGACGTGTGTGAGGGGAGAGGGAGAATGGGATGTGTGTGAGGGAGATGGAGAATGGGACGTGTGTGAAGGGAGAGGGAGAATGGGACGTGTGTGAGGGGAGAGGGAGAATGGGACGTGTGTGAGGGGAGAGGGAGAATGGGACGTGTGTAAGGAGAGAGGGAGAATGGGACGTGTGTGACGTTAGAGGGAAAATGGGATGAGTGTGAGGGCAGAGGGAGAATGGGACGTGTGTGACGTTATAGGGAGAATGGGATGTGTGAGGGGAGAGGGAGAATGGGACGTGTGTGAGGGGAGAGGGAGAATGGGACGTGTGTGAGGGGAGAGGGAAAATGGGACATGTGTGAGGGGAGAGGGAGAATGGGACGTGTGTGTGAGGGGAGAGGGAGAATGGGACGTGTGTGTGAGGGGAGAGGGAGAATGGGACGTGTGTGTGAGGGGAGAGGGAGAATGGGACGTGTGTGTGAGGGGAGAGGGAGAATGGGACGTGTGTGAGGGGAGAGGGAGAATGGGACGTGTGTGTGAGGGGAGAGGGAGAATGGGACGTGTGTGTGAGGGGAGAGGGAGAATGGGACGTGTGTGAGGGGAGAGGGAGAATGGGACGTGTGTGTGAGGGGAGAGGGAGAATGGGACGTGTGTGACGTTTGGGGGGAGAATGGGATGTGTGTGAGGGAGAGGGAGAATGGGACGTGTGTGTGAGGGGAGAGGGAGAATGGGACGTGTGTGAGGGGAGAGGGAGAATGGGACGTGTGTGTGAGGGGAGAGGGAGAATGGGATGTGTATGAGGGAGAGGGAGAATGGGACGTGTGTGAGTGGAGAGTGAGAATGGGACGTGTGTGTGAGGGGAGAGGGAGAATGTGACGTGTGTGACGTTTGGGGGGAGAATGGGATGTGTGTGTGAGGGAGAGGGAGAATGGGACGTGTGTGAGTGGAGAGGGAGAATGGGATGTGTGTGAGGGAGAGGGAGAATGGGACGTGTGTGAGGGAGAGGGAGAATGGGATGTGTGTGAGGGAGAGGGAGAATGGGACGTGTGTGAGTGGAGAGGGAGAATGGGATGTGTGTGAGGGAGAGGGAGAATGGGACGTGTGTGACGTTTGGGGGGAGAATGGGATGTGTGTGAGGGAGAGGGAGAATGGGACGTGTGTGAGGGAGAGGGAGAATGGGACGTGTGTGAGGGGAGAGGGAGAATGGGACATGTGTGTGAGGGGAGAGGGAAAATGGGACGTGTGTGAGGGGAGAGGGAGAATGGGACGTGTGTGACGTTAGAGGGAAAATGGGATGTGTGTGAGGGCAGAGGGAGAATGGGACGTGTGTGTGAGGGGAGAGGGAGAATGGGACGTGTGTGAGGGGAGAGGGAGAATGGGACGTGTGTGAGGGGAGAGGGAGAATGGGACGTGTGTGTGAGGGGAGAGGGAGAATGGGATGTGTGTGAGGGAGAGGGAGAATGGGACGTGTGTGAGTGGAGAGTGAGAATGGGACGTGTGTGTGAGGGGAGAGTGAGAATGTGACGTGTGTGACGTTTGGGGGGAGAATGGGATGTGTGTGTGAGGGAGAGGGAGAATGGGACGTGTGTGAGTGGAGAGGGAGAATGGGACATGTGTGTGAGGGGAGAGGGAGAATGGGATGTGTGTGAGGGAGAGGGAGAATGGGACGTGTGTGACGTTTGGGGGGAGAATGGGATGTGTGTGAGGGAGAGGGAGAATGGGACGTGTGTGAGGGGAGAGGGAGAATGGGATGTGTGTGAGGGAGAGGGAGAATGGGACGTGTGTGAGGGGAGAGGGAGAATGGGACGTGTGTGAGGGGAGAGGGAGAATGGGACGTGTGTGTGAGGGGAGAGGGAGAATGGGACGTGTGTGACGTTAGAGGGAAAATGGGATGTGTGTGAGGGCAGAGGGAGAATGGGACGTGTGTGACGTTAGAGGGAAAATGGGATGTGTGTGAGGGCAGAGGGAGAATGGGACGTGTGTGTGAGGGGAGAGGGAGAATGGGACGTGTGTGAGGGGAGAGGGAGAATGGGACGTGTGTGAGGGGAGAGGGAGAATGGGACGTGTGTGAGGAGAGAGGGAGAATGGGACGTGTGTGAGGAGAGAGGGAGAATGGGACGTGTGTGACGTTAGAGGGAAAATGGGATGTGTGTGAGGGGAGAGGGAGAATGGGACGTGTGTGTGAGGGGAGAGGGAGAATGGGACGTGTGTGAGGGGAGAGGGAGAATGGGACGTGTGTGTGAGGGGAGAGGGAGAATGGGACATGTGTGTGAGGGGAGAGGGAGAATGGGACGTGTGTGTGAGGGGAGAGGGAGAATGGGACGTGTGTGAGGGGAGAGGGAGAATGGAACGTGTGTGTGACGTTTGGGGGGAGAATGGGATGTGTGTGAGGGAGAGGGAGAATGGGACGTGTGTGTGAGGGGAGAGGGAGAATGGGACGTGTGTGTGAGGGGAGAGGGAGAATGGGACGTGTGTGAGGGGAGAGGGAGAATGGGACGTGTGTGTGAGGGGAGAGGGAGAATGGGACGTGTGTGAGGGGAGAGGGAGAATGGGATGTGTGTGAGGGGAGAGGGAGAATGGGACGTGTGTGTGAGGGCAGAGGGAGAATGGGACGTGTGTGAGGGAGAGGGAGAATGGGACGTGTGTGACGTTTGGGGGGAGAATGGGATGTGTGTGAGGGGAGAGGGAGAATGGGACGTGTGTGAGGGGAGAGGGAGAATGGGACGTGTGTGTGAGGGGAGAGGGAGAATGGGACGTGTGTGAGGGGAGAGGGAGAATGGGACGTGTGTGAGGGGAGAGGGAGAATGGGATGTGTGTGAGGGAGATGGAGAATGGGACGTGTGTGAAGGGAGAGGGAGAATGGGACGTGTGTGAGGGGAGAGGGAGAATGGGACGTGTGTGAGGGGAGAGGGAGAATGGGACGTGTGTAAGGAGAGAGGGAGAATGGGACGTGTGTGACGTTAGAGGGAAAATGGGATGAGTGTGAGGGCAGAGGGAGAATGGGACGTGTGTGACGTTATAGGGAGAATGGGATGTGTGAGGGGAGAGGGAGAATGGGACGTGTGTGAGGGGAGAGGGAGAATGGGACGTGTGTGAGGAGAGAGGGAGAATGGGACGTGTGTGACGTTAGAGGGAAAATGGGACGTGTGTGTGAGGGGAGAGGGAGAATGGGACGTGTGTGTGAGGGGAGAGTGAGAATGTGACGTGTGTGACGTTTGGGGGGAGAATGGGATGTGTGTGAGGGAGAGGGAGAATGGGACGTGTGTGAGGGGAGAGGGAGAATGGGACGTGTGTGACGTTTGGGGGGAGAATGGGATGTGTGTGAGGGAGAGGGAGAATGGGACGTGTGTGAGGGGAGAGGGAGAATGGGACGTGTGTGACGTTTGGGGGGAGAATGGGACGTGTGTGAGGGGAGAGGGAGAATGGGATGTGTGTGAGGGAGAGGGAGAATGGGACGTGTGTGAGGAGAGAGGGAGAATGGGACGTGTGTGACGTTTGGGGGGAGAATGGGATGTGTGTGAGGGGAGAGGGAGAATGGGACGTGTGTGAGGGGAGAGGGAGAATGGGATGTGTGTGAGGGAGAGGGAGAATGGGATGTGTGTGAGGGAGAGGGAGAATGGGACGTGTGTGAGGGGAGAGGGAGAATGGGACGTGTGTGAGGGGAGAGGGAGAATGGGATGTGTGTGAGGGAGAGGGAGAATGGGACGTGTGTGAGGGGAGAGGGAGAATGGGATGTGTGTGAGGGAGAGGGAGAATGGGACATGTGTAAGGAGAGAGGGAGAATGGGACGTGTGTGACGTTAGAGGGAAAATGGGATGAGTGTGAGGGCAGAGGGAGAATGGGACGTGTGTGAGGGGAGAGGGAGAATGGGACGTGTGTGAGGAGAGAGGGAGAATGGGATGTGTGTGAGGGAGAGGGAGAATGGGACGTGTGTGACGTTATAGGGAGAATGGGATGTGTGAGGGGAGAGGGAAAATGGGACGTGTGTGAGGGGAGAGGGAGAATGGGACGTGTGTGAGGAGAGAGGGAGAATGGGATGTGTGTGAGGGAGAGGGAGAATGGGACGTGTGTGACGTTATAGGGAGAATGGGATGTGTGAGGGGAGAGGGAAAATGGGACGTGTGTGAGGGAGAGGGAGAATGGGACGTGTGTGAGGAGAGAGGGAGAATGGGACGTGTGTGACGTTAGAGGGAAAATGGGACGTGTGTGAGGGGAGAGGGAGAATGGGACGTGTGTGTGAGGGGAGAGGGAGAATGGTACGTGTGTGAGGGGAGAGTGAGAATGGGACGTGTGTGTGAGGGGAGAGGGAGAATGGGACGTGTGTGTGAGGGGAGAGTGAGAATGTGACGTGTGTGACGTTTGGGGGGAGAATGGGATGTGTGTGAGGGAGAGGGAGAATGGGACGTGTGTGAGGGGAGAGGGAGAATGGGACGTGTGTGAGGGGAGAGGGAGAATGGGATGTGTGTGAGGGAGAGGGAGAATGGGACGTGTGTGTGAGGGGAGAGGGAGAATGGGATGTGTGTGAGGGAGAGGGAGAATGGGACGTGTGTGAGGGGAGAGGGAGAATGGGATGTGTGTGAGGGAGAGGGAGAATGGGACGTGTGTGACGTTTGGGGGGAGAATGGGATGTGTGTGAGGGAGAGGGAGAATGGGACATGTGTGAGGAGAGAGGGAGAATGGGACGTGTGTGACGTTTGGGGGGAGAATGGGACGTGTGTGTGAGGGAGAGGGAGAATGGGACGTGTGTGACGTTTGGGGGGAGAATGGGACGTGTGTGAGGGGAGAGGGAGAATGGGATATGTGTGAGGGAGAGGGAGAATGGGACATGTGTGAGGAGAGAGGGAGAATGGGACGTGTGTGAGGAGAGAGGGAGAATGGGACGTGTGTGACGTTAGAGGGAAAATGGGACGTGTGTGAGGGGAGAGGGAGAATGGGACGTGTGTGTGAGGGGAGAGGGAGAATGGGACGTGTGTGAGGGGAGAGTGAGAATGTGACGTGTGTGACGTTTGGGGGGAGAATGGGATGTGTGTGAGGGGAGAGGGAGAATGGGACATGTGTGAGGAGAGAGGGAGAATGGGACGTGTGTGACGTTAGAAGGAGAATGGGATGAGTGTGAGGGGAGAGGGAGAATGGGACATATGTGAGGAGAGAGGGAGAATGGGACGTGTGTGACGTTAGAAGGAGAATGGGATGAGTGTGAGGGCAGAGGGAGAATGGGACGTGTGTGTGAGGGGAGAGGGAGAATGGGACGTGTGTGACTTTGGGGGCAAAATGGGATGTGTGTGAGGGGAGAGGGAGAATGGGACGTGTGTGAGGGGAGAGGGAGAATGGGACGTGTGTGTGAGGGGAGAGGGAGAATGGGACGTGTATGAGGGGAGAGGGAGAATGGGACGTGTGTGACTTTGGGGGGAAAATGGGATGTGTGTGAGGGGAGAGGAAGAATGGGATGAGTGTGAGGGCAGAGGGAGAATGGGACGTGTGTGTGAGGGGAGAGGGAGAATGGGATGAGTGTGAGGGCAGAGGGAGAATGGGACGTGTGTGTGAGGGGAGAGGGAGAATGGGACGTGTGTGACTTTGGGGGGAAAATGGGATGTGTGTGAGGGGAGAGGGAGAATGGGACGTGTATGAGGGGAGAGGGAGAATGGGACGTGTATGAGGGGAGAGGGAGAATGGGACGTGTGTGACGTTTGGGGGGAGAATGGGATGTGTGTGAGGGAGAGGGAGAATGGGACGTGTGTGACGTTTGGGGGGAGAATTGGATGTGTGTGAGGGAGAGGGAGAATGGGACGTGTGAGATCAGAAGTATAATCTGACCTTTTGGAGCACAGTTGGATTGGAACGTGAGAGGGAGGGAGAATTGGATTTGCGAGGATAGTAAAATGAGACGAGTGAAAACAGAGAGCATTGTGCCATGGAGAAGAATTGAGAGTAAAAATATGATGTAATCTGTTATGGGAGAGGTGTGTTGCGAGTAGTGTGTGGCTGAGTAGCTACTTTGAAATATAGAACATAGAACATTACAGCGCAGTACAGGCCCTTCAGCCCTCGATGTTGCGCCGACCTGTGAAACCATCTGACCTACACTATTCCATTTTCATCCATATGTCTATCCAATGACCACTTAAATGCCCTTAAAGTTGGCGAGTCTACTACTGTTGCAGGCAGGGCGTTCCACGCCCCTACTACTCTCTGTGTAAAGAAACTACCTCTGACATCTGTCCTATATCTATCACTAATACTTGAGAGAGCCAAGCTGAGAAGAAAACAGCAGAGATGGTTTGTTCTTTTCTTAAAATTATTTTTTAAGGTGCTCCTTGTCAAGTGGTTGCTTCACTGTGATGATTTGTTATTGTTTTACGAATATGATTACAGAGTAGAATCATCGAATTTACAGTATAGAAGGAGGCCATTCAGCCCATTGTGTCTGTTCTGAAAGAGCTATCTGTCCACTTAGTCCCATTCCTCTGCTCTTTTCACATATCCTTTTAAAATTGTTTTCTTTGTCAAATATTTATACACTACTTTTAAAGCAGTTGTGAATTCTGCTTCCATAGAAGCATAGAAATTTACAGCACGAAAGGAGGCCATTCAGCCTATTGTGTCTGCACCGGCTGACATATAGCCATCCAGCCAAATCCCACTTTCCAACTCTTGCTCCATAGCCTTGTAGGTTAAGATACTCCAAGTGCATATCCAAGTACTTTTTAAATGTTATGAGGGTTTCTGCCTCTACCACCCTTTCAGGAAGTGAATTCACTCTCTGGGTGAAAACATTTCCCCTCAAATCCCCTCTAAACTTTCTATCTCTTATCCTAAATCTATGCCCCCTGGTTATGGACCCCTCAACCAAGGGGAATATTCCTATCCACTCTATCTAGACCCTCATAATTTTATACACTTCAATTATGTCTCCCCTCAGCCTCCTCTTTTCCAAAGCAAACAAACCCAGCCTAGCCAATCTTTCCTCATAATAAAAACAGAAAGTGCTGGAAATACTCAGCAGGTCAGGCAGCATCTGTGGAGAGAAGCAGAGTTAACATTTCAGGTCTGCGACCTTTCGTAAATCTGCTCTGTACCCTTTCTCATGCAACCACATCTTTCCTATAGTGCGGTGACCAGAACTACACACAGTCCTCCAGCTGTGGCCTAACTAGTGTTTCATACAGTTCCAGCATAACCTCCCAGCTCTTATATTCTATGTTGCAGCTAATAAAGACAAATATCTCATATGCCTTCTTGGCCATCTTACCTACCTGTCCAGCCACCTTCAGGGATCTGTGGACCTGCACTCCAAGGTCCCTCAGTTCCTCAATTCTTTTCAGAATCCTGCCATTTATTGTGTATTCTTTTGCCTTGTTAGCCTTCCCCAAATGCATTACCTCACACTTCTCCAGACTGAACTCCATTTGCCACTGTTCCACCCACATGACTAGTCTATTTGATATCTTCCTGCAGTCTACAGCTTTCTTCTTCGTTATCAACCACATGGCCAATTTTTGTGTCATCTGCAAACTTCTGAATCACAGTTCTTACATTCAACTATAATTCAAAAGTACTCAGTTGACTGTGTAGCATTTTAGGATGTCCTTAGGTTAAGCTCAACTATCTAGCTTTGGCCCTCCATTCATCACAACATTACTGCAGCTACTGATCTGCTCAATCGCACCCTCACTCACCTCCATCTCTAATGCCCTAATCCCCCCAAAAAATCAGTCTCTCTCATACTGGTCATTCCCCCTGGTACGGCCCTCATCCCCACTCACTTAAGTTCAAGGGACACAGACCTGAAAGGATGTGAAGGTCACCTGGTTTAGCCATCCACCGCTGGATCTGGCTGGACCTCTTATAACACTATCGGGTTCTGCACTCTTCTGTTAAAATTGTTCACTATGCCAGGGTCATTTTGGAATGCAAAGATAACCCCTGGCTCTTTTTCTCAACTGTAAACCATCTTCTCAAACCCCTTTCCCCTCTCGCCTCCACTTTCGCCTCCAACAGTTGGAGCGAGGAGCTAAAGGACTTCTTTGTTCCTAAGATCGTGACAACCCGATCAGCTGCCTCTGTCATGTTCCTCCCTTCCACTAGCCCACCGGGGGCCAAACTTCCGATAATGTTTCCTCCTGCCCTAGCCCTGAACTCACATCTTTCTCTAGTTTCTCTCCTATCTCCCCTCATGCCCTCTCTGCGCTCATCTAGTCTATGAGACCCACCCCCTGTTTCCTCAATCCCATGAAACTGCTGGTCACCCAACTTCTCCTCCTGGTCCCATGTTAGCTAATACTATAAACGGTTTTCTCTCTTCAGGTATTGTCCCTCTTGCCGTTACATCTGCCATCATCACCCCTCTCCTCAAAAAAACAATCCATGATCCCACCGCCCTTGCAAACTACTGCCCGATCTCCAACCTCCCTTTCCTCTCCAAAGTTCTTGAATGTGTTGTCGCCTCCCAATCCATGCTCATCTTCCCCAGAATTCCATGTTTGACAACCTCCAACCCTTCCACAGTACCGAAAATGCTTTTATAAAAGTCACAAATGACATCTTATGTGACTGTGGCAAAGGTAAACTTTCCCTCCTCATCCTTCTCGACCTGTCTGTAGCCTTTGACACAGTTGATCACACCATCCTCCTCCAACACCTCTCCACTGTCATCCAGCTGGGTAGGATTGCTCACACCTGGTTCCATTCTTATTGATCTAATCACAGACAGAGAATCACTTGCAATGGCTTCTTTTCCTACTCTCACACGATTACCTCTGGTGTCCCCCACGGATCTATCCTTGGCTCCCTCCTATTACTCATGTACATGCTGCCCCTTGGCGACATCATGCGAAAACATAGTGTTTGTTTTCACATGTATGCTGATGACACTGAGCTCTACCTCACCACCACCTCTCTCGACTTCTCCACTGTTGCTAAATTATCAGACTGCTTATCTGACATCTGGTACTGGATGAGCAGAAGTTAAATTTGGGAACAAAGAACAAAGAACAGTACAGCACAGGAACAGGCCATTCGGCCCTCCAAGCCTGCGCCGATCTTGATGCCTGTCTAAACTAAAACCTTCTGCACTTCCGGGGTCCATATCCCTCTATTCCCATCCTATTCATGTATTTGTCAAGATGCCTCTTAAACGTCGCTATCGTACCTGCTTCCACCACCTCCCCTTGCAGCAAGTTCCAGGCACTCACCACCCTCTGTGTAAAGAACTTGCCTCGCACATCCCCTCTAAACTTTGCCCCTCGCACCTTAAACCTATGTCCCCCAGTAACTGACTCTTCCACCCTGGGAAAAAGCTTCTGACTATCCACTCTGTCCATGCCGCTCATAACTTTGTAAACCTCTATCATGTCGCCCCTCCACCTCCGTCGTTCCAGTGAAAACAATCCAAGTTTATCAACCTCTCCTCATAGCTAATACCCTCCAGAACAGGCAACATCCTGGTAAACCTCTTCTGTACCCTCTCCAAAGCCTCCAAGTCCTTCTGGTAGTGTGGCGACCAGAATTGCACGCAATATTCTAAGTGTGGCCTAACTAAAGTTCTGTACAGCTGCAGCATGACTTGCCAATTTTTATACTCTATGTCCTGACCGATGAAGGCAAGCATGCTGTATGCCTTCTTGACTACCTTATCCACCTGCGTTGCCACTTTCAGTGACCTGTGGACCTGTACTCCCAGATCTCCCTGCCTGTCAATACTCCTAAGGGTTCTGCCATTTACTGTATACTTCCCACCTCCATTAGATCTTCCAAATTGCATTAACTCACATTTGTCCGGATTAAACTCCATCTGCCATTTCTCCGCCCAAGTCTCCAACCGATCTATATCCTGCTGTATCCTCTGACAATCCTCATCATTATCCGCAACTCCACCAACCTTTGTGTCGTCCGCAAACTTACTAATCAGACCAGCTACATTTTCCTCCAAATCATTTACATATACTACAAACAGCATAAGGTCCCAGCGCTGATCCAAACTGAAGCCATTGTTTTCAGTCCCCACTCTAGCCACCGACTCCATCACTCTCCCTGGCAATACTCTGAGATTAAGCCAGTGTGTTTGCAGTCTTTGTGTCACATTTGATCCCGAGGTGAGCTTCCGACCTCATATTCATGCCATCACAAAGACTGCTTATTTCCAGCTCCATAACATCACCCCACTTCACCAGTGCATCAGCTCATCTGCTGCTGAAACCCTCATTCATGCCTTCGTTACCTGTACACTTGACTATTCTAACACACTCCAGGCTGGTCTCCCACATTCTATCCTCCGTAAACTTGAGGTCATCCAAAACTCTGCTGCCCATATCTTAACTTTCACAAAGTCCTGTTCCCTTATCATCCCTATGCTGACTGACCTACATTGACTCCCAGTCAACCAATGTCTTGATTTTAAAATTTTCATCCTTGTTTTCCAATCCCTCCATGGCCTTGCCTCTCCCTATCTCTGTAATCTCCTCCAGCTCCACAACCCTCCAAGATATCTGTGCTCCTCTAATTCTGACCTCTTGTGCATACCTGATTTTAGTCACTCCACCATAGGTGGCTGCACCTTCAGTTTCCTCGGCCCCAAGCTCTGGAATACCCTCCCTACACTTCTCCATCGCTCTACCTCACATTCCTCATTTAAGGCACTCCTTAAAGTCTATGTCTTTGACCAAGGTTTTGGTCATCTGACCTAATATCTCCTTATATGGCTCAGTGTGATATTTTGTTTTATAATGCTTCTGTGAAGCATCTTGGGAGGATTCATTATGTTAAAGTTGCTAGATAAATGTAAGTTGTTGTTCGGTTGTCAAAGGTGCTCTATAAATTTAAGCTATTTCTCTTTTTAATCCTTAAACTCACTCTACGAGAGCTCAAAAGTACTTTTACTTTTTGGTTGATCTTCCCTTTCCATATATTTTTCCACCTGTTTCTGCGATGTCCTTTGCCGTGAAGGTAACATACCTTAAGATTCCCAGTCACAGTGAAAATAGGCTGTCTATTCCCAAACCTATAGAATCCCCTCCAAAACCAATTTTCTTTCATTGCAGTTTAACTGCTTCTCTCCCCATCAGTGGTCCTTTGCTCCATGGTGCCTCAATATTGCTCAGGACCACCCTCCTTTGAGGTACTGCCTCTGTCCACCTTATATGTGTCTCACATTAAGCATCTATTGGACAGTCTTAGTAACTCAGAGGTTCCATGCATTTGTGAGTCCTGTTACCCTTTGTTGCCTCTGCAGATCGTCACCCATCCTTCTTCGACAAATTTCCTGTCCTGAAATATCCAGCACTGCCTCTTGGGTGACCATATTCTGGAGAGTATGATCCAGAAACTTCTCATCTTTTCTGATGCTGTGGAGCTTGGCCAATTACTGCTCCAACATGGGGATCCTCTGCGGAGATTCAGTTTTGTAACACATAATCCAAATGTGCTTTCTGTGGATACCTGATCGTCCACATATTCCACTCCACACAGATTACAAGGGTTCCCTGCACTGCAATTTCTCTGACTCTAACTCTAAAAAAAAAATGTAGATAGCGACAGCCTGAACTCCCACTAGCACCAAACTCTCTCAACAGTCAAACTCACTGTACAGAAATGTTAATTACAGGAAAATGCTCAGGTTGAACTACACAGTAATGCCAACCTCCTATAAAGCTGAATTCCCATTGAAGCTAAACTCCATACTGTTCTGGCTCCTCACACTCTATTGGCTTCTTGCCATTAAATTTCGTTTGACATTTAGCTGCCCAATCTACTAACTTCCTAATAGCGTAATGAAGTTGCATACAGTCCTTTTTACAGTTAACCCCAATTCCTGTTCATGTACCATCTACAATTTTTGATATTATGCTTCTATACCCAAGACCAGATCGTCCATACATATTGTGAGCAACGGCTTCAATATTGATACTTCAATGCAAAAACGTTCATTAACGATTGCTTCTGCTTTCTATCCTTTAACCAACTTCCTATCCACGCTGCCACATTCCTTTTTTACATGAACCAAAGTATTTTCTAAGCAAATATTATTTTTGATCTTGTATTACAGTCTCTAGAAGCATATTCACTACCAATGTTCTCTGACTGGTCTATAGTTACCTAGTTTATCGATTTCTGCATTTTGGAACAGAGAGGTTACCTTGTCAACCCTTCAGTCCTCTGCAACAACCTCCAAATGCAAACATGTTCAAAAGGTTGTGGTCACAAGATCTACTGTTTCCCTCAGCATTCAAGGATGAATGTCATCAGAGGCCAATGCCTTTTCTACTTTGAACAAATGTTTAAATACTGCTTCTTTGTATATATTTATCCTGTCTAATTTCAGCACCTCTTTTATTGCTTTTCATTCCCACTACCACACACCTCTGGACGTGAAAACTGAGGCAAAATACTCATCTGATATGTTCACCGTTGTTTCACGCTGGCAGATGGAATTTAATACAGAGAAGTGTGAAGTGATGCATTTTGGCAGAAGGGATAAGAATAAGCAATATAGACTTAATGGTACAGTTCTAACGAGTGTGCAGGGACAGAAGGCGGCAGGACATATCGAGAGAGTAGTTAGCAAACCATATGGGATCTTAGGCTTCATAAATAGAGGTATTGAGTACAAAAGCAGGGAAATTATGCTGAACCTTTATAAAGCTCTGATTTGGTCTCATCACACTTTAGGAAGGATGTGAGGGTCCTTGAGAGGGTGGAGAGGAGATTTACCAGAATGGTTCCAGGGATGAGGGATTTTAGTTACAAGGTTAGGTTGGAGAAGCTGGGGTTGTTCTCCTTGGAGAATGGAGTTGAGGGGAGATTTGATAGAGGTGTACAAGATTATGACAAGTTTGGATAAGGCAGACAAAGAAAAGCTGTTCCCATCAGCTGATGGTACAAGGACTAGGGGACACGGATTTAAGGTTTTTGGCAAGAGATACAGGGGGAAGAAGTTTTCTACGCAGCAAGTGGTATTGACCTGGAACTCACTGCCTACAAGGGTGGTGAAAGTGGAGACAATCAATGATTTGTTGAGAGAACTTGAGAGAAATAAACTTGCAGGGCTACGGGGAGAGAGCGGGGAATGGGACTGACTGGATTGCTCTGCAGAGAACTCAATGGATTCAAGAGGCTGAATGGTTTCCTCCTGTTCCATTATGACTCTAAGGGCTGAATTTTACCAGCACCCCCCCGGTGGCGACCAAGCCTCGGGACAGCCACCCTGCCGCTCGGTGGCGAAGCCTTAATTTAATTATTTAAATAAATTATAATAAATGCAAAAACATTTACCTTATCCCAATGGGCGTCCCGCGCTGATATTCCAGCTGATGGCCGGATCTCCCGTGCCTTTGAATGTCCGTTCGGAGATCCGAGGCGTAACACTGGTGGGGGGTGGGGGGGGAGAAGGGTGAAGTTTTCAGGGTGGGGGAGCGGGGAAAGCTCTTCCTATTGGTTGCGGGGATGGTGGGAAGGGGTTGAGGGTCAAAGGTCAAGTTCGGTGGGAGGTTTGGGTTCAGAATAAACTTTTTCTGGAGGGAGAGGGCAATTTATATGTAGAGTAGGGCGGCACAGTGGCGCAGTGGTTAGCACCGCAGCCTCACAGCTCCAGCGACCCGTGTTCGATTCTGGGTACTGCCTGTGTGGAGTTTGCAAGTTCTCCCTGTGTCTGCGTGGGTTTCCTCCGGGTGCTCCGGTTTCCTCCCACAGCCAAAGACTTGCAGGTTGATAGGTTAATTGGCCATTATAAATTGTCACTAGTATAGGTAGGTGGTAGGGAAATATAGGGACAGGTGGGGATGTGGTAGGAATATGGGATTAGTGTAGGATTAGTATAAATGGGTGGTTGATGGTCGGCAGAGACTTGGTGGGCCGAAGGGCCTGTTTCAGTGCTGTATCAGTAAACATTACACATTGGGGACGTGAGAGAGGGGATTCAAAGTTGCATTAATGTTTTATTTTTATTTCCAGGAGACTGGGACCTTTAAAAATTGAGGTGTAACTGAAGGGTTTGAAGCCCTTTAAAAATGGCGCCAGCGCCTGCACGGTGGCATTGCTGGGGACGGAGCGCCCGCCCCTCTGCGTCATCGAGGGCGGGCAGTCCACCCCCTCCATGTTAATGAGCCGCCGTGCACTTTTTGACGGTGGCAAGCTATAAATATTCAGCCCTATAACTCTGACTCCATAAGACTTTTTTAAAAACTATGACGATATTTATGTAGATTTTCCAGAAATGTTCATAAATTATTTTATATAATTTTAATGATTAAATTGTGTTGTTGAAAAAAGTCAACATAACTCACTAATTATGTCATTAACAGTTTTCCTTCAACATACCAAGTATTTTTGTAGTCTTAAGGGAATAACATGAAATTGTTGCATGTGCAAAATGTTAATCGTCGTGAAAATTCACAATTTGTTTTTGCTTTCAGTGGCTATAACTCAAGGAAGTGGGATTAGTTACAACCTTGCAGAGATTCAAAGCCAACCATTCTATCATGACATAAATTCTGGGCTACAGAGGTCATTGTCCTCTCCACCGGGCAGGTAATTTCTTTAATTTTAATGAATTGATCATCAGTGCCTGAAGTAGTGTCTTGAAATAATACTAATATCTCATAGGTTGATCCCTTTTGTGTCATCAAACTATAATTCATTGAAGCACAAGATAAAGTGGAATATTTTGTTCATACAATACAGTACACACATCCAGTGTGATTTGTACAGGTTGAGTGAATGGGCAAATACATGACAGATGCAGTATAATGTGGATAAATGTGAGGTTATCCACTTTGGTGGCAAAAACAGAAAGGCAGATTATTATCTGAACGGTGATAGATTGGAAAAGAGGGAGGTGCAGCGAGACCTGGGTGTCCTTGTGCACCAGTCGCTGAAAGTAAGCATGCAGGTGCAGCGGGCAGTTAAGAAGGCAAATGGTATGTTTGCCTTCATAGCGAGAGGATTCGAGTACAGGAGCGAGGATGTCTTGCTGCAATTATACAAGGCCTTGGTGAGGCCACATCTGGTGTATCGTGTGCAGTTTTGGTCTCCTTATCTGAGGAAGGATGTTCTTGATATGAAAGGAGTGCAGCGAAGGTTCACCAGACTGATTCCTGGGATGGCAGGACTGACGTATGAAGAGAGATTGGGTCGATTAGACTTGTATTCGCTAGAGTTTAGAAGAAAGAGAGGGGATCTCATAGAAACCTACAAAATTCTAACAGGACTTGACAGGGTAGATGCAGGAAGGATGTTTCCGATGGCGGGGGAGTCCAGGACCAGAGGTCACAGTCTAAGGATAAGGGGTAAGCCATTTAGGACTGAGATGGGTCTGTTTTTGTCCAGTGTGTGCAGGAGGGTTTTCTGACACAGTATGTGGACAGGCCAACCAGGGGCGATGCCACATTGGATTTGGTACTGGGTAATGAACCCGGCCAGGTGTTCGATTTAGATGTAGGTGAGCACTTTGGCGATAGTGATCACAATTCGGTTAGGTTTACCTTAGCGATGGGCAGGGACAGGTATATACCGCAGGGCAAGAATTATAGCTGGGGGAAAGGAAATTATGACGCGATTAGGCAAGATTTCGGATGTGTAGGATGGGGAAGGAAACTGCAGGGGATGGGCACAAACGAAATGTGGAGCTTATTCAAGGAGCAGCTAATGCGTGTCCTTGATAAGTATGTACCTGTCAGGCAGGGAGGAAGTTGTCGAGCGAGGGAGCCGTGGTTTACTCAAGAAGTTGAAGCGCTTGTCAAGAGGAAGAGGGCGGCTTATGTTAGGATGAGACGTGAAGGCTCAGTTAGGGCGCTTGAGAGTTACAAGCTAGCCAGGAAGGATCTAAAGGGAGGGCTAAGAAGAGCAAGGAGAGGACACGAGAAGTCATTGGCGGATAGGATCAAAGAAAACCCTAAGGCTTTCTATAGGTATATCAGGAATAAACGAATGATAAGAGTTAGAACAGGGCCAATCAAGGATAGTAGTGGGAAGTTGTGTGCGGAATCAGAGGAGATAGGGGAAGCGTTAAATGAATATTTTTCGTCAGTATTTACAGTAGAAAAAGAAAATGTTGCCGAGGAGATTACTGAGATACAGCCTACTAGGCTAGATGGGATTGAGATTCACAAGGAGGAGGTGTTAGCAATTTTGGAAAGAGTGAAAATAGATAAGTCCCCTGGGCCAGATGGGATTTATCCTAGGATTCTCTGGGAAGCCAGGGAGGAGATTGCAGAGCCGTTGTTGTTGATCTTTATGTCGTCATTGTCGACAGGAGTAGTGCCGGAGGACTGGAGGATAGCAAATGTTGTCCCCTTGTTCAAGAAGGGGAGTAGAGACAGCCCTGGTAATTATAGACCTGTGAGCCTTACTTCGGTTGTGGGTAAAATGTTGGAAAAGGTTATACGAGACAGGATTTATAATCATCTTGAAAAGAATAAGTTCATTTGCAATAGTCAGCACGGTTTTGTGAAAGGTAGGTCGTGCCTAACAAACCTTATTGAGTTTTTCGAGAAGGTGACCAAACAGGTGGATGAGGGTAAAGCCGTGGATGTGGTGTATATGGATTTCAGTAAGGCGTTTGATAAGGTTCCCCACGGTAGGCTATTGCAGAAAATACGGAAGTATGGGGTTGAAGGTGATTTAGAGCTTTGGATCAGAAATTGGCTAGCTGAAAGAAGACAGAGGGTGGTGGTTGATGGCAAATGTTCATCCTGGAGTTTAGTTACTAGTGGTGTACCGCAAGGTTCTGTTTTGGGGCCACTGCTGTTTGTCATTTTTATAAACGACCTGGAAGAGGGTGTAGAAGGGTGGGTTAGTAAATTTGCGGATGACACGAAGGTCGGTGGAGTTGTGGATAGTGTCGAAGGGTGTTGTAGGGTACAGAGGGACATAGATAGGCTGCAGAGCTGGGCTGAGAGATGGCAAATGGAGTTTAATGCGGAGAAGTGTGAGGTGATTCACTTTGGAAGGAGTAACAGCAATGCAGAGTACTGGGCTAATGGGAAGATTCTTGGTAGTGTAGATGAGCAGAGAGATCTTGGTATCCAGGTACATAAATCCCTGAAAGTTGCTACCCAGGTTAATAGGGCTGTTAAGAAAGCATATGGTGTGTTAGCCTTTATTAGTAGGGGGATCGAGTTTCGGAGCCACGAGGTCATGATGCAGCTGTACAAAACTCTGGTGAGGCCGCACCTGGAGTATTGCATGCAGTTCTGGTCACCGCATTATAGGAAGGATGTGGAAGCTTTGGAAAGGGTGCAGAGGAGATTTACTAGGATGTTGCCTGGTATGGAAGGAAGGTCTTACGAGGAAAGGCTGAGGGACTTGGGGTTGTTTTCGTTAGAGAGAAGGAGGAGGAGAGGTGACTTAATAGAGACATACAAGATAATCAGAGGGTTAGATAGGGTGGATAGTGAGAGTCTTTTTCCTCGGATGAGGATGGCAAACATGAGGGGACATAGCTTTAAGTTGAGGGGTGAAAGATATAGGACAGATGTCAGAGGTAGTTTCTTTACGCAGAGAGTAGTAGGGGCGTGGAACGCCCTGCCTGCAACAGTAGTAGACTCGCCAACTTTAAGGGCATTTAAGTGGTCATTGGATAGACATATGGATGTAAATGGAATAGTGTAGGTCAGATGATCGGCGCAACATCGAGGGCCGAAGGGCCTGTACTGCGCTGTAATATTCTAATTCTAATTCTAAAATGAGGAGAGATTTCTTCACCCAGAGAGTGGTGAACCTGTGGAATTCTCTACCACAGAAAGCAGTTGAGACAAATCATTAAATATATTCAAGAAAGAGTTAGATATAGTTCTTAGGGCTAAAAGGATCAAGGGATATGGGGAGAAAGCGGGAACAGGGTACTGAGTTTGGACGATCAGCCATGATCACATTGAATGGTGGTGCGGGCTCGAAGGGCCGAATGGCCTACTCCTGCTCCTATTTTCTATGTTTCTTCCTATCTGTATAATAACTATATGCTACCTGATAGGAGATACACCTTCATCACTGCTAATTTGCCACTTAGAGCCCAGTGAGGACGCAACACTTTGGGTTCTTGTACTAAAGAGATGCAGCCCCTTAGGAGTCTGTATCTGATTTTAAAGGCATGCAAAGGAAACCCGACCGAGCCCGAATGCCGGAGCCGGAAGCTCGACATGACCCGACCCGAACCCAACACGTCATTGGGACCCGTCGGAGTCGGGTCGAGTAGCTGGCCTTTACCCATGTACTGATGTAAAGGCCTGCCACCCGATCCGATCCTGACGGGATCCGACGACACGTGTCGGGTTCAGGCCGGGGTCATGTCGGGCGTCCGGCTCCGGCATTCGGACTGGGGTTGGGTTTCCTTTGCACACCTTTACCAGATGCTAGCAGAATGACGTCAAGGTACAACAGATGTGAAGTGTACAAAATTGTACATTATTCCTTCCCAGACGATCTTCATTTCATTTAGGCACAGTTCTGACAATGTGTCTGTAGAAGTTTCAGTTTTTATAAAAGTAATTTACTTGCAAGAGTAAATCTTCCACCAGCCGTGATGCAGGAGCACAGATGTTGAGATGATGCCAGGTTATACTGTGAAATCAAAGTGATATTTAAGCTTGATCTATGTTGTAAAATAAAGATTGCACAAATTAAGGAGTCATACCTCAATTTGCAAAAATGTCGAGACATTGCAAACTAAATGATAAGACGTATCACCTTTTTCAACTGGAAATAAAACATTATAAATGTAACTTTTTAAGCCTTGACTAAATTATATGAAGGACATGTAATTGTTTACAAATGTAATATTTGATATTGTGGAAAGGTTGATATATTGGAATGTAGTTAAACCCTGTTGAACATACAAACCAGTTGTGAATGAGCTTAAGCTGGGAGGGAGGCGACATTGGTTATTCAGACATATAAATACATTTACTACAAAGGCCAATCTAAAGACTCCATTTTATCTTGTTACAATGTGTCCTTCTGTTTAACTAAGAGGGTCCTCAGTGGATGATATGGGAAGCTATTGCCGATTTTTTTTTGTTTTGTAGATTAGTGCTAGGTGCACAGGAGAAATACATTGTCACAATCCTAATTCTTATAAAGGAGAAACATCTGCACGCTCAGCAATGTCTCGATGGTATCTCAGTCACTGTGTTTAATACTTTAAAATTGTGAATAGCAGCAGACATTTTGTGAGGAACTCCTCCTGCTGTAACATCATAAGGTTCTGTGGCAGTGATATTGTGAATGGAAACAGTTGATCGTCTCTGGAGCAAAACTTCACGGGGTCACAAGGGGAGTTCTGCAAAAATGTCTGTTTTCAGACCACCTCTAACCAGCTGTTCAAGAACATAAAACATGGTAACAAACAATGACCGAGACACATTAGTGAGTGTCCTTTATAATGTTTGGAATTATGTGGCAACTCGATTGAGTTCTCTTTCCGTTTAGGGCACTATGCAGTAATGAATGCAGTCATGATAATTTTGTTGCAAAGTCTGGCTTTGATCAAGCATGAATTTTGTAAAATGCACTAAAATAATTCTTAGAAGACTGATCAGTTTAGCTTCAAACTTTAATATGAATTATATATTTATTTGCCAGCAAACGGCCTAAGACGATCTCTATTGATGAAAGCATAGACACCAGTCCAACAGGAGAATTCTATCCTTCTCCCAGCTCACCAACCAGCGTCAGCCGGACATGGCATGAAAGAGATCAAGGTTAGTTCTTGGAGTGAGCTTGATGAGATTTAATACCTAACACTAGTTACTGAGATAAAGCCAAAAAAGTGATGGAGATACTCAGCAGGTCCGGCAGCATCTGTGGACAGAGAAGCAAACTTACTGAGATATCTCCACAAATACATGGAATGAGATAAAGCATAATATATTTTCCAGAGTTCCCATGATAAATAAAAGAAATAACATGTGATACAAATCAAATGGAAGATTTATTTATAGACTGTGGACATGCCACTATATTTTATGGAGTTGTTAATATGATATTTCCCTATAAGGATCCTGCATGTGTTGTCACTAAAAGGAATAGCCACTGTATAACAGAAGTGATAGTATTAGAAAAGGTGTTTTACCGGTACCTTTGCCTTCATAGTGTATTTTTCTCTCCCTTGAAAAAGTGGAACCAGAATGTACTGTCCATCTCCCCTGTCTCCTCTATCCTTACCTCCAATAACAAGTGTGAGGAGCTCATGGACTTCCTTGTTGCTAAGATTGAAACCATCCAATCAGTTTCTGCCACTTATGTCCCTTCTGCTAGCCCACTGGGTGAAAACTGCTCTGAGGACACCCCTACCTAGCTCTCGTATCTTTCTCTAGTTTCCCTCCTGTCTCCCCTCATGTACTCTTAGAGCTCATCTTGGCCATGAGACTTACCTCTTGCTCCCTCAAACTTATTTCCACTAAACTGCTGACCATCCAACTTCCCTTTCTGGCTCCCATCTTAGCTGATATTGTTAACTGTTTTCTCTCTTCAGGTACGATCACCCCCATCCTTCAAATCTGCCATCATCGCCCCTCTCCTCAAAATATCAACCCTTGATGCAACGCCTCTGTCCTTACAGCTACCATCCTTCTCCGACCTCCCTTTCCTCTCCAAAGTTCTTGAATGTATGTCACCTCCCAAATCTGTGTCCATCTTTCCCAGAACCCCATATTTGAATTTGAATTTCCACTGCTGCCACAGTACTGAAACGGCTCTTATCAAAGTCAGAAGTCATATCTTATATAACTGTGACAAAGGCAAACTATTCCTCTTCTTCCTTCTCATCCTGTCTGCAGCCTTCAATGTGGTTGACATACCATCCTCCTCCAGTGCTTCTCCACTGTCATCCAGCTGGGTGGAAGTACCCTCCCCTTGTTCCATTCTTATCTGTCTAATAGTAGCCAGAAAATTACCTGCAATGGCTTCTCTTCCCATTCCCATGCCCTTACCTTTGGTGTCCCACAATGATCTCTCCTTGCCCCCCTCCTATTTCTCATCTACATGCTGCCCCTTGGCAAAATCATCCATAAACACAGTGTCAGTTTCTACACGTACACTGACAACAGTGGCGCAGTGGTTAGCACCGCAGCCTCACAGCTCCAGAGACCCGGGTTCAATTCTGGGTACTGCCTGTGTGGAGTTTGCAAGTTCTCCTTGTGACCGTGTGGGTTTTCGCCGGGTGCTCTGGTTTCCTCCCACAGCCAAAGACTTGCAGGTGATAGGTAAATTGGCCATTGTAAATTGCCCCTAGTGTAGGTAGGTGGTAGGGAATATGGGATTACTGTAGGGTTAGGATAGATGGGTGGTTGTTGGTCGTCACAGACTCGGTGGGCCGAAGGGCCTGTTTCAGTGCTGTATCTCTAAATAAATAAATAAACACCCAGCACTACTTCTCTCAGTCCCTCCACTATCTCTAAATTGCCAGCCTGTTGGTCTGACATCCAGTAGTGGATGAGCAGAGGCTTCCTCCCAATAAATATTGGAAAGACTGAAGTCATTGTGTTCGATCCCCAACACAAACTCCTTTCCCTAGCCATCAACTCCATTCTTCACCCTGGCAACTGTCTGAAGCTGAACCAAACTGTTCTCAATTAATGTCATATTTGTCCCACATAACTGCACGATCACTAAGACTGCCTATTTCCACCTCAGTAGCAATGCCCATCTCCACCCCTACCTGAGCTCAACTGCTGCTGAAACCATTATCCATGTCTTCATTACCTCTAACCTTGACCAGTGTAACATACTCCAGGCTGGTTCTACCATCCATAAACTGGAGGTCATCCAAAACTCGGCTGCCCATTTCCTAATTTGCACCAAGTCCTGTTCACCTCACACCCCTCTGTTTGCAGACCTATATTGGCTCTCAGTTAAGTAACACCTCAATTTTAAAGTTCTGATCCTTATTTTTAAATCCCTGTGTGGTCTCATCCACCTCCTCCCTTCCCACACCCCCATCTGCAACATCTCTGTAATCTCTTCTAGCCCTACAATCCTCCAAGGTATCTGTGTTCCTGTAATTCTTGCCTCTTAAGCACCCCAATTTTAATTGTTCCACCATTCGTGCCATGCCTTTAACTGTCAAGGACCTAAGCTCGAGAATTCCCTCTCTGCCTCTCTATCTCTCTTTGTCCAAACTTTTGGTCATCTGCCCTAATATGTGGCTGTGTCAAATTTTGTTTTCTAACACTCCTGTGAGTGTCTCCTTGGGACATTTTATTATGTTAAAGGTGCTGTTTAAATACAGGTAGTTGTTATCAAACCTTTTGAGTGTAATTATAAAGGAGTATTTCCTTCTGATGAAATGGAATTTCATTGTGATATTATAAAAAGGACTGCAATAATTCTGAACAACTCAGAGCATCACCATAAAGATTTCAAGGCAACAAGTTACTGCATTACAACAGCAACATACAATCATACAGCACCTTTAGCAAAGTAAAATTGGCCCAAAGCACTTCACAGAAGTGTTCGCAAACAAAATTGGACACTGAGCCAACTGGAGTATTGTGTCCAATTCTGGGCATCACACTTTGGGAAGGATGTGAAGGTTTTAGAGAGGGTGCAAAGAAGATTTACAATAATGGTTCCAATAATGAGGGACTTAAGTTACATGGATAGATTGGGGAAACTGGTATTGTTCTCCTTAGAGAAGAGAAGATTGAGAGGAGATTTGGTAGTGATGCTCACAATTATGAGGGGTCAAGACAGAGTAGGTAGAGGGAAATAATTCCTATTGGCAGAAGGGCCAAGAACCAGAAGACACCGATTTCAGGTGATTGGCAAAAGAACCAACAGCAACATCAGGAGATTTTTTTTCATGCAGTGGGTGGTTAGGATCTGGAATGCACGGCCTGAGAATGTGGTGGAGGCAGGTTCAATCGAAGCATTGAAAAGGGAATTGACCCAGCGCCTCAAGAGAGAAACATTTGCAGGGCTTTGGGGAAAGAGCAGCGGAGTGGGACTAGCTGAGTTGCTCTTATAGACAGCCAGCATGTACATGATGGGTCAAATGGCCTCCTTCTGTGCTATAACCATTCTGTGAATCTATAAGATATATTAAGACAGGTGACCAATAGCTTGGTCAAAGAGGTGTGTTTTAAGAAGTGGCTTAACAGAGAGGAGAGAGGTAGAGAGGCAGGGAAGTTTAGGGAGGGAATTCCAGAGCTTAGGCTCTTGACAGCTGAAGACATGGTCATTGAAGTGAAGCAATTAAAATTGGGTATGTGCAAGAGGCCAGAGTGGAGAAGTGCAGAGATCTTGGAGGGGTGTAGGGCTGGAGAAAGTGACAGAGATAGGGAGTAGTGAGGCCATGGAGGAACTTGAAAAGAAAGATGAGAATTTTGAAATCAAGATTTTACCAGGCTGGGAGCCAGTGTCCATCAGGGAACACAGAGGTATCGGTGAACAGGACTTGGTGTGAGTTAGTATATGGGTTGTAATATTTTGGGTGATCTTAAGTTTATGGAGGTTGCGAGTTGGAGACTGGCCAGGAGAGCATTAGAATAGTCATGTCCAGAGGTTAAAAAAGGCATGGATAAGGGTTTCAGCAGCAGATCAGCAGAGTCGAACGTAGATGAGCAATGGTATGGAGGTGGAAGTAGGCAGCTTTAATGATGGAGAAGATATGGAGCGGGAAGCTCAGCTCAGGGTCAGAAAGGACACCAAGGGCTGTAAACAGTTTGGTTTGGCCTCAAACAGTGGCCAGGGAGAGGGATGGAGTCGGTGGCTAAGAGTTTGTGTTGGAACTGATGGCAGTGGCTTCAATTCTCCCAATATTTAATTGGAGGAAATTTCTGCCCATCCAATACAAATGGAAGACATGCAGCATATCAAATCAGAGGCAGTGAAGGTATGAGGGAGGTGCTGCTGAGGTACAGCTGGGTGTCGTCAGTGTACAATTGGAACCAGACATAACATTTTCGGCTTACGTTGCCTAGGGGCATCATGTAGATGAGCAATGGTATGGAGGTGGAAATAGGCAGCCTTGGTGATGGAAAAGATATGGGGTGGAAAGCTCATCTCAGACTAAAAAAGGATGCCAAGGCATTTAGGAGGTGGCCAAGGATCGATCCTTTGGGGGCTCCAGAGGTAATGGTACAGGAGCAGAAAGAGAAGCCATTGCAGAAGATTTTCTGGCTATGACTGAATGGTTAGTAATGGAACCAGGTGAGTTCCACCCAACTGGACAATGGAGTGAGTAGTGTTGGGGGGAGGATGGTGTGATCAATCATGTTAAGTGTTGTATTCACAGGTTAAAAAGGATGAGGAGGGATAGTTTACCAGAGTCACAGTCCCATACAATGTCATTTGTGACTTTGGTAAGGGTACCTTCAGTGCTGTGGCAAGGGCCATAGTTTATTCCCAAACTATGTAACCAGGCTTTGTTAAAATTTTTATATAGTTGCTACGACCAGGTGAAAAATGTGTCTCGGGGTCTTTTGCTGTCTTCACCTGGTCCTATTGGAACAGGGTTTTATTTTAAACATGCTGTGTTTTAAGATCCCCCTTAGTGAATCCTTGTTCACCACTTTCCAGTTATAAGGCAAAGAAATGAGCATAAACAGGCTTTCTTCAGTTTAAAGAAGGAAAGTGAAATTTATTAATACTTAAACTTAAACTCTAAAATGGTTCACGCCTACGGATATATGACGCACCCACGCTAGCATGCACATGCAATATACACATGCAGATAGGGGCAGAAAAGAGAAGAGGAATATATCGTAGAGAGGCATTTGAGGTAATATCAGAAATGTTTCTTGTTTACTGTGCTTCCAGCTCACTTGATTGTCAGTAGTCTTGCTGTTCGTCAAGGCCCGGTGCTCTTCTTAAACCTTGTTCACGCAGGAGACTTTTCTCTCTTTGAGATTCATGTGTTTTCACAAGATTCAGTTCTGTGGGAAAGAGATGGAGGCAGGCAGGACTGGAGAGGTTCTGCTTCAGTTCCAGGAGCACACGGCTTTCTGAGTTCACATCCCTTGTGGAAGTTCAAATCTCAGAAGCCAGCTAGTCATGTGACTAAAACTGGTCTGACCACTTCTTCTGTGTTTGTGGATTCTGCTATCTTAGCAGTCAACCTGGAATGCTAGTTCCCCCCACCTTCAACGTCTGGTAATCAAAAGTCCATTGTTGCTTGAATGGGTCAGGGCATGGCCCCTTGTCCCTTGTTCCAACTCTGCTAATCACTATGCAAATGTCTTTCCAGTCAGGGGCTTGCAATTTTAAGTTTTAATGTTCATGTGGCGAAATACTCAGTCTTGGTAGGTGGTGGGTTTGCCTGACAAAGTCCTTTTAGATATTGAATACTCGTCAACAATTTTAATATCTTATAAGATGCTGCTCAAACTTTTACTACAGTATGAACTACACACTGGGCACAGGAAGAAAGTTAGTTCAGTAGCTAATCTATTGTCTATGCATTCTCGAGGAACTGGTTAGTACGAACATTTAATTAATGGTAACGTTTTGCTCACTTTGGGGATGTTCCTACTTAGACAGTCTTACAATGTGAGCACATTTTGTGGCACTTCAAGAAAACTCAGATAAGGTAGTATAATTTGCTAGTGCTGTAATTGCAGTGTGTGTGGCACGGATTTTGCAGTATGAAGGACAGAGAAACTGTCAGCATTCGCTGCCATTACTCCTCTGGAAATGACAACAATTTCTGGAGTAGCACACGTGCATTTAAACACTAAAATCCAGAACTTGCTGTCAGTGATTCTACGCTTCTCCAGAAGATGTACTGTTAACGACACCCCAGAATGCAATCAATTAGAAATCATTGAACTGAGAAAAACTTCCACTCTTACACTCGGAGTCTCACTGTAAAAACCCTTAAAAAATAAGTTGCACCTTGTTGAATGAGGTGTAACTGGGTTTTTAACAACATACTCATAATCCTGCTAAACAGCCTCACTGGTCCCAAAAGAGTAAATTTATATTTGTTGAATGTCAAATTTCTCAGTTATAGTAAGAAATTCATTTTTTTAAAGTGTGTTAATAATATTTTAGCTTCTACCTTAATCCCATGTGTAACTGTCCTAATCATTTGTTTTGCTACGTGTAAAATTTAAAATTATAAGGTGAAGGAATTATGTGATTTTTACTTCCTGATTTGCTGTCTCTGAGAATACTTCAATGTGATTGGCTGCTTGATGATATTATTGCCTGGAGATCCCCTTGACTTTACAGATTCAAGCTGACATCAGGAAAGGGGAAATCTGCACCACAGAGATTGCTAGATCTTTTGTGAACAGTTTTCTCCAAGGTTGGCGGCAAGTACCGTTGTTTTGCCATTGACCACAAAATCCAGCCCACAGAGCCTGTTACAGGGATCAACATGCATAATTCACACTTTGTGCGGTCTTTTTTTTTGGAATCCTTTTGATTTTCTTCAATGCTATTTTAAATGTATGCTAATATTTTGGCACATTTGGCTGCAAAGAGTTTGCAGGTGTTCAGGTAACTGTTCTTGCTTGTATGGGCGAACAAGATTATATGTCTATTTAGCAAGTAGTTAGTAATTTAATTGACATTACATTCAGAGCTTAAGGATGACACTCAGGTGCAGAAACAAAGGCGGGGCAATCATTTGATGAGGGTTTTTCTTCAGTTTTCCTCAATAGGTTTGCATCTGATTAATATGATTTAAGAGGTTGAGTTCTTCCAGGTTGCTTTTTACTTGGAAACTAATTCAAGCATGTTTCTAAGTTCAATGCATTTACTCACAGTAGGGTTCCTGTCTGAACACTGGACAGTGAGGGGGAACTCTGCAAGTGGACAATGCTGTGGGGGAGGGGGTACTCTGCAAGTGGACACTGTTGTGGGGGAGGGGAACTCTGCAGGTGGACACTGTTGTGGGGGAGGGGGAGCTCTGCAAGTGGACACTGTTGTGGGGGAGGGGAACTCTGCAAGTGGACACTGCTGTGTGGGGGAGGGGGAGCTCTGCAAGTGGACACTGCTGTGGGGGAGGGGAAATCTGCAAGTGGACACTGTTGTGGGGGAGGGGAACTCTGCAAGTGGACACTGCTGTGTGGGGGAGGGGGAGCTCTGCAAGTGGACACTGCTGTGTGGGGGAGGGGGAACTCTACAAGTGGACACTGCTGTGGGGGAGGGGAAATCTGCAAATGGACACTGCTGTGGGGGAGGGGAACTCTGCAAGTGGACACTGCTGTGGGGGAGGGGGAACTCTGCAAGTGGACACTGCTGTGGGGGAGGGAAAATCTGCAAGTGGACACTGTTGTGGGGGAGGGGAACTCTGCAAGTGGACACTGCTGTGTGGGGGAGGGGGAACTCTGCAAGTGGACACTGCTGTGGGGGAGGGGAAATCTGCAAATGGACACTGCTGTGGGGGAGGGGAACTCTGCAAGTGGACACTGCTGTGTGGGGGAGGGGGAACTCTGCAAGTGGACACTGCTGTGGGGGAGGGGAAATCTGCAAGTGGACACTGCTGTGTGGGGGAGGGGGAACTCTGCAAGTGGACACTGGTGGGGGAGGGGAACTCTGCAAGTGGACACTGTTGTGGGGGAGGGGGGAACTCTGCAAGTGGACACCGTTGTGTCGGGGAGGGGAACTCTGCAAGTGGACACTGTTGTGGGGGAGGGGGAACTCTGCAAGTGGACACCGTTGTGGGGGTGGGGATCTCTGCAAATGGACACCGTTGTGGGGTTAGGGGAACTCTGGAAGTGGACATTGTTGTGGAGGAGGGGGAACTGTGCAGGTGGACACTGGGGTGGGGGAGGGGAAATGCTGCAAGTGGACACTTTTGTGTGGGGGAGGGGGAACTCTGCAAGTGGACACTGTTGTGGGGGAGGGGGAACTCTGCAAGTGGACACTGCTGTGGGGGAGGGGGAACTCTGCAAGTGGACAATGCTGTGGGGGAGTGAGGTACTCTGCAAGTGGACACTGTTGTGGGGGAGGGGAACTCTGCAAGTGGACACTGTTGTGGGGGAGGGGAACTCTGCAAGTGGACACTGCTGTGGGGGAGGGGAACTCTGCAAGTGGACACTGCTGTGGGGGAGGGGGAACTCTGCAAGTGGGAACTGTTGTGGGGGACGGGAACTCTGCAAGTGGACACTGCTGTGGGGGAGGGGGTATTCTGCAAGTGGACACTGTTGTGGAGGAGGGGAACTCTGCAAATGGACACTGCTGTGTGGGGGAGGGGAACTTTGCAAGTGGACACTGCTGTGTGGGGGAGGGGGAACTCTGCAAGTGTACACTGTTGTGGGGGAGGGGAAATCTGCAAGTGGACACTGCTGTGTGAGGGAGGGGGAACTCTGCAAGTGGACAATGCTGTGGGGGAAGGGAACTCTGCAAGTGGACACTGCTGTGTGAGGGAGGGGGAACTCTGCAAGTGTACACTGTTGTGGGGGAGGGAAAATCTGCAAGTGGACACTGCTGTGTGAGGGAGGGGGAACTCTGCAAGTGGACACTGTTGTGGAGGCGGGGAACTCTGCAAGTGGACACTGTTGTGGGGGAGGGGGAACTCTGCAAGTGGACACTGTTGTGGGGGAGGGGGTACTCTACAAGTGGACACTGTTGTGGGGGAGGGGGTACTCTGCAAGTGGACACTGTTGTGGGGGAGGGGGAACTCTGCAAGTGGACACTGCTGTGTGGGGGAGGGGGAACTCTGCAAGTGGACAATGCTGTGGGGGAGGGGGAACTCTGCAAGTGTACACTGTTGTGGGGGAGGGGAACTCTGCAAGTGGACACTGTTGTGGAGGAGGGGAACTCTGCAAGTGGACACTGTTGTGGGGGAGGGGGTACTCTGCAAGTGGACACTGTTGTGGGGGAGGGGAAATCTGCAAGTGGACACTGCTGTGTGGGGGAGGGGGAACTCTGCAAGTGGACACTGCTGTGTGGGGGAGGGGGAACTCTGCAAGTGGACAATGCTGTGGGGGAGGGGGTACTCTGCAATTGGACACTGTTGTGGGGGAGGGGAACTCTGCAAGTGGACACTGTTGTGTGGGGGAGGGGGAACTCTGCAAGTGGACACTGCTGTGTGGGGGAGGGGGAACTGTACAAGTGGACACTGCTGTGTGGGGGAAGGGGTACTCTGCAAGTGGACACTGTTGTGGAGGAGGGGAACTCTGCAAGTGGACACTGCTGTGTGGGGGAGGGGGAACTCTGCAAGTCGACAATGATGTGGGGGAGGAGGTACTCTGCAAGTGGACACTGTTGTGGAGGAGGGGAACTCTGTTAGTGGACACTGTTGTGGGGGAGGGGGAACTCTGCAAGTGGACACTGCTGTGTGGGGGAGGGGGAACTCTACAAGTGGACACTGCTGTGTGGGGGAAGGGGTACTCTGCAAGTGGACACTGTTGTGGAGGAGGGGAACTCTGCAAGTGGACACTGCTGTGTGGGGGAGGGGGAACTCTACAAGTGGACACTGCTGTGGGGGAGTGGAAATCTGCATGTGGCCACTGTTGTGGGGGAGGGGGAACACTGCAAGTCGACAATGATGTGGGGGAGGGGGTACTCTGCAAGTGGACACTGTTGTGGAGGAGGGGAAATCTGCAAGTGGACACTGTTGTGGGGGAGGGGAACTCTGCAAGTGGACACTGCTGTGTGGGGGAGGGGGAACTCTGCAAGTGGACAATGCTGTGGGGGAGGGGGTACTCTGCAAGTGGACACTGTTGTGGGGGAGGGGAACTCTGCAAGTGGACACTGTTGTCTGGGGGAGGGGGAACTCTGCAAGTGGACACTGTTGTGGAGGAGGGGAACTCTGCAAGTGGACACTGTTGTGGGGGAGGGGAACTCTGCAAGTGGACACTGCTGTGGGGGAGTGGAAATCTGCATGTGGCCACTGTTGTGGGGGAGGGGAACTCTGCAAGTCGACAATGATGTGGGGGAGGGGGTACTCTGCAAGCGGACACTGTTGTGGGGGAGGGTAGCTCTGCAAGTGGACACTGTTGTGGGGGAGGGGGAACTCTGCAAGTGGACACTGCTGTGGGGGACGTGAAATCTGCAAGTGGACACTGCTGTGGGGGAGGGGAAATCTGCAAGTGGACACTGCTGTGGGGGAGGGGAAATCTGCAAGTTTACACTGCTGTGGGGGAGGGGGAACTCTGCAAGTGGACACTGTCGTGGGGGACGGGAACTCTGCAAGTGGACACTGTCGTGGGGGACTGGAACTCTGCCAGTGGACACTGCTGTGGGGGAGGGGGAACTCTACAAGTGGACACTGTCGTGGGGGACGGGAACTCTGCCAGTGGACACTGCTGTGTGGGGGAGGGGGAACTCATCAAGTGGACACTGCTGTGTGGGGGAGGGGGAACTCATCAAGTGGATACTGTTGTGTGGGGGAGGGGGAACTCATCAAGTGGACACTGTTGTGGGGGGGAGGGGGAACTCATCAAGTGGACACTGTTGTGGGGGAGGGGATCTCTGCAAGTGGACACTGTTGTGGGGGATGTGAACTCATCAAGTGGACACTGTTGTGGGGGAGGGGGAATTCTGCAAGTGGACACTGTTGTGGGGGATGGGAACTCATCAAGTGGACACTGTTGTGGGGGAGGGGATCTCTGCAAGTGGACACTGTTGTGGGGGATGGGAACTCATCAAGTGGACACTGTTGTGGGGGAGGGGGAATTCTGCAAGTGGACATTTGTGGGGATGGTGGGCAGAACTCGTCAACTGTGTAGATTGTTCCTTTTGGGTGCCCAGTTCAGGCAACTCAAATGGTACTGGTATGGTCTTGATGGCTCGCACTTATTGAAAAGTTGTGAGAGCAACATCAAGCCATAACGTAGAGCTGGTGCCGGAATCCTGCAGAACCAAAATTAACACAAATCTTTGCCCAGATCAGTGTACATGATCTTTTGATGGAAGCTGAAGTTACAAGCGAGATACAGATGTGTATGATTCACCCTGTTTTCACGGGCCCCCTTTCTGTGATGAGGCTACTCTGTTCGAGGTGGGCCAAAGAGGCAGGTGTAACTCAGGAGGAAGCTCCTAGATGCAAACCGCAGTAGCTGCCAAGGCAAACAAGAGCCCAGATATGCCAGCGAGTCTATAGGACTCGGATGACATACCTGCCGATGCCTGAGCACAGCTGCCAGAGACGACTGCGGATGTCCAGAGAGGCCGTCACACAGCTCTGTGCACTGGTGAATGACGATTTGTAACCAATGGGTTTTTGTGGTCGCCCTATGCCTTTGGCCCTCAAAATTACCGTGGCCCTAAACATTTATGCTTCAGCATCATTCTAGGGATCCACCAGCAACATGTGTGGGGTCTCTAAATCCGCAGTGCATCACTGCATTTAGGAGATCACCAATGCACTGTTCGGAAGGGCCGGCGGCTTTGTACGCTACTGGACAGACCCTGAGAGTTAGTCTGAGATTGGATTTGGGGCCATTGCAGGATTCCCACAGGTCCAAGGTGTCATCGATTGCACATATGTGGTCATCAATGTTCCCACAATCCAATCAGCTGCCTTCACAAACAGAAAGGGGTTTCATTCAATTCATGTCCAAATGTTGTGCGATCACACAAAGCGCTTCCTACAAGTGTGTGCCTGCTTCCCGGGAAACTACCATGACTCGTACATACTTCACCAATCCCAGGCGCCACTGCTTTTCACCCCCTCCGCTCATCTTCAGCGGTGGATTCTTGGAGATAAGGACTACTCATTGATGAAATGTCTTCTGATGCCAGTGAGGAACCCCAGGAATGATGCAAAAGAGCGCTACAACGCCTGCCTTGGCTCCATCCAAGCAACCATCGAACAGGCCATAGGTATGCTGAAGATGTGGTTCCGCCGCCTTGATGGATCTGATGGAGCCCTTCAGGATGCAGCAGACAGGGTTGTGCACAGCGTTGCCGTCTGCTGCATTCTACACAACATCACACTCCGGAGGGGGAAGGCCTTGCAAGATGAAGTGCAAAAGCATGACACACCCTCCGATGATGAGGACACAGAGGGCACACAAGGACAAGCACGCATGGAAAATCAGAGAGCAGTGATGGAGGCCAGACATGGCCAGAGCAGCGAGCAAGGGAGGCAAGGCAGAGACTGATATTGAGCGTTTCTCAATCCATGAATTTCAATAAATACATTTGCTAACAAAACTCACCATCATACATGTAGTCTAAAGTCCTCTCCTTCCGTAACGTCTGTCTCTCCAGCATGAATGACGAAACAGACTGAACCATTGCCTATGTGACATCATTTGTGCAATTAAACATCATGCATATTGACATGCTAATGATGTCAGTGGTACACATTGGCCATACTGTAAGGCTTACCATGGAATTGAAAGACACTCCGTGGTGGAATGAGGTTTTCAGACAATAAAGGCTGATGATTGGCAGGAAAACACATTTGATTAAACCTTATTGAGCTGTCTCACCCGTGAATACCCATTTGTGTCAAGATGTATTTTTAATATGTTTGCGCTTGCCCCTTCGCGGTGTTACCTCTGCACTAGCAGCTGGACTGGAGGCGGGCGACTGATCAGGACGCCTCTTGGCCTGAGATGACTTTGGCAATCGTCCTCTGGGTGCCTGAGGCCTGGAGGTCCCCGGCTGCCTGATGGTTTTCTGCACCAGTGCAGGACTGTCCTCAGGTGTTGCGGCTGCTGGAGCTGGACTCACTGGCGGAGGGGCGGTGTCCACACTCAAATTGCCCTGAGGCAGACCCCAGATGTGGAGTGGAGCCTCTCCTTCTTCCTCTCAAGGCACGTTGGAACCTCACTGCTCTCCGGAGAAGGAACAGGAGCAGGAATGGTCTCCAGGCCCCTGGTCCTATTCTTGCCTGCCACTGCTGATTTGAAGTCATGGCCAAGGCAGTTGTGTGCAGGTCATGGCGTATCTGTGGGATCTGGTTCTCCATGAGGGTTGCCGACCTCTTGACGGATGAAGCCATTTGCTCGCACGCCTGGGACATGGCAGCAGTAATGGTATGGATGGACTCCTCCACCATTCGCTCATGACTGCGCATGGCCTCTGGCATCTCTGCCAGATGTTGCCTTATCTCTCCCTGCAACTCCAGCATACCCTGTGCTGTCGACACCAGAGGCTTGTCATCAGCCTGGGGTTCAGCATAGGCATAGTCACCCACAGTCTGCCAACTGTCAGGGGCCTTGGCTGCTCAGCTCCAGCCAGCTGCTTGGGTGTGTGTATGGTGCTCTCACCAGTTTGTGACCCTGATTCTATTGCTGATCAGATACCAACTGAGGTGAGAGTATCTGCGCTGGTGGGACGCTGCATCCTCTAAGTGTAGCTCTTCCTCAGGGGTGGTTGTTGTTGTTTCCTCATTGTCTCTAAGTATTTGCGAGTGCTGTCCTGCAAGATACAATGGGAAGAACAGATGATTAGGTGTTACAGTACACGTCACAATGATGACAGCATAGCTTTTCTCTTTAAAATGTAATTTCAATTCATTCTGTGTTTGGCAATAATCACTCTCTTCAACTGGGACCCCGAGCTTGACATCCAATATGGCACCTCCTCATTGGTACCCCTGGCTAACCTGAGCGCCTCCTCTTCGGCCTGAGACATAAGCCACAGGTTGGGCATCCTGCCACCTGGACGCCTCCCTATTGTTGTGGGCCCTCTCCTGAAAGATCAAGGATGCAGTCACTGTTAAGTTCCAAATGTTTCTACATCACATCAATGCTAACATGGGCCCCTCTTCTGCACCTGGGGGATGTTGCTGCTCTCACACTGACTCTGTCTGTCATGGGTCTCAATTGGGCTAAGATAGAAACGAGGGAGTCATCTCCTTCATTATGCTATGACCTTCGTATCATTAGAATGACTGTGTCAACCATGCGTCCTTACGCTTGTGGGAAAGCAGATTGCAGCAAGCTATGTGGAACCAAGTAACTTACCTGGCTGAGTGCTGGATGTCATTGACCCTCTACTTGCACTGCACCCAGTTAGGATGGGTGACCCCACAACTTCTGACCTCCTCTGTGATCTCTGTCCAAACTTGCTTGGTCAGGCGGGAGGATTTCTTCTTGCCATTGTTGGAGAGGAGGACCTACTGCCTTTCCCTTGCAGCCTAGAGGAGAATCAGCAGTGAGGCATCACTGAACCGTGGGCTCACTCTGGCTCTGACATCTGACATGGTCAGAATAATGCCTGGGAGGATGCCTGCTGGGTTGCAAAATTATGGCAAACCATTGAAGTGCTGCTGCAGTAAGCTGCTATTCAGTACAAGGAGAGTAAATACAGGGCTGGCGGCCTTTTAAAGATGGCGCCAGCACTTCATCCAACATCAGGTGACGCCAATAACAGCATCGCCAATGCCACCCCTACCACGTGATTGAGGGGGGGGGGGGGCGCAGCCGCCCTCATTATGCTAATTGGCCACCCGCTGCGTAATCATGGCAGCGCAACCACAAACATCACAGGCCGGACCGCTGCCATTTTGCACATCATCCGCTGCTCATGGAGGCAGGCTAATGAAATCCAGCCCTTTGAGTTCTGTATTTCTGCTGTGGTTTAACATAATTACTGAGTGGTCTTAATAAATATATTCAGATTGGCTAATTATATTTTATAACTGTTAATAACAATCTTTTCAGCTGCTTTAGAGGAGAAATCTTATTTATATTTTGGCACTGAATACGGGTGTTCAGTGCTGAGAGAGTTAAGTGAGATTGAGAGCAATGTGAAGGTCTCTCTCGAAGTGATGACTCCTCACTAGATTTTGATTTCTTTGACCTGACTGGGTTTATTTCACTAAAAGCAGACAACTAATTAAAGCAGTCTGCAAGATGGAAAGGGCAAAAGGTTAAGGAGTTATTAAAATTTATTATGGAGTATGACAAATTGAATCTTTGTGCAACAAAGTACACCAGTTTCACTTTTGATTTTTTTTTTCTCCTGTGAAGTTTATCTGTTTTGCTCGGAATGGTTTTGGTCCCATTGTTTTGACTGGAAGAGAAATGTGATCTGTTTCTGGATGCACTTGCAGTGTTTTAGAAATGTCCCTGTTGATTTTGGAGAGACCAATCTACCAGCAATTAGTTAAGTTGCAATCTACTCCTAAAAATGTTAAAGAGGCAGTGACATCTTGTGTGGAGATACGTAATTAGTTTTTTATAGCTTAGGCTGCTACAGAAATACAGATAGCAATGGCTGTATCCAGCTAGATTGGAGAACAGTGAGTCTATAGTGATCTTTTTCACAGCGTTACTTTTGAAGTGTTGAGCAACCTGATCCTCAAATGAAAGCTACTGTCTGAAGATCCCACTGTGTCATAACATAAAAATACTCACACTCACAGTGGGCTGGCTGTCGAGCACCAGGTTGTGTTGTGCTCAAGAAGCAATCTGTTTAAATTTCTGGCTGTAAACAAGCCATCCTGAAGAAAATGTCCCTTTAAGTACTACTTTGCCTCATCTTATGACAAATTTGGAGTCTACTTGTTCACAGAGAGTGGAACATGAGTCAATATGACCTCAAGCAATTTATTAATATGTGTGATTTTTGTGAAAAAATTAAAGGATGTTAACTGTGGCTAATGTGAGAATTTGGTGAACAATACATTATTTCTGTTTTTTTTAAATAGTCTTGCTTTAACACAAAGGAGCTCTGACAACCCAAGGAATAGCACTTATATATTGTACAGCCACATTTACATACCATGCCTTTGTGATATAAAGCAGAATTGCTGGCACTGAATAATAATTACTGGTGGATACACTAATACACCCTGTCCACACAAAAGACATTTGTCAGTGAGGCACCATTCTTTTTGCCAAAGTAGTTAGCTGTACTTCAACATTATGATAAATTGTTAGCTGTAATAAGCACAGCCAGAACACACACAAATTAAATGCAGTTGTAAGTAGGTTAGTAATGTGCTAGTAAGAAGGATAACAATGATTAAAGGAACCTGTAGCTGAAAAGAAAAATTAGGAGATTCGAGTAATAAAAGCAAACAGGAAATAGATATTAAATGCAAAGTAGGAATATCTGGGAGCAATTATGAGGCAGTAATCTGATCAAGCAGTTTAGAAGTGTATGAACACTGAGATTAGATTACAGCCTTCAAATCATTTTAAGTTATCTGTTATTTTTGAAAGATGGTTTTGTTCAGTTTTCAGTTAGCTTTTGCAACATCAGCAGTTTTCAGTTACAATGCCAACTCTGTCATTTGGCACTTTCACATTAGTTCTGGACTCCAGGAGGAGGCCCATGGTTTCTGTATATTGCTGCCCACTTT
Source organism: Heterodontus francisci (assembly GCF_036365525.1). Lineage (NCBI taxonomy): Eukaryota > Metazoa > Chordata > Chondrichthyes > Heterodontiformes > Heterodontidae > Heterodontus > Heterodontus francisci. Next base: position 201,270,982 of record NC_090374.1, on the reverse strand, counting down.
TTGGTGTATGGGCCTATAATTGGACACAGTTGTAGGGCCAGTGGGAAAGAGGCATATGCACACACTCAGAGGTCGGGCTTTAAGCCCTCGTTGATGCATTCATGGAGGCATATGAAAGAATGGGCCTTAAGATAAACATCCAGAAGACAAAGGTCCTCTACCAGTCTGCTCCCGCAGTGCAACACTGCCCCCCCGACTATTAAGATTCATGGCGAACCACTGGACAATGTGGATCACTTCTCATACCTTGGGCGCCTCCTCTCAGCAAGGGCAGACATCGATGATGAAACTCAGCATCGCCTCCAGTGTGCCAGCGCAGCCTTCGGTCATCTGAGGAAAAGAGGGTTTGACGACAAAGACCTCAGAACTGGCACCAAGCTCATGGTCTATAGGGCCGCAGTGTTACCTGCCCTTCTGTATGCGTCGGAAACATGGACACTGTACAGCAGACATCTCAAAGCCCTGGAGAGATATCACCAGCGGTGCCTCTACAAGATCCTGCAAATTCATTGGCAGGACAGGCGCCCCAGTATCAGTGTTCTCTCTCAGGCCAACATCCCCAGTATCGAGACACTGGTCATGGCTAGTCAGTTACACTGGCCAGGCCACATCATCCACATACCTGACACAAGACTCCCAAAACAAGCTTTCTACTCCGAGCTCCATTAGGGCAAGAGGTTACCAGGCGGGCAGAGGAAACGCTACAAGGATGTCCTTAAAGCCTCCCTGAAAAAAGGTGACATCTCCACTGATTCATGGGAATCTCTTGCCTGAGACCATCCAAAATGGAGAAGAAGCATCCACGACGTTGTCAGCCAGTTCGAACAATGTCGACATGCCCAGGCAGTGACCAAATGCAAACAGTGGAAAGAGTGTTTGGAATTTCGAGCATCCCATTCACTTGCCTCACCAAACACCACCTGCCCCACCTGTGGCAGAGTGTGCGGATCCAGAATTGGACTATTCAGTCACCTAAGGACCCACAACCCTGGTGTGGAAGAAAGTCATCCTTGTTCCCAAGGGACTGCCTAAGAAGAGAAGAGAAAGAGAGAAGAGGTGCTTGCTTTCCGTGGCTCCGACTGCCACTGTCTGGGCCAATGAAAAATTGGGTCCTGACTGCCACTGAAAATAAAGTTTACACTTTTAATATTATAGCATGTTGTTAGTGCTTGGATGAACCACTTCTGGCTGCCAACAGCACATGATCAATATGATGATCAAGTCTCATGATGCCTTCACACTAAAGAATTCAGAATTGTGGAGTCATTCTTTTGATGGATGTAAAGGTTTGAAGGAAGGGGGAAGTGCTGTGCACTTCATTTCCTTCTCAATGGAACTAAATAAAGAGAGTGAGCCCTACTGACTGGCAGGATTCCCAGAGGTGCAAGTAGCAATTGACAGAATGCATGTGGCATTCAATGCCACATATGCCAAACCCCACCATTCGATGAACAAGAAAACCTTTCATTTGATTAATGTGCAGCTGGTGTGTGATGCCAGTCACATTATCCTGCATGTTAATATCTAATAAGCAAGGAACTGCCATGCCACCATGTGACAGATATACTCTAGCTGTAATTTTCTTGATATTTTATGTGTAAAACATTAACGAAGTGGAGCAGTGCAAAAAAGAGCTATGAGGCTGACACCTGGGGCAGGATTTTCATTGACCCAACCTGCAGGGAATGGATCGCTTAGAAGTTGTGGGGAACCCACAATTCAGGATTCTGCCACACACTGTGGAGCTTTTACCTTTTGGGTTGATCAAGTGCAGCTCGATCAGAAGGAGAATCTAGTGGTGAGGGAGCGGGGCTGGGGTCGATTGGGCGAACAGCGCTTGTTTTTGGGGGGCTTGATTAAAAGCAACATTGCAGGTGAGCAAAGCAATTAAAAATGTACTGCAGCAACTCGTCAAGCCTCCTTCAACAGCATCTTCCAAACCCCCAAACTCTACCACCTAGAAGGACAAGGGCAGCAGGTGCATGGGAACACCACCACCTGCAAGTTCTCCTCCAAGCCACACACCATCCTGACTTGGAACTATATCGCCATTCCTTCACTGTCGCTGGGTCAAAATCCTGGAACTCCCTTCCTAACAGCACCTGCAGGAGATAGACTGTGGCCACCACCACCTTCACAAGGGCAATTAGGGATGGGCAATAAATGCTGGCCTGGCCAGCGACACCCACATCCCATGAAAGAATTAAAGAAGAAAGAAGCACTGGGATTTATTTCTAGGAATATAGAATTCAAAAGTAGTGAAGCTGTGTTAAACTTTTATAGGACCCTGGTCAGGCCACACTTTGCATACTATGCACAAATGTATACTATAAAAAGGACATAGAAGCAGTGCAGAAAATGCAAAAAAGATTTACAAGGATGGTCGTTATCAGGAACTATTGAAGCGGTTGGGGCATTTTCTTTAGAAAAGGGAAGATTTAGAGATGACCTGGTAGAGGTCTTTAAAATTATGAATGGCTTGGACAGGTTAGATGTGGAGGGAATGTTTCCACTTGGGAGAATCCAAAACTAAAGACCATAGGCTGAATTTTTATAGCTTGCTGCCGCTCTCAGCAGCAAGCTTCGAAAAGTGCACAGCTCACGTGCGGGATGTGCACCGCGGAGTCGCTGCGATATTTCGCATGGTGGCTCTTTAACATGTATGGGGTGAACCATATGATGATGTAGAGGGGGCGACTGCTCTGTCCCTGGCAATGGCATCCAGCGCCACCATGCAGGCACCGACGCCACTTTTAAAGGGCTTTAGGCCCCTCCATTTCATTTTAATGTTTAACATTACAGGTTTGCCTAAAAATTAAAATACAATTTATTCACACTTCCAATCCCCTCTTCCAGCCCACCAATGAATAATCAGTTTATTATTTGTCCTCTCCACCCCCCCGCCCACAGAAAAAGTAAATTTTCGATCACGACCTTACCCCCCCCCACAAACCTTCTTTACCTTAACCTTCAAACCTTCAACCCCTTCCCATCATCCCCTCAACCATTCGCACTCATTTTTGCCGCTCCCCAACTCACCCCCCCCCACCCTGAAAACTTCACTCCTTCACCCTCCCCACCAGTGTCATGCCTTGGATCTCCGTTCGGAGAGTTCCGGCCATGGGACAGAATATTGGTGTGGGATGGCTGTCAGAACAAGTTATGTGTTTATGCATTCATTATAATTTATTTAAATATTTAAATTAAGGCTCCACCACCGAGTGGTGGGGTGGGGGGGGAGTGCAGGTGGAGGGCGCTACCCGGAGTCCTCACCACTGCCAGTAAATGGGGCGGGGCCTTCCCGGTGTCGAGGCCCATGGCGGGCCTCTCCCTGAAGTATTTTCCATGTACCCCCACCCCGCCGATGTCGGGGGGGCTGCTAAAATTCAGCTCCATAAATGTAAGATAGTTATTAATAAATCCAACAAGGAAATAAGGAGAAATTTCTTTACTCAGAAACTGGTTGGAACCTGGAACTCTCTACCACAGGAAGTGATTGAACCTTAGATGCTTTCGAAAGGAAAACTAGATGAGTACATGAAAGAAAAAGGAATAGAAAGATGTGATGCAAGGCTGTGATGTGATAAATGGAATGGGAGGAGACTCGTGGAGTATAAACACCAGCAGATGATAGTTAAGCCAACTAGCCTGTATATTTTATGTAATCCTTTATCTTCTAAACCCGCGACCTCTACCACCTGGAAGGACGAGGGCAGCAGATTCATGGGAACACCGCCACCTGCAGGTTCCCCTCCAAGTCACGCACCATCCTGACTTGGAACTATATCGCCGTTCCTTCAAAATCCTGGAACTCCTTTCCTAACAGCACTGTGGGTATACCTACCCCACATGGACTGCAGTAGTTCAAGAAGGCAGCTCACCACCACCTTCTCAAGGGCAATTTGGGATGGGCAATAAATGCTGGCCTGACCAGTGACGCACACATCCCATGAACAAATAAAAAAAAACATGTGGAATAGATTCCGGTGTAGAATAGCAGAGGCAGACACTGAACGGACATTTTCACCTGTATTTTCTTCTTATGCTCTCCCATTGCTTATGGATAAAAGTTTTTAAAAAACCATGCCCATCAGTGTTTGAGATAAAGTATTTCTTAGTCTCAGTTATTCTAATTAATAAATCTGTGACTGAAATGTGCTTTATTTGCATCAGTAAACAATTCCTTGACTTTCTATAGTCAGATAGTTTTGTTTTGTAAAAATTATCTTAGACAAAGTTTTAAAGTTCATGCTGACTTTGTTTTGATGTTTTCATACAAAGCAACAAATTCAGAGTTGCCTTCATAGTCCTGATAGTCAGGTTACAGCCACAGTCATCGGGCTGAGTTTTACCTTGGGCAGACGGGAATTCGCCACCGACGTGAAAGTCGGTGGCAAACCCGCTTCCGCCTGGCCTGGGGATCCGTCCCGTATTTTACGGATCCCCGGGCTTTAATTGTCCCGAGGCGGGACTTCCACCCGCTTGAGGCAGGAGGTCCCGCCTCAGTGAGCAGCCGGCCAGTTAGTGGGCTGGCAGCTCTTAGCCCCAGCAGTGCCACCGGGAGTGGTGGCCACTGCTGGGACTGCAGCCCAGCTGACACCATGGACCCCGGAGAGTGAGTGAGTTGGGCACACCTCACCAGGGGGATCGGTCCTTCCCTGGTGAGGCTGGAGTGGTAGTTTGGGGGGAGGGGAGGGCATCTTGGGTCCCGTGGGTGGGTTGGGAGGCGGGGGCGGCCCTCAATCGGGCACCCTGTGCCTGATTGTCATGCCCCCCCCCCCCTCCCCAGGGCGTGGAAAGGCCAGCAGCTATTGTTGAGTGGCTTGTCAATAAAATCAGCTTTCTCTCCAACCAGAAAATTAATTCTGCAGGGGTGCACCATGATGGCTCCCTTTTCTTTAGTACTTTGTTCCCAGATTAATATTCTCACACAATTGGCACAAGCTGTGGCTCAATTGTAGCACCCTCACTTCTGAGTCAGAAGTTCCGGAGATCTGTTGTTTGTCATATATATTAATGACTTGGATGTGAATGTAGGGGGCATGATTAGTAAGTTTGCAGATGACACCAAAATTGGTGGTATAGTGGACAGTGAAGAAGGTTGTCTAAGGTTACAACAGGATATCGATCAACTGGGAAAGTGGGCAAGGGAGTGGCAAATGGAATTTAATGCAGACAAGTATGAAGTGATGCATTTTGGGAAGTTAAACCAGGGCAGGACATATACAGTGAATGGCTGGGCCCTGGGGCGTGTTGTTGAGCAGAGAGACCTTGGGGTGCAAGTACATAGTTCCCTGAAAGTGGCAACACAGGTAGACGGGGTGGTGAAGAAGGCGTATGGCATGCTTGCCTTCATCGGCCGAGGCATTGAGTACAAGAGTTGGGACGTCATGTTACAGTTGTACGTAATGTTGCTTAAGCCACATTTGGAGTACTGTGTGCAGTTCTGGTCGCCGCACTACAGGAAAGATGTGATTAAGCTAGAGAGGGTGCAAAAAAGATTCACAAGGATGTTGCCTGGTTTGGAGGGCTTGAGTTATAAAGAGAGATTGGATAGGCTGGGTCTGTTTTCCCTGGAGTAAAGGAGGCTGAGAGGGGAACTGATAGAGGTATATAAAATTATGAGAGGCATAGATAGGGTAGATAGCCAGAGTCTGTTTCCCATGGTCGGGGTGACTAAAACTAGAGGGCATAGATTTAAGGTGGGAGGGAGGAGGTTTGAAAGGGATCAAAGGGGTAAATTTTTCACACAAAGAATAGTGGGTATCTGGAATGAGCTGCCTGAGGAGGTGGTGGAGGCAGGAACAGTAGCGACATTTAAGAGGCATCTGGGCAGGTACTTGAATGAGCAAGGCATAGAGGGATATGGAATTAATGCAGGCAGGTGAGATTGGTATGGATGGACATTATGGTCGGCATGGACACAGTGGACCGAAGGGCCTGTTTCTATGCTGTACAACTCAATAACTCTATGATTAAGGCACACTCCAGAGATGCACACATAATCCAGGCTGGCATCCCAGTGCAGGACTGAGGGAGTGCTGCATTGATGGAGGCACCGTCTCTCGATTGAGATGTTAAACTGGGATTCCTATCTCCCCTCTCAGGTGGACATAAATGATTCGACGGTACTATTCAAAAAAGAGCAGACAAGTTCTCCTGATGTCCTGGCCAACATTCATTTCTCAATTAATACCATTAAAACAAATTATCTGATCATTATCTAATTGCTGTTTGTGGAACCTTGCTGTATGCAAATTGACTGTCACCTTTCCCTATTACCACAGGCATTACACTTCAAAAAAATATTTCATTGATTGTAAAGGGCTTTGAGACATCTGTGGTCATGAAAAACTGCTTACTGCTGGCAGATTCTGGATTGTCAGTTTTTAAACTTCATGATTGGCATTTCGGGTCCCGGGAAACTGATCTCCTTTGCACTCTTGGTATTGTTGACTTGGTGCTGTTTTGGACTGTTTTGTAATGTATTTTTTTTACAGTTTTTTACGAATAAAGTATATTTTGGAAATTTAATAAAAGCATTTCGGGTCCCCATGTCCTCCGTGTTGATTGGTACATGTTGGGTTGTGATTTATTGGTGAGCCAGCCAGCTGCACATGTGGTGCCTTTCAAATGTGACACTTTGATGTTTGATGAAAATGCCAGCATTGTTTGCCTTTTCACAGTTGTCCAGGTAGAACTTTATTAACTCTCTTCCCTTGCTGTCTTTTGTTTGTACTTTAGTTCATTACAGGCAGAGGTGATTCTCAATAACAGTTCAAGACTGGTAATAGTGGGTTCTCCTGACAGTAAGGCAGGGTTTTATTGAAACAATGCACTTTTCTTCGGTGGTCCAATAACCCTGTATTTAAGTATTTACCTGTTTTCATATTTCTATCTATGACTTGGTAGAAATGTCATCTCCTACAATGAAGAAGCACGAGAAGCCAATGTATAGTGGCCCCACATCTCCTCAAGGTTCATCACCACGACTGAGCACTTTCCCACCGCATCATCACCCTGGCATCCCAGGACACAGTGGTAATTCAATTCATACTTTTTTTAGTACTGTGTATTAAATAAGTGCAAACAAATTGGAAAATACAGTTGATACACCATTCTCTCAGGCACCTTTTGATGATGCACAGTGTTTTTTGACCAGTACAGATTTTTGCTTAATCAGCTTGGGGAGATTTCATTTCAACCAAGAATATGTGACTTGATTTGACTGTAAAACAGTGCAAAATAAAGGCATTCTAGTATTGGTAATGGTCAATATTCAGAGTTTGGCTGTCACGTCCACTTGTGTTTTGAACTGTATTCTGTTTCTAGAAGCTTGGGGAGGAAACTCTCTGGAATAGACTTCCTGTTGCTTAAATCCCTACTGGAATTTGATAACACAGTCACAAAACAATTCTGCTGAAGGAAGAATAAGGAAAAAAAGAAATAGGCAGCACCAGGCATTGTATCAACTTATTCTTTTTCTACATATAGGCTCAACATCAAATGAAACCAATGACATATTTTAGATAAGATGAGAGGTTTTTTTTTCCCCTAGAAGGTCCTGTATTGATGATTACTGTCAGGAGATAGTGCTTTGAATCTTGTGTGTTTAATCCTTGATGGGTTGTGTCTACTTTTCCCCCAGATAGTTTTGAATTATTCTCTTCTGAATAGTTCTTCTCTAAAAGGGCTCTGTGAAAAGGACAAACAAATGCATCATAGTGACATCAAACAAGAGGAACAGTGCACTTTAGATTTAACAGGCTCAATCAGCCAAAATGGCGAATCTATTAAACTAATTGCACATTAGTGGATGAGAGTCATTGGATAACTAGAGTTTGCTGTGTTAAAATAATTATTGTGTTAAGTTATACTCCCTTAAGTCAATGTTCCACTGGATATATAAAGAATCCTTTACTAAGCTAATATTGCACACAGAGATAGTATTGGCTGTTATAGAAACTGAAAATATGAGCACTGCAAACGTTGTCTTGAGACCAGCATTGTGCAGAAATGTTAAAGTATAGAAAATGTATTATTTTCATTTCTTTTCAATTTCTAGTCATCTCAACGAGAAGCCCACCTCCTCCTTCACCGCTACATTTTTCAGCATCCTCCATTCTCCCTCCTGCTCCCAGTAGTTACTTCTCGCACCCAACAATCAGATACCCACCGCATCTTACCCCTCAGGACTCGGCAAAGAACTTTGTACAACTTGGCTGTGGCCCGTCCAATCCACAAACAAGCCAGGTTAGTCGCTTCATGTTGAATTGTGAAAATTTATACATTTGAATAGACAAATGAAAGGCTGTCATTTTACAACAATTGTGTTGAAAGTACAGGCTGGTGTACTATTTCATGTTTATTTCTCTGAGTCATTAGATCATAAAAATAGAAATTGATTGCAATGTAGAAAACCACATACTCAGAAGATACTTGCAGCTTTTCATGCCTTTTCTTTTGATAAGTGCATGGAGTGGAATTTGTTGTTAATTTGAGGGGCTTTGTTGGTGGGGGGTGGGGGGAGTGATGGGGGACAGAAGATCTAAATAGGTAGCTTTTAAAGGCAGTTGACCATGCAATCCAGGTGGCTGCTGACACAAGTTTTGATGTAACTATCAGCTGCTATGATTATTGGCATATACTTAGTACAAGTAGATGTCTTTTGGGCCATGGGATTAAATGGTTTCAAGAAATCAAAGCAGAAATCAATTGCTAAACTATGACAGCTGCTGAAGGAGTACAAAGATCCTTCAACCTTTCAACCAATGTTCGTGTGCGCTCTGGCAATTAATGCTGGTGGTTGTTCAGTGGCCTGTGTCCTGGTGTTTAGCTTGTCTTTACAATTACATTAACTTGTGATTATCTGTATCTTTGTATGTATTTACAACAACAGCAAAACTTGCATTTATGTAGCACCTTTAATGTAATAAAACATCTGAAGGCACTTACTTTTGGGAAATCTGGTCTGAATACAATCACAGGTTTCTTCTCGGATATGCATCATTATGTAATAGTTTCAATCAGTTTTCTTTCTGGGTAAGGTTACAGACACTTTTTGCCCCATTTTATTACCCTCATCATTATATAACTGCAAGTTGTTGTCATTGCTTGATTTTGTAACATAGCATCATTTGAAATTTAACAGCAAACTTCTTTGCTTATTATTTTATTTCCAGTGAGGTTGGCTGAACGCTTAAGTCATTTGACCCTAAAGTTTTTAGCTTCCCTCCTCTAACTCCTAATCCCAGATGATTGCTTTTAAAAAAAAATTTGTTACGCTTTTATGTCATGGTATTGGACAAGAGTATTTCCCAGCAGTTATGATGCTTGACCTGTGCATCATGTGACGTGAAAACATTCTTATTATGTTCACTGTGGTGAAAAGTTCAAATTCCAGGGGATAAAGGATAATGATGAGGATGTTGAGAGTAAGGAGAGAGTTGGAGTATTCTTCATGCAAAGGATAATAAACTTATGGAATAAAGTATCAATGAAGACCTTTGAAGGAGTCCATGTGAATGGGTTCAGATGGATGCATTTTTGGCAAGAGAGGGCATATGATGGGAAACTGTAGGTGGGTTTGATCTATGAAAAGGAATAGGCTTGTTCAGTCTAATAGCTTTTTCCTGCTCTTGAAGTTTCTTGTATTCTTAGTGAAAAGAATCTGCTTTTTTATGTTTTAAGTTATTATAATATTATTCTACATACAGATATTTTAGAAATTATACATAGCCAGTCTGTTGTTATAAGCAGTATGTTCTGGCTGAATCATTTTTTCTTTAAAGTTTGAGCTTTGGTCTTACTGTAATTACATTTCAACAGGAACTAGGAAAAAGATTTGGACTAACTGGTCAGAATTCCTTAAGGCAGTGACTATTACCAGTAGTTATGAGTGGGTTAAATAGTTTGCAAAATCTATTCCATATTAGTTTATAACATGTAATTAGACCAAACGACAGGAGGAAATTATGAAGGATGAGTTAAATATTTTCAATTGTTTAATGGCAAAGTGCCATTGAATTCAATGCTAATCTAGCCTTTATTTCCTATAAAACTTTATTAAAATATTTCATAAATTAACTCTAAATTAAGTCACTGTGCACAAAGGGGAGCCTTATAAAATTCAGTCATTGTTGTAACTGCAACAGTCTGGGTAGGATTACATTTTTGAAGGAAAAAAAGGAAAACAGATGGAGGTCACAGGCTAAGAAGTTCCATTTAGTAACTCTTGTATTACAAGTGATATAAACGGTGAAACTAGATGGCTGTTCATCCAATTTTATTGATAAATAGATCCAGTTTGATGGGAGCTTGTGATAATTCCACAGCTGAGAAATGTGTTAATTGAGTGAAGTGAGAAAGTAACTGCAGTTAATTTTCAGTATTCGGTAATTTTCAGTTTGCATTGCGACTCACATTCTGGAAGGCTTTTATTACCAAATCCAGAGAATAATTTGGATGTTATCCCTTTTGGAAAAATGTTGCAAGAAATCAGCGACTCCACCCCAACTGTCAAGGGTTAAAGACTCAATCCTGCCTAAAGCGTTTGTGAAAGAAAAAATTATAACTAGAGTGACCAGTTAAATTGCTACTTTAATTTAGTTCAGTATAGAACTGTAGAATTTTAAACCGATTGTGCCTATGTGGACTCTCTGATAAAGCTTTCCACTTAGTCCCATTCCCCTGCTCTAACTTTTTATTTTACAAATATTTATCCAATTCTATTCTTTAAGGTTTTCTGAATTCTATTTAATACTATTTCCAGTATAGCACTCTAGATCCCAACAACCCTCTGTACGAATAATATTTCTTTTAACATGTCCTTTTGTTCTTTGGGCGATGATGTTGATGTTGTGCCCTCATTGTTACTGACTCACTGATCAGGGGAAATTGTATTTTATGATTTGCTTTATCAAAAACTTAAATATTTATGAATACCTCAGATCACCTCTAACCTTCTTTATTCTGGTGAATTTTGTGCTCCACCCACCCGTTTTATTTTGTATAATATTTCAGTCATAGAATCACAGCACTGAAGAAGGCCGTTCCACCTGTTGAGTCTGTTCTGGCTCTTTTCAAGAGCAATTTAGCTGTTTCTACTCCCCTGCCCTTTCCTCACAGCCCTGCAGATGTTCCCCATTCTGGGGCTTATCCAATTCTCTTTTGAAAGATTGAATCTGCCTCCCCCATCCTTTCAGGCAGTATATTCCATGCTTGCTGTGTAAAAAAGTTTTACCTTACATTGCCTTTGTTTTCAGATCAATTTTCTGAAAACTCTTCTAAGTGCATTATTTCTTGTCGTGAAGAAGGATGAGTGCATTATAAATCATAGATCAACACTTGAGTTTCCATATCCAAACCGACCCTGATTTTAAGTTCAATGTTGTGAAGTTTCAGGTTTTCATTCAAAGAATACCTGCTAATACATTCTGTAATACCCCTATGATTTGTAATGGACTGTTTTTTCTGAATTTTAATAGTAAAATCTTTATGTTGCACCTTGCTCTAGCATGATATCAGTTGTGTGGAGGTCTCTACCCGAGTTTGAACATGCTACCAACAGTCTTGAATTATGTAGACTCGTTTGTGAAATTTCAGGGTCGTCAAAGTGAAGAGAGATCACTTCAATCATTTCCCAGCTGACTACATTGCTCTTCTTTCCTTCCTTCCACTATCTCTTCCATTCTCTCTTTCTTATTCTCGGTCTCTCTCTCCCTCACATTTACTTTTTGTTTCGTATTTTCCTTCCTTGATGAAACATCCAGCTAATCGTTTTTAGAGCTGGGTTTACTTCAGGTATAACATAATGACAGAGAGATATGTTTATACGTGACAGGATTTATGTAAGCAAGTACTAGAGGTCTTAACTATACTGCCATAGTGTCATTAAGCATAAAGGTTTATTCACGCTAGAATCATAGAAAGATTATGGCACAGAAAGAGGCCACTCGGCCCATCGTGTTTGCAGTGGCCAAAAAACAAATTTCCTCATCTCCCCTCTAATAGAGTCATAGAGTCGTACAGCATAGAAACAGGCCCTTCGGCCCACCGCATCCATGCTGACCATAATGCCTATCTATACTAATCCCACCTGCCTGCATTAATTCCATATCCCTCTATGCCTTGCTCATTCAAGTACCTGTCCAGATGCCTCTTAAATGTTGCTACTGTTCCTGCCTCCACCACCTCCTCAGGCAGCTCATTCCAGATACCCACTATTCTTTGTGTGAAAAATTTACCCCTTTAATCCCCTTTAAACCTCCTCCCTCTCACCTTAAATCTATGCCCTCTAGTTTTAGTCACCCCTACCATGGGAAACAGACTCTGGCTATCTACCCTATCTATGCCTCTCATAATTTTAAATACCTCTATCATGTCCCCTCTCAGCCTCCTTCACTCCAGGGAAAACAGACCCAGCCTATCCAATCTCTCTTTATAACTCATGCCCTCCAAACCAGGCAACATCCTTGTGAATCTTTTCTGCACCCTCTCTAGCTTCGTTGTATATTCCCTTGCCTTGTTAGTCCTCCCAAAATGCATTACTTCACACTTTTCAGGATTAAATTCCATTTTCTACTGCTCCGCCCATCTTACCAGCCCATCTATATCTCCCTGTAATCTAAGGATTTCCTCCTCACTATTTACAACACCACCAATTTTCGTGTCATCTGCAAACTTACTGATCATACCTCCTATATTCCCGTCTAAATCATTAATGTACACTAAAAACAGCAAGGGTCCCAGCACCGATCCCTGTGGTACACCACTTATCACAGGCTTCCAATTGCAAAAACAGTCCTCAACCATTATCCTCTGCCTCCTGCCACAAGGCCAATTTTGGATCCAATTTGCCAAAAGGCCCTGGATCCCATGGGCTCTTAACTTCTGAACCAATCTCCCATGCAGGACCTTATCAAAAGCCTTACTGAAGTCCATGTATACTGCATCTACTGCTTTATCCTAATCTACACATCTAGTCACTGCCTCGAAAATTCAATCAAATTAGTTAAACATGATCTCCTCCTGACAAAGCCATGCTGACTATCCCTGATTAATCCCTGCCTCTCCAAGTGGAGATTAATCCTGTCCCTCAGAATTTTTTCCAATATTTTCCCAACCACTGATGTTAGACTCACTGGCCTGTAATTACTTGGTTTATCCCTGCTAACCTTCTTGAATAATGGTACCACATTCACTGTCCTGCAGTCCTCTGGCACCTCTCCCATGGCCAGAGAGGATTTGAAAATTTGTGTCAAAGCCCCTGCTATATCCTCCCTTGCCTCACATAACATCTCATCTGGGCCTGAGGATTTATCCACTTTTAAGCCCGCTAGAACAGCTAATATATCCTCCCTTTCAATGCTAATATGTTCAAGTATATCACAATCCCCCTCCCTGATCTCTACGCCTACATCGTCCTTCTCCATAGTGAACACAGATGAAAAGTAATCATTTAAAACCTCACCTATGTCCTCCGGCTCCACACAAAGCTTACCACGTTGGTCCCGAATGGGCTGTACTCTTACCCTTAATATACTTATAAAACGCCTTAGGATTTTCCTTTATCTTGCCTGCCAGTATTTTTTCATGCCCCCTCTTCGCTCTCCTAATTACTTTTTTAAGTGCCACCCTACATTTTCTATACCCCTCTAGTGCCTCCGCTGTTTTCAGCACTTGGGATATGCCATAAGCCTCCCTTTTTTCCCTGATCCAATCCTCTATATCCTTTGACGTCCAGGGTTCCCTGGGCCCGTTAATCCTACCCTTCACCTTAACGGGTAAATATTGGCTCTGAACTTTCACAATTTCCTCTTTGAATGACTCCCACTGAGTGATGTAGACTTTCCTACAAGTAGCTGCTCCCAGTCCACTTTGGCCAGATTCTGTTTTATCATATTAAAATCGGCCTTCCCCCAATTCAGTACCTTTATTTCTGGTCCATCTTTGTCCTTTTCCATAACTACCTTAAATCTTACAGTTATGGTCACTATCCCCGAAATGCTCCCCCACTGACACTTCTACCACTTGTCCGGCTTCATTCCCTAGGATTAGGTCCGGTACTGCCCCTTCTCTTGCAGGATTTTCTACATACTGGCTCAAAAAGCTCTCCTGTATGCATTTTAAGAATTCCTCCCCCTTTAAGCCTTTTATACTTTAAATCTATGCACACTATTCACTGACCACTCTGATAAGGTAAATAGGCCCTTCACATCCACTCTATCCAGGCCCCTGACAATTCTGTAAATTTCAATCAGATCTCCCCTCAGCCTTCTCTGTTCCAAGGAGAACAACCGCAGCCTATCCAATCTTTCCTCATAGCTTCATTTTTCCAGTCTTGGCAACATCCTCGTAAATCTCCTCTGTACCCTCTCTAGTGCATCCATTGTCTTCGTTTGGATGAACATTTTCCCCAGTTTCCTTGTTGAATCCTTTGTTCCAAATGCAAAATGGCCCTATTCTTTTGACACAAGTAACCTTTACTGTTAGAATTCCACACTTTGAGAATATTTGCTTAATTCTACATATTTGTCTTACATGCCTCAATTTTTTTATTTGTTCATGGGATGTGGGCCTTGCAGGGAAGGTCAGCATTTGTTGCCCAGCACCAGTTGCCCTTGAGAAGGTGGTGTTGAGCTGCCTTCTTGAACAGCTGCAGTCCATGTAGTGCAGGTGCACTCTGTTAGGGAGGGAATTCCAGGATTTTGGCCCAGCGACAGTGAAGGCATGATGATATATTTCCAAATCAGAAGGGTGTGTGGCATGGAGAGGTACTTGCAGATAGTGGTCCTCCCAAGATCCTGCTGACCTTGTTCTTCTAAGTGGTAGAGGCCTCGGCTTTGGAAGGTGCAACATTCCGAATATCCAGTTTTCGTATCTCTGAGCATGTATTTTGGATGGCTTAGTCCTTAAGTTATGAGTACAGTACTAGTTGAGAATGAGTTTCTTAAGGGTTGAGAGACATACAAGTTAGATGTAAAATTTACAGTGAGTAGAATCTATCTTGCATGATTAGCAGCACTAGTCCAGCTGACAAAAAGACTGCATATATTTGAAAATATGTTAATATGATTTCAATGGCACAGCAAATTGTATTTATACAGAACTCTTCTCATGCAAGAACATCTCACGAGACTGAATGAGGCAGAAAGGTGACGCCAAGTAAGGAAAGTAAAAATTTAAGGGAGAGACTGAAGACCGCAAAAGAGAAAGGTTTTTTAGGAAGCTTTTGGAGGCACAAAAGGATGTATTGAGGAGAAGAGA